>NC_091797.1:60409333-61044000 GCF_041296235.1 Equus asinus | reverse complement strand
TCCATAAGTAACCGTTTATGATACCATCAAACTTTAACATGCCTAAATATAGGAACATAACTATAACATTCCCTTATTTCCTACAACATAACCTATGTGTAAATGTAATATCTGCCCAATACTGAGCCGGGAGGGTTGGCTGTTGAGTTGGAAAATATGATGGGACTTAGGTCCATTAGGACAAAATAGTTTCTAATTAATAGCCACTTACCATGGAGCATAGAACTTGATGAAGGTTATTCCTTCTGCAATGGTGTCATCGAAGTTATTTTCTGTGAGTGCCAACACAGTGCCCTTCAGGGGAGGGAAAAGCCACAGTTCAAATACATCACTTAGAATAGGGTGGGGCCACGCATTGGGATTGCAGAAATATGTCAATAATCTTTTTACATGCTGTTATGCATGCTCCAAGGTCACACAAAAATACCTACACAGCTTGCATTTCACAAGTTACACAAGAGGGTAGGGCAGCAGCCTCTGAAGGGCAGAGATTCATTCCAGTGTCCAGGGTCCAGGACCTGCAGCCGGGAGGTGGCAGGACACAGTCGTGTGTTCTGCCCCCAGCCAGCCCAGGTGGCTTCAGGTGCAGCTGCTGTCATCCCAGGCGCTGTGGTGTGGACCAGTCAGCTCTGGGGGCCTGAGCTTGAGTCTACACCTCCCCGGCTCGGAGCCTCCAATACTGCCCCGAGTCCACACACCCACTTCTTGGCCCACGTGAAGTCTGCACTTACGCTGCCTTTCTCACTGACTCCACCACTCTCCCATCACATGGATTCGTAAAATTACCTTCTCTGTGTAACAGAAAGACTTAGTTACAAAAGCACAGGCCAAGATACGTGTCTTACATGTAAGAGGCTTCTATTTGAAATTTAAAGTGAATGTGAAAACTGTTCATCTAAGCTCTGGCTGGAGAATTCAGGGAACGGGGCCACAAGGCAGGCGGCTCTACAGGGATTCTATCTTGACAGTTCTTTGCAGAATTATGTCTATGTGTTTCTCCAAAAATGGACCTGCAACTCTCTCACGAGAGCAAGAACATGGATGATTTATCACGTGGCTGCCTGTACCAGGGCTGCCCCGCTTGAGTCTGGCCTCCAGCACCGTGTGTCAGGCACTTGGCGGCGAAGCGCCAAGGAGGCCATTGTGGAACACTACCGTCCTTCTTTATGGCCAGAAACTGGACGCCACGCTCACTGAAAGACCCACTTAATGGTGGAAAACTTTGTTATAAATAGAAACCGCTCTGTGTTTGATGAAAACATCCATAGTATATAATTATACTCAATTTGGGATGACCTTTATAACCACCATGACACACACACTCCTCTAACACATGTGGTCATAACAACTACAAAATCATTTGTTTACTTCTTAAACCAAAACTTTAACACCCAGGCAGTCCCCAACCTACAGGAGTCTAACTAAGGGATGGGCCATGGGGGCGAGAAGGCGCATTACTACCCCCACCATGGGAGGATGGGGTCAGTGGTTCTGTTGGTTTTTCTGATTCCAAACAACTGGTGCTCAGGGAGTGATGGCTCCAGCGAGTCATGATCCTAGGTAAATGCTGAGGGGTCGAGAGGTACTGAGGAGGCATTCACACACACCTGGCTTGCTGCCCTCACCTGAGGAACAAGGGCACACTGCCCCTTCCTTTGTCCCTAGTGTCCCACTGTCCCAGGTAAGAACGTGGCATGCCATGAAGTGTAGCCACGTAAACTGAAGCAGCAATATAAGTATTCTGCATTGGAAGTACGTTGACAAACAGGCCTTACGGTTCTTAGCTAGGAAATCCAAGCATTGTTTTCCTGGGAAAACATTATTTTGACTCCCCTTGAATAATCTCATTTTCATCCATGGCATCAGCATCGGCTTCTACCTAAAGCTGAAGACACATAAACCTACTCATCTAGCGTAGATAGCCTGAGTTAGCTCCAGACTCGTACTGAACTGTCCATTGGACATCACGACCTTAATATCCCCACTGCCCTGAAAAGCAACATCTTGAAAACTGAACTCATTGCTTTCTTCCCCCAAGTCCTTATCTCACGCTTGGTGCCTCTGGCAACCAGATAAGCCAGAAATCTGCTGGTCACCTCACCCCACCATCCTGAGTCCGCTCAGTGGAGGTGGACGCCTTATGCCTGCTTTCTCCTTCTCTCCATCCCCACTGTCACAGCCTTAGTTTGGAGTCCTATCATCTTTTATGGCCTAATACACTGGTTTTCCATCTTTTTCACACATGCTGCTGCTAGTCATCCTAAAATTCAGCTCTGCTTGAAACTCTCCGTGGGCTCCCTGTAAATACAGGATAAAGCTCAAAATCCTTGGCTGGCCCACAAGTCCTCTCCTCGCTGGCATCCTGCACTGCACCCCCTGTCCTCCTTCACCCCATTCCCTCCACCCACTGCGGGCCTGGCCCGGACTGTGCCCGGCTGATCCACACCAGCGTGCCTCTGCGCCCGCCCTTCCTCCAGCAGCCATGCCTTCCCTGCCACGCGTCTCCAGCAAGTACCAGCTTGTCTTGCAGCTAGCTCTTCAGTGACCCTTCTTGCCTATGTGCCCCCAGTCTCTCAAATGACTGTGACCACCCAGCACACACTTCATCTCAGCCCCCATGACACCTGCTTGTATGTGTTCTCATCTGTCTGCCCCATGAGACCCAGCACCCTTCACAGGCAGGAAAATAGTCTTGTTTTTGTTTCCTGGTGGCCTAGGACAGTGCCTGAAACACAGCAAGGGCTTGATAAATGCAGAACAACTGAATCTAAAACCACACACTATCTGAAGGACTGAAGACGGTACTCCCCAAGTCAGACACTGCTGCAAGATTCAGTACCCCAGAGAGATGTGCCTTCGACTTCCAGGGTGTGCGTCCTTTCCGCTGCAGACCTTTCAGGGTCCTTTACCACAGGGTGCGAGTAAATGACTGCAGCAAGTTATGGAAATGAACAGAAACAGGGGCCCGAGGCGCAGCAGTCAAACTTTCACAGCAAACACCCTCAAGTAAAGTGATGACTGACTCAAACGGGAGAATGTTCTAGAGACAGTGACACCGAACACTCTCAAGATTTGTCTCATATCTATTTCAAGTTTTTAAAAGAAGCTTTTGTTTACGTTTACCCCTTACAAGCATGTAAAAGTAGTTGAAGAAAATGCTCCCTGTTGAAAAGCCAGCCGTAGCCAACCATCTGAATTACTCTGTCCTCTTCCCACACTGTCACTTTGTCCGAAGCGTTTGAGGAGAATGCCCTCTGCGGGTGGAGGGCTGTGGGCTGTTTCTGCCCATATGGACTGCAGCAAACACCCACCTGGGCGGCCACGGGCTCGGTGGCTGGCACCGGGGCCTCCGAAGGCTCCACCGTCTCGGGGGCGCCCCTCTCCGCGCTCTGGCGCTGCGACTCCACGTATTCTCTCAGCGACTCCAAATCCCGCTTTCCCTTGTACTGATCAATCTGTCCGAGACACGGGCCACACAGACGCGCCGCCGAGTCAGAAAGCACTCTGAATCACTCAAACCTCCTCCCGACCCCACTTGCCCTCATAAGACCTCCCATCAGATGTCTTCGCTATGGCTGTGTGAGTTGTGCGACGTCTGCACACTGGGATTTCAATGGGGGAGTACAGATTATAAATGGGATGTTTTGGCTTTGGTGAGAGAACTTCCCATCTCCTTCCTCTGCAGAGCAATAAGGATGAGAGCATGAGAGTCTGGGCGCTGACTTGGTGTTCGGAGACACTACCCACCAGGAATGGGGGGGCCACACCAGGAGCGAGCCTCAACCCCACTCAAAGGCCGTGATCAGAGCACGGTGACCCTCAGACAGTAGGTCTGGGTTATTCCAGTGATAAACTGAGCCCACTGAAGGGTTTCAAAATAGTATAACAATGGACAGTTTTTCTCAACTACCCAAAGCTTATCAATTAAGGGAAAGACATTTTTGTTCCACAATATGTATGCCTTTAAACCAGGGCCCAAACAATCCACCTGTTACACCATGTGACATCTCAGCCCTCTGTTGTTAAGAGAAACATTTTGTCTCAACACAAAGACCTGAAGACGTACCTTTTTACCATCTCGGAACCAGAGAAGAGTGGGATAGCCACGAACCTGGTTTCCGGAACAGAGCTCGTAGTGCTGTGTACAATCAACCTAAAAATAAAGTCAGAGCACGATCACGTTCCCAGTCAGTTTCCTCAGGAGGCTTCCTGCTAAATGGACTATTGCACACTTGGTGCTTTAAAAAGAAGGAAATTTCTAAAATTCCCGATCTGTAACATCTCTGCCAGCAAGCTACAGTTTTTGGAGAGACTTTCCTAAAAGCTACCCCAAAATACACTGGAGCTAAGGGAGCAGGCTGACAAGATTTACTCAGAGACGTGATTTAGCTCACTTAAAAAAGCCAATGTTTAGGAAGCATGTTTTCTCTTGAGCAGTTTGTAGATGGAGAAGGGAGCCCAGCCTGCCCTCTGGGGACAGGGAGGCCTGGGTGTCGGTGACAGAGACCCACACTGTCACAGTGCCAGCTCAGAAATTCATCCTCATGTTCAAACTTGCAGAGCTTTAAAACCAAGGAGGAGCAAGTAGTCAATTTTAAACAGGAGAATTTGGCATATAATAAAGATAAAACTGAAAAGATGTCAAATTAAGAGTATATGTCCTTAATTCTATAAGCTCAATCTACCAACAACCACAGCTCTTCAAATTTTTTATTTCATTTAAATCTTCGAAAGATTCTGCTTGTTCAACATTTTCATTAAACATTTTATCCTAAGTCACTTTCTTTTGGATTTTCTACTCGCGTTTAAATCAGCTATGCGGGACTAAGTTGTTTTCCACTATGTCAACAAAGGAGGATAAAAATATCCCTTTAACAGATAAGACTGAAGTCAGAGAGCAGTGAACGTGTTAAACTGAAGCTCAGGACCCTCCACCCAGAGTCTGGGCGGGAGCATCTCTAGGGTCCATGTAACCCAGCCACATGGATGTCCAGAGAGGAAGGGCCACAGCCCGATATTTACACTGTGTCTGCTCATGCCTGCTTCTTCTAGAAGCCTCTACTGACACACTGAAAATAATCTTCCATCAAAGTTCATAAAATAAAGTAAGGATACTAGGAATGGGGAAGATACAAAAAGAAAATTATTTTATGATTACTTGCATGAAATGTTCAATAAATATAAAATCATTATCATAACACACATGATAGAGCACATTATTGAAAGTGTTGAACAGGCAACAGTGAAAAATCCATTTAACTAACAATAACTACCACAATTTACCAGGCATTTGCTGCATGCCAAGCGCTGTACTAAGCATTTTATTTTCCTCCTCACAACCAGCACACAGTTAGGTCCTGTCTTGGTTTCGCAGAGGGGGAGACTGACGTGTGGAGAAGATGCCCAAGGTGAGCCAGCCAGCTCTAGCTGACTGCCAAGTTTATGCTTTTGACCATCTCACTGTGCTGGGCAGATTATCTTATTAACTCTAGTTCCTGGACATGTAGCGTTACTTCTGTATATTAATCAGCCCTCTGGCAAAGTGGAAAATGAGATTTTTATGAAGGAAATCCATGCAGGGATGTCTGTTGGGTGCCAAAGGCTGGACGAGATTAAAAATGCTTGATGGCCCAGGAGTTATTCTGGAGCCACTCTGGATATTTCCAGAAAATCCACTTACACAGAAGTTGTTAGACACCATTTCTGGCTTCTCTGTGTAAAGTGGGGAAAGTTGGAAAGACGCCCAGGCACAGAGCAAGCTGGGGCTCCCCATGGGGAGATCTTCTGCGTGCCTTTGCGAGCACGGAGTGAGGGTCCTTTAGGAAAGAGTCTTGGGTGAGATCAAATGTGGATGGCCTCCAAGTACGTCCAGTGAACATTCTCTAAGGCTCTGCCCCATATCTTTGCAGAAAGGGTTCTGGGGCTGCCAATTCAGAATTGGCCATTGCTTCAAAATAAACAAAGGAGCCAAAACCATAATTTATCTTTAGGCTGTGGAAAAGCCAGCACACTCGAAACCAGGCTGCCATCTGTGAAGGTGAAATGAATTATCAAGTGGCACACTAAATGGAATTAATAAATCAAGTTTGTGACTTTGCACACAGAATGAATAATGGGCTACTCTGCTAATTAATCCAGCCAAAGGCAGTCTATTTCCAGTTTAATAAGGGCTTTCACTTACCTTGCCAATCTTGACAGTTTCGGAATGTTCAAGGCCCAGAGCCAGCTGCTCCCAGGTCGGAGCCAGAGCTTTGCAGTGACCACACCATGGAGCGAAGAACTTGATAAAGTGGTCGCCTTTATTCAAGAGCCAAGGCAGAGAAGGGGAAGAGGGAGTGTAATTTACATCAGACCTAACTAGAGATTGAATGGAAGCACGTGATCTTTGTCCTCTTGCAAAGCTCAGGGCAGTATGAACCCTTTAACTGGTAAAAAGTGATTCTCCATAAAATATGTCTATATCCATGAGTTTGTAACAATCCTCCAAACAAAACCTAGTTTGTTATCTTTGGAGGACAATAGGGAACCAACTCATTATTTGGAAAATTGGCAATAATGGGAAACAATCAGGCATTCATCCTATCTTTCCTATATGAACTGCACCACTAGAAAACCAAGAGATAAATGAGGGCAAGTTTCTCTTGCTGAAAAAAATGAAGACAGGATATTTTACTCCGAATATCAGCATTTGATGACCCTAATGAATCAATGGATCTAGGCAGTGACTGTTGTGGCTACTGACATCACAAAGAGACTTCACTAGCTACGAAGTCTTGCCTGTACCCTCCAAAAACACCAAATGGAAACTGATTATGTCCCTAGATCCAACCACCAATTCACAGGAAATAGAGAAACCAGGGAAATGTGTTCAACCACACCGTGGAGACACAATCAGCAAAGTCCAGACTGTGGAGACTCTACAGGTCAAACAACCTGTGTGCTCAGCAAAGAGAATGCAAGGAAGAAAAAGCAATATTGGCAGAGCACATGGATTAAGAGACATACAAGTCTCTTAAGATGTCTCTAAAAAACATACAATAAAAAACACCAAACTATAGTGTTTAGGAATGCACATTTGGGTGATGAACCATAAAGAAAAGCAAGGAGTGGTTTCCATAAAAGTCAGGACAGCGCCCCCTTGAGGGAGGGAGGACTGGAACTTGGATGGCTATGGGGAGGCTGGCAGTTTTATCTCTTGAACTGGACAGTGGTTACGGGGTGACTGCTTTATAACAATTCAATAAGCCCTACATTTGTTCTCTGTATCTGTGTTTTATTTCACAAAATAGAAGGTTTAAAAAACTTAGTATCACTCCCTAAGCTAGGAGAAAAAAAAAATCAGACCCTCGCAATGTCATTGACAGTGACAATGACATTGAAGTATTTTTCTAGGCTGTTCTACCTTTACCAGCCTAGGGCCTGAAAGATGTCAGGCTGAGACCAAGTGAAATCAGGCTGTGGCCAGGGAGAGAACTAACAAATGGCCGCTGAAATGTGACTCAGGCTCAGGGCAGGATGTTGCCACGCCAATGCTCACAGCGGCACCTCATCGTCACGGCAAGGACACATTTGACTGAAATGGCAAAAAACTTGCTTCAAAAAATTAGCAACTGATCTGCAAGGCTGAAGCCATGTGTCTCTGGAAAGGTACGTCGCTAACCTTGTGCTGTGAGGTGGAAACAGGATGTCCATGAACCTCCTGGAGTATCAGTGGGAAGCTGTAAGAGCAGGAGGCTGCTGTCGCCTTCTGAGGAAAGATGCTCCTGGGAGCAGCCCAAGGCAGCAGCTCTGGACTACAGCCCTTAGCAGTGGCTTGCTTAGGGAGGGACCAGGCTGGGCTTGCAGGAAATGGTCTATAACAAGGGGATTTTGGTGGTACATCCTGCAGGGAGCCCAAGCTAGTCTCAAATTAAAGTCAGTCCCCTGCAGGGGAAAACACCCTGAAGCTCCACCACCAGAGCACCCATACCAACGAAAGAACCACCTTTAACAAAAATGGAAAACGGCTGAAGGCGTCACAGTGAGTTATTTTAGATCTTAGTGTGGTTGGGGGAACACTTATTTACACAGTAAGTGGGGTGGGGTTCGACTCCCAGCAAGCATGAATTTACATAGCCAGATAAAATGTTAAGCCCTTTTTCACAACATTTCCAACCCAGTCTTATGGGAGGATTTCTCCCCATGGGAGCATTTGAGAATGGAGGCCAGCAAGGAAGCTGAACTTGCTTTCAAGTCCTTTATTACCAAGCCCGACTCCTGTGAAACGTGTGAAGAAAGGACTTACATATTATTGACATCAGAAACTGTACACAGATCACTTTGATATTTAGGAGATCATTTTCAAAAAATGAGATGTGGTGCAGAAAAATATTTTAAGTGTAAAAGAACACCTACTCTGATTCACATGTTTTAATGGTCCCACGAAATTCTGGGTTAAACAGGTAAGAGACATTTTTGTTTCTGCCTCATGTCAATAAACATATGATTAACATGAATATAAAGAAACGCTTTCTTATCCAAGGATGCACTGCCAGCTAGTGTACAAATTAAGTGTGCCCATTCTTGATTTGTGAGCTTCCCACACCTAAGGCTTTAGCTCAGCATTAAAACTGGCATTTCTCTAAGGACAGAGACAAAAGGGGGAATACTTTCCAGAGGAGCAGCATTAAACAATGATGTCTTAAAGAGAGAAACTCTGGATAAGTGCCACAGAGGCTGGTCTCCATGAGCCCTCAGGTGGCAGGAAGGAAAAGCCCAGCAAATCAAGGAATGACTAATGGTCAGTGGTTCGAAGAGGTGTGCATCCCACTGAGAAGGCCCACAAGATTCGCCTGCCATACCTTGCGCGACGTGCAGCTCGAAGTTGCTGGCGGAGAGCTCATACAGCCCCTGCTTGAGCTCGGGAGCTCTGGGTGGGTCTACTTCTGGTGCTGGTGTCTAATAGGAAGAAACAAAACAACAGTCACTGTTAGTCTGTGAAGACACAGTGACACCCGTTGAGGAGGTGACCTGTTTCTTTCTAGAACCTTCTGCAGATCTCCTCCCTCACCTGGCCACCTTGAACTGCTGTGGGATGCTGCTCTGTTGAGGGAGGCCAATTAGGAATAGACTTGTTAGGTTCTCTTGACACTTCAGCAATAAGCCCCTCACCAGCCTCACCCTCAACAAATGCTCCAGGACTGACATTTGAGGGCAGCCGGGTGACAGCCGTCCCCACCCCAGCCTGTCCTTTGCTGCCCCCAAACGCAACCAAACACAGCAGACAAACTGAAGGACAGGCCACCCCAAACTAGCACTCGGTCCCGTTCTTTGAAATGTGATCTGAGACTTCACAAATACAAAAAGAAATTCCTCATGGACTGGCTCAGAAGGAAGTAGGACCCAAAGACACAGAAGTAGCAAAACGGACCAGGCCGAGAATGAGAAACTTAAGAGACAGAGGAGGGCCTGGCTACCCTTTATTCACAGAAGTGCTGAGCAGCCCTGTGAAGGAAGGTAAAACTGCGGAGGACTCAGAAAAGGAAGAAGGAGGCAATGAGAAGGGACATGCAGGTAAGTGAAGGGCCACAGAGAACACCACAGGGCAAACATGAGCCATACTGAAAGACAGACTATAATTCACATGACTAAGGGGGACAGAAACACCATGAAGGGGCAAGGAGTAGCTTTTGAAAAGACGATTCTGCCAGTACCTGAGCAGACCCCAATGTGTACAACTATACAGTTACCACAATACTACACAATTCTAAATTTCTCAATTTTTGAAGCCTGAACAGCTGTGGCCTCCAACCAAAGCAACCAGAGCTAAAGAAAAGATCAATGAATCCCCATTTTGCTATAGACATATGAGTGTATATTACTCAATTTTTATCTGGCGGTTCATTTGTCTATTAAAAAGAATACCCAAGTTAAGTCATTAAAAGCTTTAAAAGTGCTGATAGTGCACAGCTGTGCAGAGTTGTAATCACAAGGCACAAAGTTGTCCTTTCTGCTGATGGCTTATCAAAACTTTCAAAGTGCTCGGTACCCACACAAAAAGATGCTGAAGAGAATGATGGCTAAGTAAACAGTCAGTGAGTTCCCACAAGGTGAAACAAAACACTCTATGTCACCCTTTATAAGATGTTCAAAGGCCTTTCAGTATTAAACTGTTCATTTATGGTACCTAGGGGGCACTATCACTTCCTGTGCTCTGTGACAGACACCAGAGCGGTCCCCACCATCATGGGAACACTACAGTATACCACAGAAATGGGCACATTATCACCCTGCTGGTGATGCTGTGAGCTTACAGATTCTTAAGAAAGCAATCTGGCAATATACACCAAGAGCCATAAAAATGGTCTTGGTTTCTTTTTTTGTCTTGCAACTTTATGTCTGGGAATATATTCTAAAAACATCACTCAAAACTAGGAAAAAAAAGTCTTTACAAAAATAAACATGTTTCTCATAGCATTTCTGATGACAGAAAAACTAAATAACCTAAATATCCATTAACGGAAAACAGTTGAATTATGGCAAATCCACATGATAATATAAAATGTGATCAATATAAAGATAATTAAAAATATCATTAGTGAAATAAACCACGTTTATATGATTATAACTGTTTTAAGAAAAAAATACAGAAGCAAACATGGAAATATAAAAACTGGGGTAGGATGTAACAAACAACAGGTTTTCTTTTCTTTGAGTATCTTTAATATTGCCATAACACTAGGGTGAAAAATCTAAATTTATCCTGTTGGAACATAAAAATGTATATATTAAATTACTTAGGTACAAACACAGATGAAGAACTTTTTTAAAAAAGTTTTCACTTAAAAGAAAAAGCAAAGTTGAATTTCATACACTGCTGGTGGGGGAATGCAAACTGGCGCAGCCACTATGGAAAACTGTACGGAGATTTCTCAAAAAATTAAAAACAGAAATACCATATGACCCAGCCATCCCACTACTGGATATTTATCCAAAGAACTTGAAGTCAACAATTCAAAGAGACTTATGCACCCCTATGTTCACTGCAGCATTACTCACAATAGCCAAGAAGTGGAAGCAACCCAAGTGCCCATCAAATGATGAATGGATAAAGAAGTGGTATATATATACAATGGAATACTACTCAGCCATAAAAAAGACAAAAGCGTCCCATTTGCAACACAGGTGGACCTTGAGAGTATTACGTTAAGCAAAATAAGCCAGACAGAGAACGACAAACACCACATGATTTCACTCATATGTGGAAGATAAACAAACATATGGACAAAGAGAACAGATTAGTGGTTACTAAGGGAAAGGGGGCATAAGGGGTGAAGGGGCACATTTATATGGCAACTGACAAACAATAATGTACAACTGAAATTTCACAATGTTGTAAACTATTATGACCTCAATAAAATAATAAAAAAATAAATAAAAAGCAAAGTTCAAATTGAGGAGAATTTTCGGTTTGCAGTATAAAGTTTGAATATGTGAACTTTTCTATAATAAGGCACATTGCCACTGTTTCTGGAATCTATCTGCGATCGCTAGTGCTCTGAGGACCTGGTTCTGGGGTGGTGCCAGATGGATGCCACGTGGCCATGCTGAGCCTAGGCGTGGCCTCACAGACCTTCTGGGCCTGCACTTTCAGCCACCACTCCCCCGAAGGGAACTCTGCCTACAAGATGAAGTCTTTCCGCCATCCTGATACTGGCTGCTGGTTTCTTGAATAGTCATCACAGAAGCCTGGCTTTTTTGGTGAAAAGTTTATTTGAAAAGTTTTTTTGACACTATTAATTCCTCTCTAAAATTGGCTTCCTCTCATCAGAGAACATTTTCACAAAGGAAGCGATTTGAAGTTTAAATCTATATGAAAGTTACACCTGCTCATCTAGCCTTCTTGCCATGACAAAGATGCAAATTGACTCTCCGAGAGGTTTGTGGTTTTCCCTATTACCTAAAATTAGACGAGTCTCTGCTCAGCACTTACTCAACACCACAGCCCAGCATTCTCCGCCACACAGTAGAGACTTTTTAACACGTGAGCTAAAGTAGCACTTAGGGAGCAGCTGGGTTTCTGCTTAGCTGTGACATCTACACAGATGTGGGGGAGAGGTGGAGGACCACAGACACCCTGGAAAATGTCACCAATAGCAGCAGAGCGCCCCCAAAGCTCCTGGAACACAGACAACCTTCAAATCAGCGGATGCCGACCGGATGCAATAAAGCCGTCTTAGTTATGCTTTAAACTGAAATTACATTTAGAAACTTCAGATGCTCATAATGTTTCATCAGCAATGTACAGCATGGAAACCCTGGCCATCTTTCCAGTCCCTCACCAACATAACACCACAATCAAAGTCCACTTTGCCCCTCGGAGCCTGAGCATTCAGCACTAATCAGAAAGCACCACACATGAGAGGATGCTTAATGAATGGTTTACCACCAGAATGATTACAACAAAATTAAGACTCCCAACCTAATTGGAGACGGGGAGGATTATAAATTTTTCTTAGTAAGTAACATTCTTCACACAGCTATGTCTTTAAAAAATATCTCAGAAATCACAGTTTCCACAATTTCCTGATATTACCCTTAGCGTAGGGAGGCATATGAAAACACTAACAGTATTAAGGGCATTAAATTATGTTATCAGCAAAGCCAGTTAGGACCTTGGGGACTAAGGGTTGAGAAGAAAAGGAAAGATTCACACTGTAGGTATAGCTGGCAGGAGGTAAGAGCAAGCTGGTAGCTGGGGCCAAAGCTGGCCTGGACTGGATATTCTGGCTTAGGCCTGGCCCCAACCCCAGCTGGCCAAGACTCAAGTTCTGGTGCTAAGAAATTACTGTTACTTGTATTACAGATGAGAGTGGCATAGAAGTAAATTTCATATCATGTGTATTTTACCACAATAAAAAAAAAATTGAGAAGGAAAGTTAATCTTTACTTATGTTGTCAATAAGTTTTAAAAAAGTAAAAAGTTGCTTTAAAATGGTAGCCTTGGGGTTGGCCTGGTGGCATAGTGGTTAAGTTCGCGTGCTCCACTTCGGAGGCCTGGGGTTCATGGGTTCAGATCCTGGGCAGGGACCTACACACCGCTCATCAAGCCACGCTGTGGTGCCCCACATACCAAATAGAGGAAGACTGGCAACAGCTGTTAGCTCAGGGCCAAGCTTCCTCGCACACAAGAAAAGGTAGCCTTAATTTTCCAGCTGCACTGGCCTCTTTATTGCCCCGAATGTAGGAAGAAAGAGAGGGAGCGAGGCTTTCTGTGGACTCACGGCAGGTTCCTCGTTCAGTGTCTGCAGCATCCAGTTTTCCAGTGTCTGGAAGTCCCGAGGACCCTGGTACTTCACAGCTTCTTGGCCGGGCTTGAAAAACTTCAAGCTGAAAGAGTATCAAAGGATTAGATGGAGCAGACTGTTAAAGCACTTCCACTGCTCTGAGGGGAGAGCACTGTCCTTGCAGGCAGCAGAGTCACTCAGGGGAATAGTCAGAAGATGGGCTGTCAGTGAGCGGCAGCCAGGCACGCATCTGCCACTCTCTGAAAAAACTGGAAAAAGAAAGAAAAACAATGTTCCAAGAAAGAATATATTCACTTAGTCCTGAACTTTTAAAAGTTTCTTATTTTATTCAAGAAAAGTAAAGCTGAGGTGAACACATCTGCCTAATGCTGTGAATTCCACCCTAGGCTCCCAGCGCTCAGCCTGCAGAGCTCTGAAGCTCACCCTGCCAAGTCCTTGTCATCCTTCCCAGCCTCCAGGAGTTCTTATGTTCTGCATTTGTTTTCCTAAAAAATTAGAACTGTAGTAGAAATAGCATAGTTTTGCAATAAGTTCATTTCCAGGCTACCTTGTCAGCTATTCGGCTCTTACAAAGCTCGAATATCCAGGTATGGTGAGAATTCAACTTTCCAGCGATAAGAACAACTGTGACATTGGTCTGTTAACTTCCCCACAGAGAAGGAATCTTTCCTTCCTGCTACATATAGTAGCCTCTGAGGGCATCTGCAGATAGGCTATGGAGCGCTTCCTTCAGTGGTGAGCAAAAGTCATCATCAGAGGCCAAAATGAACACGTCCAGATTCTGCATCCTTCCACTGGTAACGAGAAAACATAATCTAGATAAAGCTTAACAGAAAGTGTCAAGGAATGGGGGGATGGGGGTGGAAATACAGCTATTGACAAAACAAAAGAAATACAGGCCAGCATTCTTTGGCAAGCATACTCAGCTAAAATGCCCCCGACACTGCTACAGCACGTAGTTCGTGGATTTTGTTAGCAGATACCCAGTGTGCAGATTCAAGATGGAAGACGTCAAGATATGCAGAAATCAGAACTGGGGGTTTGAATAGCTTACTCTTCAAAGGCCTTAAAATGAAGTTTCATAGCAATATGAGAAAACCAACACATTGGCTGGAGTAGGCATTTAAATTAATTTAAACTAAAACGGGCTTACTGGCCTTTCCCAGAAACTACGATACTGCGAGGGACTTACACGACATCCCTAATGTGCCTCCAGTGACGAATATATGCTCTGCTTCTTCAGTAGCTTATACTTTTATAACCATAACAAAAAGCCAAAATCCAAATAGATTTGGCCAGTACGCCCGTTACTTCATGAAGTTTAACACTTTAAGCAACTCCAAAGCATGAGCTCGCAATTCTGAATGCGCGCACCCACCCTGGGACCTCAGGAGGCTCTGGAAATGCGTGTTCTGCCCACAGAGTACAGAGGAAGGCTACTGCACTTTTCCACTGCCCCTCTCTCCTCCCAGCGCCTCCCTCCTCCACAGTGCTTCAGGACGGAAGACAGGGGATCCTCCAGTCAGCAAGGACCAGCGTCACCAAACTCATTCCCCACTTCTTTACTAACGTTAAAACACAGTAAAATCTAACCTGTGATTTTTCTCTGATTTGGTGTGCATTGAGCAAAACAAAAATAAACCTTTTTTTTAATCTCTTCTTGTTGCTGGACTGAAAATCTTCCTAACCTGCCCAAGCCTGAGATTCCTCCTCAAGTTCACGGCGCCTAGGGACAGAATCAGAGCTTCCTTTGCAGAACTCTCTCTCTGTCCAGGCACCTGACTGCAATTCTCGCTGCAGATGGAGCTGAAGGAGGCTGTGAAGAGTGGGCCACAGGTACGGCCCCAAACCTGCCTGACATTAGCAAACCTTCACATGGGTGTTTATTTTTCCCGGGGATCTGTGTCTCTTTCAAGGAGACTGCCGGGGAGAAAATCCCATTTATGGGTCACTATGGAAAACAATGTGATGAAAGCTCTACTACTATGGATGAGATGGTGATATGGGTTGAATTGTGTCCCCCAAAACAGATCTGTTCAAGTCCTAACCCACGGCACCTAGAATGTGACCTTACTTAAAATAGGATCTTTATAGAAGTAAAAGGTTATATGAGGGTGGACTCTAATGCACTATGACTCATGTCCTTATAAAAAGGGGGAATTTGGACAGAGAGAGAGACATGTACACAGGGAGAAGGCTATGTGAAGATGGAAGACTGGAGATGCATCTACAAGACAAGGAGCACCAGAGACTGCCAGCAAACCCCTAGAAGCCAGGAAGAGGTAAGGAAGGGCTCCCTGGCAGGTTTCAGAGGGAGCACCGGTCTGCGACGCCTTGATTTCGGGCTTCTGGCCTCCAGTGCCGTGAGACGATATTCAGTCACCAGGTTGCGGTACTTGGTTACGGCAGCCCAAGGAGACCCCCTTCAGCCTGCCCCTGCTCACATTTTCCCAGAGGATAAAGATTCTTTACTAGCTCAGCAGGAAGATCTCGAAACATTTTCCTGGGCACAGTCAGCCACCTCTCAGGGCCTGGGAACCTGAACTCCCTCCCTCTCCAATCGTTTCTTCCAGGTACAGGTGCCAGGCAAGAATGACATAAAAGCTAACAGACTAACACACCCACGCTCAGGCATTTACATTCACTATCTGATTCAGGCCTCGCAACGTCCCTATGAAATGGGTGCTATTTTAGAGGCAATGAACGCACATGGGGTAAATCCAGGACTGCCCCAATGCAACTACATTTTATGCAGCACACTCCGCCTCCGCATTCTGTGAAAAAATCTGTCCTCGGCACCTGTGCAGTGCTGTGATGGTCATGAAGGTTCTTTCCCAAACCTTGTTCAGTGTGGTATAAGCTCATGTTAGTTCCTTTTAACAATTCAAAACCAGAGCATGGTTTTCTTGGGGATTCTATCTTCTAAATAAAAATCAGGACACATGATCCAACGCGGATCTTTTCAAATCTGTGAATAGCACCTGTGGATTAACTGATGTTGCAACCTGACAGTACCTATGACCAGCTCCAGGTGGAACCCTCTACTCCCCTCTCAGATGGCCCCGAACACGTGCCCTCTCAACCCCATTACAGGTCCTACACCTTCCCTGTGGTATGGTTTGTGGTGTACACAGCCACAAGGCCACACACAGCCAGGTGTCTAAGAGTAGACACCATGGCCAACCCTCTCTGTCGCCTCTGCACCTTGAAAGTAATAAGCTCGCAACAGGTGAGCATCTTTCTCCTCACCTGGTCCCACTACTCACTGACGCTCCCTTGGGATGCTCTTCATCCAAGCAGAGTTTACTTTAAAAGCAATGCTAGGAAGCATAGGATGGTGATGCCAATATGTAGGTACACAGAGTAGGAAATTTTCTCTCTATTAATCTGATTTGATGTAGACTTGAATTATGGCACTTAGATTAGCAAGCAATCACCAAAGACTAGGAATTCCTGAGTCTTTTAGGGAAAGGCCAAATTTCCTAATGTTGGGGGGAACTTATACATTTATTGGGTATGCTCAGATCAGTGTCTGCACAGGTTATTTCATACAACAATGTCACGGGGCGGTGGGGTGGGTGGGTGGGCATCATCATCCTACTTTAGACTCAGAGGTTAGACAATGTGACCAGAGCTGCCTGATAAGTAAATGGTAGAACTGGGATCCAAACCATGGCTTCCGGGTTCAAGCCTAGAGCTCTTTCCACTTTTCCATGCTGCCTCTCAGGTCTGAAGATAGGCTCAGGTTTTATAAAGAATTGACTTCATCCATCAATTTGAACAGACATTTCAGGAGATGCAGGGGCCAACCCTTCCCCCACATCCTTCTGGAAACAGCATCTTCCTTTTTTTTTGGAGAATGGCTCTTTCCTCCAACACGTGCCATGTGGTCTGAATGGGGCTACCATCTTCCTATAAGATGCTGCCTCTCTGGCCGCAGAGACTGTTCCTGGAATGAACACTCCATCCAAGCTGGGCCAGTCAGTGGTGGGCCCAAGTCAACCACGGCAACAGAGAGATGCAGAGCCAGAAAGTTAAGTCACCTTAAGGGGGGTGCAATAAAAACAGGCCTCCAGACTCCTGGAGCTGAGTCTCAGAGCTTCCCCACAGCCTTCTAATTAATCTCCTCTTTGTTTATTAAGCCAGTTTCAGTTTCTGCTTCTTAAAACCAAAAAACTCTGAACTGTCAAGGGAGTAAGTAGTAATCCTTGTCAGAACTGCCATACTCCAAGGGTTTGTCACCTTCCTTTCCAACAGAAACAGCCCTTGTGCTGTTCACATGGGAAATGACTCTAGGAAGGATGCTTAATAGAATGGCCAAAAATTCAAACTAAAATTGATGACAAAGTCTGTGCTTGTTGTTTAAATGTACTTGTGAATGTCAAACGTGACAGGACCTCATGGAGACCACCATCTTTGTCTCACAAACCCATTCTCTTATAAATAGGAAAACCCAACACTGATTAATTAAAGGCTTTTTCCAAACATGGTACAAAAATGCATCTAATATAGACAGCGTTAAACATAATCCTTCTCTAACAACAGGATGGCGTGCTTAAATTTAGCATCTGCTCACTCCTCAGAACTACAAAGGAAGCTACTGAAAGTTCAACTTGGACTTTCTCTGGCTGAATGCAGCTGGCAAAAAGATGTGGAAAACCTGGAACTATATGAGAAAGGCGCCCCTTCCCACTTACGTGGGGTATCCTCGCACCCCCTGGGCCGAGCACACGTCCGAGTCAGCCGTGCAGTCTACTTTTGCCACATAGACCTTGGCATCTTCCATGCTGTTGTACTTGTCTCCTAGGTCGTTCCAAGTAGGCTGCAACCGTTGGCAGTGTCCACACCTGCAACAAGGTGAGAATAAGTAGCATCCTGAGTGCCGGTCAGAGGGTGCTCGACCCACCTCTTCAGCCATCTCCATAGGGCAGTGGGGCTGTCTGGTCCTTTCTTTACACTGTGGTAGAGACGGACAGCTCACAGTTACTACAGAACATCGCTCCCCTGCTTAACACCCTCCAGAAAGTCACTGCATTATTCTCAGCATGAAATCAAAACTTAGCAAGGTATTGCTCCAGATCCTCCTTGATCTGGCCCCTGCTCACCTCCCATTTGACTTCTAAACACCAGCTCTCTCCTCCACTTGCAGTCTACCCCTGAGCCATGCCGCAACACCTGCAGTTTTCTGAAAGGGCCATAGCTTGGCTCACCCCTGGGAATCAGTATTTACTGTTTCTCTGACACTTCCTCCCTAAAGCCACCGGCTAATTCCCACTTGCCCTTCAGTTTAGTTTGGTGTCACTTCTTCCAAGAAGTCTGCCCTGACTCCCCAGCTGTTTAGTGCGCATTCTCTTCTCCTCCTCTTCTGGAACACTCCCGTTTTCCCTATTCTGCAGCAGCTTAGCAATTCTTGGTATAATTGCTCCTTCACGTTTAGTCGGCTCTCCTCTACTACATAACCAAGTATCTGCAAATACAGGCAACTTCATAATTAAATCACTTCTGCATTTTCTCCAATGAGAAGCTTAAAAAACAGTCTGTAGCCACCCAAACTTTTAAATTTGATATAATCACATGTATACTTATAATACTCATTGTATACATTTAATTATACATAAACATCTTAAAATCATCTATCATTTAAAATGTTAACTTAGAAGTATTGCTTCTTGCTACTCTTCACATTTCTTAACAGCATCAGCAACTTTCCCGTTGCTAAATCTACTTTTTGAGCCATATAGCTGATCATCTTCTTTAATTGTCAGCTGTCCGTAGTGCCATATTTTAATTCTGTATAAGCCAATATCAGAAACTTTATCCCAAGCTTCAAGTATGGTTACACAGCATTATGGCACATGGGCTTTTTTCATTCATCTAATAAGTGTGTATTTATGATGTCTACAGTGTAACTGCTTGCTCTACTGCTTTTTAAAGTGTTTAAAATGCTTTCTTACAAAATAATCTCTCAGTAAAATCAGTGTTAAATCTCTTTGCCTCTTTTCTTTTCTGACAGGTGACTTCAACAATGAGCATCAAAAGGTAGCACTGAAGAAGTCTGCTTCAAGCTAATGTGTCTTCCCTAAGCAGCACTTTCTTGCCCAGCTAAGAGAACCCCTGCTTTATAAGAAACTCAAATATAGTATGATTCCCTCTTCTCTGCAAGATAAGTGTGAAGGAAAAGCAGAGATATATTTAAGTATATATGGTACATGTGTCAAGAAGATAAGCACTGCCCTTTTTATAACTGTATTCTCAGTACCCAGGACAGGCTGGCAATTTCTCAGTGATGGATCCATAGGTGCCATGGAGTCGGTACTTCTGGTTTGGGACCCCTGTGGCTACAGCACCAACCTCTGAGACAGCAGCTGCATTCAGACGGCAGTGTGTGGCCATGTGCGAGAGCAAAGCCACTTGATCCTCCCAAGGAGGCAGCCCCAACCTTGACCTCATTATCACAAGGTTCAGTGTGACCCACAAACTGGCCATACACAATCTGTGACCTGATAGTGGCAGGAAATCTACAGCTTACATCTGCCAAGGTCAGAGCAAAAACACACAGATCAATGTTTTCATTACACAGTGCCCCTGTCCCCAAATCCAACATTCCATAGAGAATGAAACTGGAAAGAGACGGGAGGGCAGTCCACAGCATATTCCATCTGAGTTCCAATCTGCTCTTAAAGTCTACCTTTTAAACGCCATCACAGAAACCTTCACATCTCTACTGAAACATTTTGTGGTAGACTATTAAGAAGCAAACAAAAACTTTAAAAGTTACTTTTTCTGGGAGTATAAAAGTCTATAAGCCACATCAATGAAAATGAATTTACTTAATGCCGAGAGCCTAGGGTTTCCAGGCTTCTCTCCCACTCAGGCCAGGACTGGCTGGTGATCATTAGAGACTCCAAAATTACAACTCCATTGGCAATGCATGGACTTATGTCTACATGTCAATTTTTCCTTAAAAAAAATAAAGACGACAATCCATGGACAGATTTATTCCACTGGAGCAGGCTCCAATTAAGTAGTGTATTTAATTGGATTAGTTACTCTGAGAATACTCCTTCACAGAGTAACTATTAATACTGAAGGACTATTTCATGCTACAAAGTATTTTCTATACCACTGGTAGTTCTAAAAATTCAAGTCAGCTGGTTCTTGGGAACTTGAAACACAACGTATCCCACAGATACATTGTTGATGAATGACAGTTATGAGCCAGGCCAGCCCAAAAAAGGTGATTTAACTTCAAATGAACTGAAACACAGTAATAGCCTGAACACTGGGTTAAAAGAAAAAAGTTTCCTCCACTTTGACAGGCACATTTTCTGAACAGGCCGGTCTTCTTGGGCATCTCTCTACTCCTTCCTACATCCCTTGCCCACACCTCAGCGAGCCTCTGGCCTGCTCTGGGGAAGAATGCCAAATTCTGCGATCTGCCTTGCGCCCTAAAACTGGCTTTCTGCTCTGCCCCGTAAGAACTTCCCTTCATGGGGCATCTAGGCCCTGGAAGGAAAGCACTACCTGCGCTTGTGAGAATGACAGGAAGTCCTCCTGTAGGACAAGTCCGAGGCAGGGGTCTCGGGGGTTGGCACCAAGGCCCACACCAAAGCCCCCACTCGAGAACCAAGGCAGGGCGTGCCGTCTGTTCAACGTGGTGACTTTTCCCACCTCACTTTCTAGATGACCAGGCCCAAGAGAGGGGAGGGGAGGAGGTGCCAGAGGACAGCCTTGAGTTGAGAGGGCTCGTGGGCTCCTGTCACCCAGAGCACAGCGCCCCATCCACTCCGAGGGCCGAGGGATCCCAAGAATTCGCAGTGTTTTCCTTCCCGGGGTAGCACAGGAACCCCCTTCTGCCCGGCCCACCCCTTCCCCCCTCATGAACACACAAAGTGGGAAGTCACCCCTTCGTGAGTCCCTAGTTTTCAATGAAACCCTCGTGCAGCGGCTGTGCCCTGCGGCGAGTGGAAAGTATCGGTGGCCGGACCTCGTCGCCAGCGGCCGCGTGGCCCCCGGGTCCCGGGCGCACCGGCAGGCCGCCGGCTCGGGCCGGCGCAGGAAGTTTGGGGGGGGGCAGGGACCCAGGTGGCTCCGGGGCTCCCAGCAGCCCCCAAGGACGACCGGCCCGCCTCCCCCTCCCGCAGCGCAGGGACCCGGGGAGGAGGGGCGGCCCTTCCCGGCGCTCCCCTCGGGGCCCGCCCCCTCCCGCGCCGCCCGGCCGCCTCGCGCCACGTCAGCGGGAGCGCCCGGCCCGCGCGGCCCCGGCCCCGGCCCCTTCCCGGCCCGCCGGCCCCGAGCGCGCACGCGCCCCAGGCCCCTCCGGCCACCGCCGGCGCGCGGAGCGGGGGGCTGGGCCGGGGCCGGAGCCGGGGAGGGCGGCGCGGCCAGTTACCAGGGCGCGAAGAACATGACGAAGTGCGCGGCGCTCTGGATCCCGTGCGTGAACATTTCGGCCGTGTACAGGTGCTTGGCGTGCGGGTCCTGCCCGTCCCCGCCGTCAGCCGCTGGGGGCCCGTCCGCCGCCCCCGGCTCCTGGGCCCAGGCGCCCCCGCGCCCGCCGCCGCCATCGCCCCGCAGCAGCAGCAGCAGCAGCAGCGCGGCTAAGGCCAGCGGCCGGGGCAGCGGCCGGAGGAGGCGTCCGGGGCGCGCGGGCATCGCAGCGGGGCTGGGCGCGCTCTCGCCCGGCGGCCGGTCCCCTCGGCGGCGCCGGCTGCCGCCGCCCCGCCCCGGCCCGCCCCCGGCCCCGCCCGCGCTCCGCCCCGCGCCGCGCGCGCCCGCTCCCCGCCGGCCTGAGTCCGCGCGCGCCCGCAGCCCCGGCCGGGGACCCGGAGAGTGAGCGGGTCCTGACCCGGACGGCCTTCCGTGCCTGACCTCCAGCGCCTCCCGGGACGGTTCCGGTTAATCCCGCGGGGCCCCTGCGCCTCCCCAAAGCCCGGCAGGGCCCCTCTGCCCAGAGCAAGGGTGACTATTGCAGGATCGGAGAGGCCAGGCCGGGAAGACACGGGGGCGGGGGGGGGGGGGTGATTCAGCCTCGCCGAATCTCAGCACGCGCAAAGACCCCGCGATTTCAGGCAAAAGCAAGAAAAGGGCTGCGGTCAGCAGAATGTAGGAAATTGAACGAAAGTGGGTGGAGTTTGCACCTGAATGAGTCAAATTCTTGGACAGACCTCAACTGTGATTCTGGGCCTGACCTCAGAGGTGTGATGAAACCCGCTTTCCAAAGGAAGCCCTTGCCTGTTATCCCTGCCCTGCCTTGACCTGGGGGTGAGGAGGAGAGGTCAAAGCGGCTTCTTTTAGACAAATTCTGCAGGGCGCCTCCCGGCGAGACTAGCTGGTGTCCTACTGTGCCCTAACTCACCCCGCACAGTGCGTTAGGGTTACGAAGAAGAATGACGACACCCCTCCTCTGGCCTAGCTCCTCCCTTGTGGAATGGCTGAAAGGTGTCCCTGGGTTTGGGCACCTCACAATTCTCACCTGCACACATGCCCTGCCCTGGGGATCTGAAGCTAAATTAGGGACAATCACTGGGTTGCTTCCTGGGACCCTACTTGATTATCCTCGATCTGGGAAACCCCAGGCAGTTACTCAGGTGTGGCAACAGGGGAAGCGTCCAGTGATTCACCTGTCATTACAGTCCAGCCATTACTGAACCTTCAACCATGGTTTGCCAAATAGCAAAACCATCAATTTCCCTTCAAAACCCAATCTCCAAACCACTTAATCTTGAAACACGGGAATCATCTCTCACTCAATCCCTCATTTCCCTTATCTCCTATAATTCAAACCAAACACTTTTCTTGCAACTATCCTTTCTTTCCACCATTCTCAGTGCTCTTACCCTGATCAAACCTTAGTCCTGGCCTATTGCAGGAGCTTTCTAAGGGTTCTTTTTTTTTCACATGGCTGGAAAATTAATTTTCCTAAAGCCTGGCTCTGACCATGATAGTTTGCTGCTCAACACCTCCCTCCGCGCCCCCCACCTACAGGGTAAAACGCAGATTGCTTAGTCTGCCACTCAAAGCCGTCCGTGATGTGGTTCCATGCGCTTTGTGTCCTTGTGAAAACTCGCTCACCACTAGAAGAACAGGGATCCTCTCCAAGAATCTGTTATTGCCAGTCTCTCATACCTATGCTCCCCAAAACTTCCTACCTCCCAAACCCTTTCTTATATGTGATATTGAAAAATTCTAACAAAGTTTCAGCACACACTTGTGGCATCAACTTCTTTCCTTATCTTAATACAAACATAGAAACATAGGAGCCCTCTCATCTGTTAACAGTTTATTCTTTCACATCTTGAGTCCCTTAAGCCGGGAAAAGCAGGTGGCTTCCTTGCTCCCGCATCCTCCTGCAAAAACACCCAGCTCCCAATCAATTGATGCTGTTGGGTATGACATCCACTGCTCTTCCAGTTCCTGTCACCCACCCACTTCTATCATCTAACTTCTTTCAGGTCACTCCCCCCATTTACTGAAGACTTTGCTTCCTGGCCACCCCTTTCCTGTCTTCATTCCTGGAATCTTCAGCATCCAAATGGATGATCATCTGTCTGTCCCTTGGTGACTCCCTTCCAAAGGGAAATCCTAAAACTTGTCATCACCAGAAAATGCATTGTCTCCAAAATCTGAATTAAAGGCATCCTGCTCTGCCCAACGCCTCGTCCTTACAGTTCACTTGATCACTATCCCCTCATCATGACCTCTGAGCTCCCCATCCCACTGTCTTCTCAGTCTCCTCACAGTCCACCAGACTGCTATGTTGTCCCTTGCCTCCTGACCCAATTAGGTCCCCCAGATTCTCATCCTTAGACTTGCTGTCCACTGTGCCACCCTCTCCCGCAGTGACGCCAGAAGACCTGAAAGGTAGTTTGTTTTCCCACTCTATGCAGTCCTGTCTCCACCCTCCTCGTCACCGTCCCTCCCAGCTGTCAACTTGATCTCATACTTCTTTCAGAAAATTGAAGCCAAAAGCATGAAGCCTCACCTTTCCACCACCAAATCTACGCAGCCCTGCATGGGCCCCCTCCCCACTAGAGATCTCTCCAGGTCCTAATCTCTGGATCATCTGACTGTTACCTTACAGGACAGAAGAGACTTTGCAGAGGTCATTCAGTTAAGGATCTTAAGGTGGAGAGATTATCCCAGAATGTCTGGGTTGGCCCTAAATGTAATCACAAGTGTCCTTATAAGAGCGAGGCAGAGGGAGAGTCAACTACACATGAGTAGAAAATGTGACCAGAACAATGAGAGATTGCAAGATGCTCCACTGCTGGCTTTGAAGGTGGAGGAAGGGACAGTGAGCCAAGGAATGGAGCTCTAGAAGCTGGAAAAGGCCAGGAAACAGATTCTCCCCAGAGCCTCAGAGGGACCTTAGGCCCTACTGATGGTTTGACTGTCATCCAGGGAGCCTGGTTTTGGACTTCTGACCTCCAGAACTGTAAGAGAATAAACGTATGTTGTTTGAAGCCCCCAAGGTTGTAGTCGTTTGTCATAGCAGCCCCAGGACACTGACACGCCTCCAGCTCACCTGCTCAAGGACTCTGCTCTTCCGGCTGTCTTCTCTCTCCTGCATTAATTACCAACTGCTCCCTCTCTGTTGGGTCATTTCCATCCATGTGCAAACATACTTTGGTATCTCCTAACTTAAAAAAAAGCCCCTTGACCTCACGACCTCCCAGCTACTATCCAAATTCCTTAGTTTTCCTTCATGCAGAATTATCTGCATTTCACTTTCCATTTGTTCTTTTGTCAATGCCACTGGGTCCCACACCGACCATACACCCAAGTCACCAAAGATGTCTGCATTGGCAAGCCAGAGAAACACTTTGTTCTCCTCATCTTACTAACTTCCTGGTGGCTTCGGGTACAATGGACACTGCTCACATCTGGATCCGCTTCTGGAATCACACTGGCTGCAGCTTCTCTGATTTGCCTCCTACCTTACTCATCCCTCCCCAAGCTGTGCCACCCACCCTCTAGATGTTACTTTCTCAGCACTTAACCTCCAACCCGCTTTTCCCCTCTCCACACTCGCTCCCTCAGGTCATCTCCTCCATAGCTGGGGCTTTAGACACTGCTGTCTGCTGATGACTCCAAAATTTATATTACAGCTGAGACCTTTCTCTGAGCTCTCCCTATCTGCTTGATATCACCACTTGTTTATCTTACAGGCATAGCCAAAACCAAACTTGCGTGTCCCCGCAGCAACCTGCTTGTCTTTCAGTTTCCCCAACTTCATAAATGGCACTTTCCTGCTGTTTGCTCAAACAGACACCCAGGGTGCATCCTTCATTCCCCTTTTCCCTTATCATTGTATCTCACTCCCCACTCTAGCCCCCACCTCATGTCAGCAGGCTCAGTCATTCCATTTCTGAAACATCTCCAGTCAATTTACTCCTTTCCATTGCCGCCATACCGCTTCTCATCCTGTCTCTACATGAGTCTCCGGATTATTAGGTTGCCTCCCCGAGTCCCTCCAGTCTGTTCTTCATACAGCAGCTAGACTTGAGTCATCTCCCTCTTTCACCCAACTTCTTTCAGTGGTTTCCTTTTCTCTTTGGATAAAATCCCAGCTCTTTGCCTGGGTTTTAAGGGCCCTCAGGAGAGACGCAGTCTCACCCTTTGCCATGCAGCCCTCTGCCCCCTGGATCCCTGCAGCTTGGAATGAGTCTTAATACCTCCACACATCCCCCTGCTTTGCATTTGCCGTGCCCGGCTTGTTCCCTCTCTCATCTTCGCCAGTGACTGGCCTGTTGTACCCTGGGGTCTCTTGCCCCACGTCAGCTCCTCGGGGACACCTTTCCCAAGCATGTCTGTGCAGCAGCCTGCCTCTGCCACCACGCTCTCTCCATCACTGCACAGTTTAGTTTCTGCATGGCCCTTTTCACAATTTGATGCCTTTTGTTGCAGACTAAAGGGTTAAGTTAGTTAACTGGCCTTGTCCATCAGTAAGCCCCACAAAGGTCAGATACACCTGTCAGGCTCACCACCCTCTCCCTGGAACCCAAATGCCTGGCACATAGTAGGTATTCAACCAGTGCTGGGTGAAGGAGACCATCCTTCTACCCGTAACTCATTCCCAGGCTCCACTAAGACCAAATGACTTCCTCTTTGCCAAACATCCTTCAAGCTGCTCCCTTTGCCGGGAATGACTCTCCCCTTCTCTGAGCCAATCACAACTCTACCTTTCCTGCATGACTGATCCAACATCCCTATGCACTGCCACTCGGCATCACGAGCTGGCTGTGCTTGCCCTTCCTCTGCACTCCCAGCCCTCACATGGAACACACATGGCACTTCAGAAGGGAGCACCTGCATAAGCAGGGCCCCTGCTTAGATTCCCACCACCAAGGAACCTGACTTGGCTCAAGAAAGCCTCAAAATGGAGAATTGAATTTTTACAATAATGAAGTAAATTTGACTTTCTCAGGGAAGACTTTTCTGGCCCCCACTACGCTCTCATAATATCTATCCTTTCTCTCCATAGCCTTGAAGAGAACAGTAATTATTTGTTTGTGAGAGTTTTTGTTTAGTGTCAGGCTTCCCCTCTAGACTCCATGGGGTGAGCAGTGTGAACATGGTGTCTCCTGCAGGCACTTAATATATGTTTGTTGAGCGAATGCATGAAGAAATGAATGAGAAGTCACATTTGCTTACCCCCCGATGATGGCTTCCTTGAGAAAGAACCCCATAATCACAGTCTTGTCCCAAGCAAATGAGGCAATAGCATGGAGATCAGGATTATCATAACTAAGAAACAGTGTTGCTACATTGCCCTCTTATTGTAAATCTGTAGCCTTCAAAGAGCTGGACCCTCATGTCGGCAGCAGCCCAAGAGGTGCACGGCAAAGCTCTTGTTCGTAGAGCTGTCCTCATCCCAGTAAGCAAAAATGAGAACTGAAGGGGGAGGAATTGCTCCTGAATGACAAAACCTGCAGTGCAGCTTTCATCTCCCACCCGAGGGCAGGATGAACCCCAATGTGTTGTCACTTTGGGAAGAGGACCCCACATAACATTCTGTTAATACAGAAACTGAAATGCCACCATTTGAACCACTTTAACAGGTGCATCCTGATTTATTATTGGGCTAAAATGCTACTTTTAGGCAGGTTCTGAAAGCATTTATATCCTGTTGTTCTAACTATAGGTCAGAACATTCTAGAAGGTGCATCTAAAGAAGAAGAGAAACCATATTTTCTCAATGAACTTTTGTGATTGTTCAAATCTGATTGCTGAGTAAAAGGGCAAAGCTAGGGGATTGCTCTCAGCAGAGAAAGTCGGAAGAAAAAGACTGAAAAGCAGTTTCCCAGCCTGGGGTTGCCCGGAGAAGTAGAGCTATTTTCAGTGTTTTATAGTCAACGGAAATTTGATATTTACGCACTACCCACATAACCTCCTTGGACAACACTGGCCACCTCCTCGTAAACGATAAGCACAGGAAAACACATTATAACATGATAGATTCAGTTGGGGGAGACGAATCTTTCAAAATCCATTTGAGATCCACACCAGGGAAAAAAATCAAAAGAGTTCCTCTGCTGAATGGATTATGACCGCTGAGCTAAAAGAACGGGGCTGTTTGTCACAGTCCCTGGGTATCTGGCTCTAGCTTTCCACAGTGGCTCATTCTGAGCTTGCACATCCTGGTTCTTCTGCTCCTTATTGCTCCTGTCATTCTCCCAGCACCTCACTTGCTGGATGCTATTATGGAAGCTCTTCTGTGGTTCTCCCACAGACCCCCTGAGTGCAGGGCCAATCGGCTGATGCAGAAGCTTGCCCATCGGCACTGGGTTTGGGAATAAGAGGTGGTCTTCCCACCAAGGATGAAGTCCACTCCCTAGGCAGTTCCATTCTTCTCTTGGCCGTGCTGGCTGGCATCGATGGCCTTGGCTGTGGTTTGCAATGTTCCATATGAGCATGGGGACATACTTCTCTCATGGGGCTTAGAGGCCAGCTCTTAATGGCGGCCAGAATTGCAGAACACTATTCCAAACTCTGAATCCAGCAAAATGCTTTACCTAACTGAGCAGTTCTCAACTCTGACAGCATATTGTAATCAGCTGGGTCTTGAAAACTGTACGGATGCCCTGGCCTGGCTCCCAGGCTCGAGGAGTGGGGATTAGATGACTCATAGTCAGGATCTCTGCCCCTGGAGAGACGTATTGCAGGGCCCTCAGAGCACAAACGTGCAGCAGACCACCAAAGGAATGCTGGTGTTCCCTGGAAGTTAATAGATGTTTTCTTAAGAAAAGAGTTCTGACTTGAACATGTTTGCAGAACACTGGGTTTCAACAGAGACAGAACAGCCAGGGATAATGCTCAAATTATACCACAATACTGCTCAGATGGAGCCGCCACTGCCACCACGTCTGGGTGCCAACTCTGCCTGTCCCACCTCTGGTACAGGACACTGAATATGACCTCTACAGCCTCCGCCCTGACACCACCCTTTCAGGAATGGATTTTACATGACACCTGCTTCTTCACAAAACTAGCTTCCAATAGAAGTCTCCCCGCTTAGGGCTGAGTGGTCTGCGCTCTAGTTCCACCCTGGGGATGCAAGGGGGGAAGCCCCACAAACACAGGGAAGGTGTTCAAGAAGCTGGGCAGCCTAAAAGAATGGCTAGTTGAAGTGGGAATGGAGTCAGAAAGAAAAAGATATGTTTATTTAGCAAAAGATTTCTCAGAGATTTTAATATGAGAATACACCCTAATCCCTAAAAGTATCATATGTGATGTCTCCCAAACTTATTTGATCATGGACTCCTTTTTGTTTGTGGTATATCTTGTGTCATGAATGCTTTGAAGAACACTTTGTGAAAAGCTTTACTAAGGTTAGGTAATATTTCACATGAAAAGATAAGTGCCTGGTTTCATTGACTTGCTGTGGATGCAACATCTCCTCCGTTTTGTGTACAAAAATGTATCAGTGTCTAGTCGTGTTAGGCACAGTTCTAGGTGCTGGGGATTCAGCAATGACTGAAATAGACTAAAAACCCTGCCCTAAAGAAACTTCAGTTCTAGCTGGAGAAACAGCCAATAAAGAAGATAAAGGAGGTCTATGCTCCGTTAGTAACACGGTAAGTGGTAAATGCTAAAGAGAAACATGAGGCAGGGAAGGGGGATATGAAGTGTCAGGGTTCAGATGGGACTGAAATTTTAAGAAGGGCTCATGGGGGAGATGGTTCTTAAGTAAAAGTGTAAGGGAAGTGAGGAAGCAAAAGATGTGAATATTTGGAGGAACAGCATCCCAGCTGAGGGAACAGCAACTGCAAAGGACTCAGAGCAGAATGGATGAAGGGGCGAGTATTAGGAGAGGCGGTCAGAGAGGTTAGGGGCACAGAATGAGGCAGTTCAGAGGGAGAAAGCTGGCTTTTATGAATGAGAAGCGAAGTCATTGGAGGGTTTTTCAGCAGGAACACCACCTACTCTGACTTCCTTTTCAACAGCATTGCTCTGAGAGTTGTACTGAGGAATGTGAAGGGGGCAAGGTGACCAGTTAGGGCTCTGGGACAGTAATCCCAGCCAGAGATGCTGGTGACTCGCACCAGGCTGGAGGCAGTAGGGTGGTGCGAAGTAGTCAGATTCTAGATCTGTTTTGTTGTAAATGCCAAACAGGGTTTGCTGGTTGAGCAGATGAGGAGAGAAAGACAGGAGTTAAGGATGACTTGGAGGTTTTTAGGCAGGGCAACTGGAAGGACTGAGTTGTCATTAACTTTGATGGGAAACAAGTTTGGGGAGAAACAGTGTCTCCATATAGAACATATTAAATTGGAGATGTCTGCAGAAACAGAGTAGGCAGTTGGCTATTTGAGATCAGGGGAGAGATGTGGGCCAGATATAAAGTTGAGAGTCATGTAAATGGTATTTAAAGCCACGACACAGGAGGAGATTGCTGTGGGAGCGAGTGTAGAGAAGAGAAGCGGTTCAAGGGCTGAGCCCTGCGGCACCTCACTGCTTAGAAGGCCAGCAGATGAGGAGGACGGGAAAAAAGAGACTGACCGGGAGCAGCCAGGAGGGCAGGAGTACAACCTGGTAACTATTGCCCTGGCGGCCAAGAGTAGAAATGTTTCCAAGAGGCGGGAGTGCGCAGCTGTTTCAAATCTGCGGTATGTCTCTGTTTGCCTCGGACAATCCTAGCTTAAATTAATGGACATGGTTTAATCATTACCAGCACCCATTCACTCTCAAATGTGTCCCAGTTTGCACAATACATTGATAGGTCATCTTACTGATCGGTCAGGGAGATGAGCACAAATACTGACCTCTGGATTTGGCAACGTAGAGGTCACCGGTGACCTTGATCGTGGTAGTTTGATGATGACTATGGAGAGAGGGCAGCAAAAGTCTTATTGGAGTGGTTTCAAGAGTGGCAGGAAGAAAGGAATCAGAGAAGATGAGTATAAACAACACATTCAGGAACTTCTCTAGTAAAGAAAAGGAAAGAAAGGCAACATCAACTAGAAGGGAGGATACTGCCAAGAGGGTTTTGGTTTTTTAATACAAAAGGAAAATCAGCACATTTAGGCTCATGAGGACGATTTAGAAAAGAAGGAAACATGGATGCTGCAGCTGAGAGAAGAGAGAATTTCTGGGGCGATTTCCTCGCGTGAGTGTGGGGGGATGTCACTAGGTTCATAGGAGGAGAGGTTGGTTGTCCCAAGGAACATGGACAGTTGTGTGTAATCAGAGAAGGGCAGGGGGCCAACCTGATGGTGAAGTGGTTAAGTTTGCACACTCCACTTTGACAGCCCAGGGTTCGTGGGTTCAGATCCCGGGTGCGGACCTACGCAGCTTTCATCAAGCCGTGCTGTGGTGATGTCCCACAGACAAAGTAGAGGAAGATTGGCACAGATGTCAGCTTAGTGACAATGTTTCTCAAACGAAAAAGAGGAAGTTTAGCAACAGATATTAGCTCAGGTCCAGTCTTCCTTACCAAAAAAAGAGAGAGAGAGAGAGAGAAGGGCAGGTACAGTGGATGAGCACAGACCCAGAGAGGTGGATAGATGTGGTTGGTGGCGGGAGCTTGTATCAGTCCTCTTCCGGTTGCTTCCGTTTTGTCACCATAATGGGAGGCAATATCATGAGCTGAAACTGAAGATGGTGGAAGGAGTACTGGAGTTTCGGGGAGGAAGAAAAGGTCTGAAATAGCAGTGTAGAAAAGAAGGAGAGTGAATGGACTGGGGCAGTTTGGTATGATTGCCTGGTGGCTTGCGGGCCTGCTTGAAGTCACTGTGACATACCTGGACTCACTCCAGCCACAGAGCAGACAAGAAGCTGGATTTAGCCAGGGCTGGGATTTAGCCAAAGGAAGTAGCAAAGGCAGAGAGAGGCAACAGGTGAGCGTGTACGGAGGGGAGAAATGATTGTACTTGCCCATGGAATTTAAGCTGGGTAAATTAATAAAACAATTAACTTAAGTTGTACTACTCAGCCATGTACACATATAGTACACAAGTTCATTTCAGTTTTGATATGTTAATTTCAAGTGGGTCACCTGTCAATTGGTTTATTGAAAAGTCATATTCCATGCATTCCCCTCTAGTTTTTAGACCAAGGTTGACCTCAGGCCTTCAGCACTTTCTGCCTGGCTTGTCTCCACAGGGTCTTGGCTATTACTCCTGGTTCCACATGTTCTCATCCAAGCAATGTGCAATTATTTTGGCCAAGATCATCTTGAGACAACAGGTTTATCACGTCACTGTTTTGCCCCCAGTAAAGAATAGCTCTATATTTCCTATATCACATCACACATCCTCTGCCTGCCTTTTGAAGCTCCCTCTACTTTTACAAATTTTTCTCTTACATTGTGTAACTCTGCTCTAGACAGGCTGGTTTACTTACTGCCCCTGCCAGACGTTGTATTTGTTTTCAACTCTATGCCTTTGCTCATGCCATGCTTTCTTGCTTTTCAACATTCAACCCGCCTTATATACTAAACTGTGATAGTAGTTGGTACAAGGAGAGGGGTGGCATTGAGGTGGACCGTAGGTATGTGTGTGCATGGGCATACCTCATTTTATTGTGCTTCACTTGACTGAGCTTTGCAGATATTGCATTTTTTACAAGACCCTTCACCAGCAAAAAGATTGCAACTCGCTGAAGGCTCAGATGAAGCTTAGAATGTTTTAGCAATGAAGTATTTTTTAATTAGGATACATTATTTTTTTTTAAAGACATAATGCTATTGCACACTTAGATTACAGTATAAACATAACTTTTATACTCACTGGGAAACCAAAACATTGGTGTGACTTCCTTTATTGCAATATTTGCCTTATTGTGGTGGTCTGAAACTGAACCCACAATATCTGCAAGGTATGCCTGTACATATTTATATGTATATATGTATATATATATATATACACACACACACATATATACACACACACATATATACAACTAGCATTTGTCATCTGACTCTTTTGCAATAAGCATGTGTTTATATCACTTTTGTAATTGATAAAAGTTTAATTTTAAAGAAAACTTCTTAATTGCACTTTGGCAATAGGATTTTAAATTTAAATAAGTGTATCCCCTGACCCAGCAATAGGATGAGGACTTCACAAGCTCATTGCAACATTGCTTCTGGTAGCAAGCCATTGGAAGCAACCCAGTCTCTCAGGCGAGGACAGCATAAATAAAACATGGTATATACTCAGACCAGGCAGTGCCTTTTAGTGGTTAATGGTGCAGCCTCTGCGTCAGACTGCTTATGTTTGAATTTCAGCTCTAGGCCTTCTGGCTATGTGACTTTGGGTAATTAAAATTTTCTGCATAAGTTTCTTCCTCTGTTAAATAGGAACTATAATAGTATCCACTTTATAGATTTGTTGTAAGAAAGCGATGAGTTATTAGATGTAAAGTGTTCCAAACCATTCCTGGTTCCACCTAAGATACAGAAAACAGGAAAAAGTATTTCCTCACCCTAACAAGAGAAACAAGCAAAATAGACTACAACATTGTAACTCTTCATGAATTTACCAGGGATCTGAGGCCACAGGGCATACAAGAAGGCTTAACTCCAAAGAGAGTCAGCCCCTCCAAGGCAAGGTGGGACACCAGCACTGACTCATTGGGAGTAGAGCAAGGAGGGAGAGATGCTGGGACCACATGAGTGGGTAAGAAGAATTCAGCTAGATTTTAAAATGAATTGCAAAAGGCCAAGTGTGGGCTAGCACGAGAGTTCAGAACTCCTGAGAGCACAGACACAAAGCGAGTTTGCACACACACACAGAATCTTTTACGTGGACCGCCACTGGATGCTCACAAGAAAGACTGGGAGCAGAGGAGGAGACCAAGAGAACCTACCAGGGTGGTGCAGACCTAGAAAACAGGAGGGCTGTTATTGTAGGAAAGACACAAAACCCTGACTGGACCTTTCTCTCCTATAAAAAATAGTTTTAGCTTGCTGGGACGCTGGTAAGCTGGGGCAGCTGGGGGAGAGGTAAAAGAAAAAGCAACATCCTCTATCCCTGGAGAAGGAGCAGGAACAAATTCTAGGTCCAGGGTCATAGAGCAGTATGAACAGAGGTCTCTTACATCTGGCAGAGGGGGAGGAAACTATCCTGTACAAGACTCACCACAAATACAAGGCAGTTTGGCTATCACAGGGAAGAGGAGCCAGGTTCCTGAGAAAGCCCTGCCCCTAAAATGCAGGCAGACAAGACTTTCTAAGACTGAAGCTGGACCAGGACAACAGAGAACTGCCCCTTCCTTCTCACCATCAGGCTCACAAGCACTGAGTAATAAGCAAGAACAGTCTGCTTCTAGGGAGGGGGCAAGACCATGGAGAGAGATCTCTTCCTCTTTGGCACAGGCACAGAGGGGAGACTGAAAGTTGAGGGTGGAGCAGGAACATTGAGAAAAACCCTATGAAATCCCAGCCCCCGCCCTAAGCACAAGATGACGCCAGAGGAAGTGAAGCCACTGGTACTCTGAAGGTAACCATAACAACAACAAAACTCAAACCCACCTCAACTTCTGAGTATATTTACTCACATCACAACACTAATAGCCCAACAGAAGAGGTGTGCCCACTTTCAGGTATAAATATTATTTACTTCAATGTAAATAATCATGTCCAACATTCAATCTATACATCATGTAATCTACACATGATGTCCAACATTCAATCAAAAATTACAACACACACAAAACAAGATAAAATCAACCAAAGTCAAGAGGCAAAGCAATTAACACAACCAGATTCAAAGTAACCCATATACTGGAGCTATCAGACAAAGAATTTAAAGTCACTATAATTCATATGTTAGATACTGTAAGAGGAAAAGCGTACAACATGCATAAAGAGATGGGAAATTTCAGCAGAGAGATGCAAACTATAAGAGGAAGTAAATGGAAATCCCAGAGGGAAGAAAACCATGGTAACTTAGAGGAAAAATGCCTTCAACAGGCTCTTCAGTAGACATGAGAGAGCTGAGAAAACAATCCATAAACTTGAAGATAGGTTAATAGAAATTATCCAAACTAAAACACAAAGGAAAAAAAAAGAGTACAAAATAAAACATAACAAAGCATTTAAGAGCTGTGGAATAATATCAAATGAAATAACAATGGGTAATTAGTATCCCAGAAGGAGAAGAGACAAACTACTGTGCAAAAAGAAATATCTGAAGTGAAATTTTCAAAGTTAATGAAATATGTCAAACCACAGATCCAAGGAAACCTAAGCATAAAAATACCAAACAAATAACAACAACAACAAATACATCTAGACGTATCATATTCAATGGGTAGGTTTAAAAGTTTCATGCATAATGTGGTCCTAGTTTTAAAAAATGAGTTGATTTGTTTTCTGGAAGAGATGATCATCTGATCATTTATACTGATTACTTGTGTATAAAGAGAGCTCAAGAGAATTTTTGTTTCTGCTTTGTATTTTCTATTTTATTTGAATCGAAGATAAGCAATAAAACTATTTTCACTGACAAAAATATGCCTACTTCTTTGAATAGGGGAGTTTATCCCAGTTATATTTATTTTCACAAAGAATTTGTTCTGCTTCATTCTTCATTTTTTAAAATTTTTCTTCTTTTATGTTTTTTGAATTTTCCCCCTCTCAAATAGTTTGTTACATAGCTAACTTATAAGTTGGGTATTATTTGACTTTAAAACTTTTAAGAACATATATGGATAGATACATATTTACCTACCAATTCCAAGGATACAACATCCCCAAATTAAGGATTCTATTGAATGTCTCTGAATCACATGACACAGTAGGCTCATTTTATTTCCTATCACCTACTCCTTTTTCTTGTCTATCTATTCATGTTAGATTTTAGACATTTATTTTCAAGTTATTATTTTATGTTATATAAATGTATACGTACACTTTCAATATAAATTTATTAAGATTTGATTCTATGGTACTTAATTCAAACGGTCACTGCAGTCCTCAACTATGTCTTCCAAGGTGTGTTACATTTTGGTTAATTACTTGGTTTACTAGAACAGTACTTCTCAAACTTTAATGTGCATATAAATTACATGGAGACCTAGTTAGAATGAAGAGTCTGATTCAGTAAGTCTGTGGAGGGGCCTGAGCTGAGATTCTGAATTCCCAAGAAGGTCCCAGGTGATATGATTCTGCTGGAGTGTGGGCCACACTATAAGGGGCTACTTCTCTGAGTGTTCACCCCCTGATGGAGAGCACATGAATTGCATATTTATGAGCCCTTGAATCGCTGAAAATGTTTTTCAGTTCTTGATACATGAAAGACAGCTTGGCTACATAAGGAATTTGGGGTCACAAAGTTTCTCCCTCAAAACTCTATAGACGTTTATTGCATCATTGATTTCAGTATCTATATTACTTAAAAAAGGAATTCTGTGACGAGTTTGCATTTCTTTTTTTTTTTTTTTTTTTGGTATGTAACCTTTTTCAGGGCATTAATAGAGTTCTTTATTTTATATAAATTTCAGAACTTTCCCCAGGTATCTCAAATGTTTGAAGCTCTTCATTTTGCCTAGTACCTAGAGGGCTATTTTAGTTAGGAGATTTAGGTCTCTGGGAAGTTTTATAAGTGTTTGAATATTGCTTTTCTGGTGTCTTCTTCAGAAATACCAGTTATCCACATATTGGCTCTCCATTGTATGACCGTGAAATACCTCATATTTTTTCCCTTTTTTTTTTTTTTTTTGCGTTATGGTAAATATATACTGTTCTAGCTTGTCTTCTGTTTTACTGGAATAATTTTTGGTGGGGTTGATTCTGCTCTTTACTGCTTCTAATACATTTTGAAACTCTTATATCTGCTTAACTCTAAAACATTTCTGCAACACCTGATTTATTTCTCTCTATGGTTCTGCTTCCATCTCAGTGTAATCTTCTGTTGCCACATCATTTTACAGCTCATCTAATCTTGTGGAGAGTATATTTTCTTAAACGTTATTGAGAGTAAAGAGCAGATGTTGTCTGAAATTCATTGTTTCTTCGCTACAAATATTTTTCAAAAACACACATTTTCTCTGAATCCTACTGGTAGCATTTCATGATAAGAACCTTTTCATAGACACCATTTTAGTTTTCTTCCTGCTTCCTGATTGTTGCTAATCCAGGGATCCAGGCTGAGGCTAGCAAAGACAGCATTTGAGCCACAGGCCATGCTGACTAGGAAGTGTGGTCTTTGTAATTCCTCCCCTCTCGATAGTGAAGTCCCTCTGCCTGGCACCTATCTAGCTAGGTCTCCTATCTAGCACGTGAATATCTGCCTCTTCAGTCCAACTTTTCTATAAGGCTGTTATTGCATCAACAAAGGCCGGCCACCATCCAGGCACGCTGCTCCCACCACTACCAGAGGCCTCCTGTTCAGCGAAGTGGTTCCCACTCCCGGGTCTCCAGCCCAATTTCCCCAGGCTGCTTATCACAATTATAATCACTTTTACACTTTGAGAACCTCCTCTCCAGAGCTACAGAACCGCAGTTCACACTAGTTAGAGCAGCCTGGCTCTCTGACACTGTTAACAGGGGATCCCAGCCGTCCACACACCTAGCCAGACCTCACAGGGTGCTTTCCAGGTTGGACTCACAGTCCACCCTTTTCTCCAGAACTCAGCCCCCCAAGCCCAGAGACTCCATGAGGGCCAGACTGTATCTATTTCTTTCCAGGAGGCCTGCCATGCCTTTGGAGAGGGGTTTATTTGCACCATTTTGATGATTTACTTCTTTAGCATTCCGTGTGAAATGAATGCTTTTCCCATTTTATATTTCTTAAAAATTAGTGGGGAATGAGTGTTTACAGTTAAATTGTGTCCAAAAACCAAGCATCTTTACCTGAAAGTCCTTGTCTGAGTCCATTCGGGCTGCTGTGACAGAATACCATAGACTGGGTGGTTTATAAAGAGCAGAAATTGATTTCTCCCAGTTCTGGAGACTGGGAAGTCCAAAATCAAGGTGATGGCAGATACAGTGTCTGGTGAAGGCCTGCTTCCTGATTCATGGATGGCCGTCTTCTTGACATGTCCTCACAGGGGGAAGGGGCAATGGAGCTCTCTGGGGTCCCTTTTATAAGGGCACTAATCCCATTCCTGAGGGCACCACCCTCAGGACATAATCACCTCTCAAAGGCCCCACATCCTAACACCACCACATTGAGAGAGCATTTCAACAAATGAAATCTGTGGGGACAGGAACATTCAGTCTACAGCAGTCCCAGAACTTTTTTTAAATGAGAGCATCGTTCTCTTAGGTGTAGTAATTACAGTAGTGGTTTCTTCCCCTTCCTTTGCTTTTAAACAACATGGGCTTTCCATAAATTGCACATTCTAAACTTGAAAAATTAGAACTTTCGTTCTCTTTTTGCATTGTAATTTAATACCGTAAATTTGACATTGCCTTCATGATTAAAGAGGATCTATGAATTTGCTTGCTTTGAATCGAGAGGTTCAAGTGAAAGTAAATGCCCCCCCATGAAAGACTCCTCAGCCCCTATTGTATTTTATTTTATAAACAGCTGACTTAGAAATATTGGAACACTCATCATAAATATACCAATTCAGAGTGAATTAGCACCCGTCTCTGAGGAAAAAAACTCAACTTCTCAGTGCTGGTACACTCAAGTGTCTGAAGAAACATCAGTCCATTCCTCTCCCCTTCCAAAGAAGGATGCCTCATTCAATACATCTCTTCCATTTAATGAGCATATCCAAATTTCCTCTGTTGGAGTCAGAATTTCTGGCACCTAACACAATGAAATTAACTTAAAAGCTGTTTATAAACAGAGACCCTTATGGAAAACTTTGAAAAATGTTTAATAAAAAACTTATACAAATACATTTTCATCTACTTCTCTTTTGAAATTTTTAGTAAAATTATGTCTCCGTAGAAATAAGTCTCCTTTAAAGAATTTTAGTTCAAATTTAATTTTATGTGGAGATGTCATTATTTTATCTTTTTGTCTCTTTTTTAATCTATATGTGTGAAGAAGCTCAAAGTTTAAGGCACTTTAAGAACTGATTGCATTAAGGCAACAAAGTCAGATGGTCAGTCTTCACGCTCACAAGGAAGGGGAGGACTCTGAAGGAATGTACCATCTGCCCAACATTAAAAATCAGGCCTTGAATATGTAGCACGTGGTCAGTTTTGCCTTCTTGCTCACTGTTTTACTAAACATGGAAGAATCTACGGCCTCACACACGTATGTCAGACATAATATAAAATAAACCAAATGCATTTAATGATGGGCAAACCCCAGTGACGTAACTACAACTTTTCTGCTCGATTAAAACTCTCTTTGCATTTTTCATAAACATTAGTGGTGTGATTCCTGTTGTTCCAGCCAAAGCTCAGCCCTTTCCGCGGCATCCTCTCCCTCCTATCAGAGCGAGAGCCCACGGCATTCCTAGGTGTTTTGTGTTGCTACGTGCAGCCAAGCAGCTCGTGTCGGCGGTGGTAACGCTTACATCTGTGTCACCGAGGCTTGAGGAGTCTGGAATGTCTGAGTTATGGGGCTGCCTCTGCCAAAGGCTTCCTGGCAAAGTGTTTTGTCTGCAAAATAGACACAATAATGAGGACCTCAGATGGATTTTAAGAAATGTCCTACACCCTGGAAACTTCTCTTGGAAGAAGTGCAGGAAGAAATCCACTCTTTCCCTAGAGAAAAAAATGTTTCCACAGCAGCTCTAAACTTTGTCCCTTGTATAAGACAATAAGAACTGGTTTTAAATGCAAAAAAGGACTTGTGATAGAATTTTACGCTGGAGCGCTAAAGCCAAATTCAAAGGGTCCCATCTTTGAGGTGCTTGAGTGGTTGTTCCTGGTTACACCACTGCAGTCCTGTCTAGTCAGGCCAGTTGGCGTGCCTGTGTTTAGCTGGTAGGAGATACACAGTGCTGTTATGTGTGGACCGAATTGTGTCCCCACATCCCATATTCATATGTTGAAGTCCTAACCCCCAGTACCTCAGAATGTGACCGTGTTTAAGTTAATGAGAACTTTAAAGAGGTAATTAATTAAAATGAGGTCATGTGGGTGGGCCCTAAAGTAATAGGACTCGTGCCCTGAGGAGATTAAGACACAGACATACATAGTGGAAAGACCAGGTGAGGACACGGGAAGACAGACGTCCATCTACAAGCTCAGGAGAGAGGCCTCAGAAGAAACCAACCCTACCGACACCTTGATCTTGGACTTCCAGACTCCAGAACTGTCAGAATATAAATTTCTGTTGTTAAGCCCTCAGCCTGTGGTGCTTTGTTAGGGCAGCCCCAGGAAAGTAAGACACCACGTAAGCTCCCCCTTCGCTTGGTGAGACTGAGCCTCAGGGTATGCTCCATTTTGGAAGCAGCTGTGAGCCCTGGGAATGACGACGGCTGACTACACGTCTTCTGCCTGTCGATACACAGCTCTTTGAAGGATGCACCTCTTCTCTGACGTCATGGTGAACTTCCTTTTCCTACTTTCCTCCCTGTACTTTTTAGCACAGCAAGAGACAAGATCGATGAACAAGACACCAAGCAAAGTGGCTAAGGGAGCTCCCGCCACGGTCCCAGCTCTCTGTGAAGGCGGACACCTGCAACCCGCATTGCTCATGCCCAAGCCCACCCCTGACTGTCCAGGCGTGAGCCAGGGGTTCTCAGGAGGGCGCTCTCTGCAGAAGGGATGGGTGAAGTCGCTGCTGGTAACCACCAAGGAGGCATTTTCCGTGAGTTGGACAGGTTTTGCCATGTGTGGAATAAAGGAAGGAAACTTTCCTTTGGTTCACATTTGATTCACAGTCAGTCATTTCAAATCCTCTCCCATCCATCAAGGTAACATCTTGTCAGCTGAAGCTTATTTCCAACACCAGGAAGATTTTTCGCTTTGCACTGCTAGGTGACAACATCTGATCACTGTACATTTGTTCTATTTATTTGTGGACGCTTCTCCAGATTCAGAATCACAAGTTGGAAAAGGTACTCAGCCTTTCAGATCTCGACAGCAGTATGCTAAGTGTGTCTCCAGAATATGAAATAATCACTTGATCCCCCTTTTGCTTATCACCTGGTGATGGCCGGCTTATATAAGTGGCCCCCCATCTTGTGGTCCAAGGGTGAATTAGCATGCGAGCAGGCGGTTTCTTCCTGGGCTGTTCAGGAGCACATTTCCCAAACTTGCAGTGGAACCCACGCTTTCACACTCCAGCAAGGCCCACGACAGGAGCTCCATCAGCCAGGCTTAGCCCCTGTGCCCGGGCCTGATCTCTCAGTGCCTTCCGAGCGCCTGAATCTGGGTCCTGACTCACTCGCAGCAGCCACGCCTCTTACATTACATTTCTGATATTACTTTAAAAAGGCAAACTAATTAACGTGCGCCTTGAGGATTTACAAAGCTCACAGTAAAATATGTTTTGTTTTCACAGCTGTGCTCACACGCTTAGATGAGGCCATTTCAAGGGAGATAGCATGATGTAATGCTGGTGACAGCACAATTGTCATCCTGCTGAAGAGAGGAGTATTGTGATCTCAATGGAAAAGAAGAGTGAGGCTTTCATCCACAAGCTCAGATCCCATTTACTGCAATCATCTCAGCCTCTAGCAGGGCTGGGAGTGGAAATTACTACGAGCTGCTGAATACAGATGACATCATCTTACCACCCACAAATCTTACGAGTTTGACAGTCTGGAAGATGGCATATGCTAGAAGGAATAGAACTCCAACTAGGTTGACAAGTTTTGTGTGTTTGACAGGAAATATTTTCATAAAAGTTATTCTCTTCTCCAGCTTCTCTTTTGGTTTGGCAACCGCCACTACAATGAAATTATGATCATGACAACAAGCCATTAGCCTCCCCCAGAGCCATGATCAACAGTTCCCTCTGCGTGGAATTCTGTGAGTTTCACAGCCCTTCTCATTAGAGCTTCCCCAACGTGGGGCTCTGGAGGCTGAGTTAAACGAGTGCACGTGCTAGTGTGTGTTAGTCCTCCTGCAGGGGTCCCTGCCATAATGCTAATCACTGGGGCTTTCCAGTTAGGCTGCCAGAGCTCATACGTGCCACATCTATACTGAAGTCGTCAGAGGTCAGAACGAGAGTGTTTCCTGCCTGCTAATTCTGCAGCTGTTTTGGCGTGTTTGATGGAATGCTGGACACATTTTTCGATGCTCAAATTCTCTTCTATTAAAGGACACACACCTTCTTTCATAACCTGGAGATGCCCCTCCTGCAGCTGTAGTGTCACCGTCCTTCTGCTATGGTATTATATTCGTATTATGGAACTACATATGCCAGTAATCATAAAAGTGGAAATAAAAGAAAAAGGAGAATTTCAAAGGAACAAATGGCACCAAAACCATAAGGCACCCTGGACACAAATGAGGCTTTGGGAAAAAAAATCCCTATAGCTTGCTCTAGCACATTTAGGATTTAATTAAGTCTTTTTTTTTTTAAAGATTTTATTTTTCCTTTTTCTCCCCAAAGCTCCCCAGTACATAGTTGTGTATTCTTCGTTGTGGGTCCTTCTAGTTGTGGCATGTGGGATGCTGCCTCAGTATGGTTTGATGAGCAGTGTCATGTCCGCACCCAGGATTCGAACCAACGAAATACTGGGCTGCCTGCAGCGGAGCACACAAACTTAACCACTCGGCCACAGGGCCAGCCCCAATTTGATTAAGTTTTAATCACCAGTTTCTTTCTTCACTGTCCACTACTCTTGGTGGCTTTACAAGGGATGTGTTTCAATATCAACCATCAAAAAAGCGAGGCTTTACCATTGCCTTTTCAGGGACAACTGTAACCCTGAACCCCACTTCTGGATGAAACGGCCCCTCTGCAACAGCACCACCCCTGGTTAGGAAGACCTTTGACTACTGCCCGCCATAATTCCGAATGACTGGGTCACCATCCCCTGGTGTCTGCACTTTCAGTGTCTCATAACCTGGGGAACGTTCTGGGGATCCTGATTCCACAGGGCTTCTTAGGTCTTACAGAAACGGTGTCAACAACACAATGTATTACTTGGAAAGAAAAAGGAATTAAAATATCGGGACTTGAAACGGTTTTCTCTTTCACCATCCTCCAGTCTGGGCCCCTCCTTCTACCCCAGGGGTCCTGGGCTCTCACTCACCTTTGCTCTCTGATTACAGTCCTGTTACAGCATTGATTTCAATGCAATTTGTATTAACTTTAAGTGGAAGTGCATGCCTCACTCTAATGTGAATTCCTTGGAGACGGCAATTACCTGTTGTTAATCTTGATCTTTTCCTCAAAGTCACAATACAGTAGGTGCTTGTTATATTGAATTATGCCCTCAGAAAAATTACTAGATCTGAGGTCCTTGGGTTTATCCTGACTAAATCTAGAAAGAGCCACTAGAGTATCTGTCTTATGCATGAATTTAATATGCATATTCAGGCACCTTATATAAAACCTTTGGGGTCAAGATATATCAGAATTTTTTTCTTCAAAAGTCAAAATGGTTAGTATATTAGGTATTATATAGCACATTATCAATGTGTCCATTTACACAAAGCATAAGTAAAGGAATAAAGAAAGACTAACAACGTTAGTTCAGGTTATGTTTTACCATCAAATAAGTTTGCTGCTACAAATCTATTTTAAAAACTCTTTGTTTTCAAAGCTTTTTGGATCTCAGAATAATGAAGGATCGTGGAGCTATATTTAAAGAGCAAAACAAATGAGTTACTTCCTTTACATTAAATTTCTATAACTGATAAAATATTCCTTAAAAAGTAGTTCTATTTCTGTACTCTTTCAGTTTTAAAATTTCTACAAATAGTCTATTAATACATGCTCATTACTTAAAATTCCAACAATAGAGATAAAGCAAAAGTCCTCCTCATGACCCCCTTTCCTTTCGCAGGACTCCCTGGCCTTCTGGAAGATCCACAGGCACGCCCCAGGCAACAGAGCAACACCTTGTCTTTCTGAAGTCCTCTTGCAAGTTTCTCTCACCTCCGTCTTCTCCCGTGACCCTTCCTTACCACATCCTTGGTGGTCCATAAGGAAAAGTGTATCATGCTGCGTGTTTAGAGATGAGAAAAATGAGAGTTAAGGACATTAAGATTTTGCTGTGTGTGATACAGAGCCAACAAGTGGAACAGATGGGACTAGATCCTAAATGTTCTCACTCTTGATGTCCTTTGTGTTTTCTGCCATCACAACATAGATTGTGCCATCATGAGGATTCCTACTACCATGTCTAGGGCCAAGGGTCATTGTGCATAGACGTGCTTTCAGCTAAAAGGGTGTCATCCTTGGATCAGGGTAGGCCAAGTCTTCTAGGTTGCTGGGTAGCCCCCTACTCCCCCTGCCCCTGCTCGGGTTTAGCCTGGGAGCTTCACAAATTTGTGGCAGTTCTGAGGTACTTCACAAACAGAAATTTGTCAGATTTCAATAATGTCCCATCCTATCTCCAAAGCAGCTCCTTAACTGGCCATTTCATTTGCTCTAAAATTACTATTGTATTCTTACAAATGTGTGCAATTCACTAATTTTGGGCCTCTAAAATCACCATTCTTGCGATCATGTCTGTATCATGACTTTCAACAAAGAGTACAAATAACTTCATGCATTGTCTGTTTAAACTGAATTCTAAGAAGGAATAGGCTTTCTTTTTCCTCTTCTCCCGATGGCTTCTATGGCTTCTAGTCTGCGCCTTTCTGTTCCAGAGACACACCCGTTCAGCAATATATAAATCCTTTCCCCTTCAAGCCAAAGTTTTCTAGACATGTTCTGATGCATAAAAGTCTTCAAACATATCCTTAAGGCAAGTAGAGAAAGTTCTCGGGTACAAAGGGCCATGATGAGAGAGGAGAGTCTCTTTTACTAATCCGGTATCAAATGCCATCTATTAAAAAGAGATCAGAGCCACTACCTAGATCTGGTATTAGTGGCTGCTCGAACCAGGACACATTATTTGGCAAAAGCTCTAGGGGAACTTCCTACCTCCACAAAAACAGCGCAAGAGTAGCGTTAGCCACACTGTTCTTAGGGAATTGTTTCTCATTTTAATCATCTGTATTTTAGAATAAATGAAACGGTACAGAACATTTGAATTAGATATTTGCCGTAATCAAGACTAATCCCTTGCAGTCATTTTTTTCCAGAATGTAGAATCACTTTCCTATACAATATGGGTGAATTAAAAAAAAATTCTTTGTTCCTCATTGAAATACATTAGCTTTTTCTCAGGGAAAAGGGAGACAGGAAGGGACAGGCAGTTTCTTCATTGGTAATTTTAGAGGAAGAGCTGCTGTTTAATTCAGTGTGTTCTAGAAGTTGTTGAAATTCTGTTATTCGATCAACCCTTATTAAACTGAAAAAGGCAGGTTAAATTGTTTTTTTAAAAAAACTCCCCAAATGTCATTCGTTCTTTGCTTAAATCTCATCTTCAAAGAAGTGAAAAGAGCTAGGTGGGATGAGTTTTACTTCCTCCCATCTCTGATCAATGTTAGTGCAAATGAGTGCCAACAAAGATTTCAAAGGCAGAGAGGAGGAAGAAGGGAGATATGAAGAGGGAGATTAAGGCCTGAGTTAGAGCAGCGGCAGGGGCTTGAGAGAAAAGAGACAGATTGGGGAAACTCTCAGTAGCATCAAAAAACTGGGCGACCAGGAGGGAGTGGGGGTTGAGGGAGAGGGAGGAGCTAGGCAGGATCCTGAAGTCCAGACTGGAAGACGCACTGAAAGAATAGCTTGGCTTTACTCTGGGAGATGGGAAAGAGAGAGAAGGGAGAAAGGGACAAGAGGGAAGGGAAGTTGTCTGTGAGGCCGCAGCTGTGGACCGGAGAGGGAGAGGGCTCTCTGACTTGGGGACAGTCACCAGTATTCCACACGCTGGGACAGCTCCGAGCCCACCCATCCAACCTCCTGCTAGTTCTCAGCCTTCTTCCCCTTTTCTCCAGCCTCTTGACCCATTACTGAGTTGGGCCCTTCAGCCTCTTTGGCCTGATTTTGCTGGGTACATGCTTCCCCTCACCAATCTCCTACCCTTTCAGTCTTGCCCACTGCCAATCCTTTAAATTCAAATGCAAATTGTATTGCAGCACGGTCTTGCTAAAAACTGATGGAAGCTTCCCACTGCACCAGGATAAAATCCAAATTCCTCATCTCCAACCTCTGCCTCGTTCATCCCTTAGCACTCCCAGCCTCACACCCTCACTCCCAAGACACTGAGCGCTCTTCCTTCCCTGAGGATGGATGGGTTCTCTCTCCTGTCTAGTTCTTTGCCCAGGCTTCGAGCTGTGTCTACAATCCCCCTTCTTGTATGGCCAGCTCCTCCAGTGAGACTTAGGCGTTGACACCGTCTACGAACATTCCCTGACTGTCTGACCTCCCCAGTCAAGCAGACACTTCTCTCTTCTCCGATTCCACCTCTTCACACCTCTCAGAGAATGTTCACCCCATTGTTATCTGTTGATTGTCTCTCTCTCGCTCTCCCTAGACTAGAAGCTCAGAGATGTCACAGGTTGTGTTTTTTTCATTTTTGTTTCCCGAAGGCCTAATACAATTCTGGCACCCTCAATAAAGATTTATGAATTAATGACAAAGGTGGCATTTCTTCCATTTCAAAGGTGCAACGGGCTCTTGCTTGAGGGTGGAAAAGCTGCTTCCAGTGTACTACTTTGCCTTGTGGAGAGCAGCAGTGAGGAGCAAGCAGGACGCCCTCGCCGTCTCTGACGCCCGAGGAACGTTGCATGGGAGAATAAGAAGCCTTCACGTACAAGTGCTGCAAACGAGAGGTGTGCCCAAGGGAGAGCCAGCTTCCAGGAAGCTGGCCACCTCTGCCTCCATTTTTAAGTTCTATATTCTTTCAATTACACAATGTTTCTTGGAAGTCCTAGTTTTAATATAGTCAAGTACAGACGTCTTTTAAGGAGAGAAAATCCACCAGAGAAGGTGGAAGTGTCAGGAAGGGGAATTTTGCAACACCACTGGATATATTCAGAGGCATATAATTTCTCACTATCCAGCCACACAATGGGAACTTGGGGGGAAAATGAAGCGGCTGAAGGAAAGGCAAGCCACACACACACAGAGCCAAAGTAATGGTAAGAGGGCATTGTTAGGAATTTGGAAATCCTATAGAGAGCATTTCCGTGTATTGTGAAAACCATTAGTAAAGATGTCTTTAAAAATGAAAGCATCGGTAACAACTAAAGCAGGTAAACGTGCCATTTTAAAGTTGAATGCTTAATTGCCGTTGGAGAGGCCACAATGAAGACTTCTCACAGTTACTATCATCTCAAACAGAAAAAAAAATATTTGTAAGGATTTGGCATATAATAATAAGTGTTTGATACAAGATTAATAAATGTTCTTGTTGAATATGTAAGAACCATGATTTTTAAAAACACTGTTCTCAATTTTAAGAAGAATTTTATACATGTAGATATATACATATATGTGTATATATATCTACACACATATACATACATATATTATATTTATGTCATAAACAACAGTAATAATAAATTTAAGATTAGCAAACACAGTAAAAGATCTTGCTAAATACTAAATATAACCACTTAATCTACATCACATTTTGATAGGTTTCACACCAGTCAGGTCATATCTCACTTTATGGAACAGAGGTCTTTTTTGAAAGTTGGTGAGAAAATAGGTTTATGCTTATTTTATCATTATTAACTTTCCTTATAAAATTGAAGGTATATTCCAATATACTATACAGTTGGAGCAATAAAAATCATTGAAGGCATACACAAATTTGAAAAAGTCATACTTGTAATGGAAAATCTGTTTGATAAGCAACATTTATATTTACAATATTGAGACTGAAAATATTATCCCAGGAATTTCATTCCCTTGGGCCTACCTAAATCTACAGAAGCCAGAAAAGTGTCCTACTTGAAATTAAATTCATGATTTTATTTCTACCTTAAGGCAAAAAATTCATTTTTTAAACCACAAGCTTATCAAAGGACATTTATTGAATGTACCATTGATGGTACAAGAAGTTTTTTTAGCCTTAAAAATACTGTTACCTAAGAAACGATTGAGGCCTGATTCGAAGTGCTTCGCTGCAATGTGTCGGTAGAGTATGAATCGGGAAGCCCATCATAAGTGACTCGTAAGTAACACAGCGTGGAACAAAAGAACTCTTAACTAGCACCCTCGCAGACCAAAGTCAATACACAACTACTTCCCCACCTTCTAAACTAACACAGGAAACATGATTGCATGTTTCAAAGTACTGATAAGCCCACCAGCGTGCAGGTGCTTTTTAACTATTTTTAATAGTTTGATTCCGCAAAGAAGAAGGAACTACTATTACCAGTCTTTTATCAGTTAATTCCTTTTCTGAAGAACTCACACATGAGTCCTGTTGTTTATTTGTGGGGGAGTAGGGTGATAAGAGACTCAAATAATTAGTGTTTTGTTTTGTTTTGTTCTTTAATTTACGTGCCTGGTATTTTTCTGAGAAAATATTTTTTAAAAGTTCCCAATTACACTATACCATTTCATCTAAGGGGCAAAACAAAGTCACAGATATAGTACCAAATAATACCAGAGAGAAAGTTTCAGAATGAAATCCACACCAATGAGGAATTGGAAAGCACATGAGAGGGGGAGAGGACAAGGTCAAAGTGTCCTGACCACTATTATTCTTTCTGTCTCCCTAGATGAATCTTTACAGTTCTCCAATACTTAACCAAGATTTGCATTTTCTTCAGTCTTAAAAGATGAATAGAATCTCCTTTTGTGTTAAGAGTATATTAGAATTGACCTCTTAACGTCCCCCTGTTTGACATGCACATTATATATGATCTTCATATTTATTTTATCTATTGCTGCTTGACCCTGGCAAGGTCATACAGAGGATCTAAGCAATCTCCTTGGGGCCAATGTTGAGAGCATCCAGAATCTTCTGGAGATGTTTCCAGGGCTGAAGGTGGATACTGTTTGTCTCAAGATGCCCAGAGCCCAGAAGGGCATAAGATCCTCAGATGTGACCTCCAAGTTCAAATGTCCCCACACCACCGGATTACACGTGCCCCTTTCTAACCTTTCTCGATAATTCCTCAGCCACATGTCTCAGAACTTGGATGTTATGGTGATAGGAGTGGGCTATGGAAAAAAAAGTTGCAGTGTAGGTTTTAACCTATAAAAACCTTCATTATGTATTTAAATTTATACAAATGCATTAGAATTCATTTCTCTGAGCTGAAAGAAAGGCAACTGCCTGGCCTCCTCCAGTGTTATATGTAGGTACCATGAGCCCAATACAGTGTCCCATGGTTCTGCCACTTGGGTGAGTTCCTGGCACCTCAAAAGCTGTGGCTGCTGAAGGGACGGCCCAAGAGGAGTGACAGAGTGCACTCTGTGTCCTAACAGAATAGATTGTTTACATTACGGAAAAATATAAGACCATCATTAAGTCCATTGTGTTCTGGAAATACAGACATTGAATGCAAAAAGAATATTTTCTTGGCAATATCTATTAAAAGCCTTAAAACTGTTCAAGGGCTTGTTTTCAGAACTACTTCTAAGACTGTATCCCAAAGAAAGAACCTCGGAGGTTACAAAATATTTTCTTGCTTGTTGGGTTTTGTTTTGTTTGCTACTAAAAACAACCATGCTCATTACTAGCATTTATTACAATAGCAAAAATAAGTTTAAAAAAATTTAAAATCTTGATTAACTACATCTATGGTTAAAACACTATGCAGCCACTTACAATGAGCCTTAGAATATTTGGTGAGAAGGAAGCATCACACAGTATATTACATCAAAAACAGCCACACGCACAGAGCCTGAGCCCATTCATTAAAGGAGATGCCGCATGTGATGGGCTTAGCAGCATGCTAAGATGTTAGTTATTGTTACATATACAATAAATGTTAATTATGTCTGTAATAAAGGGTTGGAAGGCATATTCTGAAACATATACCTGAGTATCTGGTTTCATCTGAGTGATAGAATTATGGCAAATTTTATTTTCTTCTTTTTGGTTTGTGTATTCTAAATTTTCTAAAATGAATATGAAAGAATGAAAAACTCATAAAAATTACTACTCCCCAGAACTATACTCTCAAATTAGATACTCAATTTAGATTCCTTTTAAAAAATTCCTGGAACTAATTTATATATGTTATTATCTATATATATTATGCTTATCAGAAAGAAAATTTTTAGAATAGATATTTACTATTTATTTTGCAACATCAAGAGAAACAGGTTTGATATTTTTAATTTGAAGAAAAAAATAAAAAGCTTACCCATAGGGGCCAGCCCCGTGGCCGAGTGGTTAAGTTCACATGCTCCACTTCAGCGGTCCAGGGTTTCTCTGGTTCAGATCCTGGGCGTGGACATGGCGCTGCTCGTCAGGCCACATTGAGGTGGCATCCCACATGCTACAACTAGAAGGACTCACAACTAAAACATACAACTATGTAATGGGGGGATTTGGGGAGAAAAAGCAGAAAAAAAAATATTGGGAACAGTTGTTAGCTCAGGTGCCAATCTTAACAAAAAAAGCTTACCAACAGAACTGTGTGAGATTATTTGAATTTCATTTAACCTCATATTACTGTTTTCCTCCCAAAACGTCTGTATATTAGAAATAACTAACACTGGGTATTAATTACATTGTAAGCTTTTTGATGGCAGGAATTATTTCTTACTGGCTTTTGTATTCTTGGAACCTGGTCCCAAACACATATTCTATATTGGTTAAATGAATAGGCTAACAAATGTTTAAATATATTTTATACAATCTGTACAATTCTCCCATTAAGTGGCTATTAAAATACATTAAACCACATTAAGGAACATTTCTATTTAGAAATAAACTTGGAACTTGGACAAACCAAGAGAATAGCATTTGGAAAGTGACTTCTACAGGCTGTTTACCATTGTCTCCCTCTACGGAAAATAACTGGGTGACAGAATTTTAAATGGTTTGGGTTTAGGTGAATGGCCAAGAGTAATGCTTGTGGCCTTGGGTTGGACTCTCTTCCCCTGAACCAAATGAACTGACCTGAGATGAATCACACAGGGCATCCTTGGGCTCTGTTAGCATCATGCTGTAACCAGCCAAGCAAGCTTGCCAGTACCTCTCAGCACGGTGTGTGCCAAGTCAATGAGCTATCCCACGACTCGTCTACAATGGAAGGACAGGGCCACCTTTTGCTCTCCTTTTTAAATGATAAAGATTTGGAGGGACACATGTTTCTTGAAGAAAACCCTTCTCAAAACCAGCCTATGCCATTCACTGCCATGTGTTTCCGGCTTCCAGCAGCCTTCTCTCTGTGTACAGGCTACTCCCTACCTCCCGGAGTATACACGTGAGTGGAATCTACACAGGTACGATCCTGGTAAGCTTTAAAATCTCCTCTCAGAGCAGGAAATTATTAACCGCTGAATTTACCAGGCTAATTTTACAGACTAACCATAAAAAGGAAACTCTTGACATTGACAGGTGCACATGTTGTTTTCTCATTGAAACCCAAGTGTCTAGTAAATAATCCCAACTGCAAAGTAAAGAATAAATGTTGGCCCTTTAAAGTAAATTCAGATGATTCAAAAGTTTAGCTATTGCTTCTAGGAGTTAATCACTCAATGACTTATTTCCTTTCCTAAATAAACATTGACTTTTTGACATCTGGTGTTGGATCTCTTACATTTATGGATACGGCTCAGTTCCTGGTTAGAGCGGAGTTAGTTACACAGAATGACTCAACAGGCCACACCTCAGCGTACTCACCACCATGACACTAATAAAGGACCCACAATAATGTCACAGATTTCATCTCTGCAAGGAATGCCATAAGAGGAAAAATGGTTCTTAAACCTAAGACTGGCAGGGGAAAGTTGAAAACTTTTCTCATACTAAATACAGATTTGGTTTGGTTACCTTGTGGGAATAATTTAGCACTAAGTACCTTAAGTGATAGCATGAAGAAGAGATTTGTATGCCGAAGAGCCTAATTTACAACCAAAACTTCCACAGGTCTTACTTTCTACAGCTTATTATAGTTCAATTTCCTTTCAGGTCTTATGGTGTCCCATTTTAGAGACTGAAACTCCTCAGAATTTCCTGTGAGTTTTTTTTAGTGCTAAGGGAAGGAAAATGATCTTTGGGGTTATACAACATACAAAGTTGAATTCTAAAATAAACAGAGGTCTTAAGATATAAGACCAGGAGAGAAAGGGGATTAAGAATGTACATTGGGCCTAACGAATGTAGACTATAACTATGATGTAGACCGAAACAATTATAAAAACTCTCTGTCAAGAGAAAGTGTATTAACTTTATTTTAACAGCCACAATAAAGATTTGAGAAATTTTATGGAAGAAAAACAAAGTTCTAATCCCCTTTAAGAACTGGAGTGAGTCTCTTTTTGTTGCTTGTAAACTGTGAACATAGCTTTTAATTCATTGAACAATGAATACCTAACTATATGCCAAAAAGTGTTCTAAGCAATGGGGATGTAGCAGAGGAGAAGACAGACAAGGCCTTCCTCTCATGGGGTTGACAGTCTAGTGAAGGAGAGAGCTAATATACAATAAAGAAGGTACAAGATCTGGGGCCAGCCCAGTGGCATAGCGGTTAAGTGCGCACGTTCTGCTTCGACGGCCTGGGGTTCACCGGTTTGGATCCCGGGTGCGGACATGGCACCACTTGGCAAGCCATGCTGTGGCAGGCGTCCCACATATAAAGTAGAGGAAGATGGGCATGGATGTTAGCCCAGAGCCAGTCTTCCTCAGCAAAAAGAGGAGGATCGGCAGCAGATGTTAGCTCAGGGCTAGTCTTCCTCAAAAATAAAAAAGAAATTACAAGATCTTTTCAGGCTAAAATAAACCAGGGTAATGTGATAAAGAGAGTGAGGGTGGGGTGGGGAAGCATAATCTCTATGAGGAGGTGGCAATGAGCTGAGTCATGAATGACCAGAACAAACCAGCCTGATGTATTCAAGGAATGGAAGGAAGCAGAGAGTGGCTCTAACGGTGAGAAGAGTGAGAGCGACATGCCACAATGAGGGGGGCAGCAGGGGCAAAATTCTGCAGGACCTAAGAGGCCCTGCTGAGGGATTGGGATTTGAACTGAAAGAGAAGACTCTGGAAGACTTTAAGGAGGTTGTGATATAATCTGATTAAAGATTTTAAAAGGGGTGACATGAGTGGGAATGGAGGAGAAAAAAACCTCTGAAAATCATCTCCCTCCATAAAACCAATGAAAACACTCAAAATTTGTCCAAATCAACTTTTTCCAAACTCTGGAAATTAACTAAAGGCTTGAAACAATCTGGGGAGCATTTTTTTTTTTAAAAAAAAGCCCGAGTTTCAGTTACAAGAGCAAACTTGGGGTGTTTGAACTTGCTGCATACTCATCCCTCCCTACCAGCCTCTGTGGTAGACTTGTAAACCAACGGCCCCACAGTCACAGTGAAAATCAGAAGCCTGGCAGCCGCTGGAGGAGGCAGATGGGGTTGGAGCCCCTCCAAAGCCTCGTTCCTAGAGAATGGTCATTAATTGACGTCCCTGCAGGTTCTTTGGAAAATCTCACTCAGAGAACTTGTCTTCACTTAATCTCACCAAGGAGGAAGAGCTTTTTCCCCAAGGGCATTTGTTGAAAAAAATCAGCAGCTATTGCTCAATGTCATAGCTGCCTGAGGTGGTGATAACAGTTTGGGCAAACAACAGGCTGACAAATACACTTAAGAAGGACAAGGTCGGGAATGAGATGTTCATAGTGGGTTTTGAAAATCTCCAACAAATTTCTGAAACTCTAGAAGACTGTGTGCATGCTCAGGAAAGACCTGAGGAAGCCCTAAGCTCTCACCTCTGGCTGACCTTGAGGCTCTGTGCAAGAAAGAAGCGGAGGCTAAGGCAGAGTTGTCAACTGCCTGTTGACAACCGCCTGTTGAAGGCACACCCAACACCCACACAGAGACTCTTGGCAAAGACTGAGAGATTTATTGGTTTCAGGTGTTTAAGGAAATATCTGTCCAATCATTAGTTGACCACTAAACTAACTGAAAAGAGACTTCAGTGACCACACACAACAAATAATATAGAGTTTCAGAATTAGCTCAGAAAAGTCACTAAACAAAAGACAACAAACATCAAAAACAATAAGCCCTGGGAGGGAAGAGACTTTGCTTTCCAGAGTTGCAATATTATTTTATTTAAAATACCCCATTTTCAACAAAAATTATGTCATAGAAAGGAACAAGAGGGCCAGCCCAGTGGTGCAGCAGCTAAGTTTGCACATTCTGCTTTGGTGGCCTTGGGTTTACCAGCTCAGATCCCAGGTGCAGACCTATGCACCACTTGTCAAGCCATGCTGTGGCAGGCATCCCACATAAAATAGAGGAAGATGGGCATGGATGTTGGCTCAGGGTCAGTTTTCCTCAGCAAAAAAAGGAGGATTGGCGACAGATTAGTTCAGGGCTAATCTTCCTAAAAATAAAAAAGGGACAATAAAAAAGGAAAAAAAAAAAAAAAAGGAACAAGAAATTGGCCCAGAGAAAGGGAGAAAAAAGCAATCAATAGAACTGTCCCTGAGGAAGCCTAGATGTTGGACTTACCAGACAAGGACTTACCAGTTATTTTAAATATGTTCAGAGAAGAAAAGAATGGAAAACTAAAGAGCTAAGAACTAAAGAAAAGTATAAGAACGATGTTTCACTGTCTCACCCAATAGAGACAAGCAATAAAGAGAGAGAAATTATACAAAGAACCAAACAGAAATTCGGAAGCTAAACGTTATAGTAACTGAAATTTTAAAATGTCTAGAGGGTTCAACAGGAGATTTGCAGCAGAAGAAAGAGTTAGTGAACTTGAAGTTAGGTCAACTGAGATTACCCAGTGTGAAGAACCAGAGAAAAGACTGAAGAAAAATGATCAGAACCTCAGAGACCTCTATGACACCATCAAGTACATCAACATATGTGTAATGGGAATCCCAGAAGGAAAGGAGAGAGGCAAAGGGGCAGAAAGAATAACTGAAAAAATAATGGCCCCAAATTTGATGAAAAACATCAATACACACATCCAAGAAGTTTAACAAACATCAAGTAGGATAACTACCTAGGCACACCATAATCAAACTGTTGAAATCAAAGCCAAAGAGAGACCTTTGAAAGTACCAAGAAAGAAATGACTCATCAAGTACAAGTGATCCCCAATAAGATTAAAAGCTGATTTCTCATCAGAAACCATGGAGGCCAGAGGCAGTGGGATGCCATACCCAAAGCACTAACAGAAAAAGATTGTCAATAAAGAATTCTATATCCTGAAAAACAGTCATTTCAAATGAAAGTTTAGACAGTCCTAGATAAACAAAAGGAAAGAACTGTCACTAGTAGAACTGCTCTATAAGAAATACAATAGAAATTAAGAGGTTTGCAGGTTGAAATGAAAGGACTATAGACAGTAACTCGAATCCACATTAAGAAATAGAGCATCAGTAAAGGTAAATATAAAAGGCAGTGTAGGGCTGGCCTGGTGGTGCAGCGGTTATGTGTGCTTGTTCCACTTTGGTGGCCTGGGGTTCGCTGGTTCAGATCCCAGGTGTGGACATGGCACCCCTTGGCAAGCCATGCTGTTCCACATATAAAGTAGAGGAAGATGGGCACAGGTGTTAGCTCAGGGCCAGTCTTCCTCAGCAAAAAGAGGATTGGCAGCAGATTTCAGCTCAGGGCTAATCTCCCCCCACCCCCCAAAAAGAATAAATCTACTTTTTGTAACTCTTTTTTTCTCCTATCTGATTTAAAAGACAACTGAATAAAACAATAAGTATATATCTGTGTGGATAGGCATACAATGTATAAGATGTAATTCATATGAAAATAATTGCACAAGGGAGGGGGAGGGAATAGAGTTATAGAGGAGCAAAATTTTGTACACTATTGAAATTCAGTTGGTATTAATTTGAACAAGATTGTTACAAGTCAAGATGTTAATTGTAATTACCAGAGCAACCACTAAGGAAATGACTAAAATATATATGGTAAAAGACAAGAAAGAAAGTTGAAATGGTACATCAGAAAATATCTACTAAACACAAAAGGAGGCAGTAATGCAGGAACAGAGGAACAAAAAAGACATAAGACATACAGAAAACAAATGGAAAATGTCATACCTACATTTTACTTTATTGGTAAATACATTAAATGTAAATAGATTGAACAGGTCAATCGAAATGCAGAGGCTGACAGATAAGAAATTCTTTTAAAAAATGACTCAGCTATATTCTGTCTACAAGGGACACCCTTTATATTCAAAGATACAAATAAGTTGAAAGCAAAAGGGTGGAAAAAGATATGTTATGCAAATAGTAAACACAAAACAACTGGAGTGGCTATCCCACTATCACACAAAATAGATGTTAACACCAGAGACAAAGAAGAACATTTAATAAAGATAAAAGGCTCAAGGTACCAAGAAGATACAATAATTATAAACATGTATGTACCTAGTAACAGAGACCCAAAATACATGAAGCAAAAACTGACAGAATAGAAGAAAGAAATAGATATTCTAAGAATTAATAGTTGGAGACTTCAATACCCCACTTTAAATAATAAATAAAACAATAAGATAAAATATCAGCAGAGAAATAAAAGACTTGAATAACATTATAAACCACCTAGACCTAAGAGATATCTATGGAACACTCCACCTAATAACAGCAGAATACATATTCTTCTCAAGGGCACATGGGATATTATGCAGGATAAATAATATATTAGGTCATAAAACACATCTCAATAAATTTTAAAGGACTGAAATCAAACAAAGTATGTTCTCTGATCATAATGAAATAAAATTAGAAATCAATAACAGGAGAAAATTTGGGAAACTCAAAAATATCTGAAAATTAAACACCACACTACTAAATAACCAGTAGGTCAAAGAAGAAATTGCAAAGGAAACTAGGAAATACTTTGATATAAATGAAAATAAAGAGATATCAAAATTTATGGGATACAGCTAACCCCATGCTTAGAGGGAAAAACTGACAGCTGTAAATGCCTGTATTAAGAAATAAGAAATATCTCAAATCAATAACCTAAGCTTCCACCTTAAGCTACCGGAAAAAGAAGAGCAAACTAAAATCTAAGGCAAGTAGAAGGAAGGAAATAATAAAAATGAGAGAAGAAATTAATGAAATAGAGAATAGAAAAACAACAGAGAAAACTTTTTTTTTCTTTTGGGTGAGGAAGATTCACCCTGAGCTAACATCCATTGCTAATCTTCCTGTTTTAGCTTGAGGAAGATTTGCCCTGAGCTAACATTTGTGTCAGTCTTCCTCTATTTCGTATGTGGGTTGCCGCCACAGCAGGGCCACCGACAAGTGGTGTAGGTCTGTGCCTTGGAACCGAACCTGGGCTGCTGAAGCAGACCATGCCAAACTTAACCACTAGGACCCTGAGAAAACTTTTAAAACCAAAAGCTGGTTCTTTGAAAAGATCGATAAAATCAAGAAACCTTTAGAAAGTCTGACCAAGAAAAAAAAGTGAGAAGATTCAAATTATTAAATCAGAAGTGAAAGAACAGACATTACTGCAGAACTTACAGAAATAAAAAAGGATTATAAGGGAATACTAAAAACATTTGTTTGCCTAGATGAACTGCACAGACTGCTAGAAAGACACAAACTACTCAAACTGACTCAAGAAGAAAAAGAAAATCTGAATAGACTTATAACAAGTAAAGATATTGAATTAGTAATCAAAAACTACCCACAAAGAAACACTCAGTATGAGAAGTCTTCACAGGTGAATTCTGCCAAATGTTTAAAAAAGAATGAACACCAGTCTTTCACAAACATTTCCAAAAAACAGAAGATGAGAGAACACTCCTCAATTCACTCTATGAGATCAGATTACCCTGATAGTAAAATCAGGAAAACATATCACAAGAAAAGAAAACTACAGACCAATATCTCTTAGGAATATGTATGCAAAAATACTCAAGAAAATGCAGCACACCAAATCCAGCAACATATAAATCAGATCATACACCATGGCAAAGTGGGATTTATCCCAGGATGAAGGATTGATTTGACATATGAAAATCAATCAATGTAGTATACCATAACAATAGAATAAAGAACAAAACCACATGTGCATCTCAATTGATCCAGAAAAAGCATTTGACAAATTCCAACACCTATTCATGATAACAACCCTCAACAAAGAATAGACGGAAACTTCTGAAATCCAATAAGGGGTATCTGTGAAAACCCCACAGCAAACATCATTCTCAATGGTGAAATACTGAAAACTTCCCCCTAAGATCAGGAACAAGGCAAAGATGTCTGCTCTCACCACTTGTATTCAATATTGAACTGGAGGTTCTATCCAGGGCAGTTAGGCAAGAAAAAGAAATAATAAGCATCCAGATAGAAAGGAAGAAGTAAAGCTAACTCTATTTGCAGATGATATGATCTTGCATACAAAAAGTCCTTAAAAAGCTTTACAAAACTATTAGAACTAATAAACGAATTCAGCAAGGTTGCAGAATACATGATCAATGTACAAAAATCAATTGTATTTATAAACACTAGCAGTGAAAATAAAATTTAAAATGATTACATTTACAATAGCATAAAAAAGAATAAAACACTTAAGAATAAATTTAACAAAAAAGGTACACTGAAAACTACAAAACATTGCTGAAAGAAATTTAAAAAGAGGTAAATGCATGGAAAGACATCTGGGTTCATGGATTGGAAAACTTAATATTAGCAAAATGGTGATAGTCCTCAAATTATCTACAGATTGAATGCAATCCCTATTAAAATTGCAGCTGGCTTTTCTCCAGAAATAAACAAGCTGGTCCTAAAATTCATATGGAATCACAAGGGACCTCAAATAGCCAGAACAATCTTGAAAAAATAGAATAAAGTTGGAAGACTAACACTGCCTGATTTCAAAACTTATTACAAAGCTACAGAAATCAATACTGTGTGGTACTACCATAAGGTCAGACATATAGATCAATGGAACAGAACAGAGAGTTCAGAGTTGACTCTTACATTTAAGGTCAATTGATTTTTGGCAAGGGTTCCAAGACAATTCAGGAAAAGAATAATTTTTTTTTCAACAAATGGGACTGGCATAGCTGAATTTCCACATGCAAAAAAATGAGGCCTTGAATTGGGCAAAGGTTCTTAGATATGACATCAAGATCACAAGCAACCAAAGAAAAAATGGGTAAGTAGGGCTTTATCAAAATAAAGAACTCCAGAGGACAATATCAAGAAGGTGAACAGCTGATGCAAAGAATGGGAGAAAATATTTGCAAATTACATATTTAATAAGGGACTAGTATCAAGAATATATAAAGAGCTCTTACAACTCAATAACAAAAAGACAAATAATCCAGTTTACAAATGGGCAAAGTATCTGAATAGACATCTCTCCATGGAAGACATATAAATGGCCAATAAACACATGAAACGATGCTGAACGTCATTAGTCATCAGGGAAATGCAAATCAAAACCACAATGAGATAGCACTTCACATCTACATGAATTGCCATAAACAAAAAGTCAGGTAACAACAAGTGTTGAAGAGGATGTGGAGAAATCAAAAACCTAAACTGCTGGTGCAAACGTCAAATGATGCAGCTACTTTGGAAAGCAGCACAGTAATTCCTCAAATGGTTAAACATAGAGCTATCCTATAACTCAGAAGTCCCCACTCCCAGGTATCTATCCAAGAGAGATGAAAACCTATATCCACAGAAACTTTTACAAATGCATATACCAGCACTAGTCACAATAGCCAAAAGGTGGAAACAACCCCAATGTCTATCAACTGACGAGTGGATAAACAAAATGTGCTAATATCCATGCAATGCAAGGTTATTCGGCTAAAAAAAGGATGAAGTACTGATATAAGCTACAACATGGATAATGTTTGAAACCATTATGCTAAAGGAAAGAGGTCAGTCACAAAAGGTTGAATATGACACCACTTACGTAAAATGTCGGAAACAGGCAAATCTATAGATACAGAAAGTAGATTAGTGCTTGCTTAGGGATGGTGGATGAATGAATGAAAAGGGTGATAGCCAAGGGGTATGGGTTTTCTTTTTGAGGGGATGAAATGTTCCAAAACTGATTGTGGTGATGGTGGCAAATATCTCTGAACATACCAAAAACAATTGAGTTGTACACTTAAAAAGGGTAAGTCATATGGTATGTAAATTATATGTGAATAAAACTGCTACTTAAAAAAATAGCCTGGCTGATCTTGCCACAAATTATAAGGCTAGTGGATCTGGAGTGAGAAAAATAACCATGCGTCTTTGAAATTATGGCAGCTCTACCATATTTGGAAGAAGATAGGCCAAATGTCATCCCCACTCCACCATCTGAAACCTGGGATAGAAAGCTGGACTCTCAAAACTGTCCATCTGCTCTTCGGTTACACGCCTTCAGATAGCCAGAATAGGGTCCCCCATCCTCACCCCACAGCACTTTCTGCAATCATTCAGAGACAATGAGAACTGGAAGCATAAACCCAGGACAGGAATCGACGGAGAGTGGGGGTGACATCATCTAGCAAATTTCTGAATCACAAGAATAAAAAAATACCTCACAGGAACTCCAGATATGAAAAATATATTTCCTAGAAAGACTAAAGAATCTGATTGGTTTTTGATTTTAGCTCTGTAAGTCTTTCCCACATGAAAGCCACAGATGCATATACTCAGAGAATAACAAATAAGAAGCAGGCGCAGATCCAGGCTTTGTAGATTCTAAAACTAACAAAATTTGGAGAACTTCTTTAAAAATATGCAGCATTATGAATGCAATTTTAGGATGGGGCATTGACAGGGACACTACAAGGGAGAGGACCCGAAGCTTAAACTTCATGAGCAACCTGGTAAAGCCACCTCGAATCTGAACACACACTGCATTCACTCCCTCTTGAAAAGGTCACTTGAAAGTATTGTCTATTTAATTGACTAAAAGATGAAACAAACTAAAAAAGCTTAAAAAGTAGAGACTCAAAGCATTAGCTGTAAGCACTAAAGGCACTTACAGGTAGAGTTGAAGGAAACACTGCTGCAAATGTGGTTGCTAGACTCAAGGGAAATATGAAAAATAACACTTGAAAATTAACATGCAATACCTATAAAAATATAAAATAATAACATCAACCTCAATTTCAAACTTCTGATTATATTAAAGAAAGTCAAGATTTGAGGTGAAAGTACATAGGATAATAACAAAGACGCAAAAATAATTTAAATTTCAGATCTTATATAAGAGTTGGAGGCAGAAGGGTAGGTCAAAAAGCATCTTTTTAATTTTTTAACTTTAGTGTCAAAAAATAGAGATTGGAGTATTTTTTGAAAAACATTTAAAGGCAAGCCCTAATAAAATAAAAAGAGTATTTTTTTTTTTTGCCAAAACTACTGGTATAGTTAAAATTGAAGAAAGTTTTGGTCAAGGAGAAAAAGCCAACTATGCACTGCTTACAAGAGATAGAACTAAAACAGATCCACACAGAATCACTAAAAATAAAAGGATGGAGCAGTCGCTGTGGAAAACAGTTTGGCAGTTCCTCAAAAAGTTAAGCATAGAACTTTATACGTTTCACATGATCCAGCAATTCCACTTCTAGGTATGTACTCCCCAAATTGAAAGCAGGACTCAAACAGACACCTGTACACCCATGTTCATAGCAGTATTATTTACAGTAGTCAAAAGGTGGGAACAACCCACGTGTCCATTGACAGATGAATGGAAAAACAAAATATAAAAATACATACAATGGACTATTAGTCATCCATAAAAAGAAATGGAATTTTGATGTACACTACATCAAGGATAACCCCTGAAGCCCTTATGCTAAGTGAGATAGACACAAAAGGACAAATACTGTACACTTCCACTTATATGAGGTAACTAGAAAAGGCAAATTCATAGAGACAGAAAATCGAGTAGAGGATGCCAGGGGCTGGGGGGAGAGGAGAAAGGGGAGTTAGTGATTAACGGGGACAGAGTTTCTGTTTGGGAAGATAAAAACGTTCTGGAGATGGATGGTGGTGATGGTTGTACAACACCATCATGTCCAACGTGAATGTACTCAATACCAATGACTTGCACATTTAACAATGGTTAAAATAGCAAATTTCATATTATGTATATCTTGCCACAACAAAAAAATAAAACAATGGGGAATGATGTTTCAGGCATACTAAAACCAAAAGAAAGTAGGGACAACAATAGTAATTTGACACCAAGGCAGAATTCAAAATGCATCAAACAGAACAAAAAATGCCATTGATGAAATGTATAATACACAAAGACGATATGACAACTATTATTAAAGGGGCACTCTCCCCTTTACACAAATTACTTCATTTACTCCTCCAATACATAGTACAGAAAAGTAGAGGGAACTGAAGTTGAGAGAATTCACGCACCTTGCTGCAGTTACAGACAGAAACAGTGGAATGAACTTTCTCTACATGAATAACACAGGACCAAAATACACATAAGAAAGCTGGCTTTAAAAAATATACAGAAAATTTGACAAAACCAATCATCATAAGACATTTTAACATACCTCTATTAGCCTTGACAGCTCAATTTATAAAAGAAAAACAGATCAAGTATGTGAGAAATACATAAAATATAAAAATGAATCATATATTTAAAAGTATACATTATTTGATCATAATATAATAAAAAGTAATAAGAAAATTTTAGTTAAAAAAGAACTATTTAGAAATTCCAGAAGACATTCTCCCAAACAATAAATGGTCAAAACGGAATATAACACCATAATTATAATTATTTAGAAAATGTAAGTAAATATTAAGATGCACCAATTTTCAGCTGCACCTTTCAATGTGGCAGAAGTCTGCTATTCTGCCTCATCTTTGGCCTTGGGCATATAAAAGCCCAAATAACTGAATTCTGTTTCATTTTTAGTCTCCCTTAGCTTGAGAATGACCAATGGGCATGTGACCAAAATTTCTAATTAGCATGACACTGATTTACAGAAAGCTATGCCAGTCCAATTTACTATTAATACAGTCATGCTTTGCTCCACAACGGGGATATGTCCTGAGAAATGCATTGTTAGGTGATTTTGCTGTTGTGCAAACATCTTAAAGCGCACTTATACAAACCTAGCTGGTATAGCCTACTGCACACCCAGGCTGTACCCTGGGCCCACCATCATAAATGCGATACATCTTTGACCCAAATGTCATTATGCAGCTCATGACTGCACCTGAATACTCACTTAATGAGACTTAGATGCAATTCTATTACTTTATAGGTTGAAATTCTATCAGTCAGTTAAAATATAAATGTATATTTGTCCTGCAAGAGTAAAATGCTGTAATTATGATGTCTGTGAAAACTATTAATTTAGGTACGAGGAGAAAAGAAGTCTCAAATAGTTAAATACATAGAGAACGAGACCCACAATTGAAACAATTGTGTCAGAGAGTATATCAGTTAGATAACTTTGGGAAAAACATTAATTCTTTTTTAGCCAATCCATTTTATAAAATTTTCAGTAAGAATATAAAGGCAGAACAATGGAGATTAGCTCATAAGCCTACTTTTTGTAGAATTGTTTCTTGTACTAGCATTTATAATATTTAAAATATATATATATATTTGTTTATTTATTTATTCATTTTAAATTCCATTTAGGCCGCAATCAAGATAAAATCTTATTTGGTGATTCTTCACATCTTGTGAAGATGATTAAAAGCAGAATGTCCCCTTTGCCACCTCAGAACTGCACAAGGAGGAAAGACACCTACATCATGTACAATAACATCCGTGATAAGTCCTATTTGAACCAGACATAATAAAGAATATAAGAAATGAAGAAAAAAGCGTTAGAGCAACATGACGTACCCCAAGTCTCTGTCCCTTCCCTGGTCGCCTTTGAAAGTGAGCATCCCTTCCGTACGGCAAATACGCGTTGCAGTGACTCAGGAGCAAACCAGCAGCTGCCGGGGCTGAGAAGCGATTGCGCTTCCACTATAACGTCGACATTAAAACTCGTCAGCACTAAAATGTATAACCATAAAGTGTACTAACTGAAAACACTAAAATAAAATATACAATTCAGGGACTCTTATTTTCCCCAATTTATTACCTGTTCAGATATACACCGCTGCCCCACCCCTGTACACAGGTCCCTACTTGCTGTGGCTGTGTCAGGAGGCACTAGTCATCTCTTTCTTTTCTCTTCTATCTTTTCTCCAACGTGGCATTTGGGCAGGAAACCGCTGGCCTGTGGAAATGTCCTGGGGCAGACGACCTAGGCCAGCTCGCTACTAGTCACTGGGGCAAATGCCCTCTGCCTTCTACCTCCTTTTCCTCTGGATCATCAGACTGGGATGACGAGATACTTGCTCTGGTCCTACCCATTCTCAATTACCCAGAAGCCAGCTGTGTGATCCAGCTCAGCTCAGCTCCTGCCACTCAACCCTGCGGTGCCAGGTGAGTCCCAGCTGACACTAAACTGCGCTTTCCTTTGTTTTACTTTGCTATTGTTCTCTGTTCTCATATTTCCCTTGGAGTCCCTTCAGAAAAGGGGACTGGCTGGGCCATGGCCAGACTTGGAGATTTCTGGGTTTCCTGGCCAAATAACATATTAAAAAATCATAAAAATCAACCCTGTGATCTTTCCTCGATAATGAGAAAATTCACTAAAGTTATAAGAGAAGTCTCTATATAACTGCACGCTTACATGTTCAATAAACATGTTGAAGTAGGAAACATTTCTGGGAAAAAAGGTGATCAAAATCGATGAAATTTTGAATAGACTAAATATCAAGAGAGAAATGTAGAAAGTCGTCAAAGAATCCTCTCAATGGGCTCAGAAAGTTCTACTGGTGAGTTTCATCCAACTCATTTTAAAAAAATTCTATAGTATAGAAAGTGCTCCTGAATATAGAAGATAGAAAAGTATTTATTCATGGCTATAAAGCAAATGTAAAATTATTATTATTATTGAAAAATAGGTAGGAAAGAAACAGACTGATCTGTCTATTGCTAATGGAATTAACTTCAATTTCCATGATGTTTAGTCCTGAGCATTAGTTTAAGTCGTGGGTTCTTTCCCAGATGGTTGTGTTCACCCATACAAATGCTGGCGGTTTTAAGGTACAACAGAAGGCATCGCGATCCTTAGAAGAAGGGCAGCAGCCAGTTAAAGTTGCTAAAAGTAGGAAAGACCCAACTTTGGGGCTCTACAGACTTAAAAATCTCTCAGTAAGCAATAGCTTTGACCAATAAGTCATTCTTCCTAGGGAGAAGTCCCAATCTCAAGAAAGTTTTAGTCTCAGTATCAGAGTCTATATTTCAGAATGTCACATTTAGAGCAATTCTAAGACATAGGATATTCCAATCCTTTATAGAATGCTCATGTAAACGAGAAAGCAATTCACCCAAGAAAGAAATCATCTCATTTCAGATGGAAGAGCAAGGAAAAGTTAGGGCACACCAAAATGAAATGCAAACAGAAGGAGTCCCCATAAAGTGAAAATCTCATGTTCAGATGTCAGATGTCTCTTCTCTAGCAAGGGAAACCAGCCATTGCAGAATGCTTAGAGCAATGGAGGATGCAGTGTGGGGCTGCCTTGGAATCTGGGGCAGCAGGAGTCCTGCAGAGGTATCACTGTGGCCAGATTCTCAGGTGGCCTGTTAGAGCACAGAGAAACCAGCCCCAAGATACCAAATGGACCAAGAACATAAAAGTCGTGAACTGTCTCACTCCAGGCTGCTATAGAGTCCGGCTTATGGGATGACACCATTACCTCCACTCCCCTGCTCCCTAAAGATGCTGCGTCACTGAGGTTGAAGGGCAGCAGCTGGAATTGAAGGACTGCAGTTTATTTCTATAGTCTGGTACACTAAGATTAATAAAGCTAATTCTTTTTAACAGTGAAACACTAAATAATGTGCCTTAAGTGAAAGTACCTATTAATGGTATTACATTAGTCATTCTGCAAATATTTACTATGGACCTTCCAGGTGTTTATTCATTTAGAGACAAATAAGAAATAGTTGCTGTCCATGAGTGTAAGAGGCAGAAAAAGAATGAAGGGACAAGTCTAATTTGCTATGCTGAGTGCTATGACAGGAGTAAGCAAAGAGAAGGAAAAAAAGAAGGCCATATGAGCAGCCATCGGACTCAGGATAAATTCTGAAAGAAAAACAGGAGTTAGCTAGAAGAGAAAGGGAACATTTGCCAAACACCCAAGAACCCAAGAGGAGCAGGCAAACCAGCCTCATTTATGGGTGTGTGCGGCAAAGAGAGTAACACTAAGCAGTGTAGTTTGTCTGAAACATAAAGTGCTTGGCCGAGTGGCAACAGATAAGAGTGGAGGGGGAGACGGGGTAGACAGACCTGGGTCATGACGGGCCACTACTCTTTGTATAGAAGTTTGGACATCTTCACTAATAATTTTTGTCTTATAAACACAAAAAGTGATTTCTACTTGTGGCCATAACAGAGTACCTGGTATCAGACTTGCCTTCCCACTGTGAACAATCGTAAAACTGGACAGTATATATGAAGCAAAGGTTTTCTGGCACCGGACACAAGGTAGTACAAGACTGTGATCCCTGAAGGAAGGGAAATTCATGGGGTGTGTCCTTTGATTGCTCTGGCTGTTTTCCAGGGACAATTTCCTGATTGTGGTGCAGGCAGCTGCAGCCCAAACAGTGCATGGCAATGCCCCTGAGCTGAGGAGGTGGAGGTCAGAGTTGAGACCTGTTAAAGTTGCTGGAATCTATGGGGGAAGGGCACAAGAGAAGAGGAGTTGCTCCAGGGTGAGGGGAGGTATGGGGGCAAAAATCTGTGTGTGAGTTCCCTGCAGATCCTCTGCCAATGGCTGGGCTACAGGTGTACAGGGTCATACTACACAAGACTCACCAGAGAAGAGCTGTTATATGATTGAACAACACAGCTTACCAAGGACTCAACTGACTCAAGGAGAAATAGAACTTCTAAATAGTCCTTTATCAATTAAAGAAATTTCATTATCATCATCATCTGCCCATAAAGACAACTCCAGGCCTAGGTGTTTCACTGGTGGATCCTAGCAAACATTTAAGGGAGAAATAATAATACTCTTGAACAAACTCTTTCAGAAAATATAAGAGGAAGGAAGTTTCCTAACTGATACAAAGAGAATCCAAAACAAAAGGGTTATAGAACACGATAGCTCTCACAAACATAGAAGCAAAAATTCTTAACAAAACGTTACCAAATTAAATCCAGAAATACGTAAAAAAAGGTAATGCTTCCTGAGTAAGTGAAGGTTTTCCCAGGGGTACAAGATTTTACATTCAAAAATCAATCACTGCAATTAAACACATTACGGAATAAAGGGGAAGAATCATATGATCTCAAAGTATGCAAACAAGCATTTACAAAAATCAACATCCATTAATAATTACAACAACACACACAAACTCCAAGCAAATGAGGATTTTAAGAAACTTCCTCATTTTTATAAAGGGCATTGATAAAAATCTATAGCAAACATCTTATTTAATGATGAAATATTGAATATTTTTCTCCAAAGAGCAGGAACTAAGCCAGGATGCCCACTTTCACCACTTCTTTTCAGTATTGTATAGGAAGTCCTCACCAGTGGGATAATGCAAAAAAAAAAAAAAAAAAAAAAAAAGAAATAAAAAGCATACAGATGGGAAAGGAAGAAGTAAAATTATCTGTATTTGCAGATGATGAAATTTTTAAAATCCTAAAAAATCTGAAAAAAATTATTAGGATTAATAAGTAAATTTAGCATGGTCATAGGATACAAAGTCAATATACAAAAATGAATTATCTTTCCATACACTAGCAACAGCTAGAAATGAAGTTTTAACAACACAATTTAAAATAGGATCACGAACTATAAAAATAGCTAGGAATAAGTTTAACAAAAGATATGTAAGACCTCTGCACTGAAATCCACAAAACACTATTTGGAGAAATAAAAGGCTTAAATAAATGCGAAGGTTTATATAAAAGCGATGTACTATGCTCATAGAACATTGTTAAGATGTCAATCCTCCCCAAATTGATCTATAGAGTCAATGCAATCCTAAACAAAATTCCAGCAGACTTTTTTTTCCAGAAATTGATGAGCTAATTCTAAAATTTATACAGAAATGGAAGAACAAAGTAGAGCTAAAATAATTTTGAAAAAGTTGAAGACCTTACACTGTCTGAATTCAAGACTTTCTATAAAGCTACAATAATTAAGACACTGTAGTATTGCTATAACAACAGACCAATAGATCAGTGGAAAAAACAGAGAGTCCAGAAATAGATACACAAAGTGGATCTAGAAGAAAACATAGGGAAAAAGCCCCTTGACATTGGTCTTGACAGCAACTTCCTGGCTATGACAGCAAAAACACAAGCAACAAAGATAAGTAAGTGGGACTACACCACACCAAAAATCTTCTGCACGGCCAAAGAAACAGTCAACAAAATGAAAAGGCAACCTATGGAATGGGAGAAAATATTTGCAAATCATAGATCTGATAAGCGGTTAATATCTAAAATATAAAAAGAACTCATACAACAAAAACAGCAAAAAAACCCTAACAATTCAATTAAAAAATGGGCAGAGGAACTGAATAGAGATTTCAAAGAAAAGATAGAAATGACCAACAGGTACATAAAAAGGTGCTCAACATCACTAATCATCAGAGAAATGCAAATCAAAATCACAATGAGATGTCAATTCACGTTTATTAGAATAGCTATCACCAAAAAACAGATAAGTGTTGGCAAGGATATAGAAAAAAGGAATCCTAATGCACTGTTGGTGGGAATGCAAATTGGTACAGCCACTGTAGAAAACAGTATGGAGGTTCCTTAAAAAATAAAAAACAGGGGGCTGGCCCCATGGCAGAGTGGTTAAGTTTGCACACTCTGCTTCAGCGGCCCAGGGTTTTGCTGGTTCAGATCCCAGGCGCAGACCTAGCACCGCTCATCAGGCCATGCTGAGGCGGCGTCCCACACAGCAGAGCCAGAAGGACCTATAACTAGAATATACAACTATGTACTGGGGGACTTTGGGGAAAAAAAGAAGATTGACAACAGATGTTAGCTCAGGTGCTAATCTTAAAAAAAAAAAAAAAATTAAAAACAGAACTACCATATGATCCAGGAATCCCACTTCTGGGTACATATCCAAAGGAGTTGAAATCAGGATCTTGTAGAGACATCTGCACTCGAACGTTCACTGCAGCATTACTCACAATAGCCAAGATATGGAAACAACTTACGTGCCTATCAGTGGATGAGTGGATAAAGAAGATGTAGTGTGTGTATATATATACATGTATATATATATGTGCACAATAGAATATTACTCAGCCATGAGAAAGAATGAAATCCTGCCATGTGCGACAACTTGGATGGACCGTGAAGAGATTATCTAAGTGAAATGTCAGAGAAAGACAAATATTGTGTGATATCACTTATATGCTGAATTTTAAAAAGACAAACTCAAAAAAACAGAGAGTAGAATGGTGGTTACCAGGAGTTTGGGGGTGGGGATGGGAAGATACTGGTCAAAGGGTACGAACTTCCAGTTAGAAGATTAGCAAATTTGGGGATCTAATGGAGAGCATAGTGATTATAGCTGATAACACTGTATCATATACCTGAATGTTGCTAAGAGAGTAGATCTTAAATGTTCTCATCACAAAAAAGAAATGGCTACTATGTGACACGACGGAGGTGTTGGCGAATACTATGGTGGCCATCATTTTGCAATTTATAAATGTATCAAATCAACACTTTGTTTGGGTGGGGCAAGAGGAGACCAGTTGCAAAAAGGAGCACGATGTAACCTTCTGGATTGATGGAAATACGCTGTACCTTGATCGGGTGGTGTCAAAAGGATTTATATATTTGTCAATACGCATCAAACTGTTAAGTGTACACATTTTATTGTGTGTAAATTATACCTCAATAAAGTTCATTTTAAAAAAACACATAAAGCAGTCACTCTGTTACAGTTCATTTAGTAGAAAAGGCATTTACACAATTTCGATGTATTTGTGATCATTACAACGCCAACCTCATTAGGAGAACAAACATGAAGAACCAAGCACATGTCCTAATATAGCCAGATCCCCACATCTTTATCCAGGGAACTGACTTCAAAAACACTTCGAGCGTTTGCTTAAAACTACGCAGATGAACATTCAAAATGGGCAAAACTGGAAGACAGGTTAGGTTTTGACTAACAAGCTTATTAGCAAATCAACAAGTATTTATATTAGACAACATGACAAAGACCACAGGGGTGGCTGCAGGATACTGCAGTGGTTGTGAAGGTGGGTTCCAATCCTGGCTCCACTGTGCTCGCTGTGGAGCCTTGGGCGAGCTCTGTAACCCTTCTAAGCCTTGGCTTCGTCTGCCTTGTACATTGGTGAGGGTTAGATTACCTGAGAACATCCATGTAAAGCTTTCAGAACAGTGGCTGTTATCAAAGAGCACTCAGTATACATATATGATGCTATTTTTAGTATTATAGGACTTTTGGATGAGTTCTGTCTGGAAAGAAAGACTCTCCTATAGTTGGCCTTTGCCAGGTACACAAACAGAGAGAATCACATGTGAATTACCAATCGCACCAAAAATATATAGTCAAATTCACACACATATCACAATGTTTTTAGGACTATAAGTGGTTGTTTTTATAAAGGAGTAGAGCCATAAAACCAAACTTAAAAGGTGGGGGTAGCATCAGATGGCCGTCATCCCAGTGTTTCATCAGAGGGAAAGGAGCCAAAAGGATTCATGATGGAAGGGAAGAGGGAGATTGAGAGCAAGAAATGAGAGGGCACTGAAAGACGAGGTTTAGAACACAACAGTATGGGAGCGACAGAGACAAGTTGGAAGGAATTCAGAAGGAGGAAAAGCAAGGTGCTGAGGAGACTTGAAAAAACTTCATATGGAAATTATTCACTTAAATCAATGTGTTTAACCTAGAGATAGGACAGGATGGTGTTTTCAACCAAAAGAAAAATTGAGCCTCTTCTGTATGCCCCCCACCAGACACAGAGCCATTTCCAGTGAGAAGAGAGAAATTTCACCTCAGTAAAAGAAAGAACTGTCTCACAGTCAGAGCCGTCCGAGATGGGAACAGAACCTCAGGAGCGGAATCCCAGAGGGCTCTGCGTTCTCAGAGGCTTGGGGCACTGTTGATAGAGAGGTCTTGGGAATGGCTGGCTTGTTGGTTTCTTCTTCTAGCACTGACACTACTCATTTGCTTGGGTGTAATATGCTATGGGAAATTTTATTTAATTATCCATGAGCAGGCTAGTCCTGACATTTCATGAAGTCTACGAAATCTGCTGTAGTATAGCTAGGGCAGTGTTCTGGTTTGGAGACAATTCCTCTGTTGACTTCCTCTCTTCTCTGTGGATGCACACTGGGTATAGCCATCAGTCTAGCAGGAGCCAGAAGGGGAAACACCTGAAAAAAGCCCTAGCTTATGCCTGGGAAACACCAGTGAGAAAGTTCTTTTAATTTCTTTCCTTCCACTTCTGTTTCTCAGAGAACAGAACGAGATAGGGAAAAGGGACAGGTACTCTCACCAGGCCATACAGAGTGATGTCCCGGTGTGGTGTGGGAGCACAGTGAGCCTGAGCTGGATAGAGGGAAAAGAATAGGAAGCCAGAATGAATTTCCAGACCTTCTAGATGCAAATATGTACAAAAAATATTTTATAATCTATTACATTAATTTGGATTAAACATAGCTTTGTCCTGATGAACGAAAGCAGATGACTGGAAATGGGTGTACCTGTATTTCAAATGAGTTACAATTAAGAACTAGAACAAAAGTGTATCTTTAAGCCGGATATTATATTGACTTGAACCTTAAAGCAGAGCTCCTTATAAAATATTCTGAGAAAGCTGCCTTTGGTGTTGAAAGTTCCCGTATTTGGTTTCAGGCCAAAAGTGATTTTTTCCCCCTCCATGACTTAATAACAAGGCATTCAGCCATCCAGGGGCTGCCTGCCTATGAAAAAGCACCACGTGCCCCCACGGCACTCCCCACCCCCAAGCATTCTCCACATTTCACTGTCACCGCCGAGCCTGTGCCTATTAATCCCTGGAGGTGTGCTTCCCACCAAGATTCCCGAATGCAGAATACCTCGAGGAGGGCCGTAGGCTGACTGTGACCTTGTGCCGTGAAAATAGAGACTCACTCACCACCCTCAATAAACAGAAGGAAGGTTTATTTATGGAGAGAGGAGCAGGGAGAGGGAGCAAGTCGGCCATGGAATCTCAAAGAGCAGAAGCTGAGCGGTTCCTTCTCCAGCTCTCACTTTAGCGGGAAACCAATACGGACCCCTGGAGGCCCTTCTGGGGACACACGGGCAGCAGAGCAGGAGGACACAGCAACGCTGCCATGTGGTCTTATCACACTGAACTGCCAGGAGGGAAGGCTGGGCTGTGTCAGAAGGAAGTTTCCCTGATGGCAACAAGAGCCAACTGGAGCTGAACAAATTCTGGTCCAACTTCTCTAATTTCAGAGTGAAGATCAAATAGTCCTTTGTGGTCCTAAGGCAGGTCTAATGTCTCCAAATCCCATGGTCTAGGCTACCGCACAGCCCCGGCTTCCACGCAGTGTGATCCTGGATTCTCTCTTCCCCTCCCTTTTACCTGGGGATGGAGGAGACACCTCTGGCTGCCTCTGAGAAACAGGGGAGGAGAGACAAGACCCAGATCATTCAGGTTTTGGCTCAAATGCTGCCTCCTCAGAAAGGCCTTCTCTGAAGACCCAACCTGAGCTACATACCATCCTCATCACTGTCTGTCATCCTGGCCTATTTTAATCTTGTTTTCACAGTACTAAGCACAATCTCGTGACCTTGTGCATCCATTTTCTTACCTGTTGTCCCTGCCCCTAGACTGGGCTCTCCCACAGGGTGGGGGCTGTGTTCTGTTAAACACTGCTCTCTCCTGATGCTAGAATAGTGGCTGGCCTAGAAGAGGTGCTCAAGAGTTCTTGGATGGGGGCCAGCCTGTGGGCGTAGTGGTTAAGTTTGTGCTATCCGCTTTGGTGGCCCAGGGTTTTCTGGTTCGGATCCTGGAAGCCAACATGGCACTGCTCATCAAGCCATGCTGTGGCGGCGTCCCACACAGAAGAACTAGAAGGACTTACAACCAGGATACACAACTATGCACTGGGGCCTTGAGGAGGAAAAAAAAAGAGCAAGATAGGCAACAGATGTTAGCTCAGGGCCAATCTAAAAAAACCAAAAACAAAAAACTGCACTGTACACAGCATCTTTGAGAAAGGAGGCATAAATACAAACTGCCGCTGAAAAGAAAGAGGTCTTGGATGAGTGAGTAAGAGAAGCATCAGATGGGTGAATGAGCGCACTGAAGAAGTGGCTCAGGGAATTTTGATTTGTGGAACGTATAGAATAGACTATCAAGGAAAAGGAAAGAAAAGGAAAGCGATTAGCTCGTTTGCAGCCTGCCATCACCTCCTGTCTGCCAGCCCACCCGGCCCCTCTCAAGCCACCCAGCCCCACCCCAGGCTTAAATTCCTAACCTGCTCCTCATCGAGACAGCCGGCAGCGGCGAGCTTGAGGGCACGGGGAGCAGGTTCCCTTGAAATACCACTGATGAGTTTTGATTCAGAGGGCTGAGGATGACTGAAGCCATATTTATGATTCAACTATAACACAGCCCAGGAGCCCTCGACGGAGGGGACGTGCTGGAATCTCCGGCAGGAAGGACAAAGTGAAGAAGGGTATGCAGTTTAACACCGTCTAGATTCTAACTGCTTTGCTGGATTTTGGACTTTTAACACTTATTATCTGGGGGCCCAGGTTCAAAAAGGCTGGAAAGTAACCTGAATAGGACAAGATTTACGGGAAATCTTAATAACAGGAGTGAGTCAAGGGCAAATCTGAAATTTGAAGCTTTCACGTCCAGGAGAACAGTAGCTTCTATTAACCATTACGGAGAATTTAGGACAAGCTAATTAGGGGGATGAAACTAAGGGTAATTTTGAATTTGCTGCACTTCAGACGGCAGCAAGACATCCTACAGAGACTGCAGCAGCCTGTGAGCTGGGCAGCAGAAAGGTAAGAGCTTCAGACACAAAGGAGAATCTTATACAAAATCTGGATTATACACTGTGGTATAATGGAGAATACAGATCTGGTCTTTGTCATCAGGTCCCAATACAGAGCTTCAAAAACCCTTAGACTTTCCAGAATGACAGGAGCACCCTTGTTATGCTAATGAGATGACTCAAGGTGGGCCTCTAGACAGCTTCAGCATGGCGGCTGGTCACCAGGAGCCAACCACGCGATTAGAGAGCTGGAATTCTGACCAGCCCAACCTCCAGGAAGGCGGACTGGAGACTGGGTTCAATCATGTGGCCATTGGCTTAATCAATCACGCCTACTTAATGAAACCCCAGGAAAATCCGGACCCTGAGGCTCAGTGGAGCTTCCTGGTTGATGAACACACAGATGTGCCAGGATGGTGGCACACGCAGATTCCAAAAGAGAGGCAGGGAAGCTGTGTCCAGGACTCTCCAGACCTTGCCCTGGACGTCTCTTCCATGTGGCTGGTCACGATTTGTATCCATTATAATAAAACTGTAATCGTAAATACAGCACTTTCCTGAGTTCTGTGTTATTCTACTGAGTTATCGAACCTAAGGGAGTCACGGGAATGCCTGAATTTATTCTGTCAGGAGTGTGGGTGGCCCTGAGACTTTTGGCTGGTGTCTGGAGTGAGGGCAGCCTTGTGAGACTGAGCCCTTAAACCTGTGGCGTGTGATGCTAACGCCAGGCAGCTGGTGTCAGAATCGTGTTGCAGGACACCCACCCGGGGCAGAGACGGAGCATTTACACATTGCTTGTAGTGTGCACACACGTATTACACAAGGCTTGGTAAGGTATACAGGAATTTTTAGAGGCCTAGCTCCAAATGGGAACATTACTGGATTTTATATTTTATTTCATTTCTCACCATTCTGAGTCATTAACTGACAATAATGAAGAAATTCTAAATATCAAAATGGATAATGATTTTGCTTACATTTTATCCAAGCAACACAGAGTAGGATGGTCATCCTCATATGGGACACTGCTTTAAGGACAACCACTTAATCAAAGAGGGAAAAACTTAATCTTTAAACTTTAATATGTAAAATTACAGGCTCTGAGGAAATGTAGAAAAATTGTTCTCTGCTTAATTCTTGGCCTCTTTATTTCCTTAGTTTTAAGAAGTCACTGCTTTTTGAGATGACGAGTTAATAACAGGCTTTTGGGGGGAGGTGAGAAAAGAAAGGAACACCACCACATTGCATAGAGATATCCATTGTAAGACACTATCCATTTCAGAAATGGTAACATGTAAAAACAACAATAGGGCCAGCCCTGGTGGTCTACTGGTTAATTTCCACAAGCTCTGCTTTGGCGGCCCAGGTTCAGTTCCCAGGCGCAGATCTCCTTCACTGGTCTGTCAGGAGCCATGTTGTGGCGGCAGCTCACATACAAAAAGAGAAAGGTTAGCAATAGATGTTAGCTCAGGGAAATCTTCCTCAGCAAAGAAAATAAATAAACAATAATAGTAAAGTGCATTTTAGATTTGAGAAAATATAGTAATCTAGTAGTAATTAAGATTATTTTTGCTTCTCCTTAACTTTCAGGTGATTTGCCCTAAATGTGTTCAATGTAATCACTTTTTCCTTAGTCAATTTTGTATTCTAAAATATTATTGTCTCAAAGCATAACTGTTTATAAGAAAATGTGTAGATTGGGGGTTAAGTGGCTGAGATGAGACAAGGGCCTATTTCATTCCATAATAAGGACCCAGCTTTGTTTCATATGTACATATAGACTGCAGGCCGTCTGTGGAGTGAGCAGGCATTATTCCTCCATGAGGTCCTGTCCTTCTATATGGAGAAGATGACTCAGGAGACAACCCTTGGGCTTCTGGATCCCTATATCCTTTCCCACCTGCTCTCCAGATGGCCAGCCCGAGGGGGGCAGATCCACAACATTCAGAATTCTATCTTTAGAGCTCTGTGCATTAAAATGCCCTCATAACAAGTCAGTCAATTTTACACCTCTCTCACCTTGAAACTTCTTTGAGTTCTGTATATTAAATTAGTGAACCACCCAGCGTAAGAAATTGGCTATTATTGAGATCAGATCGATAATCACAATCTTAAATAGAGCAAGAGACTAATGATAAAGAGGCTTCAACCGAAGTGTGTGGTCCTTACCCAAGTCTAAGCAAGCCACAGCTAAGCCTCACCTTCACTTGCCAAAATCTTACTGAAAATACTGAGTATGACAGCCAGTAAACATGGATTCTACTGAGATAAGACTCACACTCTGATGAGATCCTTCCCCTCAGGGGGTTTAAATGACCAACATATAAAAACAGACCTACCCACATAGTAAGAAAAAGAAGTGCAATAAAATCTGGAGGGATTTTTTTTAAGTGACCTAGCACTTGATAGATACGTCTGGAGATGATGCTGAGTAGTTTATAACAACTGTTATAATTGAAGCAGGTGTTAGGTAAGGAGAAAGAATATGCTGTACTTACACACAGTGTAATTAAATTACTCAGCACTGACGTGGGAACTTTCATGCTGGAATCTCAAATCACTACATAAATATCAATTATGTATCAAAACTCCAGTAGCTCAGCAGGCCATGACATCTGCTTTGAGTCACTGCTGAAGAACAAGTTCTGTGACTTTGAAAACTGATGAAATAGAACTCAGATTCCTTGCTCTCTACTGCCCTCAAATTAATAATGGTTATTAGCACTAACATGTTGGAAAGAACTCGTGTAGTTTAAGTGATTTATGGTACAGTATTCAATTTATGACTAAAACAATCATTCCTTTATTGCTGTTTTAGTTACTACTCTAGAAAGTTCTATGAGACAATGAAGAAAATTTTCATCGCAAATTTACGACAGAAACTATCAAGGGTGATGCTACCTGGTGCATCTACCGACTAGAGTGGAAAAGTCTGGGGAGCAGAACAGTTAATACTAGTTTCAGATGCTCCCTAGGCAGCTCAGAACAAGCAGGTCCAATCTCTGAGACATCTTCCCCTGCCTCTCCAGGTTGTCAAAGCCACCCTTTGAGAAGGAAAGATGTGTCAACCATTGAGAGGATGATTTATAAGACAATCAAACCCTCAGCTCATCACACGACCGTGTGCTTTTTAACAAGAGCCACTGAAAATGAACAGATTCTCTCTTCAAGATAAGTTGCTGGCATTAATTTAAAAAAAAAAAATCACACCTATGGAAATTCTTCCCTGCAGCATAAACCATTAAGCATTCTTGACACGATCCAGGAATAAACTCACTCCTTTTGGCTAACTCAAGAACATTCGCTTGTGTTGACAGCCAGGACTGGGCAACCAGGAAACCACGTGCTAATTGGCTGCTTCATCCCTTTTTCCTTTTCAGCGTCTGCCAGGTGTAGCCCTGACTTCCAGGACGCGTCTGGCTCGCTGTCGCATCCTGCCCGTTATCTCTGTCTGGCAAACGACCACTCTGTGCTTCCAGAACTTCAGAGCTTTCAGGGCACTGACGATAAGTTATTCTCAGCCACTTTGCCAAAAGTTTTTTTGGCCGACGGACTGAGGAAGACTATTGTTGTCGCTGGCTGTTATCTCTCGCTCCGACTCCACTTGGCAGATGTGCAAGTCCATCTCTCTGGTGTGGAAACACGGCGCTTGACTCTAGATGAGTCAACACATTAATAAACAAGAGTCACGGAGGAAATAGCAACCAGTCTTGAAAACAAAAAAAGAAACATTTTGAGGTTTATTGGATGCCGAGATGTTTGTTCTCCATAGAGTGCCCCGGCTTTATCTCACTTCACAGCCTTCCTATCAAAGAAACGGGGAAGTTAATAGTTTATCAAATGTTAATCGGCTGTAATGTTTATGTATTACTTACATAGCCTGGAAAGTATTTTTTGGTGCTAGGGGTACTGTTTTCTTTAATTGAGAATTTATATCTTTGTCATTCATCTCCCCTTTGGTCAGACTCCATATTCTAGGAAGTCCCCAGTCTACCAAGACATTTATTGTCTCCTGACCTTATCCCCATGCAATCAGGGAAACCATCCCGTGGCCTCGGAAGTGCCTGCAGGGAGATAAAAACAGCGAACTTTCCCCTACAGTAGACAGAGGAGCAGTACAGAAAGCGGGCTCTGGGCAAGGTTCTGTCTCTGAAGCAGAAGCACAGGGTGGAGTAAGAGCTTGCTGCGCCTTGCACATCGCGTGTTCCCTGCAGACACAACACGGTCTAGACTCTAAACACTGGCCACGGGGACCAAGTTCCTCTCAGCATCTGCACAGCTCCCACGTGGGCCAAGACTAAGCTTCGGCAACTTAGCAGGAACCCAGAGGATCCACATGAGTTGAGAGCTTGACCTTGAAAACGGAGTGTGTCTCAATTGGGATTCTTGAGGAAACGCAGGGGGAGGAAGCCTGCTCTAGTCTCAGGACCACCTTCCTCTCAGAGATCCAGAAAGGACAAGAGCGGCACTGGGTCTACCAGAATTTTCTAAAGTCACATGGGACTGGGATCACAGGAGAGATGAGACTTTCTAGGGTGACTTGAACATCTTATAATAATCCTGTGGTGACAGTTATATGAGGGTGACCATCTCTCTGTTTCCTCTAGAAAATCCTGGGTCTTCCCCTAGCATATGTATGAATAATGCATTTTTCCATGTTCAAAAGTGTCTTCATTTGGATGATAGATGGTCCCCTTGTCAGTCCACACCCTAACGGGACTAAAGATAAGTTCTCTGATGCCACAGCTGCACTGTTAGGGCCACTTACCACCTGGGCTTTTATTTAATGTGGTTTCAACAAACATTTGCTCAGCATCACAGGTGCACCCACTGTGCAAGGAAAGGGGACATCATGAATATGAGAGACAGACTCATCAATGGATGTCTACAGGGTCCCGTGTTAAATGCCCAGGGAGGCACACACAAAATAGGACCTCTGTGCTTCTTCGAATGTCAGTGAAGAGTTGCTCGCCCACTTGAAGAAATTATCTAGGGTACATGCTGACGTGCAAGTGGGGATGGTAGTGGTGGCGTGAGCAGTGTAAGCAAATAGAAAACCACAAAGTAGACGTGTTTCTGGCTGTGTTTCAGGAAGCATTACCAGCATCTGGAGAGCAGAGTGTGAACAGGGGCACAGAAGCACTCACATTTTTCCCCAATGATATGGGTAATTTTTAATTTCAATATTTACTTCTATTAGTGCTTGGCTACTACTAAATACATAAAATAAATCCACTGTGAAGAAGCTAAGATCCAGGCATGGAGTTTAAGATGAACAAAACTTCTCCCTCGATTCTAATTTTACTCATGCCTACGGGCAGCCCACCACTCTCCTGGCAGTCTTATTATCCATCTTCAGCACTAATGCAAAATTTAATAAGTATTGGTTTTTCTCATTATCTTTAGTGGCTGCGTGAACGTGCCTGCACTTTCAAACTTTGCTCATGTTTGTGTACTTTCTACCTAGAACATCCCTAGCTGTCTTCATTTGTTGAAATGATCATACTTTAAGACCCAATTCCCAAGTTGACTCCTTAAGAGAAACCAATCTTGAGCCTATGAGGCAGGACTAGTCCTGATCTTATTCTGTATATTGATCCTTGATGACACTTAGCACGTTGTTATGTCACAGCAATTTGTCTATAGGTCATTGTCCATAGCTAGACTCTGAACTCCTGGAAGCTAGATACTGTCTCTGATTCACCTTCCAATTCTAGCATTTAGCCCAGAGCTCACTAAATGATACATCCTAGTTTGAATAAACATAATCATATGTTTTCATCTTTAAAAAAGAAGTGTACAACTCAATGAATCATCCAGAGAGAACACCCCGTGTAACTATCACCTAGGTCAAGAATTAGAAAATGACTAGCACCCCTGAAGTCTCAGCTTGAGCCCCCTCCTAATCACTACTCTCCTACCTTCTCAAGGGTAACCACTATTTTGACTTCTATCACCACTAGATATTGGTTTTACTGTTTTAAACATTATATAAATGGAACCACATAGTATGTACAGCTTCATTCATGCAAGATTATGTTTGTGAGATTCATTCCTATTATTGCATGTAGTTGAGTTAGCTCATTTTGGGGGGCTGCATAGTATCCCACTGTGTGAAAATACCACAATTTATTCATCCATTATGCTCTTGGTGGATATTTGAGTTCTTCCCAATTTGAGGCTCTTACAAAGCATGCTGTTGTAGATAGTCCTGGATGTCTTGGGGCAAACCTGGGCACACACTCCTGTTGGGAATGGAATTGCTAGGTCTTTGGGAAGACCCATGCTCAGCTTTAGTAAATAATGCCAAACTTTTTCCAAAATGTGCCAGTTTATACTTACATCTGCACTACAGAAGTATCCATTGCCCCATGCCTTGACCAACACTTGGTATTGTCAATCTTTTAAATTACAGCCACTCTGATGTGTGTGTAATAGTATTGCATTGTGGTTTAATCTGCATTTCCCCATGAATAATGTGATTGAGCACTTTTTAATATGTTTATTAGCCATTTGGATATTCTCTTTTATGAGTTGACTGTTCAAATTTGTTACCCATCTTTTCTATTGGGCTTTCTGACTTTTTCCTATTCGTTTATTTGGCTATAAATCCTTTGTTATAGATGTTATAAATATGTTCTTTCACTCTGTGGCTTGCCTTTTCACTTTCTTAATGTTATTGTTTGATAACACACAGTTCAAAGTTTTAAGAAGACCAATATATCAGTCTTGTCATCTATGGTCAAAGCTTTTAGTGTCCTGTGTAACAAATGTTTCCCTTTCCAAGCTCATGAAGATACTCCTCCATGTATTCAACCAATTTTTTAAAAAAATTTGTTCTCTGAGGAGGGTTGATCTGAATTGACCAGTCTTCCATTAACAGAAGCAAATCTCCACTATAAATGTTTTATTACCATCGCATATTAAATACTCATCCATTCATGGTAGTATGCTGAAAGCATAGCTGTGCACATAATATATTTCATATAAATTAAGTGTATAATTATTTCTAATTCATTACAGAATGCATTTGCAGCACTGTTTGATAGTCAGGGAGCATGTGATTATCGAAGGCCTTGACAAGATGGTAGGGAGTGAATGGTATACCTAATCCCACAGACTTCAGCGCGTGGAGGGATCATTGGGCTCACCCAGACTCCTCCTTCCCCTTTCACATAGGCAGCAATGAGCCCAGGCAGGTCAGGCAATTTATCTAAGATCATACAACTAGCGTGGCACCAGTAGATTTTTAAATCAGTTATCATACCACCTAGAGCTCTGAGTTCTTTCTTCCATAACACACTGGTTTTGCTGTTTGAGAAAACTTCTACATATGAGTTGGGATTTCAAGCGTGTTTTGATACTAAGGAGGAATTGAGGCTTGAGATGATAGGAGAGACAAGTCATTAGACACAACGTGAAAAAAAGAGGCTTAAAAGGCAGGAATGGGTTGATTAGGTGAAGAAACTGCTGGATTGTTTTGGTGAGAACAACGAAGAAAGCAGACAGGGGACTGGGAAAAGCGGAGGTTATCCTGTGAAAGCATCTTAAAGCAGAAAAATGAGGCTCTTCTTATCTACAAAAGGACGACCCTGGGCTTTAGTTTACAAAGTAATTTCACATACCAGACCATGCCATGTCTGTCAGTGCAGTGGTAAAAAGCAGGTGGAGACGATAAGGAACGGTCAGAAAGGGATGAAGGCCACCATAAAAAATAAATTCAAATAGAAGTAAAACTTTGGTGGAAAATGGAAATTTTTCTGGACTTGTAGATTTTATAAATGTAGGATACCATTTATTCTGTACAGTACTCAAACTAGTCATAGATGAGTTTGTAATGAGTTTGCGGTGTTTTTAGATTAGTTGTTCCATAAGTCCAAAACATTATTACTTGAATTGTGTCTTTTCATACATATCTGCTAATAAAGACACCTGCTAGGCCACCTGGTGCTTTAATGAAAGACTTCTTCGGTGTTATGTTACTAGCATCACTTCTGAGCCACATTAATTTGTCCATTCACATACTAATTCACTCATTTGAGAAGCACTTATTAAAATTTATGCTAGGAACTAAGGAAACAGATAAAAGACATGGTCCCTGCTGCCAAGAAGTTGCTTGGCTTACTGATGGAATTTCCCAGTACCCCATGTTGCTCTTGGCTATGCAAAAATCAGATCTTTAGATTTTTATTCAAGGTTATTCCATTTAGAAAAAGAAGCCTCACTAGTGTTGTTTGTTGAGGTTGCCATTCAGGTATCAGGTATAAACGCAGGCCCCATGACAGGATCCGAGTAACAAGTGCAGCCTTTGCATAATGACGAGACTGTATCACTTTTCCTAAAACTGCGTGAAAACAACAAAATGATATCTTAGTATTGGTTTTAAATCTTAATGAGAAAAAAGAGAGCCAACGCTCTGCCCAGGAAGGATGAAAATGGCTATATCACTTCTGTACATTTGCTGGGATGCTAATGTCAAAATGTGCCTGGGACATAGGAATGGTAAAGCTCAGATGGCATTGTTGTTTACAAGTTAATTAAAATCAAACCACGTTAAACACCTGAGTCCCACTAGCCACATTCGAGGGCTCAACAGCCATATGTGGCTAATGGCTATCACACTGGACAGCACAGATACAGAAGATTTCCATCACCACAGAACATTTTACTGGACAACACTGGAAATGTAATGGGTCTCCTAAAAAGTTGAAAGTGGGATTGGACATCATGCCAATGGGTTGGGATAGAGAAAAAGGAATTATAATTAAATGTAATGAGAGTTTTTTAAAAAGTTCAGTTGGAACTTTTTAGCATGTAATTAAGCCAAACAATAATGATGGAAACAAACTTTCTCCTGGCTTTGGGTATTGGGATGACTGACTGTTTTGAGACTCGTCTGTGGGGACATGGAAGATGCTGTGCCCCTGTGTCCAGCCACCAGATGGGCCTGGGATCACTAACTGTGTTGTGCCCATGTCCTCCAGCTGCTGGCTCACAGAAAAGACCCTGCAAAGCAAAACACCGAAAAAGGCAAGCACATTCATCCTACACAAATACCCCGTCTGCCTGCTACTGGGTACCATAATACGGAGAAATTCCTTCTAACAAGAGGGTCCTCTTATTCACGTGATTGGACGCTTAGGGGCCTGCCCTGGCCCTGTCACATGCGAGGGACAGAATGGAGTCATTCTGCGGGGGATTTTGTTAAGTGCAACTTCTCTTGCTCACATTGCCATAGTATGCTATTCTATACTCCATTTACTTGCTCAAATCCGAGTCAATCTGATACATTTTACTCTTGATCCTAAAACATAAGACAGGCGTATGTGGGTGCAGTATTTCTTGAGTCATGTGGATGAACGAAACCAATAACAATGTCACACCTGTTACTGGGCTAACGAGACCGGGAAACGCTGGTTTACGTCTTCTGTCTACCGCCTGGTGGGGGGATTCATTACTAGTTGGAGCCAAAGAAGAAAAGAGAAAGAGAAAAAAGCATGAATTATTTTGTGAATATCTATTCAGTCCCTCCCTCAATCACCTGGGGTTCGTTGTTTATACGAGACGGCCAGCTCCACAGGAGAGGAGCTGAGACCCACGAGGCCCTTTGAACTCGTTCTTTCCCGGGAATGGCAGGAGCGGAGCGCAGCAGGAGGGCTGCCCGGCCCAGCATCAGCTCTGAACCCAAGGGGCCATCCCTCTGGGTGGAAAAAAAGACTTAGGAGCTTTGCTGCCCTGGCAGGTCTGGAGTCCTTCCCTTGGCCGTGGATAATACCTAATGATTCAGAGGAAGTACTGTCAATTCTTCAAAGCGGACCTAGCTAATTGTGTAATGTTATTCTGAGGCACTGGAAGAAGCCAAAAAAGAAGAGAAGTTGGGGAGAAATTCCTTCCTTTGCAATGATCAGCTTACATCCTGCACCATCAGATTTGATTACCCTTATCTTTTCTTGCATAACTACAAATGTTATGACTGGATGTAAATGACCAGACTTCCAAAAAAATCCAGCCACAATATTTGACGCTATGACTCCCTGTGGCGGTAAATTCCTTAGACTGGCCACATGCTGCATGAAAAGCCCTTTCCTTTGATTTATTCATGTACCAGTTCTTAACTCTATCAGATGCCCCCTTGTTCTCACATTAGAGAATGAGGCAAAAAGATAAGTCTGTTCACGTTGCATCATTCCCTTTCATTTGGGCAGTTTAATCTAAATACTCTCTAATATCTTTTTCTTAACATAGCAATTTTAAAAATTAATTCCCCCCCCTTTTTTTTTGAGGATGATTAGCTCTGAGCTAACTGTTGCCAGTCCTCCTCTTTTTGCTGAGGAAAACTGGCCCTGAGCTAACATCCATGCCCATCTTCCTCTACTTTATATGTGGGACGTCTACCACAGCACAGCCTGTCAAGCAGTGAGTGGCGTGTCCGCACCCGGGATCCGAACCAGCAAACCCTGGGCTGCTGAAGCAGCATGTGAGCACTTAACCACTGTGCCACGGGGCCGGCCCCTAATTCCCTTTTGTAAACTAGCTTTTTAAAATTGTCAATAAGTAATACAAGGACCTGATTAAAATCATTTAGGCACTACAATCAATAGAAAAAGTCTCTCTCTCACTGCAGACCCCTGTCTCCCCAGTCCCCACCTTTGAGGCAGTCATCATCACCAGCTGCTGACGTATACTCCAGAAACAGCCAAACCCACCTATGTGTGCATTTTCTCCCTTTAAAATGCGTTTTCACCTAACAATTATCTTGGAGAGCACTCCATTTTGTCATAAACAGTGCTGCTTCATCTTTTTTAATGGCTACATAGTATTCTAGTTTGAATATACCATAATTTATTTAACCAGTTCCATACTGATGGAGATTTACATGTTTCCAGTACTTTGCTCACATATGAAAGGCTCAAAGATCTTCATATACATGTCTTAACGTACAAATACAAGTGTGTGCATTTTAACAGTTGACAGATATTTCCAGATTGTACTCCAAAGAGGTTACCTCAGTTTATACTCTCAGCAACTGTACATGAGTGCCAACACAGTATATTCTAACAATGTTTCACAATCTTCCATCAAACGACAGTTCTACCTGAAAAACCACACAAGGGGTAGGATCTTCCAAACAAACTTTGGGTCCTGACGCTGAGCCTCCCACCAGTCTCTTGTAAAACCAATCTGACCTGTATAAGCTCTCAGACCTGACAGAGCAAAACAAACAAGATGAAACAAACAAAATGTGTTACATGACAAACCAACTAGTGCCACCTAGAGGTTCCTGGGTGTCACTGCCACCAATTTGACCTGCTCAGTTTGCATGAGTAACTGTTCACATATGTGCTTTTGGGTGCTGGAGGTGGCCAGAGGAATCCAGTTTTCATCAGATTCTAGAAACAGTCTGTGACTTCTGCCAAAAAAGTGAAGAATCAGTGACCTTGATAACAAAAAAGAGAGAGAAAATTAAAGTTGTATAAAAATCCAAGTGCCTGATTTTATGGCTTAATGCAGATAAAGCAAATAACGCTGTAAACAAACTACAAATACATAAAATAGTGAAATCACTTTAGAGCAGTGATTCCCAAATTTTGGACTAGAATAATTTATAAAACAAAATCTGTGGCCCAATGAGGTTTTGCCAAAGTTCTATTACCTCAAGTAGAGATGTTAACAAAAAATAACTTTATTCTGTCTGTTATCATTTTGTAAGAATAATTTAACACCAAAAAGTACAAAAGATGAAACCTTAAAGTAAAAGGCAGTCCTTTAAATTGAATAAATTTAACTCTATTTAAAACCCAATACACTGACCCTCATTTTCTCATTTCACCATCTAGCCTGAGAATCTGAATGACACAGACAGGAAAACCCCGCCATCTGCTATCTCTGTCTGGGACTGGTGTGAAACTACTCTTATCAGGGATCTGCTCTTGAACCTATGAAAGTCAGGGCTCCTTGCCACCATCTTTTTTTTGACATGTGCAGCTCAAAAATCGAGAGGAAAGAGCACCAGACTTTGAGTCCTATATTTGCCACTAATTAACTTTAGTAAAGTTACTTAACATCTCTGTGAACTTCAGGTTTTTTGTTTTTTTGTGTTTTTTTTGGTGAGGAAGATTTGCTCCGAGCTAACATCGGTGCCAATCTTCCTCTATTTTGTAGGTGGGATGTCCCCACAGCATGGCTGATGAGTGAAGTAGGTCCCCACCCGGGATCCAGACCCCTGAACCCCGGCCCGCTGAAGCAGAGTGCAAGGAACTTTAACCACTCGGCCATGGGGCCCGCCCCTGTGAACTTCAGTTCTTAACGTCCGATGAGGATAATAACACTGTTCCTGCCTACTTCACAGGACTGACAGTCTCCAATAAAACAAATATGTGAGCAAGTTTTCTTGTAAACTATCACATATGACACAACTGTAAGTACCAACATTTACTGAGCATTTGTAAAGTGCCAGATACTGTTTTACACAAACAGTATCCCATTTAGCCCTCGCAGCAACCAGACGAGGAAGCTGCGGGTTGGACAGGGTGAAGGAACTGCAAAGTTCATTCAGGCACGAGGAGCAAGGGCAGGGCTCAGCCCGTGACTGGCTGCTTCCACCCCATACTCCTAACCACTAGGACACACGCTTTCCTAACACGTGACATAATTACTACTATTACAATTCTTACATGTTTTAATTCCAGCTACTGGTTGAACACACAATAATTATTAACAATTTGCCAGATGCAGGCTCCTTTGATATGTCAGCAGTATCTTTAGAGGATAGCTTTTAGTTTAATAAACAAAGGATTTGCTCAGGAGCTATTCAGCTAATACATGCCACTTGGTTTTTTTAGTCTTCAGATATTAACCTTTGTAGATAATTATAAGGCCTATTAGGTATAACGACTAGTCTATATTACTGAGAAAGAAGATTGGGCAGTATTGCATTCAAGCTGGATAGACGTTAGCAGTGAAGATGTTAAAAATGGGGAGAAAAGGGGGAACATGAACTTAGAAATGTCAAGTCTTTGAGAAGTGTAGTCAATTTACTAAATCTTTAGTAAATTACAGGTAGGTGTTAAAACAATATGTGAGTCTTGCTGAAACCGAAAAATTATACCTTAAGGGGCTCTCTGGTACTATAGTTTTCTCATTCATTTTATTTTGTGATTCATCTATAAATCACAGTTTATAGAATAAAACATTGTTGACTTTTTCTTTTAAACAAGGCAGATCATTTTTAGTTAAAGTTGACTGCAGCTTTGGTAGCTGAAGGTCGACAGTGGAGAAGCCAGGGCAGCGGGGCATCAGGAACGGGGTGGGTCCCCCAGCAGCGAGGGTGCCAGCGAGGGCCGAGCAGTTGTGCTGTGAGCTGTGTGAGGGGGTGCCACTCGCTCGTATGAGCATCCTCCCATGTGTCCTCTTCAAAAGCTTTCCGTTATTTTCCCCAGTGCAGAACCACATTACCTCACGCTTTACTTGGCAGCTTCCCAAGTAGACTTCCAGCACCCCCACCCTTACCCCATAGTCTGCTTACAGCAACACTTCCAGCCCCCTGTCCATGGATAGCTGGCTTTCCAGGTCCCTAGGGCATGTGGTCTCAAGTCCTCTGCCTGGCTTCTAAGGTCCCATATAATTAGCTTCCATCTGAGGTGTCCAATCACTTTTCATTACTTCACCAACCCAGCCCTACTTTAGGCATGAAGGGGCCGTCACTTTTCTTTAGCAGACAAAACCCTTGTTCTTATTCTTCTGTCTGGAATTTTCTACCTGCTCCTTCTGCAGGGTAATATAATACAAAGTGTGTGGACTTTGGAGTCAGATAAGATGTAGGTGTGAATCTCAATCAAACTCTCTCTATATATCTATATTTTACTTTATTTATTTTTTTCTAAAAGATTTTCTTTTTTCCTTTTTCTCCCCAAAGCCTCCCAGAACATAGTTGTACATTCTTTGTTGTGGGTCCTTCTAGTTGTGGATGCCGCCTCAGCGTGGTTTGATGAGCAGTGCCATGTCTGCGCCCAGGACTCAAACCAATGAAACACTGGGCCGCCTGCAGCGGAGCGTGTGAACTTAACCACTTGGCCACAGGGCCAGCCCCTGTATCTATATTTTAAATATTTATTGAGTGGTTACACTGTGTCAGAAACTATGCTAAGTTCTTTGTCTCATTACATAGGTTATTCATCACTATAAACCTATGAGGTAGCTATAATTATTTCCCCCAGTTTACAGGTGAAAAAAACTGAAGCATAAAGACATTAAGCACAGCCAGTCAGTAGAGGAGACGGGGTTCAAATGCAAAACTGCCTGGAATTCAGAGTCAATAATCTTAACTATTATTTATTAGCAACTCACGAGTTGTGTAAGCTTGAGCAAGCTACTTAATCTCTCCAATCCTTAACAGTCTTGCGTATAAACAGGGATATCAGTGTCTACTCTGCAGGACTAATGAGATTTTGTATATGAAGTTAGCATCAAGGAGTCTGGCATTCAAAAGAGGCTCCATAAATATTTCTCTTTTCTGTCCAATTACACTCCACTCATCGTTTACACCCTGCCTCTTCCATGAAGCTTCCTAGGAAGATAGAATGGACTCTTTCGGCCTACAGTGATTTCTTCCTTCTGTACGATCCAAGAGATCTAAAATTTAGTTTTAAATTGTTTTCCAACTATCTCATTTAAGTTAGCCTTTGCCTCTTCACCTAAAGTTTTTACTGGCCACAGCCACGTTAGTATACTTTGTTTACATCCCCTGTACCCTGCAAAGTACATCGTAAGAATTGGAGAAATGTGGACTGCATTAGCAATGCAGCCCCCTGGATGTGGTCTAAGACAGATTTTACTTTAGAAAAATTTCATTCTATATTTTTAAATGCTTATAAAATGGTATTATGGTAAATGCAGATTTATAATCTAGCATTTACCTAGCATGAGTGGCAATGAGTTGAAAATGAGAAAAAAACTCTAACTTTCCTACTTTATGTACCTGGTTTGTTCAGGCACCTAGTACCTGTGATGTACCTAGTTGTTAAAGAACAAGAAACTCTTGGTATTTAAAAAGGTTTAATATATCCTACTGCACTGGTATATTACCAAGGAAATAATGTTGACACTAGAAAACATTAATAGTACCCATCCTCAAATATATATGGCAGCCATTAAGATTTAAGTGCTTCATAGATGTGTTGATCATTCATAGCTGGTGATTTCCCTCTGAGGTAGTTATAAAGACTATTAAGGTAACTGGAATTTATAGAATTGGCTAACTATTGTATTAAGCCAATCCTGGGAGTGAGTCAAGATAAGAAGCCAAAAATGATTCCACTGATACAAACTAGAGCCAAAACAACAAAGAACTGATGTCAGGCTCCAGACACAGTTCATTCTCCCCACATTCGTACACTAGGCCTGAGAGCGCTGAGACCTGGCCCCAGCACGCTCCACCGAAGGAACAAAGTGCCAAGACCTTATGGCCCAGTCCTCTTCCACCCAGAAAGACTACCTTAACCACAACCCCCAGGGCGGCAAATGGTCTCCTTTCTATCCATTACTGTCTGGTGGTTCAAGCTCTACTTTTGCCTTTTGCTTTTGTCATGGACTGTTCTTTAGACATTCTTAATTTTACCTATTACATTTTTAATGAAAGAAATGGACTCATTTCCATCTATAGTTTTCTCAATTTGAATCTCTTGGCTTGAAGAGAGTCTGTAAGAGTTGAAAGAAGACGATGTCAAGTGGCAAGGAATCCTCTAAGGTGGACTTGTGGCCATGAGGAGCCAGAGGAAGGCTGCCAGCCATGTTGCTCAGCCAAGTAAGGGCCAGGCTAAGCGCAAAGACATCGTAAAGGAAAAAATCTCAATTTAGTTATTTCCATTATTTCCAAAGAATTGGCAAATTTCTGATACAATAAGAAATAAACAATTTTAAATGCAAATTTCACACTACCTTTTTAAAAGTCATATATTTGATTAGAGAAAATGTCACTAACTTGATTCTGATGTGTCTGACTGAAAAGACACTAAGCTTCCACACAAGGAGAAGGTTTATGAATACCCAAACAAGCCAGACTGAAAATAGTCTACTTTTCTGGGACAAAGTTCTGGAGACAGCTTATACAACCTCCCTAAGTCATGTTACAGTGTCTCAAGTTTCTCTTCATTCTGCTAAACGTCACTCCTTGTTTCACTCACACACAATATATTACACCTATTATTTAGTAGGGAGGATATATCAACACAAAGTCAAACATTCAGATGAAATTCGAAACAGGCAATCTTCTGGAAGTTCCAAATAGCTTTATAATTGGCATCGTACAGGCTCAACATCCAGATGACTGTCCTCAATTTTTTCTCAGGTTATGAAGAAGAAACCCTGTGTGTGCCTCCTGGATGAGATAATTTATTGTACAAGTTTCCCTTCATATGAGAATTCCAGAAGACAATGTTTAAATATTAATCTTCTTGCGATTGTTTGCCATGGACATCATCAGGCCACATTGGTGAAGTGTAGATTGTTAACAATCACAGAGAAGACAGCTCTTATCAGGAATATCTACCAACTCACTTTCAACGGAAAAGGGCCACAGGGTTCAAAGGGCTCTCACACTACTATAAAACATGTTTTGATGAAATGGATATTCATTCTTTCTAGAAAGTATACATTTCTCATCCGGAAAGTCTGAAAGAGACGTCCCAAATTCTCTTCAGGAGTAAAAGCAAAACAATGTCACAGACTAAGTATACTTCCAGAAGCTGCAAGTAATCTCTGGGACAGTTCCCAAAAGTGGACCAAAAGGAACCAAAGGCCATCGTCTCACAAGAGGCCACACGGCAGTACGGTTTCCAAAGCAAAGACAACAACTCACCAGGCCAGAGCCCCTCTCAGGAACGCCGAGTGGGTAGTAATTCATGTCTGCTGGTCACTGGATTCCAGCGAAGGAAACTGAAATGTCATACCTTCATTCACAACACCGTCTCATGGAATTATTTTTTCCGGATTCCTTGGGAAGTTAAAGTATTTGAGAAGAATATCAGGAACTGTTGTTTCAGCCTGTTTTGTGAGTAGATAATTGCCTTCCAACTCGATTATTTCAGGAAATGATGTGTGCAGCATTGTTCCTAGATGGGGGTAGCACTGTGTTTTAGCAAGACCCACACATGCTTATTAAACAAAACAAAACAAAAGCATGCAGTCTAAGTCACTTCGCTGAACTCAGACTTTCTGAATCTGGTCTCTAGATAAGAGGCTGGCCCCAGACAACCTACCCACATACCAATAACATTCTTTTGAAACGGCGTAAGCAAAACTTGTTTTGAGAAATGAGAAATTTCACCAAATTGCTAAATGTGGTAATAAATAACTTCAGTAAATTAAGTGCTATCAAAACGGGTGCAGCAGAGACCTGTTTGAAAGGCTAGATTTTTCTCTAATTCGGGTCTCAAAGACTAGCCTGGGAACCAGAAATAAAACACATTTCATCCTGAGAAGTACCTTTGATTCCATGGAATATATTAGCCGATCTTCCTGAAATGTGACATCATTTGTGGTACCAGCTGTATGGGTGTGCCATCTAAGGATTTACAAAACTAGCATTTCTTTGGCTTTAACATGTATTTTAAGATCACAGAAAGCAGTCTAATTCAGCTAAGTGCTCCAAGGAGAACTGCTGTGGACTTCACCTTAAGAAGCTTAAACTACTTATGATCATGACCTATCAATCTTTTCATGGATGGATTACAAACAGTAAATCCCCAAATGGACATCTAGAATCAATGATGATGATAATAAGAAATTATTATAAAAGTAAACATTAAAGATAGCACTTATACATCAGGCTTTGTTTCAAATATATAAGTTAACTCATTTAATCCCCAACATAAACTTATGAGCTAAGTTTTGGTACTTTTACTACCCCTACTTTACAGATGAGGAAACTGAGGCACAGAGAAGATAAGTAACTTGCCCATGGTCACCTAGTTAAGAAGTAGCAGTGATGGAATTTAGTGAACACTGTTACCCTCTCAGCTTTCCCATCCCTCATAGCTCTCAGACACTTCTGTCTGACTCAGTTATGATACAATGGTCCTAGCTCCTCTTAATAGAGTTATTATTTGGATGGTTTGTTAAAGAAATGAGAAGGACTGAAAATTTTCTATTTAGAGTCAAAATATTTTTAATAGAAACACCATAGTTCTATTATGATTCAACATTAGCTTCCAATAGTTACTGTAGAGATGTTTTATTTTTCCCTTAGAGTATGCTGTATTGCTATATGATACTTCAATAAAGAGGAAACTGTTACTATGGAATATCTATGCCTAGCATTGTCATTCAGAAGTTTAAGGATGTGTTATCTTTAACTGCTTTTGAAAATCCACTACCAAATGTAGAATTAAACTACTAAGAAATACCTCAGTTTTTTCATATTACGCTTAAAAAAAATCAGGTGTGAAGAAATCCAGGTGAAGAGTGCTAGACTACAGCATATCCACCCATCCATCCAGGCATCCATGCATCCATCCACGGATCCATCCATCCATCCGTCCAATCAGTAAGTCCCATATGCCAAGCACTGAGAATACAGAGTGGATAAGATGGACAAGGTTCCTGACCTCATGGAACTTATGTTCTAGTCAGGGAGACATTAAACACAAATGTGAGCTTACTATTTTCGACTGAGTGGTCAGGGAAGGCCTCTCTGAGGAGGCAACATTTGAATAAAGAGCTAAAGAAAGTGAGGGAGGGAGTCTTGGTAGGATCCAGGGGAGGAGCATGTCAGGGAGAGGCTCCCAGGTGGAAGTGAGCCTGGATATGTTTGAAGATCAGCAGAAAAGCCAGCATGGCTGGATGAAATTAAGCAAGGTGCACAGAGGTGGGAGATGAAATGTGACACAGACAGGACCTCCTCACAGGCCACGGCAAGGAGTTTGGATTTTATTGAATGGGAAAGGATGTTATCAGATGGTTTTAAGTAGGTGAATGACACGACCTGGATCATGTTTTCTAAAAGACATGTGGCTGCTGTGTGGAAAATGGATTGGTAGGGAGGAGCAAGAGTGAAAGCAAGGAGACTGGTTAAAAAGCAGTAGTCTAGGTAAAAAATGACACTGGCTTAGACCAGAATTGTAGCAGTGGAGTTGGTAAGAATCAGTGGTTAGATTTGGGATATACTATGAAGGCAGTGCCAACTTGGCTAACTGATGGATTGGATGTGCGGTGTGAGGGAAGAATTGAGCACAACGCCTAGATTTTGATCCAAGCAAACCGGATAAATAATGGTGCTGTATACTGAGATAGGGAAGACTGGGGGAGGAGCAGCTTTGGGAGGAAGGGGCATCAAGAGTTGTTTAGACATTGAAGTTTGCGATATCTTTTAAGATATCTAAGTGGAGATGCTATCAGGCAGGTGCATATGCTAGGGGGAAAAGTCAGGGCTGGAGACTGGGGAGCTGATAGTTAAAGTGATGGGACTGGCTGCAGGGAGGAGAATAGGTTGAAGGTCTAACTGCGAGGCATATCAATAATAAGATGCTGGGAAGACGAGGAAGACCCTGAGAGGCAGGAGGCAAACCAGGAATGTACGGCAATCAGAAGCCAAGTGAAGAAAGTGTTTCTAGAAGGAGGAGCCTTTCTAATCATGTCAACTGCTGAGGTAGAATAATATGAACTCAGAGCCAGTCACTGGATTTGACTCGATGGATGGTGCTGGTGACCTTGACAAGAGGGGTTTTAGTGGGTAAGTGGGATTGAAAGATGGGCTGGAAAGGGCTCAAGGTACGGTCAGCGGAGACAGCAGCCAACACCCACAGCTCTTTCCATGCATGTTGCTATAACTGTGAGCAGACAATGGAGCAGTAGCTAAGAGGGTAAATGTGGACCCTAGGGAGGGCATTTCGGTGGCAGTTCTAACACATTTGTAATATGTTAAAGTTTTTTTGCATAATCTCTAAATCTTTATCTTTTCATCTGCTGAAAAAACGGAAACAAAAGAAAATTTGTTTAATTGACAACAACTAATGTTTGAAACATGCATTCTTCTTGGGTACAAATTTGATCAAGGTTTTGTTTTATTTTGTTGAAGACATGAGGTGGCACACAAATAGGCATCTAGGCTTCGCTCAGCCAGTCAGCTGGCCACAGCAACAGTGAAATATCGCCTCGTACCTTTCAGTTGCTATAGCCCTGAGTCTTCCTTTGCCTAACACTTAAAATGGGAACTTGCCCTCTCCTTTATTAAAATCAAATCTAGGTGCGCCTAGGTGGACAAGGGAGAAGCAATCTCCGCTTGGAGAGCAGTAACCAGACTTCACAGGTACAGCAACCAACTTGTGCTTGGAGATCTCTCCCTGCCATCACCACCAAACATGTTTGATGCTGAGGGACAGCTCTCTCCGTAAGTCCCTCCACACAGGTGAGATCACAATGGAACATTTAAACAAGGTTTCACTTAGGATTTGGGAGTTACAGAATGGAAATAGCCAAAAATAAAACTAGATAATATGGTTTATAAAGCATAACTCACTCATCTTTGGCTCAGGCACTCTTACAAAGATGATTCCCTGACTACCTCCATGTGGCAGAGGTTCTCTGTGACTCCTACCCTCTAGGAATGCTGTCAAGTGTGCCTAAACTTCTGAGAGTCCCACTGAGAAAGGGGAGGGGAGGCTGGGAAGAGCAGAGAGAGGGTCTCACACCCACCTGTCCTCTCTAAGAATCACCTCTTTCGCAGGCGATTAACATTGGTAACACATTCCAGGACTCAGCAATGGTCTTACTCTGTGTCCTTAAGAAGATACCTACATGAGACTCTAGGACAATAAACCCAAGATGGATGCAAGAGATATGCATATACAAATCAGATGCAGAAGAAAGGAAGGTGTTTTGTTACAGTCTTTTGATTGTAGACACCACTGGCACCTGGGATCTCCAAAACCATCCTAACTTACTTCATGGTAACTCAGGTCTGTGAATGCAGGGCTAGTTTGGGCAAGAAAGAAGGAAAGAAATGAAAATGAGCCCTTGGAGACTTCCCTTCAGCCCGACTTGTCATTTTTCCAGTCCCAGTGTAATCCTATAGGCAGCAAGCTCACAGCTTGTCACCTCACAGAACAGCCCACACTTAGAAAACCAAGGTCAAAAGTTACGGAAGCTCGTTGCATCTGCAAATGGAGATGCCTTTATCCAGTGGCAGGTTTAAAGATCTGTCATTGTCACCTAGTACATATAAGGATGTGTTGGCGTGCGTGGTGGTGGTGGTGGTGGGGCGCTTCTCTTTTCTCATCTACTTCTTATTCTTAACAAATCCTATTAAAAACTTCAAAATCTCTTCAGCACCAGATAAGACAGAAACAGACTTCATCTGGAAGTGAAATGGAGAACTTTCCGTTTCAAGACAGTAAGTGTACCAATAGGAAGGGAAGTAGACTGGTGTGAGGCTGGAAGGGTTTGGCCTAAACTCTAGAAGCCTCCCCTCAGGAACTAAGAGATTCTGCTTCCCCTGTGCCTGTTTGGCAACGCTACTTTGCAGCTACAGCAAGAAAGGTGCATTCCAGGTCCCACGTGTTGAAACTCTGGATTCGTTTCTCAAAAAAATCATTAAATACAGGGGCTGATTACTAGCTTACATCATTACATACTACTGGTCCTATAATTTTTTTTTTTTAAAGATTGGCACCTGAGCTAACAACTGTTGCCAATCTTCTTTTTTTTTCTTCTTCTTCTCCCCAACGCCCCCCAGTACACAGTTGTATATTCTAGCTGTGAGTGCCTCTGATAGTGCTAATGTGGGATGGTGCCTCACCATCGCCTGATGAGCGGTGCCATATCCATGCCCAGGATCCGATCTCATGAAACCGCAGGCCACCGAGTGGAGCACACGCACTTAACTACTCGGCCACGGCACCGGCCCCCTGGTCCTATATTTTGAGGCACGACAGTCTTCATGGGCTAGCTTAGAGCCTAATCCCTATGTACATCATTGTTTCTATCTGAAGATTCATTCCAAGTTCGAAATAGATGACCTAAATTTTTAGAAAAAAAACTATATTTGTTAATTGGGAGTAATTGTTTTTTTCAGAGAGAGAAGATGTCAAGCCTCTACTTTCACAGTATATAGTTGACCTTAAAAGCTTTTCTGAGAGAAATAGCAAATATTTTAAATCAGGTAAAGATAGACTAGAAATCTAGTCTAGTGATGGTATAGACTAAGAGTAATGAACACATTCCTTTGGTCTTTATCTTCAAGTTCAATCAGTGTAAAACACAAATGTAATGTAAATAGTAAGGATAATTCAAACCTTCCTTAATCAAACTCAGGACTAGCATTATACTATGGACAGAACTTTCCTTTCTTAATCAGCACATATTCTAAGCATGGCACATAAAATACATTCTTTGTCCTTGCACAATTTAGTCTTCCGGGAAAGGAAATGGAAAATCCTTAAATAGGAGTAGCTGCTTAATAAAACACCATGGTATTTTCTCACTAATTATATAAAAGCAAAATATTTATCTAAAAGACATAAGATATCTTTTTGATATCTTAGTATCTTTTGATTTTCCTAATTTATAGTGATTGGTGTTCTCAAAAGCAAAAATTCAGTCACTTGGGCTAACAATTATGAATAGATATAAAAAGGCAAGAGGGCTCATTATCTAAATCTGAAGCTGTGCTAGTAATTGTCATAAGTAATATAAACAGCACATAGACTTATCTATATATGGATGTTAAAACTTCCCACAATCTTAAATTCCAAACCAAGATCTTCATCTTTATCCTGCCCTGTCTAGACTAGGAATGGCTATTTTCAGCTACATTCTCAAAAATCCACGTGCAGGGTGGTAATTTCCTCTATCAGTCACACAGCTGAGTCTATAGAGCAACGTTCCTGTAACACTTTCATCGTGCCACTGACTCCAAGAGTCCCTTCACCTACAGGATAAGCACAAATTACTAAAATTGGAAATGACGTGAAAATTGTCTAAGTGCTGTGTTTAAGTCCCTGTATAAATTTAGTGATGGAAGCATGACTAAAACCTAGGTTTTTTGACTTCCAAACCAGTGTACTTCCCAATTTCGTCTTATCTACCATTGTTTTCAACATCAAAGAAGTCTATTAATTATCATTGGAATTTGCCAGTATTTCCATTCGTGTTTTTGACAAACAAAGGCAGAAACCAAGCTTTATTCACTTTTTCATACTTGGTTATCTGTCTAGGAATATAAAGTGGCTGGAATACAGGTACTCCATAAATACCTGTTGAACTGAAGGGAACCATGTATTTGCCATCCTTTTCATTCTCTAAATCCTATTGAATTCAAGTTTTATCTTTATTACTAACGATTCTCTGATCACAATTCACAAAGATAGCTCCTACTTGGAATACACTTAATCATAAATCACTTTCTAGATATATCATAGTCTTTGATATGATATTATATAACACTACGGTCTTAGTTTTTCTTGTTTTATTATTAGATGCGCACTTTATTACAAATTCCTTTAAGATGGTGTGCTATTATTGAGAATATGTCTCTCGGAATAGAATCCAGACACAGCGTGACGTTCCAATGAATAAATGCTTATTAAATTCTACTTGGCTTCCATACTAGGTGGAAAAAAACAGCCCAACAAAAGCTTTTTAATTCTTCTTATTATTTTCCATCAATTACCATAAGTTTGTCTCTAAAAATTAATTTAGGAATTGTAACTCTACCTTAATTTGGTGGAAAGGACCAAGGGTTTTTCAAAATCCATTTGAGAACATTCCTGGGAGTGCTCTGTTTCTTGATTAGATTTTGGTTCTAGAAATTGCAACCTAGTGAACTGTATACTAGTCTACACCTCAAGATAAAGTCCGAGACATCAGCAGGGGGCTTTCACTGCACTTTCCTGTTAATGAAACTCTCACATCAATTACATAGTGAAAGAATCTGTATGTTTGAGACGTGAAGAGAGTTAGGAAAAAAGACAATTCTCAAAAGTATTGAGATACTGTACATGCTTTCCTACAATTTGGTATTTTTGTCCAGTGATCACAGTGACACCTGCTGGCTTTTAGCTGTATATTTCAGATTTCAAGTGAAGAACAGATTCTTTAGCATCAAAATTTCTTAGTAAAATTAAATATTAATGTTTTCCATTTTAAGGGATTATTTGATATGTAATTATTTTAAAACAAAATTTATTTAATACATAATTGACCACATCAGATTTTTCTTTTTTTCTGCGACAATGATCTCACTGTAATTTTATGAACTATTTTCTTTAAAAAGATATATTTACAAAAAAGTTGCTTAAGCATTTCTGAGTACATGAAGTTTATTAAAAAATGATGTGGCTTTCTTTTCAAATTCTCTACAAGTTCTATTTTAAGGAAATGCATTATATTAAACCTTAAAAACATTTACAGAATTCTTTGAAGAACTGTAATTTTAGCAACATGGGCAATTTCATAGAAGTCAAGAATTAGATCTATGGAGTAATAGAGAAACTTTTAAACACAATCTAGTTAACTTCCTACACTGACTTTTTTTCTTCCAGTTTTATTGAGATATAATTGATATAACATTGTAATAGTTTAAGGTGTACATGATTTGACATACGTATATATTATGAAATGACTACAATAACTGAACATCCAATACCTCACACAGTCGTAATTTTTGTGATGAGACCTTTTAAGATGAACTGTCTCAGCAACTTTCAAATATACAATATAGTATTGTTAACTATAGTCATCGTGCAGTACATTACCTCCCCAGAACTGATTAATCTTTTAACTGGCAGTTTGTACCTTTTGATCCCCTTCACTCATTTCATCCACTCCCCGACCTCTGGCAACCACCAATCTGTTTGTCCCTAGGAGTTTGGGTTTTTTTTTTTTTGTTTTAGATTCTACATATAAGTGAGATCATACAGCATCTGCCTGACATTTCACTTGGCATAACACCCTCCAGATCCATTCATGTTGTCACAAATGGCAGGATTTCCTTCTTTTTTATGGCTGAATAATATTCCCCTGCATATATATCTATACCACATTTTCTTTATCCATTCACCCCTCAATGAGAAACTTAGGTGGTCTCCATGTCTTGGCTATTTTAAATAATGCTATAATAAACATGGGGGTGCAGATATGTCTTCCAGATAGTGATTCCATTTCCTTCATTTTTAATTTTTAAAGGAATCTTCATACCATTTTCCATAGTGGTTGCACAAATTTACATTCCCAACAACAGTGCGCCAGGGTTCCCTTTTCTCCACATCCTCACCAACACTTGTTACCTTTTGTCTTTTGATACAGCCATTCTAACAGGTGTGAGAGAATATCTCATTGTGGTTTCATTTGCAGTTCTCTGACGATTACTGATGTTGAGCGCCTTTCCACATACCTGTTGGCCATCTGTATGTCTTCTTTGGAAAAACGTCTATTCAGTTCCTTCACCCGTTTTTAAATCAGATTTTTGTTTTTTGCTACTGATTTATATGAGTTCTTTATACTTTTTGAATATTAACCCCTTAACAGATATATATGATTTGCAAATATTTTCTCCCACTCTGTAGGTTGGCTTTTCATTTTGCTGATGGTTGCCTTTGCTGTGCAGAAGATTTTTAGTTGGATGTAGTCCCAATTTGTTAATTTTTGCTCTTGTTGCTTTTACTTTTGGTGTCAGATTCAAAATATCATTTTCAAGGCCAATGTCAAGGAGCTTATGCCCTATGTTTTCTTCTAGGAGTTATACAGTTTCAGGTCTTACATTCAAGTCTTTAATTCATTTTGAGTTGTTTTTTGTGTATGGTACAAGACAGGGGTCCAGTTTCAATCTTTTGCATGTGGTTGTTTAGTTTTCCCAGCAACCTTTATTGAAGAAATTATCCTTTCCTCATTGCGTCTTCTTGGCTCTTTTGTCATAAATTAATTGACCATATATTCGTGGGTTTATTTCTGGGCTCTCTGTTCTCATTGATCTATTTGTCTGTTTTTATGCCAACATCATACTGTTTTGATTACTATAGCTTTGTAATATAGTTTGAAATCAGGAAGTGTGATGCCTCCAGCTTTGTTCTTTCTCAAGATTGTTTGGGCTATTTGGGGTCTTTTGTGGTTCCATATAAATTTTAGAACTGTTTGTTCTATTTCTGTGAAAAATGCCACTGGGTATTATGGACATTAACAATATTAATTCTTCCAATCCATGGGCACAGAATATCTTCCATTTACTTGTTTGTTTTTCAGTTTCTTTCATCAATGTCTTATAGTTTTCAGTGTACAAATCTTTCACCTCTTTGGTTAAATTTATTCCTGGGTATTTTATTCTTTTAGATGCAATTGAAATGAGATTATTTTCTTAATTTCTATGACAGTTCACTGTTAGTGTATATAAAACGATTAGCTTTTGTATATTGATTTTGTATCCTGCCAACTGTACTAAATTTGTTTATTCATTCTAACAGTTTTTTGGTAGAGTCTTTATGATTTTCTATATATAATATCACAGAAGAAGTGAAACTGTCTCTATTTGAGGATGACATTGACTTCTGTTATAGTCTAATTTTTCACTTATAAACAGTGATAATATTTCTATGGAGGCTAACTTTTCCATGCCCACCTGGTCTCAACCAAACTTAATTTTCTTTTTTAAGTTTAAGAGGAGAAAACAATTACTCCAAAGGAATGATGGAAACCATATATTCTCTATTCATTTCAATTTTTAAAAAGTATAGTACTGCCTGTGTTGGCTACGGAGTAGATGAACTGGCCAAGAGGGCAGGACACACTGCAAGGGGCTGGATCCTGTGCAATCTCTCTCTCCTCTTGCTTTACTAGCTGGACCACTTGAACCTGGTGCATGCTGACGGTTCTCAGTAATCTCGAACCATCCACTGGTCCTTCCCCAGGTGGCACTCATGTTATACTCTATCCTGTGGCACAGCCTAACCATCCAATAAATCACCAAACAGTAGTACATACCTTATTAACTCAGAATATTTAAGAAGACTGAAATTTCACATGTTGACTTATTAATGTTTGTAGTACGTAAAGCATTCTTTTTTAAAAACTATGTAATTACAAAGAAAAATTTGGGGATACATCTGTACTATGGATTTTCAAGATATCATTTATGGATTTTTTTTAAACCAAAAACATATTGGTTACTCTATCTGATGTGTGGAGGTTAGCTCAAATTTAGGTGAGCAAAACATGATATTCCTTGTATTTTTTTTTAACTCTTTCTATAAAAGAATAGAGTGAGTATGTCTTGGTTATAAGGATGAAGTGAGATTAAACTACAATTAAGGTCCTTAGAAGCACACTGGAAGCTGTAAACTGTGTTATACAAATATAAGTATTGTGTTTACTTACCTTAAAGTGATTTTGACTATTTCTTCAGAGATAATCTGAACCTAGAATTTTTGTGGGGATCAAACGTTAGTCTACTTATTAATTTATTGCTCTGTGGAGTGCATCATATTTGAAAATCTAAGTTTCTTTTCTCTTGCTTATGAAACTCCTGCTTTGCTATTGTTGCCAGACACAAGTCACAAGAAAGCATTGTTTTCAGCAGCTAAAATTTAAAAATGAGAAGAACAAGGAAGAGCAGGCAGCACGTGATACGACGGATTTCAATCCTCCCTTCATTGTATGACCTTGAGTTGCACTAAGTTAATAAAATATTAATATTCATTTTATTGGAGTTGAAAATTAATGAAGTAATTATAAAATTTTTCTGTAGGATTAAGAACAAACTACTAGAAAATATTTTTTCTATAATGGTAGCTTCAAATAGTCTGACTGAATAATGTTTAAAATATTTTTCTGGTATTTTTTTATCCTGAGATATAGACTTACAGCCCTAAATGGCAAAAAAGAGCCCCTTGGGTACAAATTCAGGAAAGGCTGTCATTATGCTAAATTCCAAAGCAATAAAACCCCCCACCTTTTGATTGCAATGGCAACCCAAACCCAATATATCGAAACACATGTACATTAGGAAACAGTTCAGAAAGTAAATGGAAGTGTCCAGATAGCCTACGTGTTACAGGAGCAAAGAAGAGAATTCATGACACATCTCGGAGGCATTTGTGACTCCTCTAGATTTTCATGGTACTTTGGGTTTAATACCACAGATCTAGTACTTCTGTCTACGTCCATAGTAGGGCCCTGGGACATCCTCACAAACCACAATAATGTTCTGAAAAGAAGAAAAACGAATCCCAAACAAAATATTCATATGAGTTATGCAGGTTCACAACAAGACTGTTGCACTCTTATCTGCTTTTATTAGCTCACAAATAGTAAAAAGAAAGAATCCAATAGTAGTAATAGAAACAAATTTGCTCACAGATAGTAAAAAGCAGCAATCGGATAGAAAGTATTTGGCACAATAATGGAAAGAAAAGCTATCTTTTATACTAGAATATGGTCACGTTCTTTTGGGGATAAATTTTAATAAAATCAACATATCCTTGTCTAACATGCCATTTCTGTACATAGAAACCTCAACAGCTACTGAACACCAAAAATGCCAGAAAAAAAATGTGTATTTTTAATTCATGGCTAAGTTCACAGCAAATTAATGAAAACTGAAGGCAGATGAGGAAAAAGTGGGTAATTTAGCTCTGGAAGTGGTAATTGTGCTAACAGCGTCTCCCCATCGCTGTAGCCTAGAAGGACTTGTTTCAAGGTGCCATGCCTGCGTGGGGACAGGAATCACGGTCTGGGCCTCTATTAGTCTGCTCTGGCTGCCATTACAAAATACCACAGATGGGGTAGCTTAAACAATAGCGAAAAATTATTTTCTCATAGTTCTGGAGGCAAGAAGTGCAAGACCAAGGTGCTGGAAAATTCCATTTCTGGCGAGGCCTCTCTACCGGATTTGTAGACGGCCACCTTTTTGCTGTGTCCTCAGATGATCTTTTCTCTGTCTGTGTGTGTGGTGAGAGCATTCTGTTGTCTCATAAATAAGGACACCAGTGCTATCAGATTAGGGTCCCATCCTTATGACTTCATTTAACCTTAACTGTCTCCTTACAGCCGTATCTCCAAATACAGTCACACTGGGAGTTGGGCCTTCAACACACAAATGTGAGGTGGGGACACAGTTCAGTTCCTAACAGGGACTGAGCTGGAGGAGCAGCAGGACTGGTGAACTCCCCAAAGGGCACCACTCTCAGTGAGCAAGTAAACACCTGCAGTTTCTCTTCTTTACTTGAAGTAGAGCTGTGAAGGAGGAAAAGGTCTCCTCTAGGAATGCTCTATCACAGCGCAACACTCCCATGTGTGTGAGGATGAAATTCCCACTACTTACAAGCGTGTGTGAGTGTGTACGCACGTGCACTGAAGGACGGGGAGGGAGAGGCAGGAAATCCCAGGTGGAAACTGACTTTGCAGAGGTCCAGGGCTAGCAGCGCCACAAGAAACAGACTGGTGCGGCTGGAAGAAGAAAGTTTCTCTGTAGGCACACACTTCAAAGAAAACAAATTCCCAAAATAAAGCTCAGAAGATATGAACTCACAATCAAAATCACTGACCACATTCGAAAACAAGTCATCATAAACTTGTTGCTTTAGACAAAACAACAAACTGTAGATTCAGATCTACAAAAAAGACAAGAATATGGAAATTATCATATATAGAACATAAAATAAGTACATTTACTATGTTTAAAAAAAAGAAAAAGAGGCAATAATGGAATTATCCCAAATGACCAGGAAAGTCTGAGAAAGAACCAAACAACACTTCCGGAAATGAAAAAAAATATAACCTTAATTAAAAACTCGATAAGTTAAATAGGTTAAAGACAGTGAGAAGACAGAATTAACGAACTCGACAAAAGATTTAAAGAACTTATCTAGAATTTGACACATACAGAGATAGAAAACATGAAACAGAGATAAAGAGATATGGAGAACAGAGTGCAACATAAAATATAAATCTAATTTGATTTCCTAAAGGAGAGAACAGAGAATGGGGCAGGTACAATAGTCAAAAAAATGAAAGTTGAGAATTTTCCAGAATTTATGAAAGGCACTAATTCTCAGCTTCAAGAAGCTCAATGAATCTGAACAGGATAATGAAAAGAAATCCACAGCTAGACACATTGTAGGATAATGACTTTGTTTGTAGGACACCAAAGATGAAGACCTTAAACATAACCTGAAAGAGAAGACACAGCTACAAAGGAGTACTGATCAGACTGACAACTGTCATTTCAGAAGCAAGAAAATAGGAGAATAATGTCATTAAATACTGAGAGAAAACAGATGATGATCCAGAATTATATACCCAGCTAATTCTCCAAGATAATAAAATGGTAAACTTGTAGGTAAATCTAGACAAACACTGACTGCATAAAATAACTATTTTTTGGAGTCAGACCAAAATAAAACTAAAATTCTAGACACCAATTTATAAGTTGAGGGGAGGAAATCAAACTTGGTTCAAAAGTCTCCAATGACAATGTCTAGGAAGATAGTAACAATATTAACTTTATTTTGTTAAGTTAATTATGCAAATTAAATTTCTTGGTAAGCACTAAAAGATAAAAATTGAGTTTTTACCTTCTAAACTAGTAGAGGAAAAGTAAATGAAAAAATAAAACTAAATCAATCAATCTGAAAGAAGGCAAAATAACAAGGGCAATGAGGAAACAGAAAAAAGTGGGACAAAAAGCACAATAATATGGTATAAATAAATCCTAATATATGTGTAATTTCAACTAGATTAGACTCTCCAGTTAAAAGATAATCAGATAGAAAGGAAAAAAAAAAAATCTAGTTACCATTTTTAAGAAGCACATCTAAAACATAACAGAAAAGTCCAACAGAAGGATAAAGAAATATATACTATACAAATACTAACCAGCTGGTATGGCCTATATAAATATGTTTTTAAAAATACAGATTTTAAAGCAACATAAAATGAAATAAGTACATTTTTAGAAATAGAGGCTATGGACTATAAATATAAGATTCAATTCTAAAATTGGACGATTAAACAATTCTAAATTTGTATGTACCTAATAACAAAGCTCCAAAATATTTAAAACAAAAATTGAATTACAGAATTACAGGGAGAAATCAGAAAATCTACTAGAAATGGAAATTTCAACACATCTCAGAATCTGAGAGATCAAGTAGAGTAAAAAACAGTAAAATAGAGACAATTTGAACAAAATAATTAACAAGTTTGGTCTAATGGACACCCAACAACTGGAAAATATGCATATTTTCAAACACTAATGAAACATTTACAAACAATGACCATATTTTAGGTCATAAGGCAAATCTCAACAAATTTCAACACATCAGGCATATATGGATCTATCCTCCGACCACAATTCAATTAAAGCAGAAATCAACAATAAGAACAAGAAGAATTTAAAAATCTACATGTTAGGAAATAAAAAAGCCCACGCGAGTCAAAAAAGAAATCATAATGAAAAACAGAAAATACTTAGAACTTAAACATTTCTATAGCACTTTAAAATGACAAAATATTATTTCATCATAAATAACCCTCTGAGCTACACAGAACCCACATTGTCACTGCTCAACAGCATTAACAGCAAAAATGCTGTAAATTATGTAATTACTAAAGTTAATTTTTATATATAAATAATAAACATATCAAAGATGATTTGGAAACTTGGAAATATAAGTGAAAGTGTTCACTACTAAAAATATTAAAAGGCAAACCAACTGTCTCTTTTAGAAGTAATACTGAATAGCTAACAAAGTTACAAAGAAATAATTTATCATCTTAATGTTTAAAGCTCAAAAAGCCCATCAATTCAACTTGGTTTAAGAAGTCCCTTAGATCCTTATGTAATATATAGAAACTCACATGGTAAAGTATTTATTATTCTTATGAGATGAACAAACACTATGAGAAATCTTGGCTGCACAAGTTGAGCAACCACAGTTAAGATACATTCCCTTCTCACATACACAGTCCTGATTTCTTGGTTACAGCATCTGTTCAATGGAGCATTGGCAATTAATAGCATTCCTAAAACTGCCTACACACAGTACAAAGGGAATTTTCATTTAAGGTTCCCCTCCCTTTTCATGTGTGCGATATTTTTGGAAGTATGTTTTTTTTTCCATCCACTAAAAGAGAATTAAGAAAATTCCAACATGCCTTAGTGTCAGCAAGTGCTCTTTTTAGTCCAGGTACCAGAGGATGATTGATGAACCTGTCAAGTCTACAGTAGCGGACAGAGAAAGTTGGCAGAAGTTCAGTGTTATTGAAAGAAATCTCAAATACTTATTTCATCTCCTCTATTAACTTTAATCACATTTTCAACATGCAGCCAAGAATGAAGCTTTGACAGTAAGCCATAAATTTACACAAGCAAGCATTGTCACTTTTCTGCAGTAGCAACACTGAGATAACATGAGAGAGTTGAGTATTTTCTTTCTTGTGCCTTTCTTTACTGAAGAGCAGTAAAAAATATTTGAAAGATTTATCTATACCTCAAATTCATTTGCCATAAATCTCTTGAAATTATTGCATTTAACTTTGCCTGGTTAATGGTAAATAAAAAATTAACTTAGTTCCTCAATTAGACTTGTTAAATGCAGATTTTTAAAGATCACAGTGATGACAGAATTGGTACATGTTTCATCATAATACACCTGCTTATAAGAACAGACGTTAAACACTAAAAAGGATTTACATTTAACATGGATCATTTGCCATGTGGGCAAATACTTCTGGTTTATTCAGAGCCAGAATCTTTATATAGAGCCAGAGGGACCCCTTGGCAGATTGTGCTGATTACTCATTAAACAGTTGAAATATATATAGACATTATTTATCTTACAAAGCTTACCCACAGCCAAACAGACACAAAAATGAGGTAAATACTATGGGCAAGATTATGGTTCTTGGAAAGGCTCAAAGTCAACTATATTTTTGGTAAGCTTTTCCTTCTAAGCATGTTTTAAAAGCTGAACATATTAAGTGCTGGAAGGCCACAGAATTCACCGTGTGTCTTGTCACCCAGTGAAACACACGGCATTATGCTGCACTGCAAAACCGCTAAGCTTCCCAATGGGCAGGTCCACCAGCAGCACGGCCATCTCTGCCGCAGGAGAGACAGGGTTGGACTCCCGCCTCTCTTAAATGTGATCTTTGTTCCCAGGACAGTCATTGCTGTCTACATTACTCATGGAATAACACTTTACACATTCTTCCAATAGCCGAGGCGGCCATGACAGGCAGCTATTATATCTGCCTTCTAAGCCACAATAATAAACTAGTATTAACCCTGTAAAAGAACGAATTAAATTATTTTTCTCTTTAAGAAGTTTACACTTACAGTTCTCTGAGATAATCAATGGAAAGAAGACCAATTCTGATTAACAAAGAATATATTTATCCCATTTTTCCTCCTACTCCTCCCTATTCAAATAATCATATATAGGCACTTAAAACTGGAAAGATGTAGCACTCTTCTTTTATTAAACATTTAATTAAGACTCCAGTAGAAGCTTCTTTCTTCTGAAGTGAGAGTGCCATTGAATATATTGCTAAGCTTGAAGCAGAGGCTAAATGGTTTGGTGAGCATAGTTTTCTGGGAGTAGTCAATGTTTTCTGATTAGTCTGTCATTGTTGGGCTTCAAGTTTCTTAAAAGGTTGAAAATTTTGCTAGGTCCTTCTCCATCTCGGCATATTGTTCTTTAAGCCTCTCCACAGCTTTTCTGTGCTCTTCATCCACTTCAGCCTGTTTATTGTGTTGTTCTTTCATGAAATCCTCCCACTGGATTATATGCTGTTTTTCACTAGCTATTAAATGGTCATTATGAATCTGAGAAAAGAAAATTTGAAAGTCACATGACATTTTCCAGACAATTATTTTTCTACGCAGAAGAAACAAACATAACTTTACCTCTTGATGTTTGGTTACTATAGCAATCAGCTTGAAAGTCACAATGACAAAATTGCACTATAGTGTCAATGTCTAACAGGAACATAACATATTAGAAACATCTAAGGCGAAGGCCTCTCTTACTATGACTGAATATGGATATTCACATTTCTGAAATTTTAAAAATGTCTAGTATCTTTAAATGACAACATTGAATGCAATCCAAGTAATTTTCTACCTCTGTCTTTCCTCAAATTCCATTTAACTACATATAATTCTTAAATCAAATTTAAAGAATATATGCCAAAAGAATCATCATTATAAGAAATGAAAATGCATGCCTCACATAAAATATTTTTTAGATGCATTGAAAAGAATCATAGATTATTAATCACTGGAAAAGAACTCAAGAAATATCTTCTGGTTCATTTCCATTCCTTAAAGCAAAGAAACACCATAAGCATCTGTGTCAAATATCTAAGTTCTTCTTGAGATGTTCCTTAATATTTCTATATAAGGATGAAAAGATTCGTTTCTTTTGAGTACCACAACAATAAAGATGAGACGATGTATAAATAAAAAGGCACACATTTAGTATAATTTCAATTATCTTTAAATATGGACAACAAAGAGCTAAAGAGAAAAAGAGAGTATGAAAAATAACTATACCCCTGCCTCGAAGATTCTACATACATGTCTTTAGAAGTTAAGTTTTGATAGAAACTAAGTCCTACTAAACAAACAAGCAAAAACCATGACGGATGCATACCATAAAAACCTAGAAAGCACCTAAAGTCATTATCAATTCCAGTGCTCTAATGTGAACAGGACACTGGCGCACTCAGATGCCGGTAATCCAGCTGCTGGCCACCAGAAAGACGCTAATAGGAAGAAGACGGGAACTGGGTTTTCATGCTGCCCATAATGTCCTTGCTGCTCTATTTTCTCTCTCGTCTGGGTCAAGATGAGAAGCAGGATGAAAGGCTGAATAAGCCCTCATGCTCTAAGTACCTATGAAATACATATTTATGCTAGTCATTCTATATATCCTATCTACTTCTAAAAATCCTTCCTATAGGATTACATTATTCCAATTTTACAGATGAAGAAATGAAGGCTTAAGGACAACATTTACTTCTCTGTGGTCACTCAGTTATGAAGTTGTAGACTCAAACAGGTCTTTATGACACTCAAACCCATGCCTTTTCTATCACAAAATACAAATCAGATCTTTCCAGAGGAAGTGTTACATACATAGCTAAAAGTCACTTTCACAAGACAAAAAAGAAGCTATTCCAAGACCTTTTTCTGTCGGTTTGATGACGTTCCTAAGAACGGAAGTGGTGCAAGTGAAAAGGCTGAAGTGAGTCTGAGGTTTGAGTTATAGTGAGACATTCCCCTAAAATATGTCCCACAGACCCATGGGATCCGAACAGGAATTACAGTGGTGGGAAAAGAGGGTTAAGGAGGCGTTTGCAGATTCAATAAATTCGTGAAGCAGGTTAAACAAAATACAAAACACTTCTTAACTTTTCAGCCTCATGGATTGTAATTCTCCAAAAGATGAATAAAACATGAAGAGTTCATTAAAGTCTTTTCATGCAACTTTTGCAAAAACTATTATATTCTAAGAGAAAAGCCATAGTCAGACTAAAATAAAGAAAAATGTAAATAAACTTCCTCAAAATGGCATCTTGCTTTAGCTGTAAAAATATACAGAGGGGCTGGCCCCGTGGCCGAGTGGTTAAGTTTGCGTGCTCTGCTGCAGGCGGCCCAGGGTTTCGTTGGTTGAATCCTGAGCGCGGACGTGGCACTGCTCACCAAACCACGCTGAGGCAGCATCCCACATGCCACAACTGGAAGGGCCCACAACGAAGAATATACAACTATGTACCAGGGGGCTTTGGGAAGAAAAAGGAAAAAAATAAATCTTTAAAAAAAATAAAATAAAATAAAAATAAATAAATAAATAAATACAGAGAATACTAAAATGCATGCTCAAATGTTGTTTAACAGATTATTCTTTTCTTTTTAATTGAAATAACATAACTGGCTCAGCTGACCCTGTGATGTGGACCACAAGACAATAGCCCATTCCACTTCCCACCAGGCAGCACTTTATCCAGTCAGCTCAATGGAGAAAAATGAAGATTTGAGAGGCATATAAACCTCGTTTGTTTCAGGGCAGGCCCTGTGGCCAAGTAGTTAAATTCGCACGCTCTGCTTCGGCGGCCCAGGGTTTCACCGCTTCGGATCCTGGGTGCAGACATGGCACGGCTCATCAAGCCATGCTGAGGCAGCGTCCCACATGCCACAACTAGAAGGACCCACAACTAAAAATACACAACTATGTACTGGGGGGGCTTTGGAGAAAAAGGAAAAATAAAAAATCTTAAAAATAAAAAACCCCCAAAAAACAATAAAAAAACCTCGTTTCAAACTGTGGTTCACTTGTTACCAGCTGCACAACTCTGAGTAAGTTAAAGCTTCTTTAACTTTAAAATGCAGAAAATAATACTTTATATTCATAAATAATATCTGTAAAGACCAGAGGTAATACATGTCAAGTGTCTAGCTCACTGCCTGGGGTGCTTAGTAAAAGGTAAACAGTATTATACAAATCATAAGCAAAGCATCTAGAAGGCAGATCAAATCACTTTTTATCCTTTTATTCTCCCCAATTTAAGTTTTTTATTCTTTAATTTTAATAACATAATTCTAGCTACAGAATCTCGTAATAATTCAGACAATCCGGGCAACTCGGAAGCAGCAGTTTCGGCCTCCTACTCCCATATGCAATTCATTCCTCCCCGATGAATCCACTATTTACCACTTGGCTATAAGAAAAGACTTTAATTAAGATGTGGCCAAATACCAGTATCACTGTTTTCAAGTTTCAGAATATATGACTAAAGATATATACAGCCAAGTAGCTTTTTCACATAAGACATATCACTTCTTGGCCTCATAGTCCAGGTCATGAGGAGTTGAATGCTGACTACTCCTGAACCCAACTGAAAATCTAGTCTTGCTTTCTTATCGAGAAGTTCCTGAAGTCACTCTACTATCTTTTCTTAGTCTCCCACCTTTAATAACAATAACTGCTAGGCAATCTTGCATTCTTTCCAACAAATAGTAAAGAAGAAAAGGAGGGGCAGCTTATACATTCATTTACTGACAATATTGTAGTCTTCACAAAGAAAACTCAGCTACCTGGAAATAACATCTATCTGAAACTTCGTTGAGAACTATATGGTAAGACCTTGAAGCTGTTGTAAGTCGGGGACCTTGAAGAAAAAAGAAATGATGCTAGAAAGTCCATTTACAAACATCGCAGTTTTCAAGAAAAGCTCTTCTGATTGTGAATCCACTTTACATGCAACTCTAACCAGGTTAACTGGCTTCCAAAACTACACCACATTAAAAGTCACAATTAGAAAAAGAAACGCTGATAAATGAGGGGGAAAAAATGATAGATGTCAGTCTTACAGTAAAGGAGAAGACAAATACAAAAACTTAAAACACACAGTATCTGAGGGCATTTGAAACAGAGAAACTCCCTTTCTTTCTTATTCCTTGAGGATATCATTGCATTCACTGCAACATAAAACTTGTATATTTTTAATAATTTCTAATTCATAAAGAAAATTTGTAACATTCAATAATTTTTTAATAAAAACCAGAATAGTATGAAATATATTTTTAAAGATTTCCATCCAAAATTGTTAAAGTTATAAAAGCACAGACAGTCCCCGACTTACAACGGTTGGACTTAGGATTTTTCCACTTTATGATGGTGCAAAAGTGATAAGCATTCAGTAGAAGCCATACTTCAAATTTTGAATGTTGCTCTTTTCCCGGGCCAGCGACATGCGGCACAAGCCTCTCTGTGATGCTGGGCAGCACTGTGAGTGCTGCTCCCGGGCGGCCCTGCGATCACGAGGGTGAACAACCCATACGCTTACAGGCGTTCTGCACCCAGACAGCCACGCTGCTTGTCACTTCCGGCACAGTATTCAATAAACTACATGAGATAGTCAACACGTTATTACAAAATAGGCTTTGTGTTGGATGATTTTGCCCATCTGCAGACTAACGTAAGTGTTCTGAGCAGGTTGAAGGCAGGCGAGGCTACGCTATGATGCTCGGCAGGTTAGGTGGATTAAATGCATTTTCGACTTAGGATATTTTCAATTTACGATGGATTTAACGGGATGTAACCCCGTTGTAACTCAAGGAAGATCTGTATCGTGCTTAAAGAAGACAGAAATCTCAGCTCTGTGGCAAACTTGGCTATACAGAGTAATTCATTTTCTAAGATTTCTAGACACACGAGGTTTTTTGCATAAAATAGCCGAAAAACCCCAAGTTAGCTATATTTTACATATCACCTAGGAGAAAGTTAAAAAGTATTCTAAGCCACTAGGAATGAAGGTTATCTTAGGGTATCGCTATTAAAACGTGAGGAAAGGCAGTCTGGTCAGCTATAACTTTACTGGAATAGAATGACAAGGAGCTGGACTGTTGCTTAATCTGAAGAAGCAAAGATCCTGCCTCCTAAAGGAGTGCCACAATACGTCCTCACTCCTACTGAAACAATTCTAACATCAGCATGCCTCCCAGGTCATACACGAGAAAGTTATAAAATCCAAAGATTTAGCCAAATATGCCAGTGAATCTGTTTACAACTAAAAAGACCTCAGAAATAAGGAAAAACCTTTTATAAATACTGAGCTAACTGCAGATCATAATCACCTGCACACAGCACTGCTTCAAACACAGTAATTCTGCTTTTATGTTCAATAAATAAGGTTCTATGGAAGATTTAGTTTGAAATAAGGGTTCCTCTAATGAAAATACCTCTGAAAAACAATGATCATATCTCACCAGTCATATTCAAACGGATTCATACAAGTCTAATAGAAAGTGATAATTCCCCCCACATACACACCAAATCCTTTCCCTACTATCCTTTTTCTTCGTATCATTAATAGTTTGATAGGTACCCTTACAAACTTTTTTCCTATGTTTATACAAACATATTTCTTTAATTACAACAAAATGAAGTCATAGAACATATGATGGTCTGCAGCTTTCTTCTTTCACAATGATAACAATATGTACTAGTGGCATACCCGCAGCAGGAGGGTGGGAGAGTTCAGCCTGGGTGCAAGCAATAAGGCGGTGCATTGTCTGTACAGAACTTAAATCAATGCCACAAACAACTGGAAGCGGTTTTTTACTATCACCAGGCACTGGCAACATTGAACAATGTCAGTGATAAAATACTCCTAAACCAAAACTCTTTCTTTGGTCTAAGTTCTAAATAATTGCTGAGGTTATTGCCAAATTTTAATAATACATGTTTCAAATTAGGACATTTTTATTGCTTCCCCTTTAATAAACTTTGTATTCCACATTGAAGTTAATTTAGAGGACTCTCAGTTAGATAGCCAGTCTCAGACAAAGGTGAAGTCGGCTACACATGTTCGTTTCAAAAGAAAATTCCTAACAGTTCAGAATCATTTCAGCTTTCTCTGGATGCTCAGTCTCTCTAACCCCAGGGTTATTAAATATTCTTGCATTTAAACAATGATAACACAGCAATTACCTGAATTAGTTCAATTCTATCATTCTACATTACCATTGTTTTGTACTTAAATTTGAATATGTTTTCCCTTGGACTTAAAATTTTTATACTGTGGAGACATTGATCTACTAGAATGGTTTCCAAAGAAACAAAGACAGTACTGCAATTTCTGGAATTTATGGTCAAGTGTGATTTTTATGAATCTCTTTCAGTCTTACTCTTATGTTTAAAACTTTTCCAAACTACATATCTGTTTTTTCATGTAAAAGAAATTCTTCAAAATTAAAATTAATAAAAAGCATTTTTAATCAACTATGAGTCAAGAAAGGTTGATAAATCCATTTATACTATTTACTTTGAATATGCAAAGATCAAATTTGATGAAGTAATTAACAAACCTGCATAAGAATCTAAAGCAAACTATAATATTACTATTCATTACTGTGACAGACCAATATGTAGACATTGTTTTTCTTCCTTTTTTCAAAAAAAATATTAATGTACTTAAAATTAATAATCTCTTACTATTAAGGGAAAAAAAAATCTTTAAAAGAAAAGGGGGCTGGTCCCGTGGCCAAGTGGTTAAATTCGCACGCTCTACTGCGGCGGCCCAGTGTTTCACCGGTTCAAATCCTAGGCGCGGACATGGCACTGCTCATCAGGCCACGCTGAGGCAGCGTCCCACATGCCACAGCTAGAAGGACCCACAACTAAAAATACACAACTATGTACCAGGGGGCTTTGGGAGAAAAAGGAAAAAAAAAAATCTTTAATAATCTCTTACTTTTTTTCCTCAGGTTCTACAGTACTTTTTAATTTTTCAGTTTTTTTTACTGGTATGATTATCTGCATAAAATTTAAAAAACCACTACTTGCATTTTTTTCTCACTGTTATTCTTTAACATTAGGGGTTTTGTCCTGTGAGGCTTGTTAAGAAGCAATCTCTGTGGGCCGACCTGGTGGCGCAGCGGTTAAGTTCGCATGTTCTGCTTTGGTGGCCCAGGGTTTGCCGGTTTGGATCCCCGTGAGATGCCTACTCAGCGAGGGGGTGATTTTGATGCTTCTGTCCCCCAGATTTTTATTTATCACAACACAGGTTAGGGGAAGGAGCTATTGGCTTCTGGCTAAAAGGCCAAGAATGCTGCTCAACATCCTAAAAAGCACAGGACAGCCTCCCCAACAAAGAATTATTTGGTCCAAATATCAACAGTGCGGAGGTAGAGAAACCCTGGTCTAAGGGAAAAGACTGAAGAAGCCAACTAAGGTCTAAAAGGCCCTTTGGAACATCTCTCAGTAATACGCGTGCCATTAATTTTACATATGCCGAACACAGACAAACAAAAAAGTATTTACTTTGGTAAGGAGTGTCAGAATAACAACTGTCAACAATGATTTTACATAGAGTAGTACATACTGATCTATTACGCTGCATTTTCAAACTCTATCAAGAACAATGTATAAGCCATGCTATCTCACTGCTCTCATGAAGACAGTATCACAGAGTATCATAAATCTAATAAATATTTATGGACAAGATGAATCAAAGGATTCATGTTTACTTTATGAGCATCTCTAGTCTGACTGAACGGGGCTTCACAAGTTGACCTGGTATATGAACCTAAGTTTAAACTATGGACAAATATTAACCAGCCCATCTTCCCTGATGGCATATTTTCAGGCGCCAATGAATTTTATAAGCTAGTTCTATTTTCATTTCACTACTCTTATTGCTAGCACCTAAAATGCAACTTTGTATTAACGGGTAGTTTTCAAGACACATGTCAAATAACTGGGGAATGTGCATTGTAGGATATCAATCGCGGGAAATGCGATTTGAATGAATGACGTTTATCATAATTTACTTCCCACAGAATTCCACAAATTGTCTTGACATAAAAGAATTAACGATTAATGGTAATAGTCTATTTTATTCTCTTACTACTCCCATCTTTCTTTGTTCTGGAGCCATTCAAATATACAAATGTAGCCAACAGTAAAACCAAGGGGAACGATTAACACTGGATTGTAAAATGCAGCTAGAGGTCAATTTCACTTTGTACATGCTTGCGAGATGAGAAATTAAACTTCATCTCTATGTCTTTTTATGCAGTCTGAAAACTCATCAAAGTTTCGGCAAAAGCTAGATATGGTCAATAAGAAAAAAGTCCTCAAAGATTCATATTTGAAATGTTCTGCTAACTAGGGGAAGCACTAAAAAAGACATAACGACAAAGTTTATTGCCCTGGAAGAATATAAAGAATTTCTACTTTTCTCTGAGCTCTAAAAAAGGGATCTTTGTATATAACTTTCAGCTGGTTCACTTTATTAAATTATCTTGGGGAAAGAAAATAATCAGGGTAGCTGCTTATGCATGTAGGTTTCATAGACTCCGTGCCAATTCTTAGTGAAACACAACATTTCAGTATATTCTAAAATACTAATTTTTAATGTGTATGCCATGAAAAAATAGTTTAGTAATATTCTCTGACATAGTATCTATAAGAAATATATTTAAGACTAAAACATTCTAAGGGCTTTAGTATTTCTTGAGGCCACCACGGAAGAGCATCATTTACTTTAGAAAATTACGAATGGGCAGGATTCTCAAGCACTTCACCAACTCTAATAGACCACAGCAGGTCTCTTAGGCACAGGGTGACTGCCAGCGACTTAAACAAAAGCCTGAGCTGGCAGGGCAAAAATGCTGGCTTACATTTGGAGAGTGCTATACAATTTACAAAGCCATTTCACATAAATTATATAAAACTATTTAACAGGTAAGAAGAACGTCAATCTATCAGGCAAGCAGAACAGGTACTGACTTTGCAGACGAGGAGCTTGAAACTCAAGAACTTGTCCAAGGGCACACAGCTAGCAAATAAAGGGACCCACCAGAAAGAGAAGATACCAGGTATTTTTTTTTTACCTAACCTGGTCATTTTCCTACTTATATATGGTTAATACACCAAATGTGAAAAAAGTTCCAAGTAACAAGAGGAATTATTCCAATTATAATTTAATTTTAGGTTAGTTCTGCTCAAGAATGACAAGAATTGCCATTTATCAGAATCGTTAACTGCTCTGACAATGTCTTAGAAAAAAGACCAATAATGTGAGAGCATATTCTCATGAACCTGCTTAAATCACACAGCAACATGTTTCTTAGAAAGGCAACATGCGGCACGGAACACCTCTTCAATTTTTATTTTGAAAGCCAAGAGAATTGCATATGTTACAGCCAACGTTCTATCAAACAGTCTTTCTGCTTCTCAAAAACAGAAATGCTCCTGGTGCCTTAAACAACAAATTGTTTAATGCAGCATTCAAGAACGTCCACAATCATCTCCAGACATACCCATTCAGACACGCTACACACCAGGCTCCATAAGACTATTAACTTCTCACGCCTTTTGCCTTTGCTTACACTGTATCCCTCAGCCTACAATCTTTCTTCCCGTTTTCTGTCAGTTGAATTCCTCCTCACTAATCAAGGTTGGGCTTGAATGCCACCATCTTCCTAAGAAATGGCTCCTTTTACCACGCTCCTACAAAGCTCTTTATATCTTGACCACTGCTCGCTCTTTATCCTACATTACTTAGTGTTAGTGGCTTGGGCCTCCTCTTCTAGACTTTTAGCTCCTGAGTGAACAAATTGCCTCAAACTTAATAAACTAAAATCTTTCATCCCAGTGGCACCTAGCGAAGTAGAGAACTAAGGAGGTATCTGCCGTCCAGCCTGGTACAGCTCATTTGCACGCCCGTGCCTGCCTTTACAGTGCTCTCCGGACACCGTGCGAGCACTACACCCTGACACAGATTTTCCAGATTTTCCTGCCCATGGCTTTGCCGTGCCATTTTATCAACCTGCTTGGCAATGGCCCTGCTTCCTGACCTGGCCTGCTGGGATCCTGCTCCTTGTGGGCGGCCTTCCCACCTGGCTTAAATATCTAGTCCTTTCAGTAAGGCTTGATTCATCAAATTGTTGGATTTTTAAACTTTGTATCAACCTTTAGAGTTGAGCAGAGGGTGCAGAAACTTTAACTCTAGCAAGGTTCACTCCGGTATATTTTCATACCGTGCAGATCTGAATTATTATTGTGGATTAACCACCACACATTCCAGAGAAATGGAGATAGTAACATTTGTTGATATACACACATGCAAAAAGGCATTATTTTCAGGGTGACTTAGCATTTTCAACATTTCTTAATAAGTCTATTATTTTAGAGCAATAAATAAGCCATAAAAGTACTTTATGAAAATTTTAAGTGAAAACACCAAATTATCACAGGAACTTAAATTCTTGTGCTGTTTTTCCACATCTGAATTTAGTTAAGATATAATTCAAATAAGCAAAGCACTACCCAGCAAGTGATTCACACACTCTTATGACTATTCATTAAATAATCATCCACAGGCATGAATGCTTCCTTCTCTAGAAGAAATATACATAACACACTCAACGCTTCAGGCTCAAAGGAAAGATTTATATTTCCAATCGGGTGGGTATTTTTTGTTCCATGTAAAAATCCTATTCTCTCTCCTCCCTGAGACAAACACCACTTTCAGGGAAAAGATGGAAATGTTGAAAAGGAAAAAAAAGAGATCTGCAATTTGAATTATAAAAATATGGATGGTATAATCATGTGCCCAGACCTCAACACATCTTCAATAAATTAGCCATTTTTAAATCTTTTTAAATCACTGCTATAAAAGAAAACAAATTCAGAGAATTTTTTGATCAAAAGCAACTGCTAATAACATGATGATAATAAAAGCCCTGGACTTACAGGCCCCATTATCCAAATGATCTACTTTTACCTTTTTTCGTTCCTGCTCCCTCTGTTGGAGTCTACAGACTGAGTCAGTAGCTGCGTGCACTGAAATAAAACAGACAATGGGGTTTCAATCAGCAGCCTTCCCTCAAGGAGAGACTTACCTGGAAAAAATAAAATACTTTGATTGTTTTAGATCTCAAAAAACCGCAAAAAGACTGGTATTATTTTGGTCATGGTAGGGTGGCTGGAAGGGAAAAAAAGAAGTTCTGCCAATATATTCAGGATGTCATAATTAGAACCATTAGAATTCTTGAGCTTTGAGCTGCAAGCCAAGGACATTTAAGTACTAATTTCAATAAGTTGTCAACAGTGACCTCAGAATTCTCTAAAAAGATAAAACACCTGATAAATTTATCATTACATTCTGATTGATTACGCCCTCACAGTGTCTCTCTGATTCATTAACCTCCCACTCCTTTTTTCTCCTTCATACCACTACTCTCTTGTGGGCAGTAACTGCTATCTAGAACGCTTCAACGACTTTTTCCCTATTCTTCTTGCTTCTGCTCTCCTGTCTTCCAATTCGTCCTGGCTGCCACTGCCAGGTTGAAGTTTCTCTGGACTGGTTTCATTGAGCTATTTCCCTTTCTAATGAATCAAAACTGCTAGTAATAATTACTATAGTTATTTATTGAGGATAATTATGTGCCAAGACCTGTGCTAAGTACTTTCCATGTGTTCTTCCTCTTAATCCCACTTTCCTATTTAGGAGAGGATCACTATCCCATTTTACAGATTTTTGGCATCTGCAAAAAATTGAGGCATAAAGAAGTGAAGTGTCACTCAAGGAGGTAATACGACCAATAAATACAGAAAGCAGGATTTAAAATCACATCTCCGACTCTAAAGATTTGGCTCTTACCCTCAGCACTCTACTCTCTTACGATTTCATCAGTGAAACTGGTTTTAATCCATCAGTTACTCAAACTTCTTCCTTTACAGGATCCATTTTATTTCTGTACACAAATGTTTTCACTCACTTCTCTGTTCAGTGTGCAGGCTGAGTCAGCCCTAGTCAACCAACTCTAGAGCTGAACACTTAACGGGTTGGGTAACTGATCCTGGGCGTGTCTGCTTGCTCACTCACTCACCCATTCATCATATATTTACTGAGCATTTGCTATGTGCCCAGGGCTGTTACTATTGCTGCTCTGAATCTCTCAGCACCGCAGTATACAAGGACTTCAGAAGTGACATGAGAACTAAATGAGATAACACAATAGATATAATGCTTAAAAATAACTTAAATATTAATAATAAAAACCACTTAGAGCAGTTCTTCACACATAGTGAGACATCAAGAAATGTTAGTGACTGCTATTCTATTTATTGTACTATCCTTACTGCAGGTGCTTTCCTTACTCCTTTCCTCTAATGAAAATGTTTTACTTGTTTTAAAAGCCCACTTCAAGGTTTACTGGCTTCATAAAGTCCTCCCAGATTAATCCTTTCCCTATAAGGATTTTCTCACTTTCGAAATCCCTTCATCAGGAACGTGTGCATCCTACTACATCATCTTGAGTTTGCTGAAACGGAGGTTCCCCCAGATGCTGTACAATATACCTTCCTCTCCCGCCCCAACCTGGCCCCAGCGAGGGCACAGTTCCGTGACAGGGCAGGGACAGTGACTCTCTTTTAGAAAAATGTTAGGCCTCTCCCTGTGAGAATATGGTAAAGAGGAGGTTTCTGCTTGTACAAAGTCATGTTTTTATCAGTAACCATTCATTTTAGTTATATCAAAGATAATATTTTAGTACTAAAAATTAGGTTCCCAATCATTGTTTGTTTTAACATAAAAGATGAAAACAAAACAGGAGCTGATTAGATCTGCCTTCTTTCTGCGGCATATTAAAATTACATCATCTTTCCTGAGTAGTGGTTCTTTCATTTCCTGCTTGGGTTTTTTTTCTTTTTTCCTTCTGGCTCTGAACATAACTTAAAAAAAATCCATTTTCTGGTCTTTGGGTGCTTCATCATTTTCAGATCATTCTGTGATCATTTCAGATCTTAATCTAAAAGAAGAGTTACAGGACTATGACACTTATTTCATCATTTGTTATATCCTTTAAAAATTTAACTAGAACACATCTGACAAAGGCACACTTTTGTTCCTTATCAGGATTGTCTTTCTGCTTTGACAGAATAACCATTTTTAGAAATTTCACTCCCTTTGAAGTAATTTACTTTTTAATTCTTTAGCCACACAATAACAAAGGTCTGCTTTCTGAATCTAATGAAATCTGCTTTTCTAAAATCTAAGAAAATCACTTGACTACACCAATCATTCCCTTCCTTCATGAGGAGAGCCTCCAAGAGGAGAAGACCCACCATCCCTGCTTCCTCTCACGTTCACATCACATGACACCTAATTCAACAGGAATTACAGCTGTCTCAGTGTTTTAGGAGACTACGTTGACTTTAAACAGCCAAAAATTTATCAAATTATTTTCTCTCAACCAAAAGATTGTTTGAGGAGATTAGCAGCATACAGTAACTGTGCCACATACAACAGTTAACAATGTCTTGACTGTCCTCACATAAAAGGGAAGCAAATCCATTTGGTCACGGTACATATATATAAATCTCAAACACATACATAAGAAAATAATCTTGGTTTGGAATTAGAAGCAAATGTTGGCTAATCATCATTCACTCATTTCGAGGAATAAATAATTACTTAGTGGCTACGATGTGCCAGGCACTGTTCTAGATGCCAAGGATACTGCAGAGAACAATCAGAGTCCCTGAGCTCATGGAACTCATATTTTAGTTGGGAAAAGAAACAACATAGAGATACTTAGCATGTCTAGGTGGTGATGGACACTATGGAGAAAAACAAGGTCAGGTAAGAGAGGCCGGAGAATGCCAGAATGAGAGAGGACGAATGTTACAGAGTGGCCAAGGCAGGTCTCACTGTTGACATTTGAGCAGAGACCTATAGGAAATGAGAATGCACAGAAATCTGAGAAAAGAGTATTCCAGCGGGAGCAGCAAGTGCAAAGGCCCTGAGGCAGGAATGTACTTGGCACACAGGAGGAAGAATAAGGAGGCCAGTGTAGCTAGAACAAAGTGAAAGAAAAGGAAAATGGTAGGAAATAAAAATCAGAGTGGGAGCCATCATGTAGAAACTTTCAGGCCACTTGAGGATTTTGACTTTTTACTCTAAGCAAGATGAGGAGATTCTGATATAGTAATGACAAGCACCAAGTTACACTTTAAAAGGATCATTCAGGTTCCAACATGAAGAACACAGTACAGGAAGGAAAGAGAGAAGTTTAAAGATACATTATGGGGCTACTAGAACAATCCAGGTGAGAGATGATAGTGGCTTAGAAGTGAAGTGGTAAGGGTGATCAGATTCTGGTTATATTCTTAAAGTTGAGCCCAAAGGATTTGCTAATAAAATACATGTGAGAGAAGGAAGAGAGAATGAGAAAGGGAAGGGAAGGATGGGGAGAGGAGGGAAGAGTAAAAGAAGGAAGGAGGGAGGTAGAGGAGATGGAGAGACAGCATTCCAGAGAAAGACAGATGCTGGGGGAGAGAGAGACAGGAGTTCAGGCTTTTCAGCCTGAGCGGTTAGGTAAATGCTGACGCCATTACTGAACAGGGACAGAATGAGATAAAAGCAGAACTGAAGAAAGAACCCAAGCTTGGTTCTGGTCATGTTACACTGAGATGCTTATTAGACATCTAAGTGGACTAGGCTGTTGGATGTAAAAATCTGGAATTCCAGGGAGAGGTCCAAGGTGAAAACATAAACGCGGAATAAGGACTGGCATACAGATGATGTTTAAAGCTGTGCTTCTGTATGAAATCACTGAGCAAGTGAGTATAGACAGAAAAGATATCCCAGAGTCAAGCCTTAGGGCACCCCAATGTTAAAAGCCAAGGAGAGAAGTGGAAACTAACAAAGGAGACTGAGAAGGAGGAGCCGAAGTCGTGGGAGAAAATCCAGGAGAAAGTGATGGCCCAAAAGGAAAGGCCAACTTTCCTTATTACCTTTTTAAAGATGCACAGAAACAACATCCTGAAGTTGAAAGAACTTGAGCTTTGGAGTCAGAAGAACTGCGTTTGCACGATAGTTCCTCCAATTATTACTGGAGAACCATGGATGCCAAACCACTATGAATTTCAGTTTCCTCAACTATAAACTGGAGAGGAGAATAAGCAATTATTTTGTAGTTATGACAGTCAATGAAGAAAACACAGATAAAAATTCTAACTACTGAAGTGCTATAAAAAATTAGTATTTTAAATCATAATGAGTTCTTAAAGATTTCTAGGTAAAGAGACAGAATGAAGCAAAAATCAGACAAACTTAGTTCCCTAAATGTCTCACAAAATAAATAAGTTTTAAAAAAGGTAAAAAAATTCAATCATTTACTGAACAAGTAAGAACTGTAATTGTAAACTATAAACTGTGAAAAGTGGTGACTAAGAATACGAGCATAAGAACTGAGACTCCTTACTTCACCGTAACTACTCCACCCCCAACAGTCAGAAAAAGAAAATGAGTTGACAAAATTCTTAGAACTCTAACCTGCTTTAATTTGTAGAGAAACAGATTTGGGGAGAAAGGAACAAAGTATGTGAAAGACATGTAAGACAGCAAAGCTCCATAATAAAATTCTCCATAGGTACTTTTAACACAAAATAACTGTATGAACTAAAAGACGTCAAACAAACAGCATGAAATGAAAAATGAGATCGCAGAGCTAAGGAAACAAACTGAGAACTCTAACATCATTACAGATCTAATAAATAAATCAGAAACAAAGGAATCGAATAGTCTAAAACTAAATTAACAATTGGCAGCATTATACCTGCAGGATAGAAAGCAAATACTCTGCAAACCCTGACAAAGTTAAAACTCCCAAGTGAGAGGGTGGGGAAGAGACACAGAGGGAAGGTATAGGAGTCCTAACCGCTCATCTCACAGGGCACTGATTAACGCAGAAACAATAACAATGGGGCTCTAACTGCAGGATGTTTTTTATAATTATTTTTCTTTGAATGATGTTTTAGTAACAACTATCTTTTATAGTAAAAAACACTTATTTTAAGTATTTACTTAAGTTTTTGTTCTGTTAAATTCAAATAAAATTTAAAATTAATACCTCAACTTAAAATTGTATGATCTTATCCTTATCACATGTTCTTTCTCTCCCTCAGACCTTTCCGTCTACTCATTCAGCTATCATCCCTCCATTCATCCTTCTGTTTGGATATACACAAAGGTCTCTGAAATGATGTTCACCAAAGTTAAAAAGCAATGGCTTTCTTTAGGTCGTTATTAAAGTGATTTATTCCTTTCTTTTTCTTTCTTATTTTCTTCATTTCCTTTTTCTTCTTACTTAAACATACGTCCTTTGTTTAAATAATAAAAATAAATAAAGTCATTGCTCTTAAAAGAGCATAAACACTCGTTTGCATGATTTTGCACAACCCCCTGTTCAGTTAGTAGTAGAAATAAACAAGCCAGCACTATGACTTAAAATGTCAAGTTTTTAAACTGACATTCCCCGGGAACCACAGCTGGGCCCAGGTGAGTTCTTAAAACTACATGAGCTTTACAAAAGCAGACAATTATCTCCATTATAGCTGTGACGTTCATAATAATAGCTACAAAAAAATACTGATGTTGGAGCCTACTGAGGAAGTCTTTCTTGCTCGAGCAGGAAAACCCCTCCGAAAGTCATTGCTGGGTTTCTAAAGCTAACAATGAGACTCCAAGTAGTCCACAGACGTTAAAACCTTAGTTAACTTCAAGTTTTATGTGTTTTAATCCTTGCTTTCAGGAAAATACATTTCCGGGCAGGATTTCACATTACTAGCAATACTTCTCTATTTCATTGTGAAGTGTCTACTTTTCAGAGGCTAGTCCTCACGTCAGAAATAACTTCAGCCCAAGAACGAAACAAGTCAAAACAACCATTCATAGATTTTTACCAAGCTTTGCCCAATTTATTTTTATATACTCAAAGTGTAGAAAAGGAAAGTTACAGGCACATCTCAAATGTATACATATTCTTATTAATAATAACCTGAGTTTTACTTTTAGCATAATATCTAGAATGTTTGTCAAGGTTAAGGAAGTGACAGTATGAACAAACGGGGCACGTGTGTAGTAAAATGCAAAGGCCTCAAGTCAATTTTAGGCTTTTTGCCATCCCCCTTTAAAGAAAGCGAATGTGATCCTGGGGGATATGCGTGCCAGCCTCCTTTCAGCATCAGCCCACAAAAGACTAAGTGGGACGGACCCACAAAGACGGGCTCACCAAAACGTGTCCCCTGCTCCCCTTCACAGGCCATATGTTACTGGCGAGTTTTATTTTTTTTCCCCAGAAAGCTGTTTTTTCATTTTGCACTTCAGTAATCTATCATTATTTATCAGCATCATCCTTGGACAAGCTGAAAGTGTCAATACAGATCCAAGGAGAAGCCATGAGTTTCTGACATATTTCTGATTTTAAAATTAGGTACTAATAAAACTTTTATGTTATGTTATGATTTGATGTGTTTCATAAACATTCTTTTTGATCAACTTTCTCTTCACATTACAATATTCTGCTTAATGAAAAAAGTGGTAAGATACAAACATTTATGACAGGATTTTTTTTTGAAAAAAGTTAACTCTAGTATCCTGTTTGAAAAAGAAGGTCATCAAACTTTTTTTATGGATAAGTTTTTAAAGGTCAAAACTGCTTTGATTTTCTCACATTCTAAAAGGACCACCTCCGTGCACCCCAGAAGCACACGTCTCGCTTTGGAGATTAATGCTCTTAACACCAACGGCAACACTCATTCATCACTAGAAAACCACTTTCTCTGTGACAGGGCTTCCCTCTTACATGCTCTGTTTAGACTTCTCTCTCTCCACATCCCACCAAAATACTCAAGGAAACACATTTTGGCACAGCATTCATTGGAAATAAAGCAGTATTAAAAAGTCAATGGCTTACATCTCTGGAGAACTTGGTCTAAGTTGTCCTGCATCGTTTCTCTACATTTGGGAATTGTATGTTCATTTGTTTCATGGATCATATTCTTCAAATTTTCAAGAACTCGCATTTCTCGAAGTCCACGTTTTTCCTATTAAAAGAAAATAAGTGACTAGTACATAGCGTGTCTTAAATCTTGGTAATTACTTTCTGGGATTTCCACCCAGATTTGGTTATGCTATTACTCATTACTGAAATTTACAGAGCCTTCTTCTAATTATTTGGCAATAAATGAGGTCACAACCTCGAGGCATTTTTTTTATTATGAAATGTTTTAAAAGTTGCAGTGAGTAATATTTTTATAGCAATGTTTAAAAATGGCATGAGATACAGTAAAAGAACAAGAAAGAGGCCTAGATTGCTACATATTTCCTTCAGTGAGGGCAGAGAAAGAAATTAGATACCTTTGATTTGATTTTAATTTCATTATTTTCATTCTTATCATATAGCTTCTATTATTATACTATTTTTTATCTGATTCCATTTTTCTCAAATAAAAATGTGAGCTCAAGTATCCATTAGATACTTCCCTGTGCAGCCAAGAGTCAACATTGAAGGTCTGAGGCTACTATCCTTAGGAAGGCTGCTTGTAAGGCTGGCCTTCGCCTGTGGGCTGAGAACCTGACCAGTAAACACTTCCTTACACGGGTACAGTCATGCATCACTTAAGGACAGGGACATGTCCTGAGAAATGCGTCATTAGGCGATTTTGTTGTGCAAGCATCAGAGTGTATGTATATGAACCCAGATGGTATTGCCTACTCCACCTCCAGGCTATATTGTACTAATCTATGGGACCACTATCATATATGCGGTCCATCGTCAACAAAAACATTATGTGGTGCGTGACTGTATAAAACTTTCTGTAAATGATAAGACACCTCTTTCCATCTGGGAGTCTGGAATTTTGATACATGCTAGGCAGAGACTGCCTACTTGACCAGTCCCCAATAAAAAACTTGGACTCCTAGGCTCAGGCGAACTTCCCTAGTAGATGACATTTCACACGCGTTGTCACAACTCACTGCTGGGGAATGCACTGCATCCTGTGTGACTCCATCGGAAGAAGATGCTTGGAAGCTTCTACCTGGTTTCACCCAGGTTTCTCCCCATGCACTTGTCCCCTTGATGATTTTGCTGTGTATTCTTTCACCATAATAAAACTTAGTCACCAGTACAACCGTATGCTGAGTCCTTGAGTTTTTCTAGTGAAGCACTGAAGCTGGAGGTGGTCTTAACACCTCACCCCGCCCCCCTGAGGCTGAGCTAGACTTAGGGACTTGCTTCCAAAGAAAAGAGGACGGAAAGGGAAAAATATTAACCTCACAGTAGACACAATGAAGGTTGACATCATCAGTGATGTCATGGTGATAGCACCCCCTGATGTAATGTGACAAGAAGAGCACTTTACCTCTGTGGTACTCTTCCCAAAAACTCATAACCCCAATCTAATCTTAAGAAAAACATCAGACAAACCCAGATTGGGGGACATTCTACAGGCTACTAGCCAGAACTCAAGACTGTCAAGATCATGAAAAACAAGGAAAGACTGAGAAACTGTCACAGACCAAAGAGAGACATAACAACTAACTGCAATGTGGTACCCTGGATTAGATCCCAGAACAGAAAGAGGACTGTAATGGAAAAACTGGTGAAATCCAAATAAAGTCAGGTGTTTTATTAATAGTAATGTACCAATGTCAGCTTCTTAGTTTTTACCAATGTAGTATCGTAATATAAGACATTAATAATGGGAGAAATTGGGTGAGGGGTATATGAGAACTCTCCACACTATCTTAGCAACTTCACTGTAAATCTAAAATTAATACAAAACAGAAAGTTTATTAAAAAAAGAAGGGTGGTAAACTTGATTCCAAGAAAATAATATTAATTATGTTACTGGGGTCTTTGTTCTGTTTTGAGCCATCCTAATGGAAGAGCTGTGGCCAGATTTTTATTCTTTCTAATTTTTCCATAATAAAAGATTTAAAACTCATAGAAAAAGTTGACAGAGAATAAAATAATGAATCCTCATGAACTCATCACGAAGCTTCAACAATGCTCAACTCATGGCTGATTTTGTTCCCTCTGGAACAATATGCCCCTGCCCACAATCCTAGACTCTCTTGAAGCAAATCCCAGGGAGTATATCATTTCCACTGTAAGTATTTCAACATCTATCTTTAAAAGACAGACTCCTCTTAAAGAAAAGATACAATAAGACCACCTCTCTTCTCCCTCCTGTCTCTCATGTACACACTCAACAACAGTTCTTTAATATCATTAAATATCAAGGTAGGATTTGCATTCCCTCAAATGTTATAAATGGTTTTTATCTCCCAGTTTATTTAAAATAAAATCTAAATAAGATTCATACATTGCAATTGGTTAATATGTTTCTTAAATCTTTTCTAATCTATAGATTTCGCCTCCATCACTTTTTTTCCTTTGCTTAACATATTCCTTTGTCTCTTCTCTTTCCTGTAAATTAGCAGTTAGAACTAGAGGCTTGATCAGATTCAAGGTTTGTTGTTTTGTGTCTGTAAGAATATTTCAGAGGTGGGCTGCATACTTTCAATAGGCTGTTGGTAGCATTCCGTCTTCATTTATTAGCAGGAATCCCTACTTCTATAAAGAGAAATTTGCCCTCATCAACTATTTGGTTACTCTGAGGAATGCTCATACATGAAAGTCAAAACAAAATGATTATTTCTTCTTATTCACCAGTTTTAAAAATAATGATGTGGTTCCCTAGTATTCTCTAAAGGTTTTTGTTTGTTTGTTTTTATATATTCCTATGACTCATAGATTTAAAAATATTTGAAGCTTTTCAATCTGTTACAGTATTTCTCCTTATTGGTGCTTAAAGTGTCCTATCTTTGTCTAGTAGGAGCCCGTTCAGGTCGACTCTGGAACACATTAGACAAAGCCCTAGTGTTCCTTAATAGTTTCTTTGCTTTCTGACATGGCCTGATGCTCCAGGCTAATCTTGTACATTTCCTGACCCAGACTTGGAATCAGCAGGTCTCTAAATACCACTGGTATTCAGAAATGGCGTTTAGAGACTGGGTACTAAGGGTGCTCACTGCTCCTGGGTCAGTTATTAGTTCTAGACCTTTCAGTGGACAAGGAGAGGAAATAGGTATTTTTTTTAAAAGAAAAGATACATTTTAAGTTCATACTCATAGTCAAACAAATTCAGGATGATAGGGTTTTTAATTACCCTCTCTGTCTTATCTGTTTCTTTCCATTTCTCAAAACACCAAATAATGACTCACTTGCTTTATCACTAATTCAGTCAAGTAACAATACTAATACTACCATCAGCAAAATGATTATTGAAAACACTTGAGGGTTTTTTTTTTAAACTCTTTGTTCTAAAGGGATATTTCACTAGGAATGTACAAATTACTGCTTTAAAATTACTTAGAACAATTTCTCGGGGCCGGCCCGGTGGCATAGTGGTTAAGTTAGCAGGCTCCACTTTGGCAGCCTGGGGTTTGCTGGTTCAGATCATGAGCGAGGACTTACACACAGCTCATCAAGCTATGCTGAGGCAGCGTGCCGCATGAGAAGAACTAGAAGGACGTACAAGTAGGACATACAACTAGGTACTGGGGCTTCGCGGAGAAAAAAAAAGAGGAAGATTGGCAAGAGCTGTTACCTCAGGCCCAATCTTCCTCACCAAAGAAAGAAAGAAAGAAAGAAAACAATTTCTCTCTGCATTGGCAATGCCACCATCTGAAAACATAGGTTTGCTTTTCTACATTTTGCTTGATTTTTAGAGACTGCTTCTTAAAATTTAATTTTCTTTTAAATTATCTAAAATATTTACACAGCTCCAAAACTACATCTCTAAAAAATATATATATTCAAAAAAGTCTAGCTCCTATCCCTATCTTTTGTACCCTATTCCTTCTATCACTCTCTTTAGGTAATTATTTTAAGATTTTTATCCTGCCATTGTTTTCAGTATAAGGATATACATCCACATTTACTCGTGTATGTATACACACATGCATACGTGTAAGTGTGTAGATACATATTTTTTCAATTCCTTCCTTCTTAAACAGAAACATGATATAGACTTTTCTTATTTCACTTTCTAAGTCAAAACCATAAGCGCACACACTCTATGTATGTAATCTTTCTCTCTACGGTCATGTGGTCTATCTGTTCTCTTTTTGGTGTATCTCTCAGCATTTAGAAAAGTGGGTGTTTTTGCTCTCATGGTTATGTTTATACTAACAATTTATATAATACCCTTGGTCTCCACTTTTTGGCTATTGTCTACTGGTCCCCTACAATAAGCAATATTAATATTAGGCGGTCATCTCTTCTTTCTTTAGCTTTTTCCCCTCCCTCAGGATCCAATGTGAATTGACTCCTAGTTAATATTTATAAGGCAACAAGTGAGGATATTCTACGTTTCATATAACCTCTTCGCTCCTTCCATTTTCTGATAGACTGTATCTACATTGTCAGAACACAGAGCCACAGCATGTTATACTGTCTCCCTTATAACCACCATTTGGTCTTGGTTCTATAAGTAAATGCATATTTAGTGGTTACTAACTGTTGTCAGGTAGAAGTCTCGCCAATCACTTTGGTTGTCTGAAACTCATTCTGTTGATTATATAATAATGCCTTAGGAAAGGCTCAGGTGAGCAATATTCCCAGAGTCCTTGCATGACCCTAACAGTGGATTCTGAGCGGAAGAGTCTCGCTGTGGTCAGTCAATTCAGAAGAAAATGACAAGGGGGGCAGTTCCCCTTTTTGTACTTGTTCAGGCTTGAGGGTAAGCAGAGTTCTGGGGCCTGGAGGAAAGAGATAAGCCTGACTAAAGTTTGGTCAAGACAAAGAAGAGGGTAAGAAATGGGAAAATGTGAACACTTGATCACTGAATATTCTTTGCAACTGTGCTGCCTCTCCTTCTGTATTTTTGCTTCTACATAAACATTATAGCTAGTTTACTAAGTTCCATGAAAAATATCTTGGAACTTTGATTGTGATTGCATTGACTGTGTAGATTAATTTGGAGGTAATGGCTTCCTTAAAATATTAAGATTTCCCCACTACACCAGTATAACTCTCTCTTTATGTAGGTTATGTTTTGCAGTTAAACTTTATATTTTCTTCCTTGTGGGCTTCATGCATTTTCTGTAGGATTGTCCCTAGGTATTTCTGAAGTATTATTTCTTTCATTTTAAACAGGTTTTGCTATTGTATTTTACAATTGGTTTTTCCCTTGATGGAATAAACCATTGTATTTTGTATTTTGATCTTGCTGTATACATCTTGTTGAACTCAGTATGTGTCAGTGAACTCTGCAGTTTTCCTGGTAGATGATTATGCTATCTGCAGATAATGACTGTGTTGAGTTTTCTCTCAAGTACTGCACCTGTTTTATTTTCTTTGCTCATTGCACTGGTTGAACTTGGAGGTGAGTAAAGAATTGTCAGTCAATTCAGGTATCAGTTTTCAAAGTATTTTGAAATGCATATTTAACATGCAGACCATGAGGTTGCTCCACAGTAAGTCTTGCTTCCTAACCAAAGGTAAAGGCCTGACAGTTCCTGAATTGGAATCTGCAGTTTAACAAAAGACATCAGATGCTGTATTTGCACAATGAGTTTCAAGAAGCATTTGGGCAGAGCACTCGCTAAGAATTAGAATTGGAATATATTATGCCTTATACTTTTGCTTTTCAGCAACTGTATGCTTGTCTTTACCTGGATAGGGTACATTATTTATTTTAAAACCTTGATTTATTTTTGATAACAAGTAAAATATGGATAATATTTGTTGTAAATTATAATACCCCAAACTTCTCATCCCCCTTAAAAGAAGTATCCTCAAACAACAACAAAATTATAATTTGTTCTGCTAAACATAGAATCTTCAGTTATCAAAGTTAAATAAGAATATATCCTTGTCAAAGCTCAAATGTTAACAAATATATACTTTTAGAATTGTATAGGATTGTACTAAAAACCCCCAACAACTTGATCTCTCTTTATATTTTACATGGAGAATTTAACATGTCAATGTGGACAGCCATAGTTTAGTCTTTGTGGGTTTGGGGCAGCATTCCTTAAAACTGAAATAAGTTTTCGTTTTGTCATTTCTTATCGATGGCTTGTTTGAATGATTTGTGATTTTCCCTCTTACAATGCTGCATTGAACATCCTGGGGCCAGACAGCTTCCTCCCTGAGCTCGCTGCTTCAGAGGCTTTTAGGATCAGTGCCCACCCAAGCCTCAGAGAATACATTGTGTGGTCTGATGGGAAACAAGACCTTGGCTAAGATTCAGCACCCTGTGGCTGATTCCCGGAACTTGGGAATCTGAAAACCCAGAAACTGGAAGTTCGTGACTACAGGAGACTGGGAACAAAAAAATCCTTTTTTCTGGTAGGGAAAGATTCGTCCTGAGCTAACATCTGTTGCTGGTGTTCCTCTTGTTTTTCCTCCCCAAGCCCCAGTACATGGGTGCATGTCTTAGTTGTAAGTTGTTCTAGTTCTTCTATGTGAGCCACTGCCACAGCATGGCTACTGACAGCAGGTGGTGTGGTTCTGCAACCAGGAATTGAAGCCGGGTGGCCAAAGTAGTCACAGTGTCAAACTTTAAGTACCAGGCATCAGGGCTGGCTCAAGAAATTCTTGCTTCCTGGAGAGATAAAGAGCTTCCCAGACAAGCAAAAATTAAAGGAGTTTATCACCAAGAAACCAGTTCTAGAAGAAGTGCTGAAGGGACTTCTTTAAGTGGGAAAGCAATGACCACAGAGATAAAAAAAAAAAATTTATTATAAAAAAAAAAAAAAAACAAACCCAGGCAATAAAATCACTTGTAATGGTAAAAATATAGTAAAGGTAGCAGATCAACTACCTGTGAAGATAATATGAAGGTTAAAAGACAAATGTACTAAAATCACCTATTTCAATGCTAAGAGGGTAATGGATAGACACACACTAAACAAGAGACTATATACGATTTGAAAACCATAAAATGTGGGAGGAGGGAAGTGAAAAAGTAGAGATTTTAGAAAGAGATCAAGCTAAAGAGTCTATCAACTCGATGTAGACTGTTATATACATAGGATATTAAATAGGATCCTCATGGTAATCACAAATCAGAAACCTATAATAAGCAAGCAAGAAAGTGAGACAAAAGAAATCAAACCTACTACTAAGAAAGCCTTCAAACCACAAGGGAAGAGAGCAAGAGAAAAAGACAGAACAGAGAAGAACTACTAAAACACCCAGAAAAAAAAGTGACAAAATGGCAATAAATACATACCTATCAATAGCTACTTTGAATGTCAATGGACTAAATGCTCCAATCAAATGCCACAGGGTGGCCAATTGGATAAAAAAACAGGACCCATGTATATGCTGCATACAAGAGACACACTTCAGACCTAAAGACACTCACAAAATGAAAGTGAAAGGATGGAAAAAGATATCCCATGCAAATGGCAAAGAAAAGAATGTGGGGGTAGCAATACTTATATCAGATAAAATAGACTTTAAAACAAAAACTGTAACAAGAGACAAAGACGAGCACTACATAATGATAAAGGGAACAATCCAACAGGAAAATATAACATTTGTAAATATCTATGCACCCAACATAGAAGCACCTAAATATATAAAGCAATTAACAGACATAAAAGGAGAAATAGTAACACAGTAATAGTAGGGGACTTTAACACTCCACTTACACCAATGGATAGATCATCCAAACAGAAGATCAACAAGGAAATACTGGCCTTAAAGGACACATTAGACCAGATGGACTTAGTAGATACATACAGAACATTCTATCCAAAAACCACAGAATACACATTCTTTTCAAATGCACATGGAACATTCTCCAGGACTGATCACATATTAGGCCACAAAACAAGGCTCAATAAACTTAAGAAGATTGAAATAATACTATGCATCTTTTCTGACCACAAAGGAATGAAACTAGAAATCAACTACAGGAAGAAAACCAGAAAAGCCACAAAAATGTGGAGATAAACAAAATGCTACTGAACAACGATTGGGTCAATGAAGAAATCAAAGGAGAAATCAAAAAATTCCTGGAGACAAATGAAAATGAAAATATGACATGCCAAAATCTGTGGGATATAGCAAAAGCGGTTCTAAGAGGGAAGTTCACAGCAATTCAGACCTACCTCAACAAAGAAGAAAAATCCCAAATAGACAACCTAAAAGCGCATCTAAAGGTACTTGAAAAAGAACAACAAACAAAGCTCAAAATCAGCAGAAGGAAGGAAATAAGAAAAATCAGAGCAGAAATAAACCATACAGAGACTAAAAAAAAAAATAGCAAAAATTAATGAAACCAAGAGCTGGTTCTTTGAAAAGATAAAGAAAATTGACAAACCCTTAGCTAGACTCGCCAAGAAAAAAACAGAGAAGGCTCAAATAAATAAAATCAGAAATGAAAGAGGAGAGATTACAACAGACACCTCAGAAATACAAAAGATAGTAAGAGAATACTATGAAAAGCTATATGCCAACAAATTGGATAATCTAGAAGAAATAGATAAATTTTTAGAAACATACAACCTTCCAAAACTGGACCAAGAAGAAGTAGAGAATTTAAATAGACCCGTCACCAGTAAGGAGATTGAAACAGCAATCAAAAACCTCCCAAAAAATAAAAGTCCAGGACCAGATGGTTTCCCTGGTGAATTCTACCAAACATTCAAAGACGACTTAACACTTCTCCTTCTCAAACTCTTCCCAAAAACTGAAGAGGAGGGGAGGCTTCCTCATTCTAGGAAGCCAACATTATCCTAATACCAAAACCAGACAAGGACAACACAAAAAAAGAAAATGACAGGCTAATATCACTGATGAACATCGATGCAAAAATCCTCAATAAAATACCAGCAAATCGAATACAACAATACATTAAAAAGTCATACATCATGATCAAGTGAGTTTCATTCCAGGCATGCAGGGATGGTTCAACATCTGCAAATCTATCAACGTGATACACCACATTTACAAAATGAAGAATAAAAATCACATGATCATCTTAATAGATGCAGAGAAAGCATTTGACAAGATACAGCATCTATTAATGATAAAAAACTCTAAATAAAATGGGTATAGAAGGAAAATAACTCAACATAATAAAGGCCATATATGACAAACCCACAGCAAACATCATTCTCAATGGAGAAAAACTGAAAGCTATCCCTTTAAGAACAGGAACCAGACAAGGATGCCCACTGTCATCACTCTTTATTTAACATAGTATTGGAAATCCTAGCCAGAGCAATCAGGCAAGAAAAATAAAAGGGATCCACATTGGAAAAGAAGAAGTGAAACGGTCACTCTTTGCAGATGACATGATTTTATATCTAGAAAACCTTGAAGAATCCACTAAAAAACTTTTAGAAACAATAAAGGAACATAGTCAAGTTGTGGGATACAAAATCAACGTAGAAAAATCAGTTGTGTTTCTACACACTAATAACAAAATCACAGAAAGAGAAATTAAGAATACAATCCCATACAATTGCAACAAAAATAATAAAATACCTAGGAATAAACAACCAAAGAGGTGAAAGATCTGTACACCGAAAACTATAAAACATTGTTGAAAGAAATTGAAGAAGAGACAAAGAAATGGAAAGATATTCCATGCTCTTGGTTTGGAAGAATTAACATTGTTAAAATGTCCATACTTCCTAAAGCAATCTATAGATTCAATGCAATCCCTATCAAAGTTCCAACAACATTTTTCACAGAAATAGAACAAAGAATCTAAAATGTATATGGAACAAAAAAAGACCCCGAATAGCCAAAGGATTCCTGAGAAAAAAGAACAAAGCTGGAGGTATCACACTCCCTGATTTCAAAATATACTACAAAGCCATAGTAACCAAAACAGCATGGTACTGGCACAAAAACACACACACACATCAATGGAACAGAATCAAGAGCCCAGAAATAAACCCACACATTTATGGACAGCTAATATTCGACAAGGGAGCCAAGAGCATATGATGGAGAAAGGAGAGTCTCTTCAATAAATGGTGTTGGGAAAACTGGACAGCCACATGCAAAAGAATGAAAGTAGACCATTCTCTTACACCATGCACAAAAATCAACTCAAAATGGATTAAAGACTTGAATGTAAGACCTGAAACCATGAAACTTCTACAAGAAAACATAGGCAGTACACTCTTTGACATCAGTCTTAGCAGCATATTTTCAAGTACCATGTCTGACTGGGCAAGGGAAACAAAAGAAAAAATGAACAAACAGGACTACATGAAACTAAAAAGCTTCTGCACAGCAAAGGAAACCATCAACAAAACAAAAAGACAACCTAACAAGTGGGAGAAGATATTTGCAAACCATATATCAGACAAGGGGTTAATGTCCAAATTATATAAAGGACTCATACAGCTCAACAACAAAAAAACCAACAACCCAATTAAAACATGGGCAAAAGATCTGAACAGAGATTTCTCCAAAGAAGATATACGGATGGCCAACAGGCATATGAAAAGATGCTCAACATCATTAGCTATCAGGGAAACGCAAATCAAAACTACAATGAGGTATCACCTCACTCTGGTCAGAATGGCTATAATTAACAAAACAGGAAACAACAAATGTTGGAGAGGATGTGGAGAGATGGGAACCCTTGTACACTGCTGGTGGGAGTGCAAACTGATGCAGCCACTATGGAAAGCAGTATGGAGTATCCTCAGAAAATTAAGAATAGATCTACCATATGTTCCAGCTATCCCACTGCTGGGTATTTATCCAAAGAACCTGAAAATGCAAAGGCATAAAGATACCTGCACCCCTATGTTCACTGCAGCATTATACACAATAGCCAGGACATGGAAGCAACCTAGGTGCCCATAAAGGGACGAATGGATAAAGAAGATGTGGTATTTATACACAATGGACTACTACTCAGCCATAAGACATGATGAAATCCGGCCATTTGTGACAACATGGATGGACCTTGGGGGTATTATGCTGAGTGAAATAAGTCAGATGGAGAAAGTCAAATACCGTATGACCTCACTCATAAGTAGAAGATAAAAACAATGACAAACAAACACATAGCAATGGAGAATGGATTGGTGGTTACCATGGGGAGGTGGGGAGGGCAAAAGGGGGGATTAGGCTCACATGTGAGGGGATGGACTATAATTAGTTTTTGGGTAGTGAACATGATGTAACCTACACAGTATTCGAAATATATTATGATGTACATCCAAAAGCTATATAATGTTATAAACCAATGTTACTGCAATGAAAAATAAGTAAATAAATAAAATTGGGTGGGGGGGGAAAGAAATTCTTGCTTCCTGTACCTGAAAATGACATACAGCACATCTGCTGTAATCCAGACTAAAATCGCAGTATTGTTCATCCAGGAATCCAGGAAAACTACTCAGAAATATAAGCTTTGGGCACTGGGGATTCTGAGAAACCAGGAAATTAGAGCTCTGTGTGTGGTCAGTGTGAGAAACTGGAAGAATGTAGAGCTTGGAAATGCACTGGAGTGAGTCTGAGAATGGTGGAGACCACCGTGGGCCAGGAGAGACCAACTGGAGGCGCAGTCTATGGGTGAGGAGTCCTGATGAGAGAATATGAAAGACTGATAGTGGGAAGAGGGTGGGGCTCAGAAGAGCACGATGGGAAAATCTACAGCGCGCTCAGGAGAGTTGGGGGAAATAATGAGAGGGCTTTGAGATAAGGAAGCTAAGACACCTTGACATGAAATAATTTGTCTAAGGTGAAATAGCCTATAGCTGAGCCAGAATTTATTTATCCATGTTGTCACAAATGGCCAGATTTGATCATCTTTCATGGGTGAGTAGTATTCCATTGCGTATAAATGCCACATCTTCTTTATCCATTTATCCTTGATGGGCACCTAGGTTGCTTCCAAGTCTTAGATACTGTGAATAATGCTGCTATGAACATAGGGATGCATGTATCTTTATGCATTGTGTTTTCATGTTCTTTGGACAAATACCCAGCGGTGGAATAGCTGAATCATATGGTAGATCTATCCTTAATTTTTTGAGGAATCTCCATACTGTTTTCCACAGTAAATTTCCCTCCCAGCTCTTTTAGGAGTTGTTTCCTCCTCTGAGACCTCAAGCACTTTGTGCTTGTTTTATCATAATAATTCTACCATTAAAATTCTTTGTTTAGAGATCTCATCAATATGGTGGTGTAGGTGGACTCTGAACTCATCTCCTCCCATGAACACAACCAGGTTACAGCTATTCTTGGAAAAAGTACCTGACAGAGAGAACTGAAAAGTGGATAAAAAGCACCCCACAAGGGACAGTCCTGACCGAAGCGGAAGAGACAGAAATTCCTTCTGGAGAGAAATAAGCCACTTTTATGAGTGGTGGAGCTTCACAGCCAGCTGGGTGGGAGCCACCCTAGGGTACGGAGCCCTCCCTGGAAGATGAGGGACCTGAGCGGCAGTGCGTTACCACTATAAGCATCCTTCAGACTCAGCACAACTGAGACGAGTGTCCTACTATTTGACTTTGCTAGCTATTAACTACAAAGGGGAACACCTCCCAGAAAAGCTATCTGACATAAGCAGAAAAAAGCCAGCTCTTAAAGGGCCCACGTACAAATTCACCTCTCTCAGAGAGCAACCTAAAATCACCAGAAAGAAAGGCGCACAGTCCTTTGGTGAAAAGAGACTCACCTGGTAGGCTCTGGGTGCATCTCAGTGCGAGGTGAGACCTCTTCAGAGACTGAGACATTGGTGGCGGCCACTGTTGTCACCTAGTATAGGCAGGTGGACACAGACACTGGCAGGAACCATTGCAGTTCTTCCCCTGGCCTGTTAGCCCAGGGGTCTGCCACACACACTAGAGCTCAGATTTAATCCAGTTCAGCCAGAGCAGGCAGCGCATCCTAGGGACTGACTCCACCTAACATTAAGCCCTCAGGTTACTTGTCAGCTTGCATAGAGTGGGTGCCTCGATTCTCCACAGGCAGGGCAGTGTGCCTGCTTCTGTGGGGCAGGGCTTGCATGAGGAACAGGTGAACTGTGGAGGGCACCGGTGGAGAGTGTGGGGGCCTTTGTAGTGGGGTGACTGTGTACACTCCAGGGGGTTGGGCCCCACCTTCCAAAGCCTGATACAATTGGGTGCTCTTGTGCATGGGCTCAGCACCATTCAGCTGCAATCCTAAGATAGCTAACAACAGCCTTGCAGGCCTGAGGCCTACAGCAATTGTAAGTCCCTGAGCCTAGCAACCAGACACCCTGGGGACCTATTCACTTAACAGAAAAACTGCAAGAGGAGTGTGCTACTAGACCTTGCAACCAACTGTGCTGGGGCTCCCCAAACCTGATTTACTAACAGCCGGCCAGGGAGGGAAAGCCTAGACTCCCCAGGTACCTGCAGTAAGAGCAGCCCTGCCACAGCAGAAGGACACAAGTAGCCCACAAAGGGGTCACTCCTGGATCATTTGGACTGGTGATGAGAGGGAAGCACACTGCTGGGCCTCAAAAGGCATCTCTTACATAAGGCAACTTCTCCAAGATCAGGAGACATAGCTGACTCACCTAATACATAGATATAAGTACGAAGAAAGAGGCATAATGAGGAAGCAAAGGAATACGTTTCAAGCAAGGGAACAGGACAAAATCCCAGAAAAAGAACTAAATGAAACAGAAATAAACAATCTACCTGACAAAGAGTTCAAATAAAAACTCAAAAAGATGCTCACTGATCTTGGTAGAAGACTGGATGAACACAGTGAGAATATCAACAAACAACTGGAAAATATAAAAAAGAACCAATCAGAAATGAAGACTATAATAGTGGAAATGAAAAATTCACTAGAGGGACTCAATAGCAGAGTAGATGATACAGAAGAACGGATCAGCAAGCTGGAAGAAAGACTAGAGGAAGTCACCCAAGCTGAACAGATAAAAGAAAAAAGAATTAAAAAGAACCGGAACAGTCTAAAGGAACTCTGGGACAACATCAAGAGCACTAACATTCATCTTATAGGTGTCCCTGAAGGAGAAGAGTGAGACAAAGGGGCAGAGAATCTATTTGAAGAAATAATAGCTGAAAACTTTCCTAACCTAAGGAAGGAAACAGACATCCAAGTACAGGAAGCACAGAGAGCACCAAACAAGATGAAGACCAACAGGCCCACACTGAGACACAATATAATTAAAATGTCCAAAATTAAAGATAAAGAGAGAATCCCAAAAGCGGCAAGAGAAAGGCAACAAGTGACATGCAAAGGAAATGCCATAAGGCTATCAGCGGACTTCTCAGCTGAAACTCTACAGGCTAGATGAGAGTGGCATGACATATTTAAAGTGCTCAAAGGGAAAAACATACAGCCAAGAATACTCTACCTGGCAAGGTTATCGTTCAGTATGGAAGGAGAGGTAAGAGTTTCCGAGACAAGCAAAAATTAAAGGAGTTTATCACCAAGAAACAAGTTCTACAAGAAATGCTGAAGGGACTTATTTAAGTGGGAAAGAGAAGACCACAAATAGGAGTAAGAAAATTGTCTAAAAAAAAGAGTAAAAGAGAACTAGAAGGAATTATGGGACCAGCCCTGTGGCCTAGTGGTTAAGTTCAGCATGCTCTGCTTCACCAACCTGGGTTTGGTTCCTGGGTGTGGACCTATTCCACTTGTCAGTGGCCATGCTGTGGCACACACAAAACAGAGGAAGACTGGCACAGATATTAGCTCAGGGCAGATATTCCTCAAGCAAAAAGAGGAAGATTGGCACAGATATTAGCTCAGGGAAAATCTTCCTCAGCAAAAAAAAAAAAGATATCTAGAAGGAATTCTATTTTTTGTGGAAAAACCTGGATAGTGAAGGCATGACATAAAAGGCATAATATCATTCCTCAGCAGATGAAGATACAGTTTCAAATACTTTATGTCATCTGCTTCAAGTCACAAAGATAGTTAATAGCAATTTTAAGACTAGAACCCAAGTCTTCTAACTCCGTTTCTAGAGATTTTTATATGTTTACAGCTCTGAGTAAAAACTTCTGTTCACACGTGTAGTCTATGGATAATTTATCCTCATCAAAACCAACTCAGGGGACCCAGACACAATACTGCCTGATGGCTAAGGGGGATTGAAGACCTCTGATTACAGTTGTCTCAATTCTGAGCTGCCTATCACTGCAGATGTGACATGTGACCATAGGACCACATCCCTGAAGGATATGCAGGATCTCTCATCCCTGGTTAGGCCCAAGCCATAATGTGCTCTCTTCCTTTCTCCTCCTCTCTGGGTACTTTTTAATTTTTTCTTTCTTTCTTTCTTTCTGTTAAGCAGACAGGTTTTGCTGAGTGCACACTAGAAGGAAATCTAGTTAAGAATGGGGAAGCTGGAGAACAGCTTGTTGAAGGAAGGAACATATTTGCAGAGGGAGAAGGAAAGTGACTATGAGTTAGATATTTTCAAGAAAATATGCCTTGGGTGCTTGCATTAAATATGCACATATGATAGGTAGTCTCATATGTAGAATTTTTAAAACAATGTATTACAATGGATTAAATAGAATTCAAATTTCATAGACATATTTATCTTTTCATGGATATTTATCTGTATACTAGAAATGGCCCTACCTCAGAGACTTTCCCAGGAAAACATGAATTGCGACCAGTGTAGTGAAATTTTCAGTTCCTTGAAGATGACCCCCCTGCAAGAGACCATCCTTGACTTTTCCCATTTTCAACATTTGGGACATTTTCTATCTCCTCCCACTGCCTTTACCTCTCATGACATCATTTTCTTTTTCCTGGTTAATAGCTAAATTGAACGACTCCTGTTGATCATCCTCTACTCCTATGCTTAGCCTATCTTCATCTTTTCATTGGATGGGACTCACTTAATCATTTGACAGATTTATTAGTTTGTATTTACAGGTTCTAGTATCTCTTCGCAGAGCAGCATAAATTCTTTAAATTAAGAAAAATTTGTTATAAACAAAGTGATCTGACTTTAAACATATCATCATCTATCTATTTTGATCTCTATTTATTCCAATCCCACCGATGTTGCAATGATAATTCACTGTAACTAAAAGAAGTTAACTATGGGCAAAGAAGGGGAAATATCTGACCATCATTTTAGTACTTTCTATTCTGGAATTTAAGCAGTCACAGCAAATTTATCATTGTCCTGCTTTCCCGAGGGTCCTAGGTATAGCCTGAGAATGAGTTTTAGTGAAGCTCCCATGGAACAACTGATTGGAATCATTGGTGAGATGTGACCTCTTTGATACTCTTCTTCTGTATCTAAGTTCTGCTTTTAAATAACAGTTACCACTAAACTATTTCATGGCTTGTATATTTCAAACCAGCTAATTTTCTCTGTATTGATATACGACACAGCCCAAACTCTCTCTACCTTTCCATTCCAATGTCTTAAAATTTTTTGTGAGTCATTTCAATATTTGTGCAAAAACAATAAATCCATTGACATGTGGTTTGGTAGGTTTTCGTCAGTACTTAATCCGAGATTGAGAGTTTATGTGGTGTCTTTTCTAAGTTTTTACCATATTAGCCAATATTTTTTTATAGCTATATATACAGTTTTCATGCTCTGACATATTCTAATTCCTCCAACAGTGACAGTGCAGAATTTAGCATGTAGAAAGCTAGTTCAGGATCCTCAGCCATGCACACAAGCTTGAAATCAAAAACTAATTTTTAATTACTACTGGTTCTTTCAAAACTTCCTTGAATTTTTTAGGGGGAATAAGCTTTATTTTCTTCTTTTGAGATAAAGAATTCAAAACAATCTTACTTGCATTATTGAATTAGTGAGAGAGCTGGAATATATTTTTATTAGACCTGTTTACAGAAGCAAGAATGAGCAAGAAATGGGACCTAAAGTCTAGTCTAGAGAAAAGCTGATTACTGATAAATACAGGAACAAGAAAATAAACTCTTCTTAGTGCCAGTATTTCTGCACTGATAAGGACAGACCACATTTAGAACCCTAACAAACCATATATAAATTATAAAAAAAATAAAAATAAAATTCTTTGTTTACATGTCTGTCTTCTCCCTGGACTGTAAGTTTCCTGGAGGTAGACATTTTCTTATTTATCTTTACATATCTAGTATGACAGATAGTTCTGGATCCATTCTCCTCTTCTTTCTTCCTATCAACACCCAAATATTATTCGGAGTGGTAATGTGTCTGTAACAGAGACTGCTAGCTGTTTCCCACCTACCTTCCTTTCATGGTTGGAATTGCCAAAGCCACCTTGTAAGCATAAGGATAAGAGCAACACCCCAGGGAGACAGAAGGAAAAGCTGGAAGAAAAAGCTGACATTGTAGAGGCACCATACTAGCCCTAGGCTCTGGGTATGGTGAGAGAAAAGTAAGCACTTGTCAAAGCCACTATTTTTCAGGTACCCGTTACTAGTAACTAAACACATTCCTTACTGATACACCTAGGTACTCAATAACTATTCAATAAAGCATTCAAAGAATGAAGGTTGCTAAAAATGAAATAAGGATCTCGTATGGAACAATATATCCCATAAGCACTTCATCAATGCTGACTAACATGGGTCTCTCCTCTGTTCCAGACGAGAGAGGCCACGACATCTCCCCTACGGCTGGAAAGATAATGGAGGAGCAGACAATGCCTCTACCTGCTGGCACTACCAGACTGATGCTCCCTGAAAGGGTCCCACTGGGAGCTCTGCTCATAATGTTCACTGGAATCAGGGAATAAAAGATTGGCATAAAGTCGGGAGAAAGCCAGTCAATCATCCAGAAATACTACAAACAAAAAGAGAAGATTAAAATGCTATAATAGAACTTTGATAATTTACGTAATGCTGCCACCATGTGGCATTTATTCTCTTCTTTTTAGAAATAAAATTTTATAAAGAAAAAGATGATTGTTGCCAGGTGTGTTAACCTTTTAAAATATATAAACCATAAACAACTTTAGTTTTAAGCACTAGCCAGTATTCCTTAAAGTGAACTGTATTCAAATGGTATAGAGAAGATGAAACTTGTAGCACATACTGATAGCTCTGCTTCACCATTCCTCTCTGTGCAACCGTGCAATTCAGGACAAAGACCACTTTTACTAATTAGACCATCAAGATAGAAAAGAATTGTAAATAATGCAGATATCTATTCAAATCTAAAGTTTCTAATATGCTTTCAGCTTTCCTCTTCTAGTTTGAGAGGAAATGTTAGAATATGATATACAGAAAAGGGAGTTGAGCCTGATGTACAGGACAGTTTCCATGCTACACTAAACCCTCAGGAAGACCAAGGCAGAGGTCATTGTGCGAAAAGACTGGATCAAGCACTTTTCAAGGAAAGGAGTTGCATACAATTTAGTTGAAGATAACAACTCAAACTTAGCCAACAAAATATTTTTGAGCCCTTCAGAGACCATTCTTCAACAACAATAAGAGAACGCCTTGCTTCGTTGAAGTGTGCATCCGTGTCTTTCTTATTCATCAATATAAGCTCAAGCTCTTGTCCTGCTCAAGACATTTACATAAGCTCGTATCTATCATACCTGGTGTGAAAATTTTATTCTTTAGTACACATTTCCTAAGATAATGCTATTTGCTTAGCAAATGCCTATTTTCCCTAAAGAGATTAAAAATTGAAACTAAATTCATTCAAATTATTGAACATTCTGAATTAATACATTTTTGTTTGATTGTACTTGCTGCTATCTTTCTCTTAATAATGGCTACCAACACTTGTATACCAAGAATTTTTATTTTTTTTGAGGAAGATTAGCCCTGAGCTAACTACTGCCAGTCCTCCTCTTTTTACTGAGAAAGACTGGCCCTGAGCTAACACCCATGCCCATCTTCCTCCACTTTATAAGTGGGACGCCTACCACACAGCATGGCTTTTGCCAAGTGGTGCCATGTCCGCACCCGGGATCCGAACCAGTGAACCCCTGGCCACCGAGAATCGGAACGTGCGAACTTAACCGCTGCGCCACAAGGCCCGCCCCTACCAGGAATTTTTAAAAACAGTATTTCATTTAATCTTCACAAAAACTCTGAAGCATGTATCACTGTTCCCATTTTTAAAATGAGGAAACTAAGCCTTAGTAAAGCAAGTAATCACAGCTAGTAAGAGATGTGTCAGGATTTGAACACAGATAGTCAAGCTCCAAGGCCCATGTTCTTTCTACTCTTCAACACAGCCTCCTCTCCAAAAAGATCTTGGAGGGCTTAACAATGCGGACTGCAGGTAATTCCTCTCCTGTCAGACAAATGCCCACCTTCTCTTGGCAATATCATCTATCTCACTTAAAAGAGGCGTAGATTTCCACAGGAAGTGAGAGCTGACGTTTATGTAACACTTCTTTGGTCTTCCATTCAAGAGTTTCACTTGCACAGTCCTTTCACAGAAACCATCTACATTATTTAAAGATATACTGAGATACATAAAATGACACTTGTATTCCAGAGATAACTCAGCCACTAACTAGCCGTATGACTTGTCACACATTGCTTTCCATCTCTGGGCTCAGTTTCTATGAAGTAAGGGGGTTGGATTAGAGAACCCATCTTAATTCTAAAATTCTATGCTTCTTTTAACTTAAAGTAGCTATTTAAAGGAATATTTACAATTTTCTTTTAATAAAAACTATTCAGTATTTCAAATTAACCAGACCAGCAAAAAAAGGATGACTTATGAAAAAGATGACTTATGACATCACTGAATGTCAGAAAACCCAACTTTTAGTTGAAGCTCTGCTACGTGTTCTTTTGAATCATATTAAGCACCTACAATGCATCAGACATTGGATTAGGCATTTTGAAGACAACAGAGAATAAGAAAGATAAGTCCCTACTCTCACAGTGGCCATATTCTAAAGAAAGAAGACAGGTGATAAAGAAGCAAATAATAAGAAAAATATCAGGTAGTTGTAAAAGCTTACGGGAGGCAGAATTCTAAGGTGGCCTCCGAGACCCCCACCCCTAGTGTACACAGACTTTCTCTCAGTTACTTAATTAAACCCTAATCTAGATGCTGCTGCTTAGATATTCTGCAGATATATTAAGGTCCCACCCAAACCAACTGACTTTAAGACAGGGAGATTATCCTTAGTGGGCCTGACTTAATCAGGTGAGCCTTAAAAGGAACGGGTTCTTCTCGGCAAGAGAGGGATTCCACATGAAGGAGACTCTGTTTACTTGGCTTCGAAGATGGAAAGGGCCATGTGGCAAGGAATGTGAGTGGCCTCTAGGAGCTGACAGGGGCCCTGGCTGACAGCTAAGAAGGAAATGAGGACATCATTCTACTGCGGCAAGGCATTGAGTCCCACCACCCTCACATGAAGGAAGAGGACTCCGAGCCCCAAATAAGAACAAAGGCTGGTCAACACCTTGATTTTAGCCTTGAGAGACTGTGCAGAGAACACAGTCATGCCACGCCCAGACTTGACTCTCACTACTTTATTCTAAGGGATCGGTAATCATCCTTATACAGCATGAAAAGGGAATGGTCTCTGGATGACATTCTGTGTTCACCTTATTCTTATCCCACAACTACAGTAATCATGAAGACAGCTAACAGTCAGTTATACATAAGAACCAGCTCCTGTTCTGAGACAGACACAGACACACACGTGGGTGCACATGCACACACACGTTTAATCTTCGCAACAACGCTGTGAGGTAGGTATTATGCAGATTTGGTGTAACAGTGTCCGCTGAAACCAGAAGTAGTATCTAATGCTGCAGCTCTGTCCCTCTATCTTGAGTGCTCTGTACCAGGCTTTCTGGAGTTTTAAAGTGTTAATGAAAAAGTTCTCCCCTTCTGGGAGATTTAGACTTCCTGCTTGATTGGAGTTTCATTTGAAAACAGAATCTCAACTGCCACAGAATCACAAAATTGTTTGTATAAGACCATTTAGCATTTATCCAACAGTAGGTTGGGATGTTACTGTTTAATACACAGTGAGCCAACACACGTGCAAAACAACAGTAATATGAAACAGGATGGCAGGGAGGTGCATCAGAACTGCTGGACCATAGCACGCAAGGTGGGGTGGCAGATGGTAAAGCTAGAAAGCTAGGGGCCAGGGCACAGAAGGATGCTTGGACTTGATCCTATAGACAGCAAATATTATCAAAGGGTTTTAAAAAGTGAAATAATGTCAGAGCACTCTGGCAGCAGTAAAGACTGGATTTGACTGGGTTGATAAAGCAGGCACACAGTCAGAAGGGAAAGAAACTTATGAGGTCACGTCTAGAACAAGCGGTCACTGATTGTGGGCCCTAATAGCCAAAAATGATTCTCACGTTTTAACTTGAGTCCTCTGGATGGGTGCTGATGCTCCCACTGAGAAAATAAATATAGAAAATGGATCTGGAAAACCTAGACTCTTTCATGTTTAAAATCTTTTGTTCACTATATCTGATTTTATAGATTAAAAAAACTGAGGTCGACAGACATTAAATACCCCAGGAGTAGGCAGCTGAACTTGAGCTTAAGTCTCTTGTCTCCTACTCTCGCGCTCCTTCCATTAATGGCAATGCCTTTTAATAAGTTTTACTTTGTATACTTTACAAACACATGAACGGAAATCAGAGGTTTTAAAACTAGAGAATTTCTCTTCCATATAATAACAAGCTAACAATTAGGGCAGTATTTTTACAAAATAAGTTTTAAATACTCACTTCAAATTCTTTCACAAAATAACGGGTTTCACCTTGAATAACTGGTCTGTGATCTAAAAGCCGTGAATGAATTTCTCCAAGATCTATAAAGACAAAATGAAATTCAACATTAATCCATGCTAAGTGGCACAATCTCTAGCTTGTTTTAGTCTTCCCATTTTCCATGAATATTTGAAGGTTAAAATGTAGGTTAGACTATGAATAAGAGGAAATCTCATCCACGGGCGGTAAATTAATACAAGTACTTTTGAGAGCAATTTGGCAATATCTAATAAAGTTGAAGACATACATACTCAGCAATTTCATATCTAGGTAGGTACCCTAGAAAAGCTCTCACACAAATGAAAGAGATATTTATAAATATTTACTACAGCAGGAGTGTAATGTCAAAAGGAAACAACCTAAACAAACTCATACAAGAGAACACTACAAATCAGCAAGTAAAAATGAACACACTAGAGTTACATTTATTAACATGCATAAATCCCACAAATATAATGTTGAACAAAAAAGCAAGTTTCAGAAAGATAAAGCCATTTATATAAACTTTAAAAATATGCAAAATATCACTACCTTCGGGGCACACACAGAAGCAATAAAACTATAAAGAAATGCAGGAGAACAAACAATCAACACTGATTTCAAGACAGCAGTTACCTGTGGGAGGAAGGAGAGCAATGCACTTGGAGACAAGTACACAGTGGGCTCTTAATGTTTATCTATTAAGATGGGTGGTGAGTGTTCATTATAAGTCTATGCTTTTTGATAGGTCTGAAAAAGTCACAATTAAGGAAAAAAAGTTCTGAATTTTAACTGTTTTTGGTGACTCATTCTATTTATTCTACTTGTTAATAACTGTATAGTTTAAGTGGTAACCTCAAAATTCCTGGAAAAATTAAATCTCCAAATAAGAATATGTACCATTCATGTTCATTCACTGGTATAATCTGTTCCTCAAATTTTTTATTTTTGCAGACATACAACTGGGCACATTCCAATCGTCTATTTTAGTGAGGTTTTTTAGGATACATCTTTGGAAGTATGCTAAGTAAAAAAATAGAAGTATTACTTTTGCCTAAATCCTTCAATGGTTCATTACCCAGAACATTTCTAGTAGAAGATAATAGAAGTTCATTAAAAAAAAAAAAGTGCTATGCTTAGTTAAGTTTGGGAAACACATAAAGCCTGGTTAGACAGGTTCCATTACCTGAGATCTTTTGGGAGCTTATAGTGTATTAACACAAACTACGAATGCCCAAGTGAGGGCCACTGTATGCAGAAATTTATAGACCTTATTTGACAAGAGAACCTACTCTGCAAAGAATATCTATCCGCATCTCAAGGAACACCAGTGTCTTTCAAACGCAGCTGGCTAAGAGGCTAAAGTCTGAGCCTCCTAGAAGCCACATAAGGTCCTCCCCAGTCTGGCTCCAACCTCACCTCCCCTGGCGGCAATTCTGAACTACCTGCAGCTTTCCAAACACGCCATGCTGCCTCATGCATCCTTGCCACAGTTAATGCTACTGTCACCACCTGGAACCCTTCCCCAACTACTTAATCCTTGCTCTTCCTTCGAAACTGCTCAGATATCAAACTTCCTTGGAATTGTCATTTATTCTATCCAGCTTCCTCCTAGGTTTCAGGGAGTGCCCCTGCTTACGCTCCCAAAGCGCCCCTGGGCATAGACTGCGACCAAACCACTTACTACACTGCCCTGACATTCTACCCTCCTCTCGTGAGCATCTCAGAGACCAAATTACACTATCCACAGAGGACACAGGGGTCAACACGCATTTTTCTATATGACTGAGAAGCCATTAAGCTTTGTTGATTTAGGGAGATCTGCTTCTGTGGCCTGAGATAACGGGGATTTACTAAGCCTTTGGAGAGAGATTCATTTCTGTTTAGAAGTGGATAATGACCACTTCTACAACCCGAAATATGCTCCAAACTAAGAGAGGAAAGATTTGGGGGGAAAAAAAGATTCTAAAATACATATTACCATAGAACTTGAGCCACTAACTAGTTCTGTTATGACACCACAATAACAAAACAAGCAAGTTATAATAATTCAGAGTTTGCAGGAATCCCAAGGATTACAAATAAATTCTCTAAGTTTCATAATATAAATGTAAGCGACAGAGTTTCATGTAAGTCTAACTCTAGCCCTGCTACATGCAAAGCCTTCTTTTGTTGTCTGATATACAAGATAAAAGATACAAAATTTTGTTCTCCAAAAATTATTCTCTAATGTGGGAGTTAGACAAATATCCCTTCAAACAATAGACAGAGATAAGCACTTTAATAGAAGGTCAACACACTATGTGACTATAAAGCACGGAGAAATACAGTAAAGTGCAGATCTCTCACGATCTAATAAAAGGAGAAGTTTATTCTCTGGCCCTGAACTTGGAGGCCTTTAATGTAACATGTGGATCTTCACATATTGCAGAGAACAATTTACTGCATAGCAATTTTTCCTGGTAACTCCCACAGCGTCACCATACAGATGCTATTCTTCCTCACTGCTTCTCAATTCCATCCCCTTTTCCACCCCTGCTTGTCTCATTTCAACTATTCCAACAGTTAGTCATACCTCGTTATAACCCACTCCATATAGAGTCAATTGTCGTTATTTGCAGTAGTGATGTTTATAAAGTTGCCTCAAACACTGAACTAGCAAGTATTGAACTGTTGCTCCCAGAGGAAATATAGGGTTAGGTTCCTGCAAGCCTCTGGTCACATTTTTGTCAACCAAACACCGCTTGTGTCACATACATTTGCTTACCAACATCCTCGGAAAACATGCCAATCTAAGCGCTGCAAATCTGCTCTTCCAATAACACTGTCTCCTGTATAACACTTAGTAGGTATTTTTAAAGTTCTTCCACAGCCTCCTGATCTGCAGAACTCGCTTCACCTCCAAGTTTAACATTTTTCACACTTTACCACCTTTGAAAGTGCCAGCCAGCACTAACCCACAAGTATAATAACATTTTCCCGACCCTTGGTAACTGAACATAAACTTCTTCAGCTTTCTGCTTCACAACAATGCTGTCCACTATACTTTCTTTACTGGTCATCATCTCATGAATCCACAAATTTAACTGCTTTTCCACCACACACTATAAATGTTACTTTGGTACTTTCCAGAGTGGCCTCACATCCAGATCAGTAAATTTCCTTCCTTTTTCTGGATTGTTGATTAACACTGAACACAAACTACGAAGCACACAGCACTGTAACTCATGCCTGAGAGAAACTTCTCTAATACAGGTACTTTCTCTGCAAGGCATAATGCAGCCTTCTTGCGCTTAGGAACACTTCAGCACTACATCTGGGGACCATTTTAAACAGCGAAATCACCAATAAAAAGCACAAAAATGCAAATGTGGCACTAAATAGAAAGCAAAAAGGATACTTGTTTACAGTATGAGAGCTGAATCAAAAAGTAGAGTGTGGCCTTGTTCAATTTCAGCCAGGAATGTGTGCATAGGGAGACTGAAATCTCCACGTATGTGAGACAGACCCTGACAGCACTGTCAATATTGACTGTGGAGTCACAAATTCATTTTAGCAAGCAGGCAAACTCACAAATACACAATGCACAAGAGGAAGATAGACTGATATCTGCCTGAATGCTCTATTTAAAATACAAATCTAACCACATGACTCTTGTACTTATAACTGTTGGATAGTTTCCTGCCATTCAAGAAAAAGTCCAATCTCCTTAAAAAGGCAAGAAGTCTTCTATGGTGCGATTTTCACCAAACCCCACCTCTCTCAGAGTCACACTGCAGCAATATGTGTAGTTTCCCAAATATGCTAGGCTGCTTCAGGCCTCCATACCCAGGCTCGTGCTGTTCCAAACCAAGTCCAAAATACCCTTGCCTTCTTTTCTTAACTGCTAACACTTTATTCTTCAAGACTCAGATCAGACACTCCATCCTCCAGGAAGCACCTCCTGTCTTCCAGTCCCAATCTCCAAACGCCCACCCATGGGTCAGAAACCCTCAAAGACCCGGGGCATAAGGATCGAAATCACTTCTTTATATGCTTCCCTTTCACTGGACTGTGGCAATAAAATTCAACAACTATCTGTTCACAATTGATGGTCTTCAAATAAGATGAACTGAAAATAGATTTTCAGAACGATGAGTTAATGGTTCCATAAAAAAAGCCAAGGCAGTTCTAGACATATTTTCAATTACAACTCAATTTTGGATTAACTTGAAAAACTTGTTCAGAAGTATCTTTTTTAAAAAAAGTACTACATCAAAATCAAAAACTTCTGTGCATCAAAGGATACAATCAGCACAGTGAAAAGGCAACCCAAGGAATGGGGGAAAATATATGCAAATCGTGCATCTGAAAAGGGGTTAATATCCAGAATGTATAAAGAACTCCTACAACTCAACAACAACAAAAAACAACTACCTGATTAAGAAATGGGCAAAGGACTTAAATAGACATTTCTCCAAAGATGATACACAAATGGCCAATAAGTAAATAAAAAGATGCTCAACATCACTAATCATTAGGGAAATGCAAATCAAAACTACAAAATACTACCTTATACCCATCTGGAGGGCCACTACCAAAGAAACAGAAAATAAGTGTTGGTTAGGATGTGCAGAAATTGGAACCCTTGTGCACTGTGAGTGAGAATGTAAAATAGTGTAGCCATTATGGAAAACAGTATGGCGATTGCTCAAAGAATTAAAAATAGAACTATCATTTGATCCAGCAATTGCAGTTCTGGGTATACACTCAAAAGAATTGAAGGCAGGAACTGAAACAAATATCTGCATGCCCATGTTCACAGCAGCCTTATTCACAGTAACCAAAACGTGGAAGCAACCTGACTGTTCATCCACAGATGAAGGGATACACAAAATGTGGTATATATACACAATGGAACACTACTTAGCTTTATAAAGGAAATTCTGACACACGCTACAACATGGATGCACCTCGAGGACAATATGCTAAGTGAAATAAGCCAATCACAAAAGGACAAATACTGTATGATTTAATTTATATGAAGCACCTAGAGTAGTCACATCCAGGGAGAAAGTAGAAAGGTGGTTGCAAGAGGTAGGGGAGAAGGAGAGGACGGGGAGTTAGTGTTTAATTGGTTAAGAGTTTCAGTTTGGGAAGACGAGAAGGTTCCACAGACGATACACAAATGGCCAATAAGTACATAAAAAACATAAAAAGATGCTCAACATCAGTAATCATTAGAGAAATCATTAGAGAAATGGGAAAATGAGATGGATGATGCTGATGGTTGCACAACAATGTGAACGTACTAATACCACTGAACAGTACATTTAAAAATGGTTAAGATAAATTTTGTTACATGTATTTCACCACAATTTTAAAAAAATTTAATAGTTCACTAAGATTGCACGTATAAACAATTACAATTTAGCACTAGCACCCATGCACCACTCCCGCACTCCTAATTAGATTTAAGAGTCAACCTGAAGTCTAGCAATAGCCACAGCCAGCTGTGCTGGGGCTGCCTACAATCTTGACAGATAAGGTTAAAATGAAATAGGCAGAGACGGAAAGATGTCATTCCCTGGGTGGTGCTGAAGGACTCTGGAAGCCTACAAGGGCTCCAACAATGCAGGACGGTGGGACTGACAGGACAGGCATGGGGTTCAGAGACGACGGTGATGAGAAAGTGCAGTATCTAACCGGCAAAGATTTTGCTGCAGGAAACGGGCTGTTGTGAGCTTTGGGAATCGACTCTAATTCAGGATCTGTGAGGATCCAGGTTTTAACTAGGTTGTAACTTTCTCCCAGCTCAAAGCAGACAGGACAAAGGGACATCTGTATATGTGTACGGCGCTTTAGGGCTTTAAAGACGCTTTCATATGTTGTCCCATTTACTCCTTGCATGACCCAGAAGCAGACAGGGTCACAGAGCGGGTAAAGCGAACGACCCAAAGTCACACAACCCCTAAGGGACCCGCCTGGGGGAGCAAGCCCTCCCAGACTCCCAAGCTCGGTGCTCTTCGCGTTACAGGTGGGTCGTGAGGCCGCGTCCAAAGCGGCTCTGCGTCCCGGGGTCCCGGGCTTGGGGAGAGAGAGAGAGGAGGCGGGCCCGCCGGCTCCCACCCGCGGCATTTTTGAGGAAGTAAGAGGGACTGGGTTGGTGGTTGTTACTGGGAGGCATCCTGCACCGGGAAATAGGCGGGCACGGGCCACGACTCCCCCAACCCCCACAAACGAAAGGCCCCCCCGGGGGCTGGAGGACGACGTGAGGCGCGGCCCCGGGTCACAGGGCGCCGCCTCGGAGGTGGCGCTGCGCTGGGATCCACGAGGACGATAGCCCTACCACTCCGTACCCTTGATAATGAGGTGCGCTGGCGAGCCTGTAGTCCCTAAGGAGTCCCTCTTCTTGTCGCCGCCGCCCGTGGCGGCCTCATAACCCACAAGGGTCTCCGTCCCTCCACCACTCATCCCGACCAGCTCCTCCCACCCGCGGGCGCGTTGCGCCTGCGCAAACCTGCGCCGACCGCCTTCCAGGCACGGAGTTTAACGTCATCAAAGGGCGCCGGAGAAGCTGAGCCTACCCGGCGGGTGGTTCCGGTAAGGCTTCTGTACTATAGCCAGGGATGTGAACTGAGGAAGTTGATGCCGCCATGCTGGATTAGGGCAGATGCTGCGGGAATGGGAAGATGCCTAGAAGAGCTGAACTCTATTATTCCTCCTTAAACTTGCTAGAATTTATTTTGCTTTAGTGAGGTTGAAGGAGAAGGGATACAGTCACGGAATAATATTAGTAATGGTATAAATATGTCATTATCTGCCACCAATCTTTTATAAAGCATTTTTGACGTGCATTGCCACGTTTGATCATCATAGCAACTCGGAGGAATAGTTTTATCATTTCTAACGAACAAATTAAGTAATTTGCCCAAATCACTTATCAGACCCATTCGTGCCAATGTGAGGAAAAAAATATCTGTTCTTGGCATTCGTATTTACAAAATTTCAACCAGTTGTTACCTGAGCTAAGATTAAAATACATGTAATTACAGAAGGGACCGGTTTGCTATGCTCCTTTGAATTGTTGTAGTCATGAAGAGACATCTACAAGGCTGGCAGGTGTCTAACTGCCGCTCTTTGGCGAACTCCATAAAGTTCATCTTGTATTCTCAACAAGTCTTCTGCCTGTTGAGACAATATGAAAATTTGCTGTGGCTCCTTTGCCTCCTATGTTTACCCAGTGGTTCTTTCTAAGAATCATCTCTTACTCTCTCCTTTTTCCCTCCCCTCTTCTTGCACAGTCCTTACCCTCAAGGGTCTGACAGTCTTGTGCTGAAGAGGGAACATAAACCAACATGTGCAATATATGGCTTATAAACGACAGGATGGAGGAAGGTGCAGCACACATATGGGACCCCTGGGGGTGAGAGGTGCCAGGAAAGACTTCCCAGAGGAGGCCTATATTTGTCGTCAGACCTGAAATGAAGAGATGTTAGCCACGGGGGTGGGGCGAAGATGGAACATGCAGTATTCTAGCAGAGGAAATATCGAGCCCAAAGGCAAAGAGGCATTAAATAGATGAATTAATAGATAAAATGTAAACTTGGTTAATTGCAGTTTGTTGGGTCTGACTTCTAACCTTTCTAGTCTTACTTCCATTTCCCTAGCTTAGTATCAACCTTTAGAAAACATAATTATTTTTAAAGCCCTTCATTATTCTCCCCTTTTCTAGGCACTTTCCTTGTTCAAGTTTTCTTCTGCACCTGCAAGACTAAATTTCCTCTAAGCTTGTCTTCTTATTGTCTTTGAACAACTGTACTTCTCACTATAGTTAGAAGGTTCACTATAGTGCTGTGAGTCTCTCCCACATTAATGTGGCTGTTAAAAGATGCAGATTCTGGGTTCTGTCTCCAAAACTACTGTTTCAGTAGTTCTGGAGTAGCTGCTACCTCCCCTTATCCAGTTGCTGATTGATTATGATACAAGTGATAAAAGAACTCAGGATGCGATAGTTAAGACTTTGGAACCAGACAGAATTAGGTTCAAATTCTGGCTGAGCCACAAGCTTGCAGTTTTTTTTCCTGTAAAATGGCAATAAAATATCCATCTTATAAGGTTGTTGTGATGATTAAAGAAGACAATACCTGTAAAGAACTTAGTATGGTGCCTGGCACATGGCAAATGCTCAATAACTGTTATTATCGTTACAATAATGTCCTCAATCTCCTTTTAAAGCCCTGTATAATCTGCTTTCATTCTCTGGTCCACTTTTATCACCCACCGCTATAATATTTTGTACTTGTTTAGCACTTTACAATGTACAGTTGTATCTTTCAGCCCAGCTATTAGCCAGCTGAATGCAGTCACACGCACTGCAGTGGAGCTGATACCACCACATGGAGCCAGAAAACTGTTACCGAACCAGGCTTATTTTGCCCACCACACAGTATGCCAATCAGCGAGACGATGAGTTTTGCAGCAGAGAAAGGGTTTATTCACAAGGCAGCCAAGGAAAGAGATGGGAGAATGAGTCTCAAATCTGCCTCCCTGAAAATGGGGATTCCAGATATTTATGGGCTAGAGGGGCAGAGTGGTCTGAAGTGTGGGGATAGATGATTGGAGGTAAGGAAAAGTGAGGTATTTGATGATCTGTGCAAGCACAGTCAAGCTTCATTGCGCTTCATAGGACACATGTTCACAATACGGCAGCCTTAGCATGATCTGAGGGTGCAGTTTTCAGCTCCTCTGATGTCAAAAGGTCACCTATCAGACATTTGCACAGGCCCAGTTTATGGGTCAGTGGTCTCAACCAGCCTGAACTGGACAAGGAGTCGATTCTCAGTTCCTGAAAAACAACTTAAGCACCCGTTACCATGGTGACCCAAATGTCAGAGATACTATCTATAAGGAACCTAGTGGGAGTCTGATAATATATTACTTATCTACAGGACTTTTAAGAGTAATCATTCATGGCTGTCTCGCCACTGGTTTCAAAACTGCCTAATGAAGTATTGTGAGAAATTATACATTTTTGTTGTTTTAATCCACTAAATTGTGTGTGTGTTTAAATTATGCCCACTTCTCATAGACAGGATTTACGATGGCCTGTAATGATCCATATACTCCCACCTGACGGTGCTATAGTTATCGAATAGCAGAACCATGGTCAGAACACTGGTCTGTAGACTTCAAGGCTGGTGCATTCCAGTATAGCAAAGCCCAGTCACCTAGGCAGGTCTTTCTACCATGCCAGGCATTATTTCTGCCTCTTTCTTTTCAGATCACCCCTTCCTGGAATGCCTTCCTTGCACCCTCTGCCTATAAACTTTATTTATGTTGAAGAACTTGGCTGATCTTTGTCCCTGATTCCTGGGAGATAACCTCTAAATCCTTGGAATTTCCCCACTGATAGGAGTGTCTTTGTTATTCATGGTGGGCCTGAGTTTATACTAACAAGGTCACTTATTTGGGCCCCTGAAATGGTTTCAAGGTTGGGGCTGGCCATGCCTGAAAGACCAACATGTGATTAAAGGGGTGGGGCTTTGACCTGTAATCATTAAACTTCTACAAGAAAACATAGGCAGTACACTTTGACATCAGTTTTAGCAGCATATTTTCAAGTACCATGTCTGACCAGGCGGGAGAAACAATAGAAAAAATAAACAAGTGGGACTACATCAAACTAAAAAGCTTCTGCACAGCAAAGGAAACCATCAACAAAATGAAAAGACAACCTAACGACTGGGAGAAGATATTTGCAAACCATATATCAGATAAGGGGTTAATATCCAAAATATATAACGAACTCATACATCTCAACAACAACAAAAAACTAACAATCCAATTAAAAAATGGGCAAAAGATCTGAACAGACATTTTTCCAAAGAAGTTATACAGATGGCCTACAGGCACATGAAAAGATATTCAACATCACTATCAGGGAAGTGCAAATCAAAGCTACAATGAGATATCACCTCACTCCTGTCAGAATAGCTATAATTAACAAGACAGGAAATAATAAGTGTTGGAGAGGATGTAGAGAAAAGGAAACTCTCATATGCTGCTGCTGGGAGTGCAAACTGGTGCAGCCTCCATGGAAAACAGTATGGAAATTCCTCAAAAAATTAAGAATAGATCTACCATATGATCCAGCTGTTCCACTGCTGGGTATTTATCCAAAGAACATGAAAACATGAATGCATAAAGATATATGCACCCCCATGTACATTGAAGCATTATTCACAATAGCCAAGACTTGGAAGCAACCTGAGTGCCCATCAAGGGATGTGGTATATATACACAATGGAATACTACTCAGCCATAACAAATGATGAAATCCTACCATTTGTGAAAACATGGATGGAATTTGAGGGTATTATGCTAAGTGAAATAAGTCAGAGGGAGAAAGTCAAATACCATATGATCTCACGTATAAGTAGAAGATAAAAACAATGACAAACAAACACATAGAAACAGAGACTGGATTGGTGGGTACCATAGGGGAAGGGTGGAAAGACGAGGGGGAAAGGGGTAATTGGGGATGTGTGTGGTGATGGATTATAATTAGTCTTTGAGTGGTGAACATGTTGTAATCTACACAGAAATCTAAATAAATGACAATGTACACCTGAAATTTATATAATGTTGTAAACCACTATTACCGCAATAAAAAAAGAATTAAAAATAAAATAAAATAAAGAGTTGGGTCTTTGAGCCACAAAATATCAGCCTTACCTCTGGAGAGAAGAGGAGGGCTTGAGATTGAGTTCAGTCACATGGCCAGTGATTCAATCATGAAATTTCATGTAATCGAACCCCAATAAAAACCTTCTGGACACTGAAGCTTAGGTGAGCTTCCTGGTTGGTAGTCATATATTGATGTGCCAAGAGAGTGTAGACACATAATGAGGACACGGAAGCTTTGAGCTTCGGACCCTCTCAGACCTCACCCTGTGCATCTATTCATTTGGCTGATCTTGATTTGTATCCTTTACAATGAAACTGTAATCATAAGTACAGCACTTTCCTGGGTTCTATAAGTTGTTCTGGTGAATTATTGAAACTGAGAGGGTAAAGTGAGAACCCCCGAAATTTGTAGACAGCTCGACAGAAGCACAGGTGGCTTGGGAACCCCGGAGCTTGTGGCTAGTGTCGGAAGTGAGGGCCATCTTGTGGAGGATGGTGCTAACTCTGGTAGTCAGTCAGAATTGTGTTGTAATTGAACAAACACTTACCTGGTACTTACGACATGCCAGATCATGTTGGAAATGCTCTACATGTATTAATGCATTTAATCCTCACGGCAGTCCTTCAAAGTAGGTATTACTATTATCCTCATTTTACAGATGAGGAGGTTGAGGCATGGAGAGGTTAAATGACTGCCTAACTTGTATGGGGCAGAAACAGCTTTGGTCCCTATGTAAGTGTTTAAGGTTAGGTGGTGGGTGAAGAGAGTGGGGAAGGGAGGTCTGGAGAGAAGGAAGAGAGAAGCCTTACTGACTCAGGCCATAAGAGCTTTTCATTTCCTCATTCAAGCATGTTTAACAAGTAAGTATTGAGCACTTTCTATGAGCTGAGTGCAGTGCTAGGAGCTGGGCCACAGTGGTGAGCAAGACTGACTCAGCCTTTTCGTTCTCTCACGAGGCTACGGTCCACCACAGGGGACGACATTAAATCACTATACAATTACTTTTCTTTATAGCCTGTAGATACGTGTTCTACCTGTTTGGTTGTATTGTGCTGCACAGTACTGAGTTGCGTTGTTCTCTGGGATGCTCAGGTCGTGTCTGCCTCTGTTTCTTTCTCCTCTTTAAACTGTAGCTCAGACAGTGAAGAGTGAGAGAAGAGCCACATTGGTAGTGCTGATCTGCCCTACACCTTTGGCTGGGGCTGGAGCTGGGGCTGCTATGTGTGTGTCCTTGGTCTTTGTCCCATGGAATCTCGCAGTTTTGAGGCTAAAAAGGACTATATCATTTCCTTGAAGGTCTTGTGTTATCTCTTGTTGTCTCTGGATTGATGAGATTTTTGTGTATTTTTTAATTGGAACTTTTATTGAGATAATTGTAGATTCTCATCCAGTTGTAAAACATAATACAGAGAGATTCTTTGTACACTTTGCCTAGTTTCCCTCCAATGGTAACATTTTGCAAATGTTAATATCACAACCAGGATATTGACGTTGATGCCATCCACCAATCTTACACAGATTTCCCCGGTTTTACTTGCACTCACTGTGTGTGTGTATTTAATTCAATACAGTTTTATCACATGTGTAGGTTTACGTATCCATCGTTGCAGTTAAGATGTTGAATGGTTCCAAAGCCATAAGGATCCCCCACAGTGCCTTTCTGTAACCACACCTACCTTCCTCACTGTCCTGCCCCAACCCCAGGCAACCTACAATGTATCCTCTATTTCTAAAACTTTATTTCAAAATATTACATACATGGAATCATACGCTAAATATTTCTCCTGTTTTTAATAATAGATGTTCCCACCTTTATAGCACTCTATACAAGATCATTTTTCAGAGTCTCTCAATGTCAGACACTTTTAAACTGGTGTTTTTGCTGTAAACATCTTTGCTGCAAACGGTTTTGCTGCATAACTAATTGTCCATAAGGCAGTTTTGCTATAAAAGATAAAATAACTGGTTGACAGATTTTTGTTTTATCGTCTCACTTCTCCACTGATGAACTTCTCACAGTTATTCCCAATTTTGTATGATAAATCTTAGCCAGCCCTCAATGGTCTATACAGTGACAAGTAGATGTGATGGCGGTGGTGGTCTTAAAATAGTTAGCATTTCTTCCAGTTAGTGACATTTATTGATGGCTTTATTGAGCTGACAGATGATGATGATTTGCCCCAAGAGTTGGTTTCTTATTTTGAAACACACTACATTGGAGGAGAAAAACAGGGCCGAGGGCTTTTTCTTTGAGGGCACTGAGTGGAACCCATGTTTTGCACAGAAGGAAGACAAGTGCTTAGTTAGATATAATCCACAAGAAATAAATAAAATCAGTTCTTTGTGCAGTATTGCCATGAATCTACAAACATACATTTTATGTGTATTCAAATATTTTGTATTTTGCAATAAAGTCTTTTTAACTTTGTTATTCATTTTTTCATGGTTCATTATGTCCTTTTAAATTAATGGCTCTCTTTTATTCTTTGTGATTTTGTCTTTTACAGCAAAATTGCCTTGAGGCCAATTGGTTGTGTGGTGGAAATGCTTGAGGCAAAGATGCTTATGGTGAAAGTACCTAGGACCTTTTAAGTTACGGAATTGTAAAGGGATTTTTGCAATTATTGTGCTTTCTGAGAGTTAAGACATAGAAATCATGGAAATACTGTTAATTTAGTAGAAGTTCTAACTTCAGCGTAAATTATTTGCTAACTCCATATTGAATCTAATGAAAATTAGAAAATAAAAATAAAATGAATATTTAATTACATACATATTGAGAACATAATTGAAATTCATTCATTAGTATAAACCCAAGGATAAGCATAATTGGGGGAGGGGACTCCTGAATCTATTTTGCTTTTATCAAATCCATGCGATTTCCTCTGGAATGTTTTCTGTTGGCATTATTGTTTATCCCCTTTTGTCTAACCTATTTTTGAAGCAGGTTAAAAGAATTAAAAATGGAAGAAACTGATAAAAGCAAAGGAGGGAAAAAAGTAGAGGGTCTTTTGGGGTAAGCTACTAAATGTTACTGCATGTTAATTTCATGAAGTTTTGGAAATGCGTCTGGCACCCTAGGCCTGCGGGGCCGTTTGGTGGGAAGTAGGACACTGTGTACTGGCATCAGTGGTCTTCTCAGTGGCAGCAACTTTATGGTCTGCACTGAACCTTCCTGTACTGAATCCTACTTGTTCCACTGAGATACGCTTCAGGTGTAAGTACATCACCTGGAGAACACGCAGTGCTTTACTGCAAGAGCCATTATGGAGAGAAACTGTGCTCCTGTGACAGGGCCAACCAGTAGGAACGTGGCGTGCTCCATCACCACACTGGTCACACCTTCAGAAAATTTGACTCAGCTTCTCACAAAGACAAAAGCACAAGCTTTTGGATGAGAGCAGCTGCTCTATGTCTAACTTCACCTAAGCTTCGGACAGGTGTAGTGTAGTGGTTCTTATGGGGTGGTCACCGCACCAAACCTCTTGAGTCAGAAACTCATATTGGGGCCCAGAAATCTGTGGTTTGAGAAGCCTCAGGTGATTAGGATGCATGTTAAAGTCTGAGAACCACTGCTTTAGTGCAATGTCTATTACCCATGCCCCAACCTTCTGACAGTGATAGTCAACTCCACAGTTCTTTTATCCAAGTGACAAGGCTCAAGTCCACGCAGAAAACAGTCAGAACCTCGCAACTGGTGAGGCCAACCAGAGGGTTAAAAATCTCTAAGGCCCTTTAAGGTAAGGGTGTGTGTGTGTGTGCACGCACTGCAGAAAGTCAGGAAAAGTGGGGCAGTGGAAGAAGGATAGCCTCCCTTGCGTGAACAGACTAGTTTGTGGACTGCACCAAAGAAACTTTGGAATTTGTAATCAGATGGCTGGAAGTTTGTGGTCTTGGTCAAAGGAAGCCTGCAGCCCTATTGTTTAGAGCTATGCCTTGTCAAATTAGTTGTGTGGCTACTGTATTTCAAGCTTAATGTGGACAGACAGGCCTGCCAGGCACAAATTTTTCAAGCAGATGATGTTAGGGAGGACAAAAATTATCCACTGCAAGACTTCGAGGACAGATGACACTCAGCAGGAATGGCAAGCCAAATCTGCAGGATCCATAATACAATTGGCCAGCCCTAGGGACCCAGCCTCTTTGAAGTGGAAGAGACAGCACGAATGAGCCATCAAATTAACTCACCAGGCTGGAAAAGATGCAAAGCTTTCATTCTCTCCACAAAGAAACTGAAGTTTAAAAGATGAAAATATTCCTAAAGGAATCACGATAATAGAAGCAGAAATCCATGAGACATAATAGTAAAAATGGCCAACACCTCAAAATCTCCTGACTTCCTGTCTGCCTTCTTTTGGCCGCTCTTGTAAGTGAAAGATGAGTTTTGCTAGATTAGGTAGCAGTTGGAATGAGTTTTATTCACCAGCAGTATGGGGAATAAAGGCAGAGCCTGCAGGAATGTGGGCTCCAGCAACAAGTAATCATTATTGCAAAATCAAATTCCCCATCTCATCTCTGATATGCCTGTACGTAACCCTAGAGCTGAGCTTCACCGTGTTATAAATCCAGCATACAAGTCATGGAGCAGTGGGATATAGAGCCCCTTGTGTATCTAAAAGCTCTGCCCAGCAAGAGAGATATATGATGGTAACTTACTCCCCATTGCTTTTGCAATAAAATTCACCCAGAGCTCCAGGAAGAGTTGGGAATGTAATTCAGCTTCAATAAATCATGACTAAAATTAAGATGGCCAGATATGTAGCAGCCTGTTCAGGTGTATGGAGAATTTGAAATTTAGTGCCCTGGTAATGGGTTGGAGCAGATTATCTAATTATGGAGAGAAAGAAGAAATATTGCTCTCTGGGGTAAAAAGCTAAATGCTCTAATCCATTAAACCACCACATCTCTGCCAAAGCTGGATGAATATTAAAGTTTGTGTAACATCTGACTTTTTTTAAAGGAATGAAGTCAAATGTTAGAAAAAAAATATGAATGAAAAAGCTATACTTCACCATAATTCTAATTTGATTACTGGTCAAATACTTGTGTTTTTTGTCTTTCGGTATGATGTACATGTGCCTGATTATAATAGAGTTCTAGTCTTTCCTAACTATCTGCTTAAATTTTTATCACTACGTCTTAAAGCTATTCTGGAAGGATTTTCAGCAGGGTTCTTGAATGATGCACCGGCAGTGGGTGATCTTCCTATTCATTCCACTCCTACTTTCCTGCCTTCATCCTGCAGGAAACCTAATGTGCCTGTTACTGACTGGGTAACTGGCTTCGGGTTTAACTGGGCGGAACCATTGCAGGACCTGTGTTTCACAGGGAGTAAAAATGAGAATGCCCACATAGCTGTTAAAAACCTCAGTGCAATAATTTTATTGCTGAATCTGGATAATAAACTCTACCTGCAAATCGGGTCATGAATGCATGATTATGTCTTTCTTGAAATTATGTCACTTTTTCTACCACATTGTGATAGCAACTACTTGAAGGAGATTTGCCATCATGGAGCTCCACAAAATACCTCATGATGTCTTGGATGCTTTGGGTATAACTGTGCCTAAAGACAGATGGCCTTTGATATTGCCTCCAGTTCTATTATTTCTATTTGTTTTAAAACCAGTATTTATTTTTTTATGTTTATTTTTAAAAATTTTTTAAAGATTTTACTTTTTTCCTTTTCTCCCCAAAGCCCCCCAGTACATAGTTGTATATTCTTCGTTGTGGGTCCTTCTAGTTGTGGCATGCGGGACGCAGCCCCAGTGTGGTTCGACGAGCAGTGCCATGTCTGCACCCAGGATTCGAACCAACGAAACACTGGGCCGCCTGCAGTGGAGCGCGGGAACTTAACCACTCAGCCATGGGGCCAGCCCCGTAACCAGTATTTATTTTAATTAATGAAAAATTCATAGATCGTCGACTGAAGAATGAGCCTTCCCTACTTGGAACTTTTTATCTGTTCTTGAAAGTTGCATGTGGAATAAGGAGACAGGGCCGTGGATCCTGTCAGGGCAGTCAGGTCAACCCCAGTACATAGTATGGTGACCGATTATGTTCTCTAACTCTGAAACTGTACAACCCTTATTGACTGGCTCCAGGTACGGTCTAACTGAGGTGTTGGTCAGCGTTTGGGTTAGTCTCTGTCTCCACTTCAACTCCTAGATTAACATGAGATGATGCGAATGTTGTAAAGTGTCTGGGACAGAGCCCAGAACATAGTAGACGCTCAGTATATGGTATCTGATTATTTTTATTTACTTTCCAAGAATGCTGAGTGGCTGGCAGCCGTCCAAAGAAGTTTGCCGTTTGAGGAATTTGTTCACAGACCATTGGATTGCAAACTCTATGAGGGCGAGGATGTAATTGTGCTATCCCCAGAGCCCAGCAGAGAGTCTGCTACACTGGAGATACTAAATAAATATTTGAGGGATTATTGAATGATCAGCCCTGCAGGCTTCTGGGAATTACAGAAAGAAAATGGTTGGAAAGGGGCATTCGCTTTTCAGAAGGAACAGCATGCACAAAGATGGCCCCACTTTGTTTTACAGGAGTTTCATTGTCTTTAGAAAAAAAAAATAGTATGGTCCCTTTCTCCAACAGCTTGAGAGACGTGAGGACCAGAGATTTTTAAACTGGGAAGTCATACGATGAATTCGTGTTTTATCAAAATCACAAGATGCTCCGCCAGGTTGTCTTATCTCAGATGGACTCATGTTGAACAGCTGCCTCACGGATGGCAGGTGGGAAAAGACATAAGAATCCTACTTTATAAAATTGTAGGGTTTGATTTTAGTCTTCTGTGGCGGTTTGTCTTTTCTGATCACTTTGTGTGTGCTAGGCACTGTGCTAGGTAATTTTTATACATTCTCACTGCAAATCAGTAATGAGGTCAGTTACGTTTTCCTCTATTTCATAAGAGGAATTTCATGTGCAGTGACTTATCTAAGGTCTCACAATATATGGTGAGGCGATGTATTTTATCCCACTTTTTAAAAAACTGCTTTAGTGAGCTGTAATTCATACATCACGAAATTACCTATTTAAAGTGTACAAGTCAGGGGTTTTTAGCATATTCAGAAGTGTACAATCATCTCATTTATTCTTGAAATTATGTACATATTTGCTTTATCCAGTGCCCAGGACAGCTTTTTCTAAGGTTGGTGATAACTAATTTCCCAAGGTGATTAAGCAGAACTTTACTGGCACACTGGTAAAATGGCTCACAGGTTCAGTTTTAGCCAGACGCTCGTCCGAATCCCAGCCCCCTGAGACTGGTTGTGTGACCCTGGGCAAGTTCCTTAACCAATCTGTGCTTTAGGTTCACTATCTGCAAAAAGGGGATAGTAAGTCAAGGAGGGAATTCACTTAAAGCACTTACAATGATGCCTGATGCCTACTAACTGCTCAATAAATGTTAGCTATTATTGTTGTTGTTAAAAGTGTAGTAACAGATCCACATAACTCTGAATATTTCAGGATCCTGAAATAGCTTCTCAATCATGAAAATTGTGGTCACTGAAAAGTATTTATTGTATGCTAATTCTCTGCCAATTGATGACCCATGGAATGTCAACAATTTACTAATGAAATTTCTTTTACAACTTGATTATTTGGCATTCAGAAGGTATCTTCCCATTTAAATACTACCTATTGTGACACAGACAGCTAGCTGCCTACCTAATCTCCCTTTTATCCTTCTTTCTCATTGACAGAGCACAGGTTTTGATCTGTATGGCATGTGTGAGCTAAGGGAACTATATTTTTGCCCTCCCTCCCAGTTGAGATGACCAAAGATATGTAAATAGATATTGCTGATTAAGGCTTCCAAGAAAGGTCCTTCAAGAGGACTGACTTCGGTGGGAGAGGTGTCTTTCTGCCTTCTTCTTTTCCTCCTTCTCTAGGTCTTGATCATGGACTTGTTGTCTGGAGCTCCAATAGCCATCTTAGACCATAAGCTGAACTTGAGAAAGAAACTACTTGTTCAGTATGGCGAAGCAGAAAGATGGGAGGTGCATGCTGCATGCTTAATATCAACCGTGGACTGTCTATCTTCTTTTACATGAGAGAAAAACAACCCACTTTAATGTTACTTAACTCTTCTGCTATTTACAGCTGTATCTAATTGCAGTTCACAGTTAAACTTTCCTTGGTCAGCTCAAAATGGACTACAGTCTTTCAACAAACACTTTTCAAGCATCTACTGTCGTGTGCCAGTCATTGTTCTGAGGGCTGGATATGCAAGGGAAAAAGACAGTTTCTCCTCTCAAGGAACTAACAGTATGGTGGAAGAGACAGAAAATCAAACATAGTACACTGATGTTCGTGCCAGAATCGGGCGTGGGAGGGGACAGGTTGGTCAGGATAAACTTGACTTTCGGGAGGACATGACAAAGTTGAAGATTGAAGAGGTTATCAACGGAGAAGGAAAGGGCATTTCAGGCAGAGAAGCACCTGACAGAAATGACCCGTGATGCCCAGTGGCATTTCTCTGAGGAAATAATTGTTTCAATTGAGATACTGAGAACATTATCTCACCTTTGCCTACAGGAGCCAGGTCTTTATCTTTTTGCCATCCCCTCATCCTCTAAACCTACTTGGTGGCGGGTCGTAGCTCCAGGTAATGTCTGCTGAAGAAATGTTATGCACTTCATTAAAGAACTGACTAGCAGATGTAAGGATTCAGAGGGTTAAGCCTCAGACGGTAGAAGGGGGAAGAGGGGACATTTGGCAAAGAGGCAGAGAGGTGTCTTTTTGCCCTTTCCTCACAGCTGACCTAACCTGAAGGAAAAGAATGAAATGGTTGGGATGGGAAGGCTGGGTAGCCCATCTGTTGTCGACCATGTCTGTCCCGCTCACCTCCTCCTGGAGTGCAGGGGCAGACGAGAAACGTGTTCAGGGGAAGGAGTAATTTGCAGTAGTGAAACAAAATGTGGAACGCTTACAGCAGACCCTGCTGGGGTGGCGATGTGCATGAACAGTCACAGACTGGGCCTACTTCTGTCGCACACATCCCGACTCCCGAGATTAGCTGGAGTCCTCTAGTCTCTGCATATGCAAATACAAGTTTACAGTTTCTAATTTACAGGCCATTTTATAAAATTAAAAATGCTCCCAAGGGCAATGAATTGTGAAATCTCATCCTGTAAAAACTGTTTTGTTCTATTACCGTATACTCACATATATGGCTAATGAAATCTCTTGACTAACATGAAGGACAAAAATGGGGGCTCTTACAAACAAAAGGAGAAACTTTTACTGAGAGCCATGAGCTAGATGTTATCCTTTAATTCTCAGAACAGACAGTTATCTTTACTTTTACATTTCATTTTTATTTTTACAGATTAAGAAAATATGGTTAACTGATTTGCTTAGGGTCATACAGCTAGTAAGTGATAAAAGCAGGACTCAACCAGAGGGCTGTATATTTCCCAAGTTTCTGCTCTTTCCACTTGAATTTTGAATTGTATACTACTTAGATTCAGCATCAGCACCAAAATATTAAATAGTATTAAACAGTAAAGTGCTCAACAACTATTTTTCTTATTATTTGTAAGTATATAAGCTCTTTAGTTCTCAATAATTAATTACTTATTCACTCAGCCCATAAGAGTTATAAAGTGTATATATTTGTTAATAAAGTGTCTCTTTTTACATAGTGCTTCAACAGCAGCCCTTCTATGAGAGGTGGCTTTTAGTTTAGAAAAATCTAGTAGTTATCAAGTGCAAGATTAGTGGGACAGTGGGAATTTCCCATCTCTTTTTAGCTACTGCATATTCCAGTAAACCAACAATAAGAGAAGAACCATCAACACAGGGACTCCATCTTATTCCAGGCCCCTCTAGGGCAGTTCAGTAGTTAGTTTCACCTCAATGAATACTGACTAAAGGAAAGAAAGAAACAAAAAGGTTTTTTCAACCACGTTTACTGGCTCACATAAATATATGAAAACAAATCCATCTGTCTTCCCTTTCGGTATCCTTGGCACAGTTTATTACAGTTCTTAATAAACAAACTACTGTAAATATCCATAAGGGGAAAATGAATTGTAAAATACGAAAAAAGAGGTCAATAAATAGCCAAATATGTCAAACATTGAAAGGACTATTTTTTTAAAGATTAAACACTGATTTGCAACTTTTACTAAAATAAATTTCATCTATAAAAACAAGGTAATTTATTACTTGTTCTCAACTCAAATTTTGACAGCAGTTGAATTTTTACAGAAAAAAATTGCAAAAAATTTCAACTAAAGAGCAAATCAAACATTGGGACACAATTTTATACTTTAAAAATTCTATCAACTTCAACAAATAAAGAATGACTGCATATCAATTTATGTTAGTCCTCTGGTCCCGAATACACTTTCCATTTAAATATTTTAATCACTCTTCTGTACAGCATGGAGGGCTTCTAGTGGGAATTCGTATATAGTCTGTTCTTGATGAAGACAACACTAGACAGATGTTGCCTGATGCCTGGATAATGCTGAATGTGACAAAACCAGCGAGACACATTAAGATACTTCTCCTTTTCTTGAACTGTCAGGTCAACCTAGGTAGAGATTAAAAAAACACACACACACACAACACAGACATTACATAAGCAAAACTATTAATATCATTTGAGTAGGAGATAGAAATTGGAGAAAAAGAAAACAGTTCTCAAAGCCACCATATTCAGATAGCAGTCAAAAATTTTAGCCACTTGGACGAGCTATCCATTTGTTTAATGCTTTTATGTACAGTTCAAAACCAGATGTGCTTTCTAGGGAAATCTCAGGTTTTCAACAAACGAAAAATTTACATTAAACCAGGATCTAGAAGCCCAAAGAGTTTGTTTTTTACTTTACTGGAAAGGAAAACAGGAGAAAAGAAGAGAATAGCTTCCAAAAGACTAAGATATGCTCCTTTCTCCAATATCTTTAGCAAACCTAAAAAAGAATGGTTTACTGCTATCTAACATACCAAACGCGAAAATATTATGTAAACTCAAATATTATACATTCATGGATGGCTGCTCTCTATATATAGACTACTACTTCCTTTCTGTTAAACTCTGGGGAAAACTTTACGCAAGAAGAGAATGACCTACTTAATTTTAAGTGATTATTCCTTAATACAAGAAGGAAGGGCTATTTCTAGCGGCATATGCCTCAGATGAACAACAGACCTTCTAAACTGTTTGCAATAAAGCTGAACTCTATCTTTAGTGGATGTAGCAGTTCAGAGAATTTACTATCAAGCTTCAGAATGCCCAGAGATTTGGTCAGAGAAAAATGCAATACAAACAGTTGGTGCCTATCATTTCTCTGGGCTCAGGCTCCAAAGAAGGTGACTCAGACTTTTGTCTAAGACCAAGCTTGGATTGGAACCATGAAGGGTTGTCAGGTAAAACGAAAGCCAGCAGGGCAGTAACTCAGCCATGGCCATGTGAGAGTGGTGCAGATCCTCAGCATGCTGTTAACTCGCTATTTATTTAGCAGATATTGCAAGTCTCTGTAAAACTGACAGGAATGTTTACATAGAAAAAAACCTCAGTCACCCGCATGTGGTTCAAACCCGTTAGCAGTCGGCTTGTTGGAAGGCACTTTTAGTGAGATGGGTGTCCTGTGGCTTCAGAATTTAGCATATCCTCGTGCCTACAGGCAAATATTCTGCTAAATTACCAGGTCAACAAAACTAAGAACAAATCACTCTAGTATGCAATAGTTTTACAGAATATAAAATAGTATTAACAATACAATTAAAAGGTAGACACAGTACTTTCTCAATAAATGTTTAACTGAGCTCATATTTTCATTTTATATTTACTATAAGGCAACTTAAAAAGAAAAGTTGAGGGGCCGGCCCCGTGGCCGAGTCGTTAAGTTCCTGCGCTCTGCTTTGGTAGCCCAAGGTTTCACCGGTTTGGATCCTGGGCGTGGACCCAGCACCGCTCATCAGGTCACTCTGAGGCAGCATCCCACATGCCACAACTAGAAGGACCTACAACTAGAATGTACACTGTGTACTGTGGGACTTTGGGGAGAAGAGGCCAAAAAAAAGAGAAAAATTGACAAGTCATCCTACCTTCCTTTTTGCCTTTATGACATTAGGATACTATTGTATCAATATCTGATCTTTTAACATTCTCTTGGGTGGTCTAAATGTTTATTTCTGTTGGCCTAGTTTACCTAAATTATTAGCAGTGAAAGTCTTACTGTTTCTGTTACATAAAAATTTAAGTCCTACACAAGCTGCTATATATACATATATAGCAAATTATAACAACAGACTCATCTTGTTTAAGGGGCTGTCAGGTGGCTCTCAGAAATACATTACTATAACTGTTTCACCTACAATATAGTTAGTCCATGGCATGGAGATAAAAAACTAACACATTAGTCAAGAAAATTGGTCAAGAATGTCTTTTTTTATGCAGAAGTTACTTTTTATTAAATGAGAATTCTTGATTTCACATATAAAGAACTACATTACTCCTAACGGTCTGGTGTGCTGTATATAGAAGGCACTTAACCACTGAGGAATAAACTGAATATCAGTTTATATTTCAAAAGGTAAAATACATTTTGTAAAAGAGCTCACTTTTTGTTCTTTTTCTAAATCTTTACTGTATGTGACCTTAGTCACATGCATAGTTTTTCAAAGGAAAAGACTTTTAAAAAGCTCAACCACTAGTAAACAGCTGCAAACCTACCAGGCAATGGGAGTGAGTTTTCATAAATAAACAAATAAATTTCAAAATCAACTTCAGTGAACCTCTTTACTGATAGTTAAAGCAAACAGAAGGAACAAGCTTTACTCCAACTTGATTTCATGACAGCTGCTGAGATATGACGATTCAAATCTGACCACTTTTCTAAACAATTTAGTGTTTTCAGAATTCTTTCACTATAAAACATCTCCACTCAGCACTTCTGTGAGATGCCATTTTTTGGAATGAATTAAAACACACTGAGAGGAAAGCATCTGCAAATGATAAAGTACTGATGTTTGTCTGATCTACATTCTAGCTGGTCACTCAGCTTCTGAAACAGGGGACGAAGGGCATGTTTACTGTCGACATTTCAGAACAGCATCTGCTTTCACACAGGACTAGCATATGCTGCCACCAGGCCTATGACTTAAGTAACAACAACAACAACAAAATACAACACACAGCAAAAATCAATATTTTCCAACTTAAAAATTTCAGAGTCTCCAGTGTAAGGATTATGAAGAGACCAACAGGACAAACTAATTTTTGTTCCTATATTTTTTAAGTAGATGATCTATTTTAGAGAATGTAAATCTGTTCACTTTCCCTGAGACAATTTTGCCAGAAATACACAGAGCTTTTCCAAAAGGATCAGGTTACCACTTAACCTTTAGTTTAAAGTCTGGAGCTCGTCCTTTGAGTCTGAGAAAATGACGACTGACCTTGATTTGTTACCTCGGCTACTCTTTTGGTGGACGTTCTATTCCTGAACTTACTGTAAACAGACAAACAAACAAAAAACCAGATTCCCCACCACCACCAAACTTAGCTTTCTTAGGACTTTTTGGATGAGATCCCCATCAACCATTTCACTGATAACAATGGTTTTCCATCATCCCTTTCTAGTCAATTAGGTTTTTATTTTTCCTTTTTTACCACAGGAAACACAACACAACTGTTCCAGTTACAATTTCCTGCTTCTTATTGGTCTACACGCCAGTGTGTCTATGGGGGTGCTTGGCTCTCTCTACTTAATCATTTCTTTTATTTACACTGGCACCAGATAACTAGTTTGAACTTTAAAGCCAAACAGATAATATTCTTAGTCACTAAGTTTCCATGAAGACATGTGAGAAGCACTCCACGGGCCTCATTCCAGATCAGGGTGAAATGCACGCTGCTACCTTTCTAACTGGCACCACGCTGCCTTGGGACATTCTTTACGGTCAGCGTCCCTGGACAGCTCTGCAGCTATGTCTTTTAGTTTTCCTTTCTTTCTAAAAGAACAGCATACCTCCAATGGCTCTGAACTTCAAAACAAATGCATTTCGGTTGATAACAATCTTACAGTCAAGCAGCACACAACGTTACAAAGGATTTTAATAATCTTGAGTAACAGTCTGTTCATAGGGACTGCTATCTACTAGTGAAATCACTTTAAGAAAGCAATGAGTCACTGGCATGATAATAAACAGCCACACTAACTGGCAATTTAACAAAAGAAGAACAACGTAATATTCCTCAAAGGGAATGAAGATAGACCAGATCTTATAAATAGAGTAACTCAGCCACAACTAACACTGGGCTCAAACTGAAACAAAATACAGTGGGATTATCTGATGACTGGCAGGTTCCCTGACTGCTGTTTTGTACAGTGTGCTGACTACATATTAAGTTTTAATAACATGAACAAATAATTGAAGGAATGCAAGAGGGCAAAAATAAATACACTGCTAAAGTAAACACAGCATGAGAAACTGTCTGACGAACCTGAGCAGATGCCAGTCTGCACTGCACATCCACCCTGCCTCAACAGAATACCTAGGAATCACTGTTTTCTCACCTGGGTCTATTTACACCTAACTCAAAGGGATGTCATGTAACACCACGGTGCAATTCTGTCGCAGCAGGGGTTTCGGTCAGTGAGGCCGTTTCTTGAGAAGGTGGTACTTCTCCCATGCACTCTGGCTGCACTTGGACCAGGGTGGGAAAGATGCTTTGGTTATGGGCTCATTTTATGAACCCAAAGAGATCGTTAACAGAGTGATTTACATAATATTCCACTCAATTTTTTTTTGAAAAAGATAAGCATAATATTCTTAATCATAATATCCTAGCCGCTACATGTAAAGAGGATATACATTACAAAATAGGAAATAGAAATAGGTGCAGATCATTAAATATTGTTAATGTAACTCTAGTTTTAAGGTACAGCACTGAAGAAAACACTTCCAACGTGCTTGAAAACCGAACACCCTCGAGGGCACCTAGACTCACAATTACATTACTTGGCGGCTGGTGCTATGAGTACGTTGCCCTATAAAATTACGGCCTTGCTCTCTCTGCTGGCAAAAAGACTCCATGAAAGCCCCCTCATCCTCAGAGTACTCCTTTCCCTACCGCACGACCTGCATGAGCCAGGGAGAGAAAAATGAAAATAGAGTATACACTTGGTTTGCAAGAGTTACACCTCATTATCATCTTTTTTCTTTTAATTAGATGGGAGAAATGCTCTCCTTCTAAATGACAGCTTGACACTACACGAAGGCAGACCTTGCGATGGTCCTGATGGGCCTTCACTAGTCTGCTGACAGGCATCACACATAGGATTAGAGATGACATTTCCCTTAATATTAAGCTTTAAAATTAAGTAAGGTCATATTTAAATATATTTTTAAAACGTCAACAAGAGTGCTGCTGTTGTTTTTAGAACAAATTGTTTTTGCTCCCCTCTGTAAAGTAGGTATACTCTTGGCAGCACAGCCTCACTCAAATCAAGTTTGGGCTCCTCCAAGTTGTGAGACTGTACGATGTAGGTTTGCCACCACCAGAAGGATCCTTAGCTACCTTATTAACAACAAAGCCTCTGTACCGTGGAGGCTTTCTGCATTTTGAGATGAGGTAAGCTGCGCCAGGTCACCATCTGAAGTTCAAAAAGCTAATAAAATATACTAAATCTAAAATGGAATAAAAAGAGGCTGGTGTGATGAAAGTACTTCAGCTCTATTTAAACTGCCTTCACATTTTAATAAGAGTACTTTAGATTTAATTATACTGAAGTATATAACTAAGGATTACACTTTCACTATAAAGATATGCAACTTAAAATAGGAAATATAAAGAGGTAGACATTGCTAAATATTGCTAATCTCAATAAACATTTAGCTGCACAAGGCGTTGTGCCAAGAGCTGGGAGGGGTACAAAGAGAAACATGACATGATCCTCCTCAATGTCCTTACTCTGCTTAAAATTGAATCATATTCCTCCTAAGAAAAGGAACATTCAGCCCACTTTATTTCTGTTGTCCCAGCATAATTATTAATAGCCCTCCTTTCACTGTCAAAAGTGTTGTTTTGGATGAGAAATCGTATGGTCATCCACTTACGAACAATATTTATAGTCAAACTATCATCAGCTTTCTAAGACGATGGCAACTCCCTCAGACAGCCAAAGCCACCCAAATCCTGCAGATATTTTTCTGACAATTTCATGATTCTCCATCCTATTTTTCTCTATCTGCCTCTTTAATTGATCACATATATTCTGATCAGAAATCAGCACTGGACTCCATCTTCTCTTACTCGCCAATTGTTTTCACATAAAACAGTCTTATCTCTTTGGTGAGATCAATAGTTGCTTACAAATAGAGTTTTATATTTCTTTTATGCCCCTCAAGCGTAGTATAATGGGCACATATAATAAGCTCTCAATAAGTAAACGTGTAATAATAGAGAATATTATGCTGAATTAAGGATCATACTAGGCCATTACAATAATAACGTTTTTGAACTTAACACAATCACTTAGGGCTCTTAGAGAAATAATGCTTATAAGTCAAGCAAATCCAAATTGAAGAATTATAGCTTGAGGGGGGCCGAAGAGTAAGTATCCTTCATTATCATCGTATTTTCATTCACAAAGAGCTTCCTCGCACATTATGACACTTGAGCCAGAAGACCTAGTTTGTCTTGGCCCTTCCAAAACCTGAGCTCTGTGTCTTTGCATAAAGCCCTTCATGTTCCTAAGCATTAGTTTCCTTCTCTGTAATGGAAGGAGAACACTACACTATCTTCTTCATAGTAATGAGGTACAATGAGAAAATAAGTATTAAACTCTTTCAAAGAGATAAAGAAATATGTTAAATATGTTCTTCAATGTTTATGGAGGGGAAGATAGACTATATCCCCGTGCCAGGAATGATGTCCAACAGTGGTGTTACAAAAATGAATTGCTACAATCTCTGACTCAAGCAGTTCATCATTTAAGAGAGACAGAAATTTTCCAAGAAGAATAATTTCAGTACAAAGTGAAACGAGCCGGAGCTGAGGCAGTCTGTGAGGTACAAAAACAAACAGAGGAAAGAGCACTTCAGAATGCTTCAGGAGCATGAGAAGACTTTGCCAGGAAATTAGTGCTGGGACTAAGGGACACCTGAAGAAATACCAACGAATTTGGGAGGAAGATAAGGGCTGGGACCAAGGAGCAAAAGAGAAGAGCAGCACAAGGACACTGAGCAGAGAGCACAGGTTGAGGAGACTCCAGGGAGAATGTTATGGTGAGAGAGAGACATGAGGGGAGAATGAGGGCGATGAGGAAGGCAGGGTCACATGAAGAGGGGTCTCCTATCCTAGGGAGTGACGAGCTACTTAATTATTTTGAGAAAGAAAAAGACACATTCATGAGAAAAATCACTCCAGTGGCAATAAAGATGGACTGTAAAAGAGATGAGACTGGTGGCCGAAGGCCATTTCCACAGCCCAGACCAAAGATAATGAACTCTGGAACTAGGGCAACGTCACGCGGCATCACAGGAAGAGACACACGTGAGGCACCCGGGAGGTGGAAACAACAGGACCTGACTGACTGGATGTATGAGGTGCAGAATGCAGAAAAATGTATGGGTTCTCTTGTTCCACAGGGAGAATATAGGTGTCGGCGTGTTGGGGGTTGAGAGGTTTTAAATGGAGAGAGAGATGAAAGAAACTCTGAAGCCAAACTGCCTGGTTTCCAGACTTGGTTTTGTCATCTACTTGGGTGACCTCAAAGAAGACATCTGACCTCTCCAGCCCTCAGTACTTCATCTGTAAAAAGGGGATGATAATAATAGCATCCACCTCCTAGGGCTGTTATAAGGATTAAATGAATATCATTTATAAAGCATAAAGAACAGTGCGTAGAACATAGTGAGTGCTACATAATTGTTTGTAAATAAATTTAAGATGGGAAACAATATAAATTAAAGAGATTGACCAGATAGAGGGAAAAAATTGAAGATATGAGAAAGAAAGGAAACAAAATTTGGGAGAAGATCCAGACAGGGGACAGGAGGTGGAGAGGGAGTTGAGGTAAGAGGCTAGATGAATGCATTAGCCCAGGAAAAAAGCAAGACCCTTTCTGAGGCCAGAAAAAGGAGACAAGACGGATGGGGATGTGCATGTAGGTGGGCTGGAAGATGAGGGGACTCAAACCATGGCCTCCATTTTCTAGTTGAATGAGGGAGGGAGGCTCTGTAATAATGATGGAAGATAGAGGGAGGATGAGGGGTGGGGCTTGAGGAAAGTGCTAAAGTTCTAGAAGTGTGCCTGGGAGGCATGAAAGAGTTGATCAGTATGAGAGCCCAGCTGAAACTGGACAGCATCAATCTACAGTGGCTCCACTCTATAGCTTTGTGATTTCTCCAACAGAGCTCAGTCTGGAGAGAGGACTGAAGGCATTTATTTGGACTGAACAAGAGTTGGGGACATACAGGGAGAGGGTGGTAAACGTACAGTAGAGCAAAGAAGCTGAAGACCCTAATCAGGGAATGTAGTCGAAGTTATGCAAGAGATCTAAGCTGGATGGGGAAGAAAGTGTACAGATTTGGAAAAAGAGAAGGAATCAAGTTACTTCAGAAAATTATGGGATTAGGGAGTAAGAGATTAAGAGGTAGGATAAGAAGCTGCCCAGAAGATGGGTTACCGGAATTAAGATATAGAGGTGGAGCAGAATGATGACGATGGGGTCCAGGTGACGATGACCAAGCCCAAAGGGTGGCAAGAGAAGTCGTCTTGAAGAAGAGCAGAAGCAAGAACAGGAATCAAGCAGGTCAGGGAACAGGAAGCTACTGTGTTCAATGGATACATGGAAGGAATGTTTGCATAAGCTATCTTGTATAAAAATAATTGCTTTCCTTTTTATTTGATGAGTTGAAAGTGCAAATTTGATTTAAATTCAAGACAAATGAAAATCATTCTGAACATTACAGAAAAAAAGCCAGCAACTCTTCAAATACTCACTATAAAGCGATGAAGGCCATAGTATAATAGGATGTCTGCTAAGGTAAAGTTATATCCTGTAAGGTAGACTTTATCTTCAAGATACGAATTAAGATCCTAGAAAAGACAAATAACAAAATATTAATATAAAAAAGATAATGAAGTTAACTACAATATCATTTGACTGAAAACATTTAGAAGGCTATAGAAAACAAAATACAGACATTTAATAAATTTAATCTTTGACATTAATAGGTTCAGATTCATTCAAAATCACCAATCATATACCAAATCACTTCATTTTTAAAAAGAGTAGATACTATTAGTCTTATTTTATTTTAAAGAAATAAGAAAACATTAGAAAATGATATTCAAAGTGTCATCTATGATCATCTCAAAGACTGTAATTTTTATCTTTTTGGAGGGAAACATTTTGTAAACCATGCTCATGTTACATTTATTTTTTACATTAAAATATAAAAAGTTCCTCAATAATTTCTCTTAAGAGAATCATAATTTATTGGTTTATTGCACTTTTTGTATACGTATATTTTAAAATTTTTCATTGTGGTAGAACACATGTAACAAAAATTTACCATCTTAACTATTTTTAAGTGTACAATTCAGTAAGTGTTAAGTGTATTCACATCGTTGTGCAACCAATCTTCAGAATTTCTTCATCTTGCAAAACTAAAACTCTATTCCTATTAAACAATTTGTCCATTTCCCCCTCCCCTCAGGCCCCGGCAACCACCATTCTACTTTCTGTTTTCTATGAATTTCACTACTTTAGATACTACATATAAGTGGAATCATAGAGTATGTATTTTTTTGTGACTGGTTCATTTCACTCAGCATATTGTCAAAGTTCATCCATGCTGTAGCTGGCATTGGAGTTTCTTTCTTTTCTAAGGCTGAGTAATACTCCATTGTATATATATACTACATTTGGTTTATCCATTCATCTATCAATGACATTATAGACATTTGGGTTGTTTCCACCTCTCAGCTATTGTGAACAATACTGCTATGAACATGAGTGTACACATATCTCTTTGAGACTCAGTTTGAATTCTTTTGGGTATATATCCACAAGTGGAATTACTGGATCTTATTGGATCATATGGTAATTCTATTTTTAATCTTTTGCAGAATCGCCATATTGTTTTTCCTAGCAGTTACACCATTTTACATTCCCACCAATGGTACATAAGGTTTCCAGTGCACATCTCTGCCAACATTTGTTCTATCTCGTTTTTTAGGTAGTAGCCAACCTAGCAGCTAACCTAATGTGAGGTGATATCGCCTTGTGATTTTGATTTACATTTCCCCAATGATTAGTGCTGTTGAGCATCTTTTCATATGCTTGTTAGCTTTGTCTATCTTCTTTGGAGAAGTACCTGCTCAAGTCTTTTGTCCATTTTTTAACTGTGTTCTTAATTTTTTTTGTTGAGTTGTAGTTCTTTATAGATTCTGGATATTAACGCCTTATCAGATATATGATGTGCAAATATTTTTTCCCATTCCATGGGTTGCCTTTTCACTCAGTTGATTATCTGTTGATGCATGGAAGTTTTAAATTTTGATGTAGTCCAATATATCTATTTTTATTTTGGTTGCCTGTGCTTTTGGTATCATATCCAAAAAATCACTGTCAAATCAAATGACATGAAGCTTTTCCCCTATGTTTTCTTCTAAGAGTTTTATAGTTTTAGGTCTTATGTTTAGGACTTTGATACATTTTGAGTTATTTTTCGTATATTGTATAAGGTAAGGGTCCAACTTCATTCTTTTACAACTGGACATCTAGTTTTTCTAACACCTTAAAGACTCCAGTTTTAAATAGAGTACCATTAAAAGCTACAGAAAGGGGCCGGCTCTGTGGCTGAGTGGTTAAGTTCGGGTGCTCTGCTTTGGCAGCCCAGTGTTTTGCTGGTTTGGATCCTGGGCGCAGACTTAGCACTGCTCATCAGGCCATGCTGAGGCAGGTGTCCCACATAGCACAACCAGACGCACTCACAACTAGAACCTACAACTACGTACTGGGGGGCTCTGGGGAGAAGAAGAAGAAAAGAAAAGAAGATTGGCAACAGATGTTACCTCAGGTACCAATCTTAAAAAAAAGAAAGAAAAAGAAACAAAAAAATCCCATTACTGCCATTTAAAAAAAAAAAAGAAAACAGCTACAGAAAGGGGCCACCCTTTGGTCAAGTGGTTAAGTCGCCAGGGTTTCACCAGTTTGGATCCTGGGCGCAGACATGGCACTGCTCATCAAGCCATGCTGAGGCGGCATCCCACATAACATAGCCAGAAGGACCTACAACTAGAATATACAACTATGTACTGGAGGGCTTTGGGGAGAAGAAGAAAAAAAAAGCTGCAGAAAGTTCTCTGTCATTTGTTCTCCAGACAATGAGCATCAATTTTTAAAAGGCATGTTAATTTAAGTATATGCAAAAAAGAATTCATTTAAAATCATTACCAAAAAAACACCAGTAAGCACTGAGCTCCATAACTAGCCAAAAGGCACTCTTGAAGGAAAAAAAATGTTAAAGTACATGTTAAAAAATGAAATAAAAATCTTAAAAGGTCTTAATCTAAATTAGAAGTATTGTTTGACAGATCAGCATGAATAAGTCAATTAGTTTCTGGAGAAAACAAAAAAATCTAGGTTAAAAGTATTATATGAATACTTTTGGTCTCTCTCAAAATTAACATGTAATTTAACAGCACAGGAATTTATGTTAAATTACATTCAAATTAAATGAGACAAAAGAGTCATATAACCTTCAGAAAAAAGTTTATAAATAGGTTACATGAACTAATATCAGATTTTCTCACAGGCTGCTCTAAAGACTAGTTATTATTATTATTTAGACTAAACTAGTCTAAAGACTAGTTATTGGCCACTGGTCAATAGCATTTATTCTAGAAAAAGTCAAGCTGTAGAGAAAGCATTTTGTTTTAATTCTCAAATCACATCTCAAATGCCTGGTACATAGTGGTTCAGTAATTAGTAAATACTTGCTAAATTGTATTTAATCTCTTGGAGTTTGCCCATGTCTTCGTTTAAAGATAGTAATTTTCAAAACAGTATATGAATATGAAATTGCTGGAGTGGTACAGATGAGGACATAAAGGAATGTGGACACAAATGAGGAGAAAAATGCAGAAGAACCAAAGTAAAATTTGGGTAGAGAGGATAAAATATGTTGGTCTGTATGGGCTACCGCTTAAATTCTATAGTAATCTGTTAAATTAGAGATGGTTTCTCTCCAAATGTCTTCAAATGAAACAACTCTGACAAAGCATAAGAATACAATAAATATATCTTCATTAATTTTAAGAAGCATTTTTAAAAAAGGTCTGAAACAATAATTTAACACTGCTTAACATTTAACAATGTTCTTAAAATAGAATCCATATCTATGTCTTAGTCATAAAGACTTTTTAAGGTTATAGTCTTTAGTTATAAAGACTCTAAGAAAATGGAGTTTAAAAAAATTGATTATGTAATATGTTTCTGATTAGTGATATAAATCACATTTTTCCTACCAAAACAGAATTTCACACGTTCAAAATATTCACAGAACAAACCTGATGTCTGATGCTCATTTCCTCTTTTTTTCCCACAAGTCTTTCTGATGCCATTGCCAAACTTTTAAAAATATTTTTGCTTATAGAGTTCCACCTGATTTTTCTTTTTCCTCTTGTCTATTATTAAACTTTCTAATAATATTGAAAAAGTAGGATAATAAACAACTATATATACTCCATCTAGACTCAATAAATGTTAGTGTTTCGCAATGCCTGCTTTTTGAAATTACATATTACCTTAATTATGAGCCATTTGAACTTAGAATCGTGGTTTTTAGCACTGAAATGGACCCTTAGACAATAGGAATTAAACTCTTTCATAATATCCTAACAGCAGGAATTTTAAAAATAACCAATAAAAAGAGAAATAGCCCAGTATAAAAATGGGCAAAGAATAAATATAAGCAAATTTTTTTAAATAATAAAAATGCTCATAAGCATTATGAAAAAAATGCCACAGCATTAATAATTTTAAGGAAAAAAACACCAAGTGAACAAAGAAATCACCTGTTGGTTTCTTTTGGTAATGAAATTGGGGTAGTGAGGGAGAAAAAGGGTCATATACATGTGAACAGGGGTTTAGTGGAAGAAGCCACTCTTATATACCACCGAACTATAACAATATACTTTTCTGGAGGGCAAATGAGCAAAACAGCCGTAAAAATGTATACAGCTTTGGCCCAGCAATTTCCCCTGTAGGAATTTAGCCCAAGAAAACAAATGGGAATGTGTTAAAATATTTAGCAACAAGCTAGTAACTATATGAGGATAGACTATTTCAATTCTGATATAACTATATGATGGAGTACTAGCAGGTTATCAGAAAGACAGTGTAAATAACTATCTATGGACATGGAAAGATGTTCACAACACATTGTCAGTGAACAAAAAAACAAGTTACAGTGTCCAATAGCTGCTCCTTTTTAAAATAAAACACAAACACGTGTATATGAAAAGAAAAAGCATGGAAAAAATACAAAAGGAGTTCAATAAATATTTGATGATTGAACATAAGTGTTACTAACGGTTCTCTCTTGATAGTGGGACCACTGTTTGAAATTCTCTTATTTGCTTATTTCTATTTGCTAAATTTCCATAATAAATATTTATGCCTTTGAAATAAAAACACTACCATGAAATAGCAATAAGTAAAGCAAAACAGCAAAGCGCCCTTTCTCCTGTGGGCTTACGTAGCCAACAATCCCTCTACAGGCCATTACCCACACGTTTGTCTCCCCCACAGTCCGAGTTCTCTCAGGGCAGCGACTGTGTCTGACGGCCACTGATTCACCCCCTGGAACTACATGTACCTGGCACATCGTTGTAGGCACAGATGAGCAAACTGTGGCAACACAGCAAGGACCACAATCCCAATCACCCAGTGCCCTGTACATTTCAAAAATGTCACTATCTCCAGTCAGATTCTCCTGATTGAAATTTCAGGTAATATTTACATATCCCAAATGCAACGGTCTGGTGGAATTCCTTCTATGCTCCTAATACCATATCTGTGAATACAACTTTCGAACCTCGAAACCCAATTCTATGAAATTCTGTCCATATATTTCAGAATTAAGTACTTTATTACTATCCTTTCTTTTGGAAAATGATAAGAGATAGTTATATTTACTTTTTATTTGCCTGAAATCTCACATTCCCTTAGAGGGAAGACATGCTTGCTCCCTCTGGTAATGCTGCCGAGCACGGCAGGGGGCAGAGGGAAGGGTGAACATGAACATTAAGGATGAATAGTTGATCATGACAGACCTATAAAGCAACAAGGCCTGAAATCTATTCTCTACCAGTTCTCTTGATGGTATCACCAGGAATACAGTTTAAACCATTCTCCCCCCAGGGACAAATGAAAAACTTTCCGTACTATAAGATCTTCTTGAACAACTTATATTACCAATTTATATGATAATGGGAATAAAATTAGGAAACAGAGGGATTCCTGCAATGATAAGTGGTTGTCTGGATGATCTCTAAGGTTCCTTCAAATTCTAAGCCTAAAAAACAAAAACAAAAAAACCCGTTTTATTTTTATATAAATAATTAACAGAAATAATTTCATTTGGAATGTTTTTCATTCTTGGTGACTCTGGAGCCATATCTGGTTTGTATTTTATATCAGTAGATTCTTTTATTCTAATTGGACTTCTTTGGAAAGAAAATACAAATCCTAAAGCAGTAAGTCAGATCAACTAGTTTTTTTCAAACTACAACCTCCAAAGATTCTGACTTCCCCTTGCCTTTGAGGAAGTACTTTATTGCTTAGGGAATCAGGGTGCAGAGTGGGGGGAAAAATATTAAGCCATCACATAAAAAAAAAATCATACAAAGCTATAATTATTGACAATGATGAGCGTTATAAAGGAAAGCATAGGGTGCTGTGTTATGAAGGAAAAGAATATAGCACCAGGAACAGCATCTGTTTGAGAGAGAGACAGTCAAGCACGTTTCTGAGGAAGGGGTACCTGAGCTGAGATCTGAAGGGAGAGGGCTGGCAGAGTCTATTCCAGGCAAAGGTAGTAACAGGTACAAACTACCCCGAGGCAGAAGGAAACAAGGAAAGACGGCCAATAGCTTCAGCTATTCAATCTCAGGGGAGAGAGATTCCTGCTGTTAATATTCACGCATTTCAGCCTATAAAGTGAAGTCCGGATACCTTCAACAGAGCGTGGATGTCATCCTTGCTGGAGTGCCCGTCTACTCGAGTGACCCTGTACTCTAACCACTGTTGAACTATTGCCTTTTCTTCTGCCGTGCTCCCAAGCAAATATTCTTTGTTGGCTTGCTTGACTAGATGAGCCGCTATGGTAGTCAGTCCTGTGAGACTTGGGCCATTGTTTGTTTGAAGAACGGGAATCTTAAAAAGAAAAAAAAAGTGCTTCAGATAAATTTTAAAAACATACCATCACGACTGTAAGTTTTAAGAAACTGTGAAACCCCTCAAGTGTTTTTTCAAATACTCTCACGATACTAAATTACGTACAAATGGAAATCAGAAAAATAGCAGTTATATAATTTACATTTGCTAACAGATGCTTGATGATGAAACTGGTAACAACATTGCAAAAATCAGTATAATGTTCCTATATAATTTATAACTATGTATGTACAAAAAGAGAAAATGGAAATCCTAATAATACTGCATTAATTTCAATCAGGATTATCCATATCCTGTTTTAGTAAGGTGAACATACTTAAATAAACCTGACTTCTGTAATAACAAAAAAAAGAAACAATTATAGTAACACTGGGTTCATGGTGATATAGTCAGAACCACCAAATGGGATCTAGGCTGGCTTTAGCAATATGTGGTCTAACATAATTAGCTATCTCATTAACTAGTGCTGACTGTGACAGTGGCTTGGTTGCCATGGATTGCATATTCATCAGTTTTGGAGTCATTTACAGTGAGGTCACTCTAAATGTCGGCCAATAATTCATATTTTGAAAACGTTCCAAAATGTAATAGAGACTACCGATAATAAAGTCTAGGCTTCAGGTAATCATCTGAAAACTAATCCTACTTTTTTGAGGAAGATCAGCCCTGAGCTAACATCTGCCACTGAGGAAGACCGGCTCAGAGCTAACATCCGCGCCCATCCTCCTCCACCACACATGTGGGACGCCTACTACAGCATGGCCCAACAAGCGGTGCCAGACCCACACCCGGGGATCCCAACCGGCAAATCCTGGGCTGCCAAAGCAGAACATGCGAACCCAACTGCTGTGCCACCGGCCTGGCCCCTAATCCTACTTTTTAATCCTATAGCCCCTATTGTAACAGCAATACAAAGGGTGAGGTTATAAGAAATTGCTAATTAACTGAAATGTTCTTGATGTACAACTAAGCGAAGCATTATGAGACATTCAAAAGAAAATGGAAAGTATCATCCAAAGGGCAGACCAATTATAAATAACAGGCGTACAATCTAAACAACCTAAGCAAACCAGAAGAGAGCACTTTCTGGAGCTGCCGCTCTTTCAGCCATAAACAGTATCTGGTATAATGATTTACACTTCGCAGCGCACTTTCACAAGCACATTGAGGTCAACAGCGCTCTGTGAGGTATATGGAGAGATAACATTTTACCCATGAGGACTGAAACGTTCCCTCCAGAAGCTGAAGGAAGTACCGACAGGTAGTCTGGGCTTTCCACCGCACCTGCTGCTTCCCATTCACTACAGAGCTCCTCGGAGTCTCACTTCTGCCTTCACACTCAAATGAAACCACTACCTCCAAGATCACCAATAATTTCCTTTAGAAAAACGCATGAAAAGAAAAGAATATGGAACTCTGAGGGTGCTGGTGATGTTCTGTCCTCAGCTGTGTGGTTACCTGAGTGTGTTCACTTCATGGTAACTCATTGAGCTCTGTGTGCTTTTCTGAATGCATGTTATATTAAAAAAAAAAAAAAAGAAGAAAGAAGGAAAGAAAACTCGCAGTTGCTGAGTGTGAGGGGAAAATGACAATTCTAAAGAGAATTATTTATGAAGATAAATTATCCACCCCACCACAGTTACTCAAAAAATTCCCAGTTACTTTCTCATCTAATCATTGTATCTGTTAAGATAGGTTAGTAATCTCACCCTCATATTACAGATAAAGAACCAAGGTCACCAAGTTTGTAATGGCACAGTCAGGGTTTGAATAAAGTGTAACTTGCCCAAAGTCCATTCTCTTTCCTCTACACAACCTAAAGTATACGAGTCTTATGCAGTTGAAATCATGGGACATATACTATTTTCATACTCATCTTAAGCTTCCATGCCTTCAAAGTGATCACTTTCAATGGCTGTTTAAGCAATATTCCAATGTGCTGATGTACCATAATTTAATGAACCATTCTCCTAGAGCTGAATCTCTGGATTTTTTTCCATTTTTAATTATTATTGGTAACATTAGAGGATGCCTTATTGCTGGACTACTGCTGTCAGCTGTCTTCCAAAAAATGACTGAATCTTATCACACATCCTCATCCCTTTCCGCAAATACACAAACAGAAAATTTCAATAGCTGTCCTCCACTAAAAAAAAAAAATTGTAATTAAAATAAAATAAGAAATGACACTCTGAACTCCAAAGCCCTCAAAATTGGGCCTCAATTTGTAATTCTGGGTTTATGTTGCATTGCACCACTCATTATATGCTCTCCTAGTTGCCTCAAACTTCCCAGTCTTTCATAATTTGTTGGTCTTACACAATTAAACACCAGCTCTTCCATGAAGCGTACAAACCCATTCTTACAGTCTGAATTAACTTTCTCCTCCACAGTGCTCCACAATCTTTCCCCCCATTTTGTAAATATTTTGTTCTGCTTTAAATTAGTTGCAGAGGACTGTTTCTCATACTAGATAACAAGCTCCCTGAAGGCAAGACTCACCTCTTGGCAATGCGCCTTAAGAAACAGAAACCAAACTAGGGAGTAGTGGCTGAAGAGAAGGAAGCAGCATGAGGCCAGAGGAAAAAGCAAAACCAGGCCCATTGGGCACTAATGCCCACTCTGCTGATCCCAGGCACGTCATGTATCCTTTCTACATTCCAGTTTTACTTACTGTAAAAATGATAATAATAGTGCTTTAGGGACATGATTTGAACACGGACTAGAATGAAAAACAGAAAAAGAAAGAACGAAAACATCATCCAGAAAAAACTTCAAAGGGGCAAAAAATGTGTATATCCCAAGTCGTCTTCCTACAATCATTCTCCTCTAATACATTCCCACTGAGGCAAACATTGATCTTTATAAAACACAAATGTCCTTCAATGCCCTAAGAAATCTGTGTCCTTATACCTCAGCAGTCAATTTCATACCGTGTAACTTCCCCTCTCATTCTCTGCACGTTGCACAATGAACTTGCTATCACAAGACCTCAGAAAAGCCTTCCCTGAATCTCCCAGACTGAGCCAATACCATGATGGGCTCTCTCAGCCGTCTTCACTTCAATGTAGCACTTTTCAGTATTGTAATTAAAATAGTCGCAATGTTTGTGCACCCAGCTGCAAAGCACACTTTCTGAGTGAGGGGAGGGAGCGTGTCCGCCTTAACCCCAGGCCTAGCACAGTTCTACTTGGCACCCAGTTAGCTCTGCGGTAGTCGCGTCATGCTGAATGAAAGGTCCTGTCACAGTAAACGCTGTCACTGAGCGCAAACGCGGGGCCTCCAGGCTGGTCTATCTAAGGGCTCTTTGAGGATCCTCCTCGCTTTCTCAGAATGGGATGATGATAATCTCCCAGGAAGAAAAGCTCAGCCCGAGCCCACTGGAGCGGGTTCCCTTCCTCCCTCCGAGAGCCAGGGCTGCAAGAGCAGACAGAGAGGCTCCAGCCCAGCCGGGGCGCGGACACGTGGAAAGCCCGGGAGCCGCATCCTCGCTCCGCCCGCCTGTGCCGGCCGCCCGGTGCACCCGGGCTCAGCAGGCCCCACTCCCGTCCACCTCCACCTCCGTTTCTCACCTGGCGCTCGCCCTGAGCGCTGTATTTGTTCCCTTTACTCAGCCCCAGGGACTTCTCCAGCAGCGTCAACTCTGCGGCCGCCGCCATCTTCCGGGAGAGCTCCTGGCAGGGGCGGGACCTGGACAGCAAGGATCTCCGGCATTGGCGGGGAGGGAACGCCCCCTCCTACAAGTGTCACCGGCTATTGGCTGAACGAAGGGGGGCGTGGAAGGCGCGTGTCTGCGCGCAGGAGGCGGGGCTAAGGAAAGGGGCGGGACCGACGGAGGGGTGTGGGACAGGTCGTGAGAGATTCTCACCTTTTGGAGCTCTGGAGGACCTACCTCAGAGATGGGCTTTGGTTGTTGCAGTACACAGGATCTGCCAACTTCTAAACCGCAGGCTCTTGGCCTGGCTGCTAGGGTTAACTAGTTAACTCATTTGACGTGCTAAGAGACTTTTTATACATAAATGGAACCGAAATTTACTTTCGTTTGACTGAAGACTCTGTGAATTAGAACAATTGAATTGAGTAGCAAAGAGTTCACAATTTATTGGAATTTCTAACATATAGCATTATTCATGGGGATTTTAATTGTGTTGTAATGGTGAATTGGAAAAACTAATTTTTCTTCTCCCAATCTGCAGTTCAATAGTAGCAGTAGAATTATGGATTTAAAGATTATGCATGGAGCATATCAGTACTTCATCTTTCTCGTATTGCAAATAAAGATCACTAAAACTATTAATGGCTGATTTTCTCTCCATATTGAAGCATGAATAACCAAAACGTGTATTAGTCTGAGAGAAATGGCAAAGAAATTCTGCAAGGTAGTTAATCACTAAATCAGAAATATAGAAGTTTAGTGGGATATGCTGTCACTGTTGATGCGTTCTCTACCCCTCAATACTTAATGAGTTAACACTGGCAGCAGAAGTAAATGTAAGGGAAAGAGAATTTATCCAAATCAACATAAATAAAATACAAAGGAAATTCCCGTATAAGTGGATTATTGTGCATTAGTTATTGGTTTATTTTCCTTATAGAGAACTGAATGACTCTTTCCCTACTTCCAAAAAGGCCAGTTCTCTGAGAGAATTCACATGTCTATTTTCAGTGTTTAGGCACACTTTTTGCTTGAAATAAAACATTTTTTAAAAAAATTCACGTTTATCTAATTCCAGTGAGTGGTAGATTTAAAATAAGGCCTGAGATAAATGACTAAACTGAGAATGGATATTCACCCAAATGATGAAAGTGATAACTTTGGGAGAGTACCATTGGATAAATGGGTGGAATATCACTTTTTAATTCATGCAGTTTGATTTGAATTATTGCAGATAGATTATGCAGTTAAAAAGAAAGTTTGTTTGTTTTAATGTAGTTATAAGCTTCCTTCTTCCTTTCAAGTCCTGAAGGTTTTTAACCTTGAATTTCCTTTTCTTCTCTGATATTCTTACTTTTGAGGTGGATGTTCAGGACTGGGGAAGAAAATTGGTTGACCACTGCAGCACTTCTCAGATGAAAAGGAAGGGAGGTGATGCCATATAAAAAGAGGCAGATTTAAACTGGATTTCAGGAGCCAGAGGCTCTAGTCTCTGTTCAGCACTAATTAGTTGTGTTACTCTAGGTAGGCAGTTAACCCCATTGGGACTCAGTTTCCCCAAGTATAAGCGAATGGGCTCGGATTAGATATTCTCTCTGGTTCCTTTTGACATCGACATTCCATCTTTCGATATTTAAGGTGAACATATATTTCACTTTTTGCCTTAAAGTGAACATGTATTTTTGTACTATTGATGTAATTTTGTAATTGTAACTGCACTACTTGTACAATTTTGTATTGTTGGCTGAAAGAACCTTTTGTTGTGGCCAACTGTGGCATATAAATATAGTGGCTTGCTTGTTTTGAACAGAATTTAGGGGTGGCCACAGAGAAAGGGGTCTAGGTGTCCCTGTCATACTCTCTACTCTTAATACCAAGCTTCATGACTTGCATAGCCAGTCCTGCATGTAAAGCTTATTACTTTTGCTCTCTTTGTTTAATAGACTAAAAAGATTCCAAGAAGCATTTGAGGTTTTAGCATTCAGTACTTAGACAAAGGGAACTGAATGTATCTTTAATGAGTGTAATCTATTTCAGAAACTTCAGCATGATCTAGCGTGGCTGCCTCTGTATCCTTTATTTCCCTCCTCCTTGAAGCCAGAAGGAAACAAAGACTTGCTAAGCACTCTTGTGTGTTAGGTGGTTTAGCATACATTATATCATTCAATTTTCACAACAATAATGGGAGATGTGTGGCCTTTAGGTATTAGTCAGTGCTTATGGATGCAAACAACAATATCTACTCTGATTAATTTAAGCAGAGGAGAGATATATTAAACGCTTTTAGGAAGTTCACAATAACGTCAAGAAGGCTGGAGAAACGATCTCAAAGCTAGGGTTCCAAAACCAAGCTGGAGAATTGCCCACTGATGTGATGGCTACAAAGTACAAACACCAGAAATTAGATTTTACTGCAGCTGCTACTGCCATGAGCACCAATGCCGCTTCTGCATCAGGAGCATGACCTTAAAATCATTGGGAAACTGCTCCTCTCCCACTGTTGCCTTTGGAAATTGGATGCCCTGGGCTACCAGCTATTGCAGCACAAATGGCGGCTCCATACACAGTGTGCTTCCTAACGTTGCTCACTTCTGAATCAAAATGTGTGACTGGCAGAACTTGCTTGTGTCCTGGCTGTAAGGTAATCCCAGAAATTGAGTTTGACTTCTATATTCAAGGGCCATTGATTACATATTTATCTCTTGTACCGTGACAAAATGATTCAAATAAAGGAGGCACTCATTATGCAATGCTTATCTGCTCTGCATTATAGAAACAACATAACTACCAAAAATGTGTAACTATCAAAAACTCTGACCATTGACATAACTATCAAAAAATGTGGAGATAAGATGAAGAGCATATGGAAATGAGAACAGCTTGCTGATTGTCCTAGATATTAATTAGAAGAAAAAAACTATTATTTCAAATTAGATGCTGAAAGAGCAGGAGGGAAAGAGAAAGAAAAGATTACTAGCTAATTCCAATATTGTTGGTAATAGGTAACTGATAGGCAGTATCCAAAAGAAGAGGGGATTAAGGTTATCATATAAAGGTATTATTCTAAAGGAAACCTTGAAACAAAAACACCAATTTTCCTAAATGCCAAAAGAAAGAGAGAAGGCTAGCAAATAAAACAGACCACGTAAGTGGATGACTGTGTGTCTGTCTGTATGAGTGTGTGTAGTTTCTATAGCATAAATCAGTATTACAAAACTGAGACAACTATCTAGATTATATTAATAAATATATATAGGCTTAACTCACCTTTAAAAAGAAAAGGATTTTTTTGAATTGGCCAATAAAGCAAAATTCACATTATATTGTTTACAAGAGCACACCTAAAACAATAGGAAGGGTACTTTATAATGCTAAAGGCTACAGTACGAAATAAAGATAAAATAGTGATTAATATTATGTATCCAATAACATGACAAAATTTTCACTAAAGCGGATACAACAGGAGATGCTAGGAGAAATAGAAACCCAGTAATAATAAGAGCCTTTAATATATCTCTCTCAATCTGAGACAGAGAAAGGGGACGAAAAATCAGGAATAATATAAAAAATCGAGACGAGATAATCAATAATACAGAACATATACCATATACAAATCTCTCAAACCTGATAAATAGAGAAAACACCTTCTGTGTTAGTTTCCTACGGCTGCTATGACAAATTCATGCAATCTTGGTGGCTTAAAATAACAGAATTTATACTCTTGCATTCTGGAGGCTACAAGTCGAAAATCAGTTTCATTGGACCAAGATCAAGGTGTCAGCAGGACGGCGTTGTTCCGATCTTCAGGGCCAGCATCTTCAAATCTATTTCTGTTCCGTCTTTTCACAGACTTCTCCTTTGTGTGTGTCAAATGTCCCTCCGCCTCTCTCTTGCAAAGACACTTGTAATTGCATTTAGGGTCCAATTGGATAACCCAGGGTAGTCTCCCCATCCACAAACCCTTAACTCAATCATATCTTTCAAGACCCTTTTTCCTTATAAAGCAATGTTTCCAGGTTCTGGGGATTAGGACCTGATATATTTGGGGGCCGCTGTCTGCGTACCATGCCTTCGTTTCAAGTGTACATGAACATTTATGAAAACTGATCATATCTTGAGTCACAAAGAAAATACATTTAAAGCGTAAATACATCCTAAAGAATAAAAATAACAAAAACATGATTCTTTGACCACAATACAATAAAATCAGAAACTAATAATAAAATAAAAATTTTAAAAGGCTTTTTTTAAAACCAGAAAACATTCTAATAAACAACTCTTAGGTGAAAGAGGAAACAGGGTGAAACCGCAGAATATCTTGAATTTTTGAGATACAGTTAGAAGAGGAAAATCTACACTATAAAATATTTATATTAATAAAAAATAAATAAAATTTAAATCTAGATAAAGAATTTAAAAATAAGCCAAAAGAGAGCAGAAGGAAAGAAGTAATAAAGATAAAAGAAATGTGTAAGAAAACAACAACAACAGAAGAGTAGAACTTATACATAAAGTCAAATTACAAAAGTTGAAAAACAGCAAAATTAACAAACTACTAGCTACTACAGCGAATAGAAAAGGGAGAAAGCACAAATACAAAATTTCAAGTGACAAGGGGGAAATAACCCTCATAACAGAAAAATTTAAAAATCTTGAGATTTATTTTGTACAAGTCTATGAGAATAAATGTGTAAACTTAGGTGACATTTTGTGGAAAAAATTTTCAGAATCATTTTCTAGAAAAGTGCAATGTAAAATTGACACCAGCGGGACAGAAATTCTAAATAGACTGATAATTACTACAGAAGAGATAGAGGAAGGAGTAAAAGAGCTTCCCCACGTAAAAATACCACGTCCACGTGTGTTCACAGGTGAGTCTATCAGACTGAAAGATCAGATCATCCCAATGGTGGTAAAGCTATCCCAGAGCATAGACGAAGAAGAAAAACTTGGCAATTCATTTTACAAAGGGAGTAAAACATTGGTCCCCAAACCTGTCAAAGATTTCTCCAAACAAGAAAACTACAGAACAATCTCAGTTATAAATATAAAGGTAAAAGTCAAAAATAAAATATTAGCAAATAGAATCCATCAGCACATTAAAAAATGCTGCATGTGGCCGCCCAGTGGTGCAGCTGTTAAGTGCGCATGTTCTGCTTCGTCGGCCTGGGGTTCGCTGGTTGAGATCCCGGGTGCAGACATGGCACCGCGTGGCAAGCTATGCTGTGGTAGGCGTCCCACATATAAAGTAGAGGAAGATGGGCACGGATGTTAGCTCAGGGCCAGTCTTCCTCAGCAAAAAGAGGAGGATTGGTGGCAGATGTTATCTCAGGGCTAATCTTACTAAAAAAACAAAAAACCAATAATAATGCATCATGAATAAGTAGTATTTATTCCAAGAATGCTAGGTCGGGGCTGGTCCAGTGGCACAGTGGTTAAGTTTACAGGCTCTCCTTCGGTGGCTTGGGGTTCGCAGGTTTGGATGCTGGGTGTGGACCTACACACCGCTTATCAAGCCATGCTGTGGTGGCATCCCACATACAAAATAGAGGAAGATTGGCACAGGTGTTAGCTCAGGAACACTCTTCCTCATCAAAAAAAAAAGAATGCTAGGGTGGTCCAACATTAGGAAATCAATGAATATAATCCATCATATTAATACAGATAAGAAGAAAAATCATATGATCATCTCTACAGGCTCATAAAAGTTTGATATTATTTAATATTCATTCACATCAATAACATTCAATAAAATAGCAATTAATATATGCATGTGTTGTGTGTGCCCTGAAGTTCCAAAGGTAGCAGTTTATTTTTTATTTATTGGGAAGACATTAGAGGCTTTCTTGTAAAGTTAGGAACAAGGCAAGAATGCTCAGTATCCCCACTATTTTATAACATTGTGTTAGAGGGTTTTAGCCAATGCACTGAGATAAGAGAAAGTAATTAGAGCATATGAATGGAAATAAGAGATCAACTATTTCTGTTTGTAGATAATACGATTTATCTCTTAAAAACTCAAGAGAATCAGTGGAAAAACTACAAACAATAAGAGAATTTATTGAAGTAGCAGATTATAATATGAACATTCAAAAATCAATAATTAGAACTTATAATTAAAAATATCTTTTGTATTAAATATTAAGAAATCTAGATGTAAACATAATAAGAAGTGTTAGTTATGTGAATAACAATATAAAAACACAAGGCTGAAAAGTATATTTGAACAAATGAACAGACATGCCATATGGATATCAATCTTATCTAATTTATAAATTAGTAAATTCCAATAAAAAAACAACAGGTAGTTGGTTTTTTTTTTTTTTTAAATCTGGAGCTGGATACAGTAAAAAGTTCATTTGGAAGAACAGATGAGCAAGAAATGCCCTAAAAACTCTGTGGGTTAAAAAAAGAGCAATGGGGGGCTGGCCCTGTGGCTGGGTGGTTATGTTCATGTGCTCCGCTTCAGTGGCCTGGGGTTCACCAGTTTGGACCCTGGCCACAGACCTGGCACAGCTCGTCAGGCCATGCTGTGGTGGCATCCCACATAGAAGAACTAGAGTGACTTACAAATAGGATATACAACTATGTATCGGGGCTTTGGGGAGAAAAAAAAAGAGGAGGATTGGTAACAGATGTTAGATCAGGGCCAATCTTCCTCTTAAAAAAAAAAAGGAGGAATGGAGGGTGAGGGCTGGGAGAGCCATTTAAGAAAATAAAACACAATAAATCCTCTATAATCAAAACATGGTGGTGTTGACATGTGAATAGACAGATCAATGAAACAGAATAGAAAATCCAGATACAGACCTGGTTGTATTTGTTAATATACAATAAAGGCAGCATCTCAAATTAATGTGGGAAAAGATGAACTTTTTAATAAATGGTGTTCAATAGCTTCCATCGTACACACAGATAAATTCCAAACTCATTAGAGATTTAAATATAAAAAGTAAAAGCTTACAAGTACAAGGACAACGAGCACAAGTACTCTAGGTAAGTTCCTCTGTACCCTAGGAAAGGAGGCAGCATTCCTAGTCATTACTCCAAATCCACATGCGCTAAGGGAGATGATCCGTACGTTTGACACCATAACAATAAAGGGACTTTTGAGTGGCAAAAAAAGTCATACACAACATAAAAATAACAGATGAAAAACTGGGAAACATTTGCAACTTATACTATTATAAATGTTTAACATCTTTAATGTAATAAAAACTTCTAAAAAGAGAGAAAAGATCATACTATCTATAAGGAAAAATAGCTAGAAACATGGATAGACATTTCACAGAAAATTTATACAAATGTCCCTTAAAGCTACAAAAAGGTACTCAAATGTACTCACGATAAGAGGAATGCAAATTAGAATCACATGGACACCGTTTCTTAATCTATCAGATGGCAACTTTCCAAGGTGCGACGAGATGCTCTATGGTAGGCTGCTGTGGAGAATCAGCTGCTCTCACACATTTCAAGTGAGAGCAAAAGGGTACAATCCCTATGAGGGGAATTGAGTGATGTCTGGCAAAATTACATACATGTTTACCCTTTGGCCCAGAAATCCCACTTCTGAGAATCGGTTCCATAGAATACTGGCAAAAAAAAAAAAAGATGTACGAACAAGGCTGTTGAATGCTATCCCATTTATGATAGCAAAAACTGTAAACACCCAAATGTCTTTAAAGGGGACTGGTTGAAGAAAGCTTGGTACATCCCCAAAGTTCTATGGAGTACTATGCATCTCTGAAGAGGACTGAGGAAGATCTCTATATCGTGGTATAAAGTGATCTCCAGGATATATTATTAAGGGAAAAGGCAAGGAGGAAAGATGTTTATGGCATGTTATCATTCGTCTAGTAAGTTGGGGGTGGTACAAATCTATGCCATTTTTGCTTTTATTTTAAGAACGGAATTATAAACCAAAAACTTTAAAAAAAGATTGCCTATGATGGAGGAGATGGTGTGGAGAGGACAGAAAGAGAAACTAGACTTTTGCAACTGTACTTTTTCTTATAGCTTTGACTTTGGAACCAGATGGATCTTTTGACATAATTATAAAAAATTAAATTAAAAAAGAAATCCTTAAAAAACTGAAATTAAAAGAAAACACACTGTACCTCAAGTTGGTGACATGATCGCATAGTGTAGAACTCTTTTAAGTGACTTTATAACAATACTTTGTACATTCTTAGTGAGATTTATTCTAAGGATGAAAATTCATGAAAAAGCGTATATTTTTGGTTCAGTTAGCATATCAGCAGTGTCACCGTTGGTATTGTTATTGTAAGGCATGCGTACTATGTACTCTGTGCTAAGGCATGGATACTGTGGGGCAACGCAAAGGAGTAATTATGTGGCGTTGCTGGAACTTGGGAGTTTGGGTATGGCAGAAAAGAAAAGCGGATGTAAGAGAGATGAGGTTAAATCTAAACTCCTCAGTTCTGAATTTGAACTGAAATATCAGTATGAACCCATGATCATTTTATCTTAAAGAAAATAAAAAGTATTTCCTATCCAGCTCTGTTCACTTAAACAGCTTAGAAACAAGGACTACTTCATCATACTGAGAGCTCCTAGTATCCAGATTCTGGTTACAAATACCAGCAATGAGGGCTCCTTGGAGAATTGGTTGATTCCAGATCTGAGATAGGAAATTTGCAAGATAAATCTAGATCATCTAGTCATAGCAGAAAGCAAAGAATTTATCAAAGAGTAATAAGGAGTGTCAAAGAATAGGATAGGACCATTTGAGTGTCAATAAAAATAATTGCAATGGATTAAAACACTTTTTGCTTAAATCTATGAGCTCATAATGATACTAAAAAATGAAAACAAGAACAAAATAAAAAAGAACTCTCACTGATCACCTTGGGAGGATTCTAAAGAGCCAATTCATCGTTTTGAAAAGTGATAAATAATGGGGACAGATAAAGACACAGTTAAAAAACATTATCCTGCTGGAGACATGAACAGACATTTCTCCAAAGAAGATATACGGATGGCCAATAGGCACATGAAAAGATGCTCATCATCACTGATCATCAGTGAAATGCAAATCAAAACTACACTAAGATATCACCTGACACCCATTAGAATGACAAAAATATCTAAAACTAATAGTAACAAATGTGGGAGAGGTTGTGGAGAAAAAGGAACCCTCATACACTGCTGGTGGGAATGCAAATTGGTGCAGCCACTACGGAAAACAGTATGGAGATTCCTCAAAAAATTAAAAATAGAACTACCATACGATCCAGCCATTACACTACTGGGTATCTATCCAAAGAGCTTGAAGTCAGCAATTCCAAAAGTCCTATGCACCCCAATGTTCATTGCAGCATTATTTACAATAGCCAAGACATGGAAGCAACCTAAGTGCCCATCAACAGACGAATGGATAAAGAAGATGTGGTACATATATACAATGGAATACTACTCAGCTGAAAAACAGAACAAAATCATTCCATTTGCTATAACATGGATGGACCTTGAGGGAATTATGTTAAGTGAAATAAGCCAGTTAGAGAAGGGTAATCTGTGTATGACTCCACTCATATGAGGAATTTAAAAATGTGGACTAAGAGAACAGATTAGTGGCTACCAGGGGAAAGGTGGGGTGGGGGGTGGGCACAAAGGGTGAAGTGGTGCACCTACAACAGGACTGACAAACATTAATGTACAACTGAAAGTTCACAAGATTGTAACCTATCATTAACTCAATAAAAAAAAGGAAAAAAAAAACCCCAAAACGAAAAAACATTATCCTATAGTACCGTATCTCAGGGAAACCAAATCCTGATGAGGGGGATAAAGTTTCTTTTTATAGAAGTGCTCCAGCTAACAAACGAAGAGAAAACAACAGAATATCCTTGTTTTGCATCCCCCAATGTAATAATAGACCAGAACAATGATTATCAATAACTATTCAGATCACACAGAGACCATCAGACATGGTGTGCTTCTGAGAGAGGTACACATCATCACATATGAACTAGAATTGCCAGTTGAATCTGAATGTGATCAAGGCTTTTGATCTAACAACCAATTTACAGGAAATAATAGCAGGAGAAAGGAACACGTTAAGTGACACCATGGAGAGGCAATCAGCAAATTCTGGATCACAAAAAACTTTATAGGACAAAAGATCTGATTGTTTCAATAAATAACTTGCAAAGAAAAAAGAAAAGACAGAGAGAGGTAGAACCCACAGCTTTGAAGTATTATAGGGCTATATCAATCAGTTGCAATGTATGGATCTTTTTTCAAGCCTAATTCTAACAAAAACAATAAAAACTGTTAAATAAGAAAAAAGTTGATGTTCAACAATGACAGTGGCAGGTGTTTCCTGTAGTACATTTTACACACTAGGGATATTAAATTACTTGCCCAAATTCACGTAGCTAATCGATCTATGCATGAATTAGCTGTAGGTTTTTAAAAATGCAGACGTCATACCATACTCCTAGAGATTCTGATTTATTTTGTCTGGGGTGGGACTAGGCATTGGTGTTAAAAAAAAATCCGCAGGTGATCTTAATGAGCAGCCAGTGTTGAGACCCCTTTAGTGGATGGAAGATCTGGAATTCCAACTCAGCTGTCTGGTTCTCGGGCCCACACGGTTCTAACTTCCTTCTGTCTCCTGTCCCTGTTTTTATGGTGAGTTGACGCATACTCTACTTCACTCAATATGAAGCATATGAAAGAGGAGAAAAATTGTATTTTATTTAAAATAATCAATAAATGTATTTTTTAGATCTGCATTTTAATTTGGAGATATCCATATCAAGACAGCCTTACTCATAATAAAAATAACTTGATTTGATTTTTGTCAAATGGAACACTTCTGTAGTCTGCTGCTATCATAATCAAGTTCTAAGTCCACAGTACCTTAGGATACAAATTAAACATCAAATGAAATTAATTTGGCAAGGGGAACACGAACTGGCTGTCTTTCCTTTCTGGAGCATGCCTGACAGCTTTCTGTATGTCATACTGGCATCTGTTAAAATGAGCCGCATATGCCAGAACCTGTTAACTGTATCCGATTGCTCTTAGCAGTGCTTATCTGGCAATATTCAGTTTTAGGAGAGCTTAACTTTGTGTTTGAGAATATGTTTCGGGTTTAAACCCATCTCGAAGTGACATCAACCCCGTGGGAAATAAGGTGTTGCAGGTGCGACACGTGCTCTTATTTCTTTGCCCAGATTCCTCTCACATCTATGTGTGTCCTGCATTTATCCCTTGTGTTCGTTAAGCCATCACCATGCTCCCGGAACTGGACTAAGCACCAGGGACACACTGATGAACAACGTCCCAACAAGCTCAGGGTGTCTTGAGGGAAGAGACTTGAAAACGGACAATTAGAATGGTGTGACAGGCAATGATCAGGAAGTAGAATAAGAAAACACAGAGGATCGCTGAATCTGGAGGGGGGGACGTCAGGGATGGTTCCCAGGAGGTCATGATGTCCAAGCAGAGACTTGAAGGATGAAAGGCGTTTGTGGGTGGGAGGTGAGACGGAATGGTGTTGGAGAGTTCCTCTTGGGAGGAATGACATTTGCAGAGGCTGTAAAGTCAGGAGAACAGGATTCTTTGCAGGAACTGCTCAGGTTGAATAGGTGAGCAGTGGGGCTGGACAGGTTAGCAGATGCTGGATCAGAAGGGGCCTTGTGAGCTGCATTAAGAAGTCTTTACTCCAAAGTCTCTTGGGCACCTCAAACTCAACATGTCTGACCTGAACTTGCTGTGCCTTTTCCCCTGATCTGCCCCCTTTCTCCTAGTCCCCGTCTCACTGAATGACATGCAAACATTTGCCCAAATGACAAGTCCGGGTGCCATCCTTGACTCTTCCCTCTCCTTCGTGTCCCACATGCAGACAGCAGAGGGTATACTCAAGCCCCACGACAGAGCAATCTTCCTTCTCCTGCCACCCCAGCATGGGAAGATTGGCTAAAACTCTTTACACTAGATATAATTTTTGGGCGATACTGCCTTCTGGCCACTGTCACCCCCTTGAAAGCTGCCCTTTATGTCCACTTCTCCTGTCCTCATGATTCATGCCTTAGCACGAGCACCATCGTCAGCTGTCTGAAATTCTTCAGCCACCTCCTACCTTGGTCCCGATGTCCACTTTCCCCTGTTCCCGTCTGTCCTGCACCCTGCTACTCTAGAGATCTCTTTAAACTGCCATCTATTTTGTCACTCCCCTGGTGAAAGTGTGTCCGTGGTTTCTCATAGGACTTAGAATTTAGTCCAGACTCCTCAGCCCACAACTAAGGTCTGTTATAACCTGACCTCTGTTGACTTCTTCAAATTCACTTTCTGACACTTCCTGCCTGGTGCTCTATGCTCCAGTCCTGCCTGTCTCCTCAGGCTCCCAGAAATCCCCAGATGCTCTCTGACCTTCAGACCTTTGCATCTGTGGTTCTCCACACCAGGAATGCCCCCACCCTCCCACCCTAGCTCTCTCTTAGGCCTGAAACCCTGAGCTCTCACGGCAGCCTTGGGAATGCTCCCTGCATGACGAGTACCCCGCTGTATTGAAACTGTCTTCTTGTCTCTCTGGCCCCCACTGGCAAGCTCACTGTGTCCTGTTTATTACTGAGTCATGAGCACCTGCATGAGGCTTGGAACAGAGTGGGAACTCGATAAATTCACTTCTTGAATGAATAAATGAACATGCAAAGATGCAGAATGATATTGAAACCCAGGCAAATGGGTCAAAATAGCTAACATGCATATTATAGGATATTGTAGAATTCTGCCTTTAAGTATATATTAAAATCTGAAAGCAGAAAACCTATATCTGGTGGGTAGGCCAGTGCAAATGAAAATGATTTGGAAAACAACAAATCAGGAGTTGGCAGCCAGTTGACTAAAAGAAAAATGATTTCATTCCCTAGTCCCCCAATCACTCATTCATTGATCTCCTGAACCATCTTTGGGCTCAGGAAGTGGCTGTTTATCATCTCATCACCATCGTCACCTTCATCCTCATCCTCATCATTGGACTATTAAACATTTGTCTATCATTGCTCTGCCGGACTCTGTTCTAAGCTCTTTACTTGATTTAACTCATGGATCCTCTTGACTTTTGAAGCAAATACTATTACCACCCCATTTTAAAGATGAGGAAATGGAGCTCAAAGAAGGGCGAGGAGCTGAGTTTTCAGAGCATTCCAGATAGTGAATACCTTAGAAGAATGAAATAGTCCCATCTCTCCCAGGTTGGACTCAGTCCTACCTGCTGTGCTCCCTGCAGCCTCATAACCCCAGGACTCAGTGGCAACTCAGTTGGAAGCTCCAGGTTCCTCTTGGGGACACCAGTTCATCAGAGCCTGGGTAGAGCTTGGCCTGAGAACCATCCAGGGGTCACAGCTGCGCAGTGGTGGCTTGCCCGCCAGCAGCGGCTGCTGGCACCAAGACTGTTGCTGAGCTGAGGACGTGTAAGGGAAATGCTGTTGGCACAGCTGTAACCACAGTCTGAGGGTTATGGATGGCAGATAATCACAGGAGTTTTAGGAGCGGACTATATCCCCAACCTCTGTGAAGGAAGGCCCAAAGGCGAGGCGGGTCCTCCGTGCTTCCCTTACAGTGAAGAGTTAGCCTGTGGCCAGCACACGCTTACAGATCCGACCCCTGGGTAGGTGAATCCTTTCTGTTCGGGAGGAGTACAGGCTGTTGGAGGGACTCATGCTCACGTACTGCTTCCTTCAGACTCTGCCCAGGGGCACCTTCTCTCTGAAGACTTTTCTAATCCATTCTTCCCCCTGCCTCCAGCCCAGGTAGCCCTGGCCACTCCCCTTTTGGGTCCCACTGAATCGCATACCTACTTCCAACAAAGCACTGGCCACCCTTCATTGCGCTTATTCCTTCACATCTAGGATTCTTCCAGGTAGACTCTAAGTCACTTAAGAGGTGACTGGCACAGAGTTGCCGTTTGATAAATGTTTCTAGAATGAGTGAATGAAGAGTAAATGAATAGCAATTGTAGGAGTGAAATATTAGGGAGACAGAATAGCGTTGGAGAAAGAGGATGGGCTTTATAGCGAGTGTTCCAAGCTGTACACACGCAGAAGGATGAGCAAGCTACACGCTGGGGTCGAAGGGCCCCGCCTGTCTCATCTATGGCAGATACTGTTGGGCTCCTACCCCGACTCTATTGCCCTCCCTTTTCTTCCATACAGCACAGCACACCTTCCATAAGGCTGCCAGAGAGTATAGGGGCGGAGCTTGTGAAGCAAAGTTTTGATAACTTTGGTCCAAAGTAGGTAGCCCATTATTCCATGGTCTTTCTCTGCTAATACTCTTTTTTTTGTTTTTTTAAAGATTGGCACCTGAGCTAACACCTGTTGCCAATCTTTTTTTTTTTTTCCTTCTTCTTCTCTCCAAAGCCCCCCAGTACATAGTTGTACATTTTAGTTGCGAGTGCCTCTGGTTGTGCTCTGTGGGATGCCACCTCAGCATGGCCTGATGAGCAGTGCCGTGTCCACGCCCAGAATCCGAACTGGCGAAATCCTGGGCAGCCAAAGCAGCGCAGTGAACTTAACCACTCAGCCACAGGGCTGGCCCCTGCTAATACTCTTTTTAATGGCTTAAAAAAATTATTCTTAGCATCTTTCGTAAACTTCAGCTCATTTTAGACTTTTTCTTTCCCAACAACATTCATGCGTGCATTGGTTGCAGTGGTCTACATAGCAAGTAATTCTACAGCCTCAGAAGCTTAGCACATGAAGACTGATTTCTCACTCAGGTCGCTGTTCCTTGTGGGTCTCTGATAGACACAGTCATTTGGGGACCCAGGCTCATGTTGTCTAGTGGCTCCAATATCCTTAAAGGCCTCAAAGTCCTCCTCTGGACCCTTCTAGTCTGAACTGTAGATGGAAGAAGGGAGAGCGTTGAGGGCTATGCCAAATATTTTGGGCTAGGTCTCAAAATGTGGCACATCACTTCTGTCTACATGCCGTTGACTAGAACTCAGTTGCGACGCCGCCTGACCAAAGGGAGGCTGGGTAATGTCATCTGTCTGTCTGCTGGTTGTTCTGCACTTGCGCCTGGCTTCCATTCTCCATGCTCTTTGGCCCTGCTCTGAGCCCCAGAAGACTGACATCACCCTGTGGATGACATCACCCAGAATCTCCTACCCTCTGGTTTCCAAATAGGATCAGTGTGGGAGGCACAGGCAGGAGATTGTAGGGCTAGAGTCTGGAGTTTTTATACCCTTCTCCCTTCTTGCATTTGGCTTCGTAATAGAGTCTGACTGTGTTTCTGATGTTTGATGATTGACAGCATTTAGGCTCTCAGTCCCCCACCCCACCACCACACATCTGGTACTTCATGTCAGGAAGACCCATCCACCTTTTGAGTTCTTGACACCAGTGGGAAGTTTGAACCTTGCAGCCCTAGCCTGGGCATGGGAACCCTTCTCCAGCCTCAGCCCCCAGGCATGATGAAGGCCAAACCCACTCTGCGCCCTTTGCTCTTGCCTTTACAGACAGGCTTGCATCTACCCTTCTCTTCCTTGAAGTCCTTTGTTTGTGAGTGATACACTTTTTTTAAAACTCTCCTGGTGCATGAAGTGTCATCAGTGGAGACATCCAACCTGATAGTTGAGAAGGAGTCCATCTCGTATACGTGGGGTGACCACAAGACAGGCTGTGTTATCTGAGAGCAGTTGGTAAGTGAGGGGTAGTAGTAGCTTTCTCTTCTTGCTAGTCCCTGGGTACAGCAATATCTTTCATTGATTTTCTTAATTCTTTCCATGCCTCTGTAAATAGTCCTTTCATTAGAGTGTTTTGAATCATCAGAGTTGGTTTCTGTTTCCTGCAAGAATCCTGATTGATACTGGAAGGAAAGGAAAGAGGTTTGGTGAGCATTTAGTCAGTTGCTGTCACAATATGGTCAGTGCCAACCTTTAGATTTTATCCCTGGCTTTCAACAGAAATGGATCTATATGCATACTGACCTACGTAGATGGGATTTGATTAGGAAATTTAATGGGGGGGGGATATTTTTTCGTGTAGTCGACACTAAAGTGTCACTTTGCTTTAAAACATTTTTGAGAGCAGGGTGGCATTTGGACATGTATTGGGGTGAAGACCACTCCCCCGAGACTGGACTTTGGCTAATACAAGACAGGCATGTCTTACATCATTCTTCAGTGGAAGGTCATACGGGATTCTTTGGGAGGGAGCGCTACTGTAAAAATCCGTGTGCAAACTTGACACAATTTTTCCTCCAACTCGTCCTGCTGAGGTGCACATAGCTGTCCTGTCTTAGAATCAGTTGATGCTGGGAATGGGCCCAGGGAATGAAGGGAGGAGATGCTGAAGAAAATCAGGAAGAGAGGTATGTGTTCCCACAGTGCTGCTTGGAATTCCACAGATGACCTGCTGTCCATAACTTATTCTCGGTTTCTGCATTTAAATTAGGCAACTGAATCTTGTGTTTCTATATTTTATTTGATTTCATATCAAGCATCCTCTACATTGAGGGGCATTTTTCAAATTTCCTTAAAGTTTGTGAACAAGAATCTCCCAGGAGGTTCTGCTGTCTTTGCTCCTGGTTTGTGTGTTCTTGCTCGCCTGCAGCTGTCCGGGCTCTCTGGTGTTAAATTAATAACAAATGATGTGGAGCTGACAGGTGGGTGAAGATGGAGAGTGCCATGATATTAAAAAAAAACCTCAATCTATTATGTAGCACCAAGTGCAACACTTTGTCAGGTTTTGCCTGTAGGTATCTTAATTTTACTTAAATACTTGGCTCACATCTTTTTAACCCAGAGGACGGAAACATAGCTCTTAGCATCTTTCTAGCAGACTTTGTAGCATATGTTAGTGTGATACTGAATACCAAACTTTGCCAGTTATTTGGGATTATTTGAAAATGCACTGAATAAAATAAAAACAATAAATATAATTTCTTGGTGGAAAAATTGTCTGATTCTCCTTTGAAGTTATAAGAAGTCATGTTTTGGATTGCTATCAACATTATCTTCTCCCAAGCAGAGCCATCCAACTCCGACTCAAAATTAGTGTGCTCCTTGTCATTATAAGTATTTAAGCAATGGCAGATCACCTGCCAAGAATTCCTTGGAAGTGATTCTAAGCAAGTATGCAGAATATTGGAAGAATAATTTGGCAGTATTTAAACTGCATGCATTCAAATTATTTCATATGTTAAATTTCAGTGCAATATTTCTTTAAAAGTATTTGTTATGGGAGCAGGCCCGGTGGCATAGTCGTTAAGTTCATGCACTCCACTTCAGAGGCCCAGGGTTTGTGAGTTCAGATCCTGGGCATGGACCTACATAGTGCTCATCAAGTCATGCTGTGGCAGCATCCCACATGCGAAATAGACGAAGATTGCCACAGATGTTAGCTCAGGGCAAATCTTCCTCAACAAAAAAAAAAAAAGAAAGAAAGAAAGAAAAGAAAAAACATATTTATTATGGAAAACTTCAAACATAGACACAAGTGGAGAGACTAATATAATGAATCTCCATTACCGATCACCCAGTTTCAACAATTATAAAATTTCTTTTGAAGAGAGGTGCTACTGCTAAAAATGAATTTAGAAACTGCTGGATTGCATGATCTCTGAAGTCCCCACAATTCCGTTTTATAGGCAGCATAAGCTTTTCTGTGTTGAAGGTCCATTTTCTTCCTATAAATTGAAAGAGCAGATTTTGATTTGTGTCCCTCCTGAGCTGTCCTCTTGGCCACGGTCCTCTTCATCTCCGCTCCCAGCTTTGCTGTGGACAACTGCTCATTTCTCTGCTGGATACAATTCCTTGATAAATATTGCTCCCTCTCGACGTGCCTGTGGAGGGGTGAAGAGGGGCGGGCTCCATCCTTTTCTGCTCTCATCCCTTGTTTTCTCAAATACCACCTGATTTTGCTGAACGCTCAAAGCATCTGCAGGGAGTTACAACAAAGGGAAGAAGTCTAAAGTTATGTTCCAAATGTGCCTGTCCCTCTGGTTCAAGGCTGGTCCCTATACAGAAGTTACTCTGCACACTTCTGGAGGAGGATACCCAGGATACACTCGTGGGCATTCCCAGATTCTGACCTCATTACTTCTGTCCACAGATTTTTACAATTTTGCAAAGGTGCCCCTTTTTTTCTAATTTCCATGATGTTGCTGTCCGTAGATCTTCCAGAAAATCCTATCCTATACTCACTGAGATTGTCCCTCTCTTCCAACCACTGTGTGTCCCCACGTCTGAGCTCTTTCATCCGGAACTCTGTTCCAGGGGGAAGAGCTCCGGGAGGACAGTAAATCTGGGCCTTGCATTGCTAATTCCACGCAGTAGTTCAAGGAAGATACGGACATGCAAGTCCAATACACACCAGTGTGGTCTCTGTACCTCTTTATTCTCCATTCTGTTCAATGAGTCATTATTAAGGCAAATACACTTACCCATTTTTAGGGTAAAACTTTAATTCTTGGTTTAAGTTGTATACCTGAAAGTAAAGGGTCACAAACTTGCCGCCAGCACATCTGCCTCAGTCTACAGATGTGTTTTGTTTATCCAGCAGGATGTTGACCCATAGAGTCAAAAAATTTTGAATTAGTTGACAATACTTGAAACCAGGAGATTTTACATAAAAACCCAGATTTTTGGCTTTCCTTGAAGAAGAGGAAAATCTGGCAGCACTCAGCCTTCTCTCCGGCTTAGGGACAAGTGTCTAGGGTTGAGCGGCTCCCGTTCCCTCTGAAGGGACGGCGTGCTCTCTGCGGTCCCACACAGACCTCATCCTCTCTCAGTATCCCTGAAAACTAAGGCAGTGAAGTAGTTACTGTTTATCACCTTGTTCCCTGCCCATTTCTCTTTCTCACCCGGCCCTCGTAGGCAATTGAATTTGTGACACCTGATTTAAACCCATAAAGAAGACCAATATTTTCCTGACTGCCTTGTTAACACCCCAGTGTAGTTCTGTTTATTATGTAGAGAAGTGTTGGCCCATTTTTTACACCCCTCCCCCTGCATCCGAATTGTAGCTCCCCCAGTCCTGCAGAAACTTTTTCAAAAGGCTCACTACCCAGCAAACATCTCTTTATGATCCACTTCTGTACAGCCCCAAATGAATGACAAGCTTTGAAATGACTTGTGTTTCTGAGGTAAAGTGTATTCTCAGCCCTACACTGTCGGGGGGAAGGAGTAGTTAAAAAAGAGTGATTTCATTCTTCAGTAACATATAACTCTACACCTTGATTATCCATTATACTGCTTTATCCATGAATTGGGTCTCTGAAATCAAGCAAACTAATGTTTTCATTCAATTTCGCTCTTGAAAGAGTGAGCTGGTCCATGTGGAGCATCCTCTGGATGGAGGCAAAAACGAGCAAACAATAAATAGTTTAAATGATTTCAATAGTGATAAGTGCTGTTAAGAAACTAAAATAGGGATTTGTCTTAGGAAGCGGGCTCAGGAAAGGCCTCTCTAAGGTGACATTCACAATGGGATCTGAATGACATGAAAGAGCCAGCTCTGAGAAGGTTTCTAGGGCACAGCAAGTGTAATATCGTGAAGTGTAATAGGTCTGGATTGCATGGAGGTTGAACTGAAGTTAGTGAATAGAGAGGAGAGAGATAGGAGATGACGTCGGAGTGGGACATAAGGACCAGGGTGCTACAGGCCATGACAGGGCCTCTGGGTTTTATCTCATATACACTGGGGAGCTTTAGAAGATTTAAGCAGAGTGATGTGGTTTGATCCACAATTTTTTCTTTTTGGTGAGGAAGATTAGCCCTGAGCTAACGTTCGTGCCAATCTTCCATTTTTTTTTTTTTTGCTTGAGGAAGATTAGCCCTGAGCTAACGTTCGTGCCAGTCTTCCTCTATTTTGTACGTGGGATGCCTCCACAGCACATCTTACAAGCGGAGCAGGTCCATGCCTGGTATCTGAACCTGCGAATCCAGCCGCTGAAGTGGAGCATGCAGAGCTTTAACCACTCAGCCACGGGACCGGCCCCCAATCCACACTTTTAAGGATCACTTTGGCAGCCATGTGAAGAAACTATAGTAGGGCAGAATGAGTGGCAGTGGGGAAGTGAATTTGAAAGCCACCCTTGTGGTTCAGGCATGGATTACGGCAGCTTGGTCTGTCATTGAGGATTATGTTCCGCGATTACATTAGAAATCTGAGCACGCTGGCTTCGCTAAGGGGTTTCAGTTTCTCACGTAAGGAGAAGTCTGTCGGTGGGCAGTCCACAGAAGTCCACGGCCACTCCACTATGCCTTCAAAAGCCCAGGCTCTCTCTGTTTCCCTGCTCTGCCGTTCCGACATGTTGCTCTTGTCTTCATGGTTGAAAGATGGCTGCTGTATCTCCATTGCATCTGCAATCCAGCTAAGAAGAAGGGCAAAAAGAAAAAGCACATGCCAGCTGAGTCTATCCTTTTTATCAGGAAACTATTCTATCGGCCAGGATTATTTGTCAAAGCTGAATTCAGTTTGGCAATTCCACTGCATGCCACTTGGCTTCTATGATGCTCAGGACCAGATGCTGAAGCTCCATCACCTCTGCTCCCGGAAGATCCAGACTCTACTGCTGTACTTGCCAGAAGACTGAGTGCCCAGCACAGCTGCCTCCTCATGATGCTTGCTTCTGAACCCAAGTCTTATGTAGCTGACAAGTGGAATCCAGGTCATATGGCTCCAAGGGAGTCTAGGGTTGAGAGTTTCCGGCTTCTACCTTGAGAAGGTAGAACTCATAAGTAAAGAAATTACCAAAATGTGAGGAAGGTGTTCAGAGATGGTAGTTGGCCACATGTGATGAATATCTACCAAAGCTGGACTACCTGTATTCTTTCTCTTTCACTTTGAGAGCCATCACCTCATGGACGCCAGGGTTACCTTCTTAAAACAATGCTGTAATCATGTCATTTGTCTGCTTAAACATTTCCACGTGACTCAATGTTTACAGAACCATTCTAAAATTCCCTAGCTTGGCCAGGGGCTCAGCATCGAGTGGTGCTCACCTATCTTCAACTTCCTTTTTCACTTTCCCACCACTATACTCTCTAGTTCTTAAGATGCTGATTTTCTCCCAGCTCCTTCCATGGGCCACATCCTTTAATTTCTCCACGATCGTGGCAGAGACTCTTATTCTCTTCCAATATTTGTTCTCCACTTCTTTCTTAGTAATAGAACCTTTGATTCTCACATGGACTCATGATTGTCCAGAATAAAGTCTGCATTCCCAGTCTCTTGTGTGTCTAGGTGAGGCCAAGTTGTGTTAGCAGGATGTAAGCTAAAGTGTCATATGAAAGAGCTTTCCTTTCTCTGAACTCCCTTCTTCTGCCAGCTGGAATGCACATATGATGGCTTGTGTTGGGACAGCCAGCTTGGACCATGAGAAGGAAGCCATATATGGAAGATGGTAGATAAACAAGATAGAAGCAGCCTGACTCACTGATGATTATAGAGTTGCCGTACCAGCTCCAGATGCCTCTCTGTGACAGAGAAAGAAAATTTTGTTTTGTTAAGCCGGTTATCTTTGTTTGTGTGTGTGTTTTTCTGTCATACACATAGTGAAACCTAGACCTAATTATTTCAGGGCCTTTATTTGAATGACTTTTGCCTGCCTGGAATATTCCTATTCATCCTTCAACACTTAACGCAAATACAATGTTTACGAAACTATTTTTGTCTCCTCCAAAAAAGTATTATTTGCTGTCCCATTTCATACCTGGAGCATTGTATGCAGCCATCTTTTATAGCTCTTCTTACATTGTGTTATATTATTGGCTTATTATATTATATATATTATATTATTGGCTTCTTACATTGTGTTATAATATAATATATTTTATATTATAATATAATATATTGTTACATTGTATTCTGTCCCCTCTGTCAGTGAACTACATGAGAATAGAGATTGCTTCTTATTTTTCTGTGCACACTCAGTCTTATGACAGTGCCAGATAAATGGTGTATATCCAGTTCTGAATTGCACTTTATTTCTTTTTTTGTCTTTCTCACATTTCAAGTGACAGTCATAAGTTACTATGGGTGTTTTAATTTATTCTCTTTTCCGGTGGAGACTAGTGGGGAATCTCAAAGCTTTATGGATGAGAAGAGAGTTGCAGCTTTCCTACAGATCAATGACGTTTTGAAAAATTTACTTCTAAAATTACCAAGCCTCAGAAGCCTCATCGTATCACTTCCATCACATTTTATTGATCAAGGATCCCCTGATTCAAGGGCAGAGAAAATGGACTCTACCTCCTGAAGAGTAGTTGCAAGGTTCTGGAAGAGCATGTGGGACTAAAACTATTATTGCAGCGATTTTTGGAAAATGCAATCTGCTAGAGTCTCCCTTCCCACAATAATGCAAGTCCCTCCCACACGGAAACTGTCCTGCCCCAAAGCCTCATCCCGCTGTGAAGCCAGGCTCCAACTCAACGTCCAGTATCTCATCATTTAAATCTGGTCCAGGTGAGGATGAGACTTTTTGAACACTATTCCTCTGGAAGAACCCCTTGAGAACTGTTCCTTTTGACTGAAAGACCTGTGAACTACAGAGATGAGTCATCTGGACCTCACTGGCCCAACATACAAGGATGGAATAACCGTTATAGACACTCCTGTTCAAAAACAGTGAGGGCACACAGCAGATACAGGTTCATAACAACACTGAGATCCAACTGGGCACGTGGTGACAGTTCCATGATTAGGGTCAGTCCTAATGCCTGGGAATGAGTCACTGCGGCTCTTGGCTTCATCCTCTGAAATAGCCTTCTTTTTCCATACAATGTGGCTCTTGTTTGAAGCTGAGTAATTTCTCAGTCTACTTTTTAACCATAGAAAATTTAGCATTCAAAGACATCATTTTATTTTGTACTGTATATCCCTCTCAATTCAACTTAATATAATTCTCTTAAAAAATCCGTAGTTTTTTTTGTGAACTGATTTGTAATCCATTCTATTAGACAAAGGCAACACCTGTAATCTCTTGAAGAAACCCTTCTTCGGCTTAGATTCCCTGTAAGACAACTGAGGGACAGTGACTCTAAGACCCTTAGAGAGACTTTTTCTATTTGAAAGAGGTATTGCCTTCTGAGATCTTACAAAGGTTTTTTAGTGACACCCGTGGCTTTGTCTTTAGATCATGTTTTCCTGATCAGGCCTTGGATTTGATCTTGTCCAGAAGGTATTTCTTAATCTTAGCATTGTTTCCTATCTGGAAAGGCTGGGAAGGAGAGAGAGTTTTGTTTTTGAAACTTGCAAGTCCTGGTTCCTTTATATTGAGCAGTTCTTTAGTTTCTTTAGGTTCCTTTATTTCTCTACTCACATTATACTGTAAGTAACAGAGAGGAGGCGACACCTCAGTACTCCGTCTGGAAATCTTAGATGGATTATCCTTTCAGAAGTATATTTTCTATTTCCGTGTTCCCCCAGCAACAGTTATTGAAGTTTCTGCCTCAACATCACAAGGGTCCCCTTTCCTCTAGCTTCCTGTAACATCTTCTTCCTTTTCTTTTGAGCTCTCACTAAAAGCCTCCTTGGGGCCGTCATCAAGATTCTGCTAACAGTCTCTTCTTTTTTTTGAAGAGGAAGATTAGCTCTGAACTGGCATCTGCTGCCAATCCTCCTCTTTTTTTGGTGAGGAAGACTGGCCCTGAGCTAACATCCGTGCCCATCTTCCTCTACTTTATACGTGGGACGCCTACTACAGCATGGCGTGCCAAGTGGTGCCATGTCCTCACCCGGGATCTGAATCGGCGAACCCCGGGCCGCGGAGAAGTGGAACGTGCAAATTTCACTGCTGCGCCACCAGGCCAGCCCTGCTAACAGTCTCTTGAAGGCCCTCAGGACTTCTAGCAGCCACTTGGTCCTGAAAACTAGCCTATGGTCTAGGGCTTTGCTAGGGCAGCACTCACTTCCAGGTACCAAGCTCTAGTTTTTATTGATCTATGTAGTCTATCGCACAGCACCTGGGAAGGAGTGGATATTTGATGCGAAATTGGATTTTCAGTTCTTTATTTTTGCCTTTTTCATATTTTAAATGATAATCATGTGGTTATGGTTATTTTCATTTTTCTTTTATTAGATGGAGCCTAGTGGGGAATCTTAAAGTTTTACGCGTGAGAGGAGACCAGGTAAAGAAAGTAGACACAAAGATCAAAGTCATTTGAAATTCAGACTGACTTTCTGTCTTTTTTGGGGGGTATGGGGCTTACTGAAAATAATAAATCTGCAATTCACTTTTATTTAAGACCATTCTTGCCAGCAAGGGAAACCTAATCCACCTCGAACATCAAACCATTGACTGTACATTATATTTATTCATTAAAGTAATCAATTGGTGGGAATAAGGTTTCCTTTTTTAAATATATTAAATAGTGAAAATGATGAGTTCATAAAAATGTCTAGGAATTTTCATTTCCTATCTTAGCTCAGCTGTCTGCAACGGTATTATTCACTCTGTGGGAGTGTGACACAGCTCGCTTGCTTTTTGAGTTGTTTTGTGTGTGTGTGCGCACCATTTGTGTATATATGTGGCTTCTCCCTGTGCCACTGCCTAAGGAGAGAGTGCAGGTAACAGTAACTAAAATTAGGGACACACAAGAGAGCAGAGGCGTCAGCATTTGCACATGTTGGGGGAGAGATGCTGGCGCCATGGTCAGCATGTTGATGCATCCTTCCACCAGTCCTGGTGACTCCTTATTCCCATGTCTACAGCCTACTTGTCCCTGTGGTGTGTCCTCAATCATGGAGACTTGCAGGAAAAATCCACTCACCACCCTCGAATTCCAAAAGTAGATGATAAAGGACTGCAATCACACAACTATCATTTTTCTGTCATAAATAAATAAATTATCGATCAGGATGCCTTTCTTTGATATTTTTAAGATGGTTGTATTTGTTTTTAAAAATAACACATTTATAAACTTTTTATTGCAGCATAACTTGACTCCAGAAAAGTGCACCAGTCCAAAACATCCAGCTCAGTGAACTTTCCCCAATAGAACACACCTGTGTCGCTCTAACTTGCATCCAGATGGAGTAGCAGCATCTTCTGCACCCCTCTGCGATCCTTCCCGTCACGACGTGTCCCGAGAGTGACCGCCATGGATTAGTTTCGCCTGTTGTCTAATGTCATATAAATATAATCATATGGTCAGTACTCTCTTAAGAGCATGTTTAAAGCTTTACTGAGGCATATTTGACTTACAATAAGTGGCATATATTTGCAGTATACAATTTGATGGATTTTGACATATGAATACACCCATGAAACCATCACCACAATCAAGATAATGAACATATCTATCATCCCCCAAGTTTCCTATCCACCCTCTCCCACTTCTACCCTGCCTCTCCCCAGGCCAGCACTTTCTGTCACCACAGATTAGTTTGCATTTTCTGGAATTTTATATAAATGGAATTATACAGAACGTACTCTTTTTTTAGTCTCTCACCCCCGCCCCCATAATTATTTTGAGACTCATCCATGTTGTTGTGGATATCAATAGGTCATTCGTTTTTACTGCTGAGTGGTATTCCATTGTATGGATGCACCACAATTTCTTTATCCATTCATCTGTTAGTAAGTGCTTTTTGACATCTGGTTTCTTTTGCTCAACATTATGTTTGAGAGATCATTCCTAATAGGACAATTATGGTAGAAAAGGGGAAGTTACTATGTAACACTCCAAGGGATAAAACTCTGCACTAGAAAAGATGAATCGATCCACATTTAGTGTGAGGTCCTGGTCAACATTAAGTCATTCACCTACTAAGTCAAAGCATTTCTTGAGCATCTACTTTGTACAAGGTATTGTGATAGACATTGGGCATTTAGTGGAATGGTAGGTTGTATTATTGTTGCTAGTTGTTTTCTGCCCTCTCTGTAAGAGCGTTATACGTCCCTGTCTGTAGCCATGTGGCCTGCAGTGTCTCCCTATGTGAGGATTATACTTCTCTGTCCCACTGATGTTAGGGGCGGACATTTGACCTATTTTGGTCAATGAAATGTGAACAGAAGCTTGAAGAGCCATTCAGTGGCTTGACTTTATCTCTTTTCTCTGCTACAAGATTGCTGTGCCCCAGACAGGGGGCACCTCGGCCTGAATCTGAATGAAGATGGCACATAGAACAGAACAACTCCTGACCCTGTGGCTGATATGGATATTAAGCAAGAAATCTCCGTGATTGTAGGCAGTAGTTACAAATAAGAGCTTAGCTACTCAGTACGTGAGAAAATCAACTCAAACAATTGAATAATTGGTTGTGTTTTTACGATACTGCAACATCCCAATGTCTAAATTTTTAGGGCTTTTTCAGTTTTAATCAATCTCCTTATTTTTTCTTTACCAATATATTTTCTTTACCTTAAATGAGTTTACCTTGAATTAAAAAATAAATCATTTCCTGAGCACTTAGATTATCTCATCTAATACTTAGTCATCTGATTTCTTCCCCTCAGAACACTATTAGGTTTTAGATAGTTATTTTCAAACTGTACTCTGTGGATCCCAAGGATATTTCTTAATCTCCCATCTTCTCCCCGCTGTGAATTACAGGCTCTAGATTTTTCTTCCATCCTCCTTTCAACCCTCTACTGCTGCATTCTTGTTCTGCTTCAACCACAGAATCTCCCGCACTATTAAAAAAAAGTGCAAACCATAGGGTTAAGAAACTCAGGACCATGCCAAAATTCCCTCCAGAAGGCCTTCATCTGGGAACCCAACAATAGAGGTCTAACTAAGACAGACGGCTGTATTTTCCCATCACCACATCCCTGAATTGTCCCTTTTTTTGCATTTCACACTGGGTCTGGGCTAACTGGCTCGTCCGTGTTACTCTCTAAAAGGAGGCACTTTATGTCTTAATATTGTCTGAGAATCCATCTCACACTGTGCTCGGTTTCCACCCTCTATTTTAAAATTGAATCCATTCATGATCTATAAAATTCATGTACTTTATCTGGCCTTATTATTGTAATTGTTGCCGCTGGAAGGTTTTAAATTCCCACTTGTAAAAGCTTACCTCTAAATTTGTACTTACTACCAGCTATGAAATTTACATATTTGGAAGAATCATTATAAAAGACACTTTGAAAATCTAGCTTATGTGCAGGTGTTGGAAAAATCGCATTCACCCAGTGATTTTTGGCTATAGTTGACTTTTAAACATTTTCCTGAGCCGTTTCCTACCTAGCTAGGCTGTTGTTTGGGAACCGACCAGCTGATGTCACTATGGGACCGTGAATGAAGGCATCCTCCAAGGCCCTTGGTTGACAGAGACTAGATTGGCTTCCTCACAGCCCTGGGAAACATCACCTCCCTTCCACAGCGTGCCAGCCTCTGCCCGACCTCCTTTCTCCCCTGCCTGTGTAGTTTATAAAATTGAGAACCTGCAATTTTGATGGAGAATTACCTGTAGGCAAGAGGGCAATCAAACCCATACTATTAAGGAGAGGGGGGCCGAGATAATGAGAGTGTCAGGCTAATAGTCCATCGGTTTCTTTTTCCCACCCTGTAAGCTTTCGTTTCCATCCTGTTAGGTACAACTAGTTTAGATCTATCTATAAAGGGGCTGATCAACCGGGTGGTGTATTTTCTAGACTTCTTATTTCCTGTATCCTTTTCTGTTTCTGTCTTTGGTCTATTTGGGCCATCACAGAGCTGGACTTGGGATTTCAAATCAGTCTCTTGGTCACAAAGTTTTAGCTAATCATGGAGGTTTGCTGTGGGGGAAGGTTGAGAGTAGAGTGAATAAGAGTTTTGGAATTCTCTGTAGGTGGAAGGCATTTATGCCCCCACTTCCTATCCTCACCATAAATCATGTACAAGCTCTCAGAGGCCACAGGGGATAGATAAACATTTCTGAGTTAAAGGTGTGTTAAAAGAAGAGTTATGCTAACTCAGAGTCACTAACTGCATTAGCAAAACCTGCATTAGTCTGCTAGGGCTGCCATAAGAAAATACCACAGACTGGGCAGCTTAAGCAACAGAAATGTATTTTCTCACAGTTCTGGAGGCTAGAAGTCCAAGATCAAGATGTTGGCAGGGTTGGTTCCTTCTGATGCTTTTCTCTTCAGCTGGTAGATGGTTCTCTTCTCCCTGTGTCCTCACATGGCCCTCCCTCTGTGCAGTGTGCATCCCTGGTGTCTCTCTTGTTATGTCCAAATTTCCTCTTCTTATAAGGACGCTAGTCCGATTGGACAGGACCCACCCTAGGGGCTGTGTTTTAATCCAATCACCTCTTTAAAAGCCCTATCTCCAAATGCAGTCACATTCTGAGGTGCTGGGGTTAGGGCTTCAACATATGAACTGAAGGGGGCGGGCAATTCAGTTGATAACACCCCTTCCACCCCAGTCTTGGATCTAGGTTGAAGTGGACCAGTCTGGGATGCTGATTATTTGACTGATATATGTCCCCCAGTTTCCTGAGCTGCTCTATGCCTTTTAGTAGCCTGGTATTGACTCACAGATAGACTGCAGTTCTCCTCTTCAGAACCATGAGATCAGAGAGGACTTCCCCAGGGCGCCTCCCTGAAGCCCACAGGAGGCGGCCCCACGCCTGGGTTCATGCAGAGATTCTGACTGATCCAAAAGTACCTTCACTTGGCCTCCTTCTGTTTATCCTCAGGCTGCAGATACGCACTTTTAAGAAGCTCTATACCCAGATGCTCTAAAAGTTAAATTATTGAAAATAGAGTTAACACAAAAATAATTGAATTGAGATGGTGCTTTTACCATGCAGTACAGATTTCTTTAGCCCTTTGCTACATAAAACTAAAGCAACATGGATTAAAATAATGTGCAGATATTACACTTTTATTGCAAAATTAATAACATAATAATGTCATGTTGGAAAATTTAGATAGTATAGATGAATAAAAGGAAGAAAAATCAGTTAGGTACAACTCTTAACAATGGGTTATTTATCTTTTCTTTATTTCTCTCTTAAAAGATGACTCGATAAATACTGCTTTTCAACAAAAAGAACAAATTTTAACTGAAAAGAAGAAAACATCTCCTAAACTGGTAACTTAATGGAATTTATGAATGAATTAGTTCAATCACGACTTCCATAAATGTTTATTGAACACTGAGCATGCCAGGACTGTCCTAGGGCTGGAGAGAGGCGTAAACAAATAGGCAAAATCTCTGCTCTCATGTTCCAGCGGAGCAAATAGCAAATCCATAAAACTGCATTTCATTGATTCCAAATGCATCTAGCTTTTTTTAACATCTTATATGCATCTTATAGTCACTGTTGATCTGTAGTGGTCATTGTCTGAAATGTGTGACATCAAAGACCTCACAATGGGTGTCAAGAGCTTGGAAGAAAATTCTTGGGACAATGTGTATCACTCTTTCAACCTCTGTGAACAAACGGTCATGGGGTGGGAGGTGGGGCAGGGACAAATCAGTGCAGAGTAGCAGCCTCCTGGAAGATGGTGTCTGAATAGGCCCACTCCACATGATGCAAAGCTGGGCAGGAACCCTCTCTGGTGGGTTTCAGGTCTCTTATGGGTTTATTTTAAGAAATGCTGTGTGGCCAGTGATTTCAAGGTACTGAATATGACATTGCATGGCAAAACATAAACACAAGATGGCTCTGGTCAAGAATGATTCAAAAGAGTTGGACTCTGTGAAAAAGTTTTAGGAATATCTTAACCGATTTATTTCACTTTTAAAAAATGTATGTGCAAGGGGGATAACTGATAAAATTTGTGCCTAATTAGGTCTAAAAAAGCTATTGTAATGAGCATAAAATGATTTTCTATGTGATAAGGAAGCCTTGTCCTAGCGGAATTGGAGGTAGTTTTTCTCTCAGTGGTACACATAAAATGCTGGTGCATGTCACCAGAGATAGTGTTTTGGATTCTGTGAAATATGGTGCTATATCAGGTGGCGATACGCGACTCAAGCAAATTCCAGATCAGCCTGGAGGCTGTCGTAGTCAGCTCAGGCTGCCACAATGAGGCAGCACAGAGTGGGTGGCATGAACAACAGACACTTCTGTTCAGTTCAGACATTCCAGACAGATCTGGAGGCTGGGAAGTCTAGATCAAGATGCCTGCAGATTTGATTCCTGGTAAGGAGGGCCCTCTTCTTGGCTTGCAAAAGGCTGCCTACTTGCTGTATCCTCACATGGCAGAGAGAGAGAGAGAGAGAGAGAGACAGAGAGAGAGAGAGTGTTTTGGTCGTTAATTCCATCCGCCATGGGAGCTCCACCCTCACGACCTCATCTAAACCTAATTATATCCTAAAGGCCTCACCTCTGAATACATTACCCTGGGGGTTAGAGCTGCAACATACGAATTTTGGGAGAATACAAACATTCAGTCTGTTGAGAGAGGCACCCAGTTGGACAGAACTGGTTTCTAAGAGGCACCAGGAGCACCTGTATTTTTGTCGTGTGTGACTTCAGGGAAATCCCATAACTTCTCTCAGCCTCAGTTTCCTCACTGGCCAAATGATACCTTCCCTGCAGATGTCACAGGAATGTAATGATGGTCATATGATATTTATTCATACGGTCAGTCATTTAACAACGGTCACCAAAGACCTTGTCCCCAAGGCTGGGCTTTGTGCTGGCAATGTAGTATTGAAGAAGACAGAGATGATACCCTCCTTCAGAAGGTAACATTTGATGGAGTACTGATCCAGTTTCTCCCCACCTATCCAGGGGGACCTTTCTCGGTTCCTTCTGCTTCCTCTGGCCAACTAATAAAAAGTACTGTGCAGTGTGTCGGGAAAGGTGTGAGTATTTTCATCATTTGTTTAAGCCATATTTAAGAGAAATAACTGGACACCATTAAGTGGACTTTAGACACCTCTCACTAACATTACTTGGAACTTATTTAGTTCTTTCAACTTTTGGGTTGGGCCTTGGTAAAAATGTGACACAATAGAAGGTGGCCTTCAGGAGGTCAGACATCATTTTGGGTAAATTTCTCTCTTTGTTAGAGTTCCAGACATCACCTTCGAAGGACCTAGTGCCACTGAGTCCCTACTCCATCTTTCTACCTGCCTTGTTTTTACAACACGTTTGTGCTTTCAAAAGTTGTGTTTTGGAGATAACTTATATTAAGTGGTAAATGACTGACAAAAGTTTAAAAAGCATAATCCTTCCTAAATACTTTGCTTTTAAGTGGGATCAGTGCTTTGAGGTAAATAAGTAGTTTTTACACAATGGATTTCAGGTCATAATCATTAAATTAAAAACTTGGTCTCCACCACTCCCACCCTCCTCCTCTCCCAGAGGCCTTGTAGGAAAACTTAAATCATCACGGTGACAATCACTCACTTTGCTTTTCAGGAAGGTTGGTTCTATTTATGAGGACATTTTCTTGTTGTCATTGTTCTGTTTATTTTCTTTTACAAATAAATACATTATTTATCAAACATCTCTCAAACTCAAATACATTTTCAGGGAAAATCTGCTCCTTAATTCTTAATAAAAAAGGCCCTGATGCTAACTCCAGAGAGTTATATTTTATACTGAATTTCTTTGTGTTGCTTCTAGTTTTTATTTATGTTAGATGGCATGGTGATGTCTCTGTGTTGGACTATGACTTGCATTAAAACAAAACCCCTGAGGAGCCAGCCCTGTGGCATAGTGGTTAAATTCGCATGCTCCACTTTGGCGGCCCAGGGTTGGTGGGTTCGGGTGCTGGGCGTGGACTCATGCACCGCTTATCATGACATGCTGTGGTGGTGACCCACATGCAAAATAGAGGAAGATTGGCACAGATGTTAGCTCAGGGACAATCTTCCTCATTAAACCCCCCCCCCCCAAAACAAAACCAAAAAACCCCTGAGGGCCAGCCCCATGGCTTAGCGGCTAAAGTTTGGTATGCTCCACTTTGGTGGCCCAGGTTCACGGGTTGGGATCCTGGGCTTGGACCTATACCATTCATCAGCCATGCTGTGCTGGTGACCCACATATAAAGTAGAGGAAGAATTTCACAGATGTTAGCTCAGGGCTAATCCTTCTCAAGCAAAGAACAAGGAAGATTGACAACAGATGTTAGCTCAGGGTGACTCTTCCTAACCAAAAACAAACAAACAAAAACTCTGAAAACAAAAGATATAAAAATCAAATTTCATTTATATTCCTTCTTATTCTCATGTCTGAGGATTCATTTTGTTTAGAGAACAAAATTGTGATTTCTTGATTTAAACATAAGTATGACTTTCTTTTTAAGTTTAAAAGAATCTCTCTCTCTTTCTTTGCTATTAACATCAGCAGACAGGATTCTAGCCAACGGGCAGTGCCTGCTGTCCTGAAGAACAATGACATATATTTGTTGCAGCTCAGGCTTGGTTAATAACAGCTGGGCAACCATGTTTTTGTCACTAGGTCAGCCTAATTTGGGAAAGTATGTTCTCAACAGAGAATAATGACCAAATAAAATCACTTATTGTCAACTGAAGTTTAATCAATCAAGACATCAGTATTAAATTTGCTGTGCTCTCCTGTGCCCTCGTGCATGTGTTCTCTCTCTGGTCCTGCATTCTGTTACTCATGGAACAGAAGTCCGCTGTGACCCACAGCAGCTCTGGCTCTGGAAGACTTAGCGACGCCTGGACAAGGGCTTCTTTTGTAGTTCTAATTCTAGGGACGTGCAGCGAGTTCTGCCGTTGCTCTACTTCAGTGAAGATCAGTGGTGGGGAGAAATAGCCCATCTTTGTTGATCTTGCAGCTGAAGAGGGAGGAGAGAGGGGAGCAGGGAACCAAGAACTGCTCTTCCTGTGGAAACACCAACCGTTTCCAACAGGCTGAGCAAGCGGCACAGTGGGATGGAAGAAGCCATTACCAGATAGCTCATGGTCCACCTCCGTTCTATCTGAGGAAGTCTCTCTTTCCTCTCGACTCCTGTAGGGAAAGGAAGAGTTAAATGGCAGATGCTTTTAATGTTTCCCAGACCTTCAGCACTTCCTTTGACGTCAGTATCATTCCTTCACCTTAGCACCAAGGAAACGCTGGGCTCAAAATGGGTAAATCTCTTGTCCAAGGTGTCACACAGCTATCAACAGAAGAGCTAAGCTTTTGATTCCTAAAATCAAAACTTTGTTTTTAGAAAACCTTTTTTTTTTCTTCCTCCATGCCTTGAAGACAGAAACTGCTGTTACAAACTTTTGGAAAAACGTGGAACATGCATAGACTTTGTAGTTGAACATAACAATTCCACATGCTTTGGTGTGATCTTGTGCAATGTACTTATCTCTCCCCTGACCTCAAGTTCTTCATTTATAACTTGAAATTGCTTGTTCTGAGAAATAGCGGGTACTAGGTAAATGTCATCCTTTGTATAATTCTAAATATATCACATGAATTGATCACAATGAAGGAATTTTCTGTTAAGGATGATAAGTATTTCTTAAAAGTGTTGTTTAATTAATATTCACACATTGATAATGTCCACACATAATAATTTGGTCAGAGATGTTCAGTTGATAAGTTGCCCATTGATAAAGCAGGGTCAAATTTAATACACGGTAATGTAACAACAATGAAAACAATTATAATAAAAACAATTATAGTTTTCCTTATTGTTTTTAACTTGAACATGTATTGCTCTTGAGCCCCCATTCTCTTTGATGCCATCATAAAATAGTACCATACCAAACATGGGATTTTAAAATATCTCAATTTCCTACAGGAATGGAAAACCTGAAGGCAATAATTAATTTGGTTTTGCTGGCACTGGTGACTTCTGGGTGAAAATCAATGCTCCCCAGGTTTTTAGGTATGCTGTGATAAGAAAACCAAGGATGATGAGGAAGCCAAGGAGAAAAAGGAGAGATGACTTTCTCCAGACTGAGATCTGGTCCAGGGAACTTCCCTCTCAGATCTCTTCTTGCATTTGGCCCCTGGCACCCCATCCATCTCTCTTCTCCCACTTCCATGTTGGAAGAATTCTCCATAAAGATGCATTAACTTGTTACTTTGTAATAAATGGATTGACGTGAATTTAGCACCTGGGCAGGTGCTTATCAGCTTATCAGCTTGAGCTGATCTGTGTACAAGTTCTCTGCAATATGCAGGCGGGACATCTGAATCCAGTTTATGCTTGCTCAGATAACAACAATCGTAAACAGAGATTTCAGTGCAAGTGCAAAACTCAAGCAAACGAAATGCATCCTTTTCTTTTTGGATAGTACGTGTCGATATTTTGTCCTATTTAAGGAGGTGTCACATTTAGATTCTGGTATCTAATTGTATCAGTGTGCCTTGGATGCCTGTTAAAATTTTCTGCATGTTATTCTTTACTATCTTACATGAGTAGGTTCTCGGTAGTGATTATAAGATGCTTCATCCTTATTCTGTGCTCTTTCATTCCTTCCCATGTGTCCATGTGTTGTGAATGGACGTCTCAGGAAGGCTAATGGGATAGTTTTTGAAGGAAGCAGCAGCTGAAGGCAGGGCTCGGATCCTCTGGCGTGGTCTAGTTCCTAGGTAAGCAGCAGTTTCTAAGTTTATAAAGCAAAGTCTGCACAACGGGCGCTTGGATCAGAGAAATAGTAAAGGCAGCATAAAAAAGGGCAAAACTTTTGTTGCTGATAGAATCAGAAAAGAGGATTTGGGATCTCTTTTGAGATGAGTCTTAAGCTGAGGAGGAAGCTTAGTCGTCTTTTCAGCAAATGTCACTAGTCGCTAAAAGTAAAATAGGAAATTAGAGGAATGAAGTTTACTGCCGCACGTCACACATAGTTATGTAGATTTATAAGGGAGATTGGATGGTTTCCTTAGGTTTTTTAGAGGAAAGTCGACACTTAAGTTTATGAAATGGAAACACGGTCCAGAAGGAATCATCTTTTCCAGATCACAAAGAAGTGTGTTTTCTCCTAGAGATCTTGGTTTTCATTTTTCAAATTTTTAGATTATTTGTTTATATATCTATTTATTTTTCATCCCCAAACTATTCGAGGCAGTTCATGAATATTTGACTTATAGAGTAAAAAAAAATACCTATGTGGTCATGGCATAAGAATTATAAGTGAAGGTTCTAACTTTCCAGATCCTTGCCTACCTCGCTCTGCTTTAGCCGTTCAATGTGTGTACAGAAGACACATTAATATCTTTTTAATATTGATGGAATTTGTCTAGAGTTCTCATCCATAGATCAGTAAAGCCAACTGCTATCTTCGAAAGGCAAGTGTCTTGCAATCAATTCATTGGAATCCTGGTTGGAGCGACTAACGACTTTATGACTTCTTGTTCTGTAGCATCAGAGTCAGAGATGCTCGGCTCTAATTGGAGTAAAATCCCCAGGAAGAGGCTTTGCTTTATGTAGAAGCACAAAGATGTGTGACAATTTGTGTCTTCCGCTGTCGGGAGCCTTCAGGAAGTCTTTCTGTGCTGAAGAGAAAATGCAATTACTGCGCTCAAGTTTACGTTTTTTAACAACTTTTTCTTGACATAACTGTCAGATTGTCAAACAAATGCTCCAATGGGATTTGAGGCCTGGCTGCATTCATCTGGGGAGCAGTCTTGTCCCGCTGGCCTCAGTGAGCGCAGAGTGCCTGCGAGAGGTGGCGTGATGTTAGAGGTCTCCGAATTCTCCCACGCAAGCTCCAAATGTTCCATCATGTTTCCTTTTGAAAATGACTTGTTTTTCTCCATTATTGAAACAGTACCCACTTTTGTACTGTGTTACACTTGTCAAAGCAGCTTTAACAAAATTTTAGGATTATGCACTAATACAATTCATTTCTACAATTAAAAGTGCTATGTTAACTAATTTGCAGATGGACGGCCCCCTTTCCTTCATCATTTTTCCCTTCTTCCCTCTATAAAACCAAATAAAATCTTTATAAGTTTCCTGTAGAGAAGGACAGAGCCCCTGTGTGTGTGTATATATATATTTTCCAGAACATTCTTTTATCTAGCAGTCTCCTTGAGCTTCCACATTTATATAGGCCATAAGGCTTAAGGCAGATATAAAGAGCTTTGGTTAATTCAAAGTTTAGTTTCCTTAGAAGAGAGGTACAGAAAGTTTGGCCAATTCTACTACTTGAACAGTAAAAGAATCCACTGAGACTTGAGCCTCTTTTAGAATATGTCTATCTTACTCCAGGCAGCAAATTTCCTATTTTTTTTTCCTTGCAGTTTGGTACAGGGAAAAACTTATGCAATTTGGAGTTAGAATAGAAAAAGGGCAAATTCCCTACTTTTTTGAGCCCCAGTTCCTCAATTGAGATAATATTGATTGCCTCTCAGTATTTTTGTGAGGGTTGAATGAGATACTGTACAAAAAAAATTACCATCCTATCAAACACATAGTAGTCACTCAATAAATATCCATTGCCTTTCACTTTTTTCACTGACATACTCTTTCTTTAAGGAAAGTCTTACATTAGTTTTGTAGTGAATGAGATAGAATGAAGGATGGAAAATGGAAAGGAGAAGAAACAGAGGAAAAACGAGGAAAGGAATGATATCAACATAACATGAAAATTAGTTCAGAAACACAACTTTACTTAAAATGACCATGTGGTCTTGTGCTAACCAAAGTAATTAATTCAGGCTTTAAAGAAGAATTGTGCCACATTTATTCAGCACCTACTAGCTGCCAGGTGCTAGGATAGCACTCGGGATTAAAAGGCGAGCGTACTGGTTCAGCCCTCTGGGAGCTCCAGCTCATGTGGGGAAACAGACAAAAATAATTCTCTCTAATAAAATGTGCTAAGTTCTGTAATACAGAAAGGTCTGCACATTGGTGACTGGCTGGGTGATGTTTTACACTGAAAGGATTACTTAGATTAAGCTCCATGAGCTCCAATAGTCTCTAGCACATTACAGAGATTTTTATGCAATGCTTTTCTCCCATGAGAATGTCTTGCCATTGGGTGGACAGTTAGGGTTATTTGTTGCTCAGACTCAGAATAAGTTATTTTGGCTTCTGTAAAAATTATCTGAGCAAGTGAGGCAAAAATGCTTGAGTATTAGGGAGAGTCTTAGTCACTCAATTTCCTCAAGGGTTCAGAAGTTTTATCATTTATGTTTTATTTTGTAGCAAAACAAACAAATGCATGAGAAACCAAGACTCAGGTGAAGCATCTCACCCGTTAGCCCTCTAAAGTGAGTCGGCATCTCCAGTGAGAAGGTACGGGCTGGAAAGAAGTCGCTGTTGCTTTAAGTAGATTTGACAGTTTCTTATTCAGAGAGAGTGTGTTCCTTAGTTGACAAGAAAAGTTTTGATGACACAGTACCCTAATTATCCCTTACTCTCCGGAAGAGCTGAATCCACAACCCAATTCTGGGTGACATATTTTTGCCTTCCTCGCTATTATCAGTCTCCGCTGACCGGTCATCACATCAAGTCAACCTGCAGATACAAACTCCAGAGCCATTTAATGAGGCCCTTATCTTCAGCCAACTTTGAAGTCTCTATTGAACTCTCTCCCATCTCTTCTTCCGATGAACAACATCAAATAATGCTTCCATTACAATAAGTGCATCTTTGTTAGAGATGTCAGGTTTAGGGGTGTCTGGCCTCTGAAGCTGGCTAAGGCATCACTCCTTTGATAGGACAAGGTAGAGGGCTCACTGGGGTGATTAGAGCAATTGTTCAGAGTTACCTGTCACGGCTCATCAGCTCTGGCCCGCCTGATGGGAAGAGGTGGCCCAGCCCTCCATTCTCAGAGCAAGTACTGTTATCAGATGGCATCTTTGCCTCCAGCATCTCCTTAGATATGCTCGTTTCAAACATTTATTGGCAAAACTTAACTTTCTTGCATTTATTTTTCTGTTCTATTTTAATAGTCCTCCTACTCAGAGGAGGTCATCTGAAGCTTGTTATGATTTATTTTTCTCCTGCGATTTCTCCTTTGTCCCCACTTGACATGTTTTACTGCTGATTTCCCTGTGATAAAGCAAAAGTTCTTCGTTATGGAAAGCTTCTCATTTTCTTTCATCCCACCAAACCATCCTGAAGAGTGGGTAAAAGCCTTTTGGTGAGACGATGTCACTGAGGAGGAAATAAATTTGAAAGCCATAGAAAAGTGGCTTATATCTGATGCAGGAATTATTGAAGAGGATGAATTTATCACTAATCACTGTGAGCCTTGTCATCATCATTGTCGTCAGCATCATCATCATCATGTTAATCGACATCATCTTTACCCTCATTATCCTTGTTTTCTCTACCATTAGGTGCTGTGTGTGTGAAGCAGCACTAGGAATGCCATGAAAATGGAATTAAATATACACAGCCCTGCCTCTCTAAGCTTGCAATTTAAGGAAACTAAGATTCTAACACACGCTAACAATAAAATATTACATTTTGAGTAAAGAATAAACAAGAGCTTGGGTTGCAAAAATAATTGAAATGTTTCCTTTACAGGTAACACTTTTCTTTTTAAGTATAAGAAGTAAAGTAAAACTACAAGTGCTGTGTACTTTGTCCAGAGGAGGGCCAGGAAAGTGTTTTTACTCCCTCCTTTATATATATTTATATATATAAATAATGGGACATTATTTTAGGAATTATTTTAGAGAAGAGAAAATAGATGTCTTGCTTGAAAGGGTATTTCAGTTGTACTAACACCTTTATTTAAAATATCTTAGTAATTTTTATGAAAGTAGGATTATTTTCTTTGGCCGATCCTGGAGTAGTGACAAGATTGGTGTCGTCATTTGCTCGGTGAACAAAAGTAGCCCTTTATACATGATAAGGTATTTGACTTGATCTGGGTCACTGAAAATTTTTTCCCCTGATTTCTATTTATCATAAGTACCATCTCACCCTAGAGCTCAGTGGGCACTTCTCTTACTTATGGTCCAGAAATTGCATTTAATAGTTACTTTCTACTTTCTGAAATCAACATGTTTCCCAGCAGGACTGAAAGCAGGATCCTCTGCCAAGTGTAGGTCTAGGAAAACGATCATTACTTACTAGACCTTTGCTTCTGCTGTTTTCCCTGCCACAAATGCTCTTTTGGATCACTACCATTTACTAAAGCCTGCCTTTCCATTCTGGTCTGGCCCAAGTTGCCCCTCCAGAGAAAGGTATTTTTGCCAAAAAAGTCCCAAGTGATATTTTGGGGGGTTGGGAGTATGGAGTGGTTCTTCTGCATCCCCATAGTATTTACTGCTTACAAAACAGATGCTACTTTTTCTTATTCGTTTTCTTTTTTGCATGAATTCTGTCTATCTAACCACATGTTGCATCTCTTCAGAGAGACGTGACCTGGTGGAAGTAATTTAATCTCACTGAGCCTTAGTTTCCACGTCTATAATATGGAGGAATAGTAATAACATCTCCCCCATCCACCCCACAGGCTATTTTGAAGCTAAGATGAGATAATATATGTTGATGAATGAATGAAAATATGTTGATACTGTACAAATTTAAGTCCACAGGTGCATAGAATGACAGAACTCTTAGACATCGCCCCGTCCAGGGCTATCGTTTTAGAGGTGAGCCAACTGAAGCCCTTGAAGGGCCAGGCGCAGAGCCACCTGGCATGGCCGAGCCCCTGCTCAGGTTTTGGACTCTGAGCCAGGTGCGCTTTGTTCCCCACCCTGCTGCTTCTCTCACTAGGTGGGACCGCGCAATCACTGGGTGTTGAATAATTTGGTCGTTAGGGGCAAAACAACTGGGTTTCACATTGGGATGTGAAGAATTGATAGTACATCCTTTCTTCAAAGTGGAAGCTGATAGAAACTTGAAGAATCAGCAGAAAGGCAATGGCAGCCTTGGTGGCTGCAAGAGGGATGGGGAGAGGCAGGGCTTTGGGGGATGAATAGGAGCACAGAAGGGGAGGCTGGGCCTATGGAGATGAACTTTGCCAATGTTGTGTACTTTCCGGGTTGGTATGGCTTGCTTAAACGGGTGGGGAAACCATGTGTGGATTTATGCTTGGATGGGAAGCTCACTTTCCTCCTTCCGATGGTCCACGGCCTTCCACTGTGTGACCACTCACATCTGCTGTCCAAAGGGTGACATTTCTAAAAGGAGCTACCTGCGAGCATAGTACTCAAGTGGCGGAGCTGATTCTAAACACTGAGGTCTCCATCAGTCTTAGTTCATGGATAGTGGGGGAGAGGAGATCAGAATTCAAAGGGCTGGGGAGGTGGGGAGAATTTTGAACATCAAGCTCAGGCAGAGGGATGAGCACAACAGGGCCTGTTGACAATGAGTGGAGATCTGTAGCAGTCAAGATATGTAACGGGATGCAACTGAGTAAATCTGGCTGTTCTGGACCAAGTTGTATAAAGGTTGGGAAACTGCAGGCATTCTCGTTATATGAGGCTTGTTTATTGCTGGACAGGATTGGTAAAGGGGTCAAGCTGGACATCCTGTATAAAACTTTGCTTGACACTCAAAATTCCCAGGAGGAGAGGGTGGAATTGCAGTTAAGATAAGTCTACCGTTGCTTCTCCTTGGGTCATCGCTGTAGGAGGGTAAAGCTGTGTCTCATATTAGGCAAGCGTATCATGTCTATTATTGCCACCTGTCAGAATACAGCAGCTCCTTCTTTACCACTCATGATAAAAAGGCAAATATTTGTGAACAAGCAGAGGACTCAGTTTCCTTCTGTACACTGGAAGTACGAGAAACAATACTGTTGTTCTCATGAAGACAAGAGACTGCCACCAGACTTCTGAAATTACAGATGTGATGCAAAGTCTCATCATTATGCATCTGAATGCCATATTCAGTGGCAGACTTCCATACAAAAAATATTTAAAAACAAACACTTTTAGGGTAGGAGAGTTGTTCACACCTGTCCTGGGTCCAGCTCTTTGCTAAGTCTTGAGGAGACGGAATTATTCTCTTAAAGTTTTGACACATTGCATTCAAAATCTATTTGAATTAGCAGATTATGGTTCAGCTTTTGAAAAATGACATGTTTGCTCCTGTGGTTAAAAAAAAATCTTTGTCCATGATAATCTCACTTCAACTTTATCACTTTGGGATGCTTCTAGGCCCCTTGATGCTGATGAGCAAAGTCCTCACAGGCACACAGCCTCATTCAGTGCCATCACTTGTAAGAGAAACAGAACAATAACACTTGCAAATGGTGATAGCGTACAAGCCTGGAGCACATGAATTAAAGCTCTTACTGGCTGGCCTAATTGCTTCATCAAGCAGCAATGCGATCCTCTGTTACCACTCAGAAGTAAGAGGATTTGGGGGCAACCGCCTCTCTGCAATCGTATTTTAACACAATGTGCCTGGAAACAGCCCACTTCACAGCTTGGGGAGGGAGAAAGACATTGTCTTCATTAGAAGAGAGAAAATCCAAATGAAACGTGAGTGACTGAAGCAGTGCCGGGAATCTTGCAAGTGGTGTGATCACTCCGATATTTCAAAACCTCCTCTGTGGTGGAAGCAAGATGATCAGCTTGGTCAGTTTCACGCTAAACTGAGGCCTGGAGAAGGACAGCCTTTTCATTGCAGCACAAAGAATTTTTTTGTGTGACATTTATGTGCATCAATCTTAGAACTATAATCCCATGGTTCTGGCGGGCAGGTTTTTGTATGCCTGCAAACTCTTTTGGGTGTCTACAGTGTTTGCCTGAGCTAAGGCTTCTCATGAATGGAGGGTTGAAAATTAAAAATTCAATTATAATTGGTGCAAAATTTAAATATGTGAAAGACATTGCATTAGAGTTCTCCAGAGAAACAGAACTAATAGGATGAAACAGAACCAATAGGATGTATATATAGAGAGAGAAAGAGATTTACTATAAGGAATTGGCTCATGTGATTATGGAGGCTGACAAGTCCTAAGATCTGCAGTAGGCAAGCTGGAGTCCCAGGAGAGCAGATGGTGTAGTTCCAGGCTGGGACTGAAGGAAGAGCCTATGTTTCAGTTTGAGTCCAAAGCCAGGAAAAAGCCAATGTCCTAGTTTGAAGGCAGTCAGGCAGGAGGAATTCTCTTTTACACAGGGAGGGTCAGCCATTTTGTTCTATCCAGACCTTCTCCTGATTGGATGAGGCCACTGACATTAGGGAGAGCAATCTGCTTCACTCAGTCTACTGATCAAATGTTACTCTCATCCAGGAACACCCTCACAGACACATCCAGAATAATATTTGACCAAATACCTGGGCACCCTGTTGGCATAGTTGACACACAAAGTCAAATTGACGCATAAAATTAACCATCATAGACATCAACTAACAAAGTACTAAACTGGGAGTCAGGAGGTTTACAGGGTTAGGTTTTTTTCACAAGGCTGATGAGGCAAATTCCTCTAATGCTCTATTATTGCCGAACCCTTCCTATCCCTGCCCTGAGCTAACATCTGTGCCCATCTTCCTCTATTTCATATGTTGGATGCCTGCCACAGCAGGGCTTGGTAAGCCATGCATAGGTCTGCACCTGGGATCCGAACCTGCAAACCCAGGGCCAGTGAAGCGGAGAAGCAGAGCGCATAAACTTAACCGTTACTCCGCTGGGCTGGCCCCCTCTTTTAGCTTTTTGATATCTGGTAGTGACAAGCTTCTGACTTCTACTTTTGGAATAAATTTTCTTCTAGCTAAATTGCCTCAAATCTCTATTATTTTGCCTATGTTCCCTGTCTAAAATATACCATAAAGAGTTTTGAAAATTAGCTTTTTTCTTCCCACAATAATAAAAGTACTTTCTGTGGAAACACTTGACACCCTATGAGAGATAATAATTGTTAGCTCATGACTTGTAAGTTATAGATTTCATAGCTTAAGTCCAAAAACCAAACTCGTTATTTCACTGGTTATTTTTGAATCCAATGACAATAGAAACCAAGAGGCCATTCAAGGATGTTAGTTTACACTTTGAGCATTTCCTGTTAAACAAAACTTTAGCATGTGTCATGGTTGGATCTACAGTAGATGGGATAGAAGACACATACTTCCTGTTGCTATTTTTGTTTGTAGAGAAGGCAAATAACCTAATAGTCTGCTAACTTCATAACTTCCCACTTGAAACTCAGTCTCCATCTCTTTTAGTGCCACTGTGTGTCAATGATAGCTATTGATCAAGATCTTTACGGAATCACCCACACATTCTCCATAGAATCATGGCTGACAAAGTGACATGCTATATGTTTTCACAACGACATGGAGATTGAAAATGGAAAAGTTAAATATAAATCTTCATGGAAGTTTCAGTAATTTTTAATAATTTGTTCTTTTGTCACACGCATATGTGAATGATATATTTGTCCTAGAGCAATACGAATTCATTTTCCCACATCTGTAATATCTGCAGTAAGCTAAATTAAAAATGCATTTGTACTTGTACAGTTAAATGATCATATTTAATGAAATGTCAGAGATGAATCTTAGCAAATAGTCAGGAAATTATTTTAGAGAGCGCAGCATTTCATTACTAGCAGTCAGGGAAAGCAAAGTGATTAAACAAATGGTTTACTGCTCTAAGGTGGTAGCTGCCCAAGAACAATAGAAAACCAGTGTGCGGGGTTGAGAGACAAATCATGCATTTTCTCAGTCTTAGCCCTCTCTCTTTTCCTACTCCCCTCAGCCCCCGTGGAATCTTGAGTCTGATGGTAGGTCAAATTTGGAGTTTTGGAGACTGCTGTAATGCAACAAAGAAAATAAGCCAGTGGGGAATGCATGAGAATCACCTCACAGGAGGTCTCCACGACCCAGCTTTAGGAAAGTTTAGGCAGACAAGTCAAGTAGGAGACTCAGATCAATGGAATGAGAATAGGAAAGAGCTGGTCAAAGAATGATGGACTATTTAGGCCATAGACTCTTCACCCATGGGACAATTGGAGATCAGGTAGCTGTGCTGTGGGTAAGAAGAGAGTGAAAGAGGATAGGTGGTAAGTAATAGGCAGCCAGTAGGAGCAGAGAAGAGAAATAAGTGAAGGGAGGTATTGGGCGATTGAGAGAGCAGAGTGGGGCCATCAGGTGGCCAGTGAGATCTCCATTTGTCACCAACACATGGCCACATCCCACACCAAAAACTTGATGTGCTGGCAGGCCAAGAATTTTAAGAATTATCAACTGTTTTGATTGGTGTTATGGGTTGAATTGTGTCCTCCAAAAAGGTATGTTGAAGTCCTAACCTCCTAGGACCTCAGAATGTGAGCTTCTTTGGAAAGAAGGTCATTGTAGATGTAATTAGTTAGGATGAGGTCATACTGGAGTAGGGTAGGAGCTTAAATCCAATATGTCTGGCATCTTTATAAGAAGATGATGGGAAGATACAAAGGGAGAAGGCCATGAGATGATGGAGGCAGGAACTGGAGTGATGCAGCTACAAGCGAAGGGATGCCAAAGATTGCCAGCCACCACCAGAAGGTAGGAGGAAACTAGAAAAGAGTCTCCCTACAAAGCCTTCAGAGAGCATGGCCCTGCTGACCCTTTGATTTAGACCTCCAGCCTCCAGAACTGTGAGACCATAAATTTCCACTGTTTTAACCTGCTCAGTTTGTGGTACTTTGTTATGGCAGCCCTAGAAAATGAATTCAGTTGATAAAATGCAATTTCAATGGCAGAATCAATGATATATTTGTGAGTTTTTTGAATTTTTTTAAAGGAAATTCTATTGCTTTCCATTTAAACTTTTGATACTGTTACCTGGGACCAGGGTGAGTTGAGAAAGGCATTCTCCTCAGCTGCAAAATTTAAGGGGCTGCCAAAAAACTCAGTAATTAAAATAAATAACATTCTAAGGCAACATTCAAAAAATAATAAAATTAATGTAAAAATCCATGATGAGCAAAACGTCAAAATTTTAAATACAGGATCAGTATTATTGGTTTTTCCTTTTGCCTCAATATGGTCTGGCATGGCACTGCTGTAAACATCTGAATAACACAGGTAAGTTCAAAAATGCCTGTAATGAAGGACATAGATGTCAACATACTCACATAAAAACCACTGTATTGCCATTGTATCTCAGGCAGACACCTAAAGAGATGACAAGGTAACAGCCACATGCCTTGGGTTGAATTCACATTTCTCCGTGGGAGAACTCAGACAGCGGGAAGCCCACATCAGCAACGTCAGGTAACAATGTGAGCTCAGTTAAGCATCTTTCAAATGTGAAATCTGCATAAAGAAAGACAAGCTGCTAGAATCCCAATAGTGAAGGGAATTAGATTCTTTGGCCTTTACCACATGACAGTAAATGACAGCATAATAAATAAAGCAAAAGTGATTTCTGACTTCTACTTTCCACATCATATCCCGGAGGCGCTTTGCTATTGTTACAAGTATATTAAATGTAGGTCTGATTATATCCCAGGGAGAGCTGACAAGAGGCTTATTCTGGAAAAGGGAGATGCTGGCCTATGTCTGGTGGTTAATATCTATTGGGTACACACTTCTCCTAAAACTAGGGAGAGATCAATAGTGGAACCAGGAGAGACCAAGAGTGGAACGTCATGTCACATGCTTGATTCAGTTTACCATCTTGTGAATTGCTTGAAGATATTGTTGAGTGTTTAACACTTGAAGATCGTTATTAGCTTTTCTCTCTCATCCTCTAAAAGTACAAGTATCACTCTAGTGGCCCATGGAGCGTCCTAGGATGTGGATTCTATGACTGAGGGAAAATGAACAAAGACAGAAATGATTAAATGAAACTTGAGGGTCTGTGCTGCTGAAAGAAATTTTTATTGACTCCTTTTGGGTGTATAGTTCTCCTAATATTAACATACTATAGACATGTAACCACCACCACAATCATATAAAGACATTTCCACAACCCCCCAAACTCCCATGTGCTACCCCTTGATAGTCATTCTCTAAAAGCTGGTTCTGTCTTTGCAGACTGGTCTGTTAATTTTGATTGTTTTGGGTCTTGCTTTCCTCAATTCCAATGCCTTAAGATATGATTCCACTTACTGAAAATTCTGCAAATTCATTCTGATGTTAATAATTCAAAGCTATCTGGCTCTTACATTTTAGAGTCTTTTACTCTAGGATAATGGCTTAATAAAAGATATTTGAAAAAAAGGAGATAAGCATGGAGGTATGAAAAATGGAGATATGACCATTGTTTGAATAGAATGAGGTGCTGAATCACAACCAGCCAGGGGCAGTATAAACCATTGTGTGTAAGAGGTGGTACATCCATTCGTCTTTTAAGGAATCTTTAATGTTTATAACACAAAATTTCTTTGAGCAGACTCTTTTACATTCAATATTTCTGATAATGTGAAAAAGAATCAGATCTTTTTTATTTTTCTTTCATAATTTTTTTGTTTCAGCCAGTTTTTAGTGTACAGTTCAGTGGCATTAAGTACATTCACATTGCTGTGCTACCATCACCACCATCCACCCACAGAACATTTTTATCCTCCCACACTGAAACTGTACACATTAAACACTCAGCATAAGAATGTCACTAAGCACGTCTTCAAGGTTCATCCAGGTTGTAGCATGTGTCAGAATTTCCTTCCTTCTGAAGGCTGAATCATATCCCATTGTATGCACATACCACATTTTGTTTACCCATTCACTTGTCAATAGACATTTGGGTTATGTCAAACTTCTGCCTACTTGAATAATGCTGCTATGAACATAGTTGTACAAATATCTGTTCGGGTACTCGCTTTCAGCTCTTTTGGGTATATACTCAGAAGTGGAATTGCTGGATCATATGATAATTCTATGTTTAATTTTTTGAGGAACCACCATACCATTTTCCACAGCAGTTGCACCATTTTACATTCCCACCAGCGATGTACAAGAGTTCTATTTTTTCCCACATCCTCACCAACACTTGTTATTTTCTTTTTTGATAATAACCATTCTAATGGATGGTGGTATCTCTTTGCGGTTTTGTTTTGCATTTCCTTAGTGATTAGTGATGTTAAGCATCTTTTCATGTGCTTATTGGCCATTTGTATATCTTCCTTGGACAAATGTCTATTCAAGCCCTTTGTCCACTTTGCAATTGAGTTGTTTTTTTGTTCTTGTTGGCTTGAAGGAGTTCTTTATATATTCTGGATATTAACCCCTTATCAGATATGCAATTTGAAAATATTTTGTCCCATTCCATGGGTTGCTTTTTCACTCTGTTGATTATGTCCTTTGATATACAAACATTTTTCATTCTGGTGAAGCCCAATTTATCTATTTTTAGTTTTGTCACTTGTGCTTTTGGTGTCATATCTTAGAAATCATTGCCATATCCAATGTCATGAAGTTTTTCCCTTATGTTTTCTTCTAAGGGTTTTACAGTTGTAGCTCTTATGTTTAGGTCTTTGATCCAATTGAGTTGATTTCTGTGTGTGGTATAAGATAAGAGTCCAACTTCATTCTTTTGCTTCTGGATATACAGTTTTCCCAGCACCACTTGTTGAAAAACTGTCCTTTCCCATTGAATAGCCTTGGCTCCCTTGGTAAAAATCGTTTGACCATATATATGAGGGTTTATTTCTGGGCTCTCTATTTTATTCCATTGGTCTATGTATTCGTCTTTAGACTGGTATCATGCTGTTTTGATTAGTGAAATTTTGTAGTAAAGTTTGAAATCAGAAGAGTGAGACCTCGAACTTTGTTTTTCTTTTTCAAGATCGCTTTGGCTATTCAGGGTCCCTTGAGATTCCGTATGAATTATAGGATGAAATTTTCTGTTTCTGCAAAATCATCATGGGATTTTGATAGGAACTGCATTGAAGCTGTAGACCCCTTTGGGTAGTATAGACATCTTAATATTAAGACTTCCAGTACATAAACACAGATTGTTTTCCCATTATTTGTGTCTTTCATTTCTTTTAGCAACGTTTTGTAGTTTTCAGTGTACAAGTCTTTGGTTTCCTAGGTTAAATTTATTTCTAAATGTTTTATTATTTTCAGTGTTACTGTGCATGAAATTGTTTTCTTAAATTCATTTTTAGTGTCTAGAAACAACTGATTTTTGTTGTTGATTTTGTACCTTGCAATTTTGTTGAATTCATTTCTTAGTACTAATGTTTTTTGGTGAAACCTTTAGGGTTTTCTACATATAAGAACATATTGTCTACGAACAGGAATACTTTTGCTTCTTCCTTTCCAATTTGGATGCCTATTTCTTTTCCTTGCCTAATTCCCCTGGTTAGGACTTTGAGTCCTTTTTTTTTTTTTTTTTAAAGATTTTATTTTTTTTCCTTTTTCTCCCCAAAGCCCCCCAGTACATAGTTGTATATTGTTCATTGTGGGTTCTTCTAGTTGTGGCATGTGGGACGCTGCCTCAGCGTGGTTTGATGAGCAGTGCCATGTCCGCGCCCAGGATTCCAACCAACGAAACACTGTGCTGCCTGCAGCAGAGCGCGCGAACTTAACCACTCGGCCACGGGGCCAGCCCCACTTTGAGTCCTTTTTTGAGTAGAAGTGACAAAAACGGGGGTCCTTGTCTTGTTCCTGATATTAGAGAAAAAGCTCTCAATATTTCACCATGCAGTATGATGTCAGCTATAAGCTATGGGTTTTTCTTATGTGACCTTTATTATGTTAGTTTCCCTTTGTCCCTAGTTCATTGAGTGTTTTTATCAGAAAAGAGTGTTGAATTTTGTCAAATGCTTTTTCTGCATTAAGTGAGATGATCATGTGCTTTTTTTTCCTTCATCTTGTTAATGTGGTATATTACATTTATTGATTTTCATACGTTAAACCATCCTTGAATTGCAGGAAGATATCTCACCTGTTCATCGTGTATAATTCTTTTAATGTGCCCCTTAAATTCTATTTCTAGTATTTTATTGAGGACTTTTGCATCAATATTCATCAGGGATATTAGTCTGTAGTTTTCTTTTCTTGCAGTGTCTTTGTCTGCCTTTGGTATCATAGAATGCATTTTGAAGTGTTCTTTATGCATCTTCTTTTGGGGGAAGAGTTTGAGAAGGATTGATGTTAATTCTTCTTTAAATGTTTGGTAGAAATCACCAGTTAAGCCACCTGTTTCTGGGTTTTTCTTGTTTGAGAGGTTGTTGATTACTGATTCAATCATTTTACTAGTTGTACATCTATTCAGATTTTTTATTTCTTCCTGATTAAGTCTTTGTATGTTGTGTGTTTCTAGGAATTTGTTCATTTCATCTAGATTGTTCAATTTGTTGGTATAAATTGGTCATAGTGCTCTCTTATAATACTTGTATTTTTGTAAAATTGATAGAAATGTCTCCTCTTTCATGTCTGATTTTAGTTATTTGTGTCTTCTCTTTTTTTTAATCAATCTAGCTAAAGGTTTGTTAATTTTGTTGATCTTTTTGAGGAATCAACTCTTAGGTTTAGTTGATAATCTCTATTGGTTTTTTGATCCTCTATTTTATTGATCTCTGCTCTAATCTTTATTATTTACTTCCTAATTCTAGCTTTGGGTTTATAATTATTCTTTAAACATTTGTCTTTTAAATCCTTTAGAAAATAAAAAGTGCAGTTACAAGTCAAAATTACAATAATGCTGTTGTTTATATTTGTCCATATATTTACCTTTACTGGAGAAGTTTTTATTTTCATATGGTTTCAGTTTACTGTCTAGTGTCCTTTCACTTTAACTGGAAGGAATACTGTAAGCTTTTCTTGTAGTGCAAGTCTAGTGGTACAGAACTCCCCGAGTTTTTGTTTATCAGAGAGTGCCTTAATTTCCCCCTCTTTTTGAAGGACAGTTTTGCCAGATAGGGAATTCTTGGTTGACAGATTTTTCTTTTAGCACTTTAAATATATCATCCCCCTTCTTTCTGGCCTGCAAGGGTTCTGCTGAGAAATCCACAAATAATCTTATTGGGGATCCCTTATACATGATGAGTTGCTTTTCTCTTGATGCTTTCAAGATTCCCTCTTTGTCTTTGAGTATTAACAGTTTGATTGTAATGTGTCTCAGTGTGAGTCTCTTTGATTTATCCCACTTGGAACTTGTTGAGCTTCTTGGATTTGTAAATGCAGGTATTTCCTCAAATTTGGGAAGTTTTCTTTTTTTTTCTTTAAAGATTGGCTACCTGAGCTAACATCTGTTGCCAATCTTTTTTTTCTTTTTCCTTCTTCTTCTCCCCAAAGCCCCCTAGTGCATAGTTGTATATTCTAATTGTAGGTTCTTCTGGTTCTGCTATATGGGATATCGCCTCAGCATGGCTTGATGAGCAGTGCTGTGTCTGCACTCAGGATCTGAACTGGTGAAACCCTGGGCTGCTGAAGCAGAGCACGTGAACTTAACCACTCAGCCACAGGGCGGCCCCTAGGAAGTTTTCAGTCATAGCTTCTTCAAATAATTTCTCTGTCCCTTTCTCTTGTGCCTCTCCTTCTGGGACTCCCAAAGTGTGTATATCAGCCTATTTGGTGGTATCCCATAAATTCTTTGGGCTCTGTTCACTTTTCTTTTTTTCCTTTCTGCTTCTCAACCTGAATAATTTCCAATGACCTGTCTTTGAGTTTGCTGATTCTTTCTTCTGCACCTGTGAGTCTGTTCTTGGACTTCTCTAGAGACTTTTTCAATTCATTTGTTGTGTTTTTCAGCTTCAGGATTTATGTTTGCCTTTTTAAAAGTAATTCCTATGTCTTTGTTGATATTTTTCTCATATATCATTCTCTTGGTTTCCTTTAGTTCTTTGCCTGTGTTTTCCATTAGCTCTTTGACCATATTTAAGGCAGTTTGTTTTTTTTTAAAGATTTTATTTTTCCCTTTTGTCCCCAAAGCCCCCCGGTACATATTTGCGTATTTTTAGTTGTGGGTCCCTCTAGTTGTGGCATGTGGGATGCTGCCTCAGCATGGCCTGATGAGTAGTGCCATGTCTGCACCCAGGATTCAAACTGGCAAAACCCCGGGCCACCCGAAGTGGAGCGCTCGAACTTAACCACTCGGCCATGGGGTTGGCCCCAAGACAGTTGTTTTAAAGTCTTTATTTAGTAAGTCTAATGTCTGTGTTTCTTCAAGGGCAGTTTGTGAAGACTATTTTGTTCTCTTCAACGGGTCATGTTTCCCTGTTTTTTTTTTTTTGTATGTCTTGTGATCTTTTGTTGAAAGTTGGGCTTTTGAGAAGAATAGCCACCTCTCCTAATCTTTGCAGACTGGCATGGGAGACTTTCACTAATTAGCATGGCATTTCCTGTGACTTGGCGTCAGACAGGGCTGAAGCCTTACAGTCTGCTCAGGTTTTTTTCTGGTCACGCATCCTGCCTGGGCTGGGACCTGTGTGTGTGTGTTTTAATGTCCCCATATTCATGGCTGCTTTTAAATGTCTTAATTTCTCAAAGAGTCTCACCCTGTCTTCCTCTCAGAAACTTAGGTATTCCATTGTATTCCTCTGCCCAAATTCTCGTCCTCCAGGCATCTGCAGGTCTGCAGTCCTCCTGCGGTTTTCACACATTGAGGTACCTGCCACTGCCTTCTGCTGCTTCTGCCAGACCAAGATCTGAGCTATGCTGCCGTTCCTTCTCTATGCCCTGATTCAGGCTAGACAGAAGCCAATCCCTCAGGTAGCCCACAGATTGATTAAGATGTTGCATATGAGTTCTACTCTGTTCCTTCCAGCCTGAGGGAGGAGCTAGGAATTGGGCAGCTCCTTCCTGACCGTGCCATGCTGGGGAGGTGGTAGGATAAGGGAGAGGAAAAATGCCACTAAGTATCCTACCATGTTGAATGTTGAATGTGGCTTTTCTTTACTGAGTAGTCAGTTAGTTGCTGTAGATCTTTGACTGGTTTCCAGAGCTCCTATAAAGCTATTTCAGTAGTCTCTAGTTTCCTTTTCTTTTTTTTTTTTAAAAGTATCTTCTATGGATGAACAAGGGTCTGGAGTTTCCTTATCTGCCATATTGCCGACATCACTCTCTTCTTTCCTAATTTAATGATAGTGAATGATAAGGTCCAGGTGACAAAATCGGACTCAGTATAGGTGGACAGTCTAATCCTGTAGTCCATCACGTTGGGTGATCCGCTACCTTGTCATTAAATGGGGTTAGCAGAGAACACTTTTATGATGGAAGGAGGTTTGGGTACATTCTAACATTCTGGAGAACAGTAATGATAAATTGATATAGGTCATTAATTCTCTCCGAGGTTCATCAGTAAAAAAAAAAAAGCACTCTCTTTCAAAATGCTGTATGTTAAAAAAATCAGCGTTCATAATGTTCTTATAAAATGGAGAAAATATCATGCTCTGCGTTTTAAAAGGGAGGCATGTCACGTACAAAGATTTGTTAGAGGTTGCAGAACAAGGCGAGGTTCGATTTCAGCCTGGTAGTATCTCCATCATTGCATTGTGACGGGCTTCCTATAAGCAGGATGCGCGAATCAACACGTCTATCAAGAACCTCACAGTTCTGTGATTCTCAGTCGAGGAGTTGTTTCTAAATCCTGAACAAAGCGGCAGCTAGATAATAATGCATTAGGATTAGTTTCTGTGTCCCAAGACCTCAGAGCATACCACAGATAGACTATGTTAGGCAGGGTGAAAGCACAAGGCAGTATTGACCTTACATCTAACTAGACTCATTCTTTGCCTTTTCCTTAGCAGAAACTTTACCTTTCATACTCAGGACAGCACAAGGGGGTGAAAAAGTTTGGTTCCAATTACATGAGATGGTTGGACATGCTTTCTACTGTTAATAGTTAAGTTAGCGGGTGGGCTCAGTGTTTTGATCTTTGGGTGTCCTAGAGGAGAAGTATTGTTTTCAATTGTTTCTATTCACAACTTCAAAAAATTCACACATTAGGTTTTTAAGTGCTAAAGTTTTAAAAAAATTTAAATAAAGCAAAATTTAAAGAATTCATAGAGATAAATTTTCAGGAAACTGGGTATTTTCATTGTGTTTGAAGTGTTGTTTATATGACCCCTAAACAAATTAAAAGAGAAACCTTCAGTCAGTTCACTGGTGTGTGCAAACACAGGTGACATTTCCCATCTTGAATTAATGAAATAACAGATTGCTTTGATTTCTCTTACATTAAGCCCCAAAGCTATCAAGTGCTAGGAAGTAGCACAATTAAATTTATTTGCTTTTTACAGGAAATGAGAGGCCGTAAAATGTGTGGGACCTTGAAGGCAGGCATTGGAAACCTTTCTAAGCTTGCATGTGAATGCATGCAGATTCTTTTATTTATGCATATAAAGAAAAATAGAAGGCAAAATCTTTGCTTTAGTGCGGCTAGTTCATCTAAATTTCTTATTTGTTAATTGAGCGTAGATATTTCATATAAATTTTTCTTTAAATGCGCATAGTTTGTTATTGATTGATTCATTCATAAATATTTTTCCAGCACTCAAAGTGTACCAGATTGGTAAGGAAGAAGATGCAGATGGAGACTGTGTCTTTGGGGAGTTTACTTTTTTGGGAGATAGGACTTAGAGCCATGACTATAAACGAAATGTGAAGGGTTACAAGGAAGCCAAAGATCGGCGTCCGGGAAGCTCAGAGAGGATGCGATTGTTTCTGTGGCGCAGAGGGGAGGCCTTGTGGGAAAGGCAGTGTTTCGCTTAATTTCTCAATAGGCAAGATTTGGATATTTAGTGACAGGAAACGGCATTCAAGGCAGAACACACCACACAAGCAAAGCCGAGGAGAGGCGACGTGGGCATTGAGGGGAGCCCTCAGTTTGAGTGTGATGTGGAATGGACGGACAGGAGATGTGGCATAAAGCTGAAAAAGAATGAAAGCATTCAGATTTATTTAGTGCCCACTTTGTACCAGGCGTTGATAGTTCCTTTGAAGGATGTCATAGTTTTTAATCCGTAAAACAACTGTCCCCAAATAAGAGTTATTTTCCCTTTTTGTAAAGTGCTATTGTTCCTTTTCTACAAATGGGAAAATTGAGGCATAGAGAAGTTAAGGAACTTGCCAGAATCACCTCTTACTAAGTGGAAGGACTAGCATTTAAGCCCAGATCCGACGGACCCTCAAGTGCAAACTTTCTGAAGGCTGCTGTGCTGTCTTGAATGAAATTCTAATGCAATGTGGGGGCTGTGTGTGTATGTGTGTGTGTGTGTGCAAGGAGCCTCTGAGGATGTTTCAAGCAGAAGAGAGGCAACATTAGAGCTCTTTGCTCAGGAAGCTGGCGGCAGTGTGTAAGCTGGGCTGCAGAAAATACGGTTTGTCCGTTTTATCCTCACTAAAGAAATGTGCTAATTTGGATCTGAAGAAAACTTAGTAATACGCTTTTTCCTAGATGCTAGCAAGCTACAGTGAACCCAGAGTAGCTAAGAACGTTTAAAAAATATACAGCGTTAGAGAGTGCGGTATCAATTACTGTGCTAAGCACGTTATAGACATCAGCCCAATGAATAATTATAACAACCTGGAGCTTGGTATTATCTGAAATCCATGGGAAGGAAAACTGAGGCTTAGAGAAGTTAATTCACCTGGTCAAGATTCGAGTTAAGCAGGGGCAGGCAATCTTCAAATCCGGGATGGTGTCCACAACTCTGCACTGCTCTATCTCCTGCTACTTGCCTAAAAAGCCGGAAGAATATTAATTTAAAAAATGGCCCTGGTCAATTCTGCCACCCGGGGAGGTGACCTCCTCCTGAACCACAGAGAAGGGCCCTGTCCCCCACCAACCCTGTGCCAGCTCCCTGACCATTACCAGCCATCTCTTCTTTGTCCTAGCTCACTCCTAAGGGCTTCTCTTGTCGTCCCGCAGCCATCCTAATGTACACAAATCATTTTTACAGACAGTGTCGTGAGTGTGAAGAGAGAAATTCCTCAGTGCCGGCATTTCCTTGATGAAGGGTGGTTTGTCTTTTTGAGGCCTGAGAGTCTCAAGTGATTTCTGTTCACCGTGACTTGCTGGGCGTGGAGGGGTTGGGTTGGTGGGAGCCTTTAAAGTTCAACCAATACATTGTTAGGGGAGACCTATGGCAGTTGGAAAATCCTTGTTTATCTTAATTTTTGTTTTAGATGTAAGGGGAAAAGGGCATGCTAGTCGAAAATATAGTGAGCTAGTTGATGGTTTTTGCCATAATTAATTTTATGTACCCTTCTATTTTTTTCTCCCACTTGAAAATTATCCCTAACATTTAGTTTTTACTACCTTCTCTAAAGATATAATTCAATTAGGTTTGATATGTTTACCAAGTGATTACTATGTGCAAAACATTATATTAGGTGTTCTTAAAGTAGTGCAACAAGTCATTAAGATAGAAAGATGATGATAATGCAGCAAATGAATGAAATTTAGGATGTCTTGCCTCTTGTGTTTTTCACACAGGTTATTGATTACCAGTTGGTTACTTGAAATGAGATGCACTGTAGTCCTCATGGAAAGCTGGAGGAGAGCCCAGGAAAGCCAGTAGCTTAAAGCTGTGGTAGGTATTCGGCAGTTCATAGCAGTAATTACTGCTAATATAAACAGTACAATGGATTAGTTATAAGCACTTATCATTCTGTTTTATCACACCAATTAAAGTATTTGCCATACAGCTTCGATCTCTTACCGATGCTAAAGACCCATGGGTGAGACCAGCAATGGGTAGCACACCCTATGACGATTCATGTGTGGACATTTCTAGACACAACACTTCTTTTGGCCAATCTGGGAAAGAGTAGAGGGGGAACTGAGAATTGTATTGTTATAAAATGAGCCATCTTTCCTCATTCGTGCCACGTTCCTTTTTTGGCTGGCTCTAGTGACTAGGGAGAAGTCTAAAATAGTAATTTTCTAAGCCATTCTTTAAGTTTGAAAAAGCATAGCTATTATTATAAATTTTTATTAGGAAAATTAAACAAAATACCTACTGCACAGAAAATTAAACTTAATAAAATTTCCTTCTCAGAAAGGAATAGGCTGAAGATTGTCTTTATTTGGTTTCTTTTCCCTCCCTAGAGCTCTATCAGATTGTGGGGCCTGGAATCTTTATGTTTCTCATAAAAAATATTGATGAACTTTGGGTAACCAAAGAATGAATTTGATTCTTTAGGTAACTTTGGAATTTCAGTGTAGATGGGAATGGGACAATGCTGGTTCCAGAGTTGTTGAAAGCACCCAGGATTTGGGATCTTTTAGATCAATGGCTGTATTAGTTTCTTGTGGCTGCTGTAACAAATTACCACTAATTGGATAGCCTGAAACAACAGAAATTTATTCAATCACAGTTCTGGAGGCTAGAAGTCTGAAATCAATGACTTGGCAGGGCCACACTACCTCCAGAGGCTCTAGGGAGAATCGTGCCTTCCTCTTCTGGTGGCTCCAGGTGTTCATTGCCTTGTGGCCACATCATTCCAATCTCTCCCTCTGTGGTCACATAGCCCCCTCTTCTTCATTCTGTCTCAAATCTCCTCTTTCCTTTCTCTAATAAGGACACTTGCTGTTGGATTTAGGGCCCACCTGTGTAATCCAGGACGATCTCCTCATCTTGAGATCTTCACCTTAATTACACCTGCAAAGCCCTATGGCGACCCAAGGCAATCTTTATTTCTTCCAAATAAAGTAGCATCCACAGGTTCTAGGGATCAGGATGTGGACATACCTTCTTGGGAGCCTCCATTCAACCTACCACAGTGGCTTTCAAACTTCTTTTGAACCACAGGGAGAAATACATTTTACAACATAACCTACCCCATAATACACAGGGAAATAAACACTTTTACAAAACCGGTACTTTCTCTTACCATGTAAGACGTACTCTATGCCATTTGATTCCATACCACCACATTCTGCTCCAACAAAATTCTGTTTGCAGATCTACTAAATTGATCTCATGACCCGTTAGTGATGTTGCCACCCACAGTTCTAGATCTCAGGTGAGCCTGGTCTGTATCAGAACGTCTGGACCCTGTTGATTGGGGAACATTAGCTTGTCTGGGATTCTCCAGGGCCAGCTGAACTGAATTGGCCTTGAAGGAGTGGGTGGGGAGGTTAAGTGGGTGATCAGAATATTGCATTATTTGATGACCTCTTAATTATGTTAAATGCAAATTATCAATATTTACTGACATCTTTCCATGCATCAGGCATTGTGTTAGATATGAGAACCACAAAAATGAATTACAAAAATTCACCCCTATGCCTTCCCTAAATTCTCTTCTATGTTTTGCCTTACAAATTATTTTATATACACTCTTAATCATCAATTTCTCTTCCAAGGCAAATAGCTATAAAGGTCCACTTAATAACTTTTCACATATTTTCTCAAATACTCAAAATATGATGTCTCACTGAAGCACCTAAATTCATGCTTTCTAAATTGTTTTAAGAGGATTTGCAAGCAATTAGAGGAAAGCCATTTCAGAGAAGATGCTAATCTAAACTTCTCATAATTGTGTGAACATGTTAAGCACTTTGCAAGAGAGACTATAAATGTAAAAGCAAAAAAAAATTCTCCTATTTCAAGCAGGTGACGTCAGAGAACTAAAATCCATGATTAAGAAAAATGAAATTGTATAAATTATAGCAGAAATGCCTGTCATCACCCGTATTACAGCTAAAATGCCTCCAGGGGGTTAGATTAGAAAAAGAAAATTACTTATCTGTAATTCTTATTCTCTTTAGGTAGCAATTATAATAGATATACACTCTTGGGTGTAAGTCATTGGTGTGAGAACCAGGAGTAGACTAGAAGTCAGCTAAAGAATTATAACCCTCAAGGAAGATGCACCCTGGGACGTCAAGGGCATAATGTGTATGGAATGTCATTGCCCTCAAATATCATTCCTATCTGACCATTGAAAAGAACTGGCGAATTTAGTCCCTTGGAAGAAAAGAACGACTGAGTGGATCCATTATTATTATTATCATATATTAAATGTATAAAGGTCTAGCTCCAGGCAAAATTTGTGAATTGGGTCTGCTCATTTTCTGTCGTGCCTCTCTACCTATTCAGGAGTCCAATACCCGCTTACTTGCCATCTCCCTCACTCCGTTCTTAGGAAATACCTCATTAAATTTATTTACACCGCAGCCAAGACATTCACAGTAGAAAGAGCCTTGGACAGAGAATCAGGAGCCGCAGGCCCAGTGCTGGCTTGTTACCGATTTGTCCTGTGGTAGATGTCAGGTAAACCACATCACCTCTTTGGGCTCCAGCGTCCTCATTTCTACAATAAAAGGGTTGAACTAGGGAGTGTAATTTCTAGCAACACTTTCATCTCCGCGATTCTAGGTCAAAAAGACAGGCTAAACGTTAGGCTAATTTTAGGCTAAAATATTAGGCTAAAAATGTTACCCTCAAATATGGCATTTCAACTTGAGCAGACCTAGCAAAGCCATAAGCTGTAGAAATGAAGTCTGACTAGAGGCATCTGCTGGGCCACGGGGCAGTATCTGGGCTTTCGTGTTTGTTTGACTGGAACCTCTGAGATCGCATCTTGTGAGTGGCTGCCACACAAAAATCCAAGACGGGCCCTAAACGTATCTTACTGTAACTTGAGTTGGGGCACACTTCACGTACGAGCCCCTCATTAAATGAGCCCTTTGAGAAGCTGTGCTCTTCCAGGCTGCTACGGCGGCATCAGCGCAGGGTGGCAGTCGCTCATGGAGGGTTACTCCAGTGTCTGAAAGAGTGAGGGCCATTCCTGGAGATGGAGGCTTCATTGCTAAGGAGTAACCTACACAGGGGAGTGTTTCTTTTTTAATCCTTGTTGACGTGCATAGGAGCTACTGTGTGTGCCTCTTTGAACACAGAGACAGTGAGAAAGGCATTTCTTTTCTTCTCTCTTCCTTACACCAATCTCTGCTTCCCTTTTCCTTTGAGGCCATTCCAGGCCAGATTGAGAAGAGGAATGCTGGGAGAACTTGCCCAGATTCCACAAGATTTTAAAGGGACAAATAAAGGCTTTCATCCCTGGGTAGGTACGTCCAGAGGTTTGCATGGAGAACATGCTCTGGTGAGACTGTCACCTGCTTTGCCTCTACTCTTGACTAGATGACCCACTAGCCAATTCTCCTATCTGGGCTTCTCAGAGGGACCCTCCCCACTTAGAGAGAGGTGCTTCATGTGAGTATTTGAGGTTCTCTGCAGCGTGGCATGAATGTATATGGCACAGCTGGCCTACCTGAGCTCACAGCCTGAGAATTCAACGTGGCTCTGTGGCCTAAGGCCTGAATCAGAAATCCAGAGCCACTCCTTGCACATAATTCTTTGAAGCAGTGACCCTCATTCCCTTACACTCTTAATAGTAAGGCCACAGGAGGCAGCAGGCAGGGATGAGGCATGGGAGATAGGACATTTAGCTGGATCCAGAATAGACCAGAAACCCATGTGACATAATAAGCCTGTTCTAGTTGCCGTTTTTTCTACCATTTTTTTCTCATTTCACATAACCTTGGAACGGCTTCATAGCAACTGTGATCTTGTGTCCCTTTTATATCTGGGAAGAAAAGGATTAATCAGTAGGTCTTCAATCCATTCTTTCCCTTGACTATCAGGGGTATAGGGAAGGGGGAATGTCAGCAGGGAATAGAAAAATTGGATAAGTCAGACTAATTTCCTGTAAACCTGGTAATAACAGACCTCCTGGCAAATGACCTAATGGTATTTGCTAGCAGGAGAGTCCTTACCTGCGGACTGATTTTAGTAGGATGTATCTGCTTGCCTGGGATTGCCCATCATAAGCTGACATGGAATGAATGCATTTATGGAGTATAGCTCTCTGGAAAATACCATGTAAATTATATGAGTAAAAACGGATGTGTTGTAGAGGAGATGGAATTCTCCTGTAAGAGATATGAACTATACATATCACTTAGAGATATCACGTTAATCTAAGACAAAGAGCATCTGATGTGGTAACAAGGACCTGGAGAGCTACAATGATGACTCCAGACCTCTCTCTGCCTCATCTGTGCCTCATGATGACTTGCATCCTTAAAATGACCAGTAAAGCTTGATACTGAGTAGAATTTCTGATTCACGTGGGACTGGTTTGACAATCTCATCCTTCATGTTATCCAATCTGCACATTGCTTCTTTGGCAGTACTTTTCTTCATTTTTTCAAAGTTGCATTTGATAAATTGCTTCCTTCCTTCATTCATTCATCCACTCACTCATTCAAGTATATTTATTATACACCTACTACACACCAGGCACTCTTCTAAGTGTGGGGGATATGGCAGTGAACAAAACAGACAAATCCCTGTCTTCATGGGACTTATTTTCCAGTGGGGGCGATGCACAGTAAATATTAGTAGAAAAGTAAATTGTATCGTATTGTAGAAGGTCATAAGCACTATAGGAAAAAAAGAAAGGCGGATAAGAGAAACGGGAATGCAGTGGGGAGGAGTAACAATTCCAAACAAAGTGGCTGGGGTAATTTTCCATGAGAAAGTGACGTTTGATCAAATGCCGGAAGGAGGGGAGGAGGTGGCCCATGTGAATATTGGGGAGGAGAACTTGGTGGACAGACGGAGTGGCTGGAAAAGATGGGAGCATGCATGGACAGTTTGAAGCAAGTCAGATCCCGTGTGTCTGGAGAGGGCTCAGGAGAGGGGTCAGAGGGATGAGCTGATCATTTCAGCTTTAGGAAGACTCGGAGAGCCCTAGGAAGCTTTTGAGCAGAGGAGTGACACGACCCGACGTGCAGTTTAGAGGACTGCTCTGACTAGTGTTCGTTTCAACCAGAATTCACCTGAAAAACCTTTGGGGAAGAATGATGGCTGTGCGGGTGTTTGAAAGAGGCACGCAGCGTGAGCTGCCCAGAGTGTGGTCCACCTTAGGGGCAGGTGTATGGAAAACCCACTCTGAGGATGGGGTGTAAAAAGGCTTCATGCAGGAAACAAATTTGTCCTGAGCATCATTTAAGCAAACTTTGTAATTGTGAAATACAGCACACTTAAGCAAGAAGTGAACAAGTCATAGATGTATAACTTAGTGAATTATATTAAAGCAAATACTCATATAAATACCACTTAGGTCAGGAAATTGAACAACTTCAGAGGCCCCTGTATGTCCATTTCCAATTGCAACACACCCCCAATTCACCAAAGGTAACCCCTCTCCAAACTTCCATGGCTGTCACTTCTGGCTTACTTTATTCTTTCACCATCTGTGTGTGGATACCCATGAACTATATTTTTATTTATTTTATGTGGTGTCTAGGTTCTAGGACAAGAGCTGCAGGGTTAGAGGATATCTGTATGGTCATCTTTAGTAGATTATGTCAAACTCTCTCTCAGAATGATTGTATCAGTTTCCACTCTTTCCAGCAGGGTATAGTGTTTACTATAGGTCCATCTTCTTGTCTACACTTGGTCATGTTGCTTTTTTGAATTTTATTTTACCTATTGTGATGGATATATAGTGACATCTCAAAGTGGTTTTAATTTGTGTTTCCTTTGTTACAAATGAATTGAGCACCTTTTAGTATGTTTATTGCCCATTTGTAGAGACTCTTGTGAAGGCTTTGTTCAAGTCTTCTGCTGATTTTCTTATTAGGTGGTCTTTTTGATTTGTAGAAGTTTTTTTTTTTTAATATATTCAAGATATGAACAGGGCATAAATTGCAAATATCTTGTCTCACTCTCTGGTTTACCTTTTCATTCTCTTACTGATGTCTTTTGAAGATCAGATGTTCTTAATTTTAACATGGCCATATTTATCAATGTTTTCCTTTATGGTTTGTGCTTTTCAGTCCTTTAAAAAAAAAATCTTGGGGCCAGCTCTGTGGCATAGAGGTTAAGTCCAGTGAGCTCCACTTCAGCAGCCTGGGTTCTTGGGTTTGGATCCTGGGCGTGGACCTATACCACTTATCAAGCCATGCTGTGGTGGCAACCCACATACAAAGTGGAGAAAGATTGGCACAGATGTTAGCTCAGGGCTAATTTTCCTCAAGCAAAAAAAAAAAAAAAAAAAAACAAACTTGCTCTACCTCTGATATTACCTTATAAGATCTTTCCTTTTTTGCCTTTCACATTTTATTTACAATACTCCTGGATTTATTTTTGGAGTTTTGTGTATGATATGAGGCAGAGACAATTTTGTTACCACAGAAAGGGGGATTTTCTGCCCAATGCAAGTAAAAAAGCCAATTATTATGCCACTGGCTTTTGAAAAAAGAAAAGGCTTTATTGTGAGGTTGAGCAACAAGGAGACAGGAGACAAAGCTCTGAAATCTCTCTCCCTGATTCAGGGTCTGGGACGAAATGTAAGAGGCCAGGGAGAATAGGCTGGGACATGGAAATGCCACAGGGCAGGTTTTGATTGGAGGGCTTTAAACATTCCTGGGAAGGTTCTGAACATTTTTGGTGAGGTGGAAGGGCTTTAACACCAGATCTTCCTAGACAATGGACCCCTTGCTTCTCATAAGAGTCCAGCCTTCAAGTTCTGGTAGTGCCCTGGTCCTTTGTTTCATGTCAGGGAGAATCTTTGGTTCCAGTGTTATTTCAGGTCAACATTTTCTCCTCTGCGCATGCTCTGGCTATGCGACTTCCAAATTTCTGCCTCTGGAAAGCAACTCCTAATCACTCTGTTGATAAGATGGGGTCAGTTCCAACTGGTCCAAGTGGGCCCGAGGTTACAGATCTTTTTCTTCCTTCCTTCCTTCTTTCCTTCCATCCTTCCTTCCTTCCTTCTCTTTCTGCTTTCCTTCCTTCCTTCTTCCTTCCTTCCTTCCTTTCTCTCGCACTCTCACACTCTCTCACTCTCTCTTCCTTCCTTCTTTCTTTCTTCCCTGCTCTTCAGTCTCATCTGTATCATGAATCAAGTGTCCATAAATACATGGAGACATCATTCTTTAGGTTCCATTGTAAACTTTCTTACTTGGTTATTCCTTGGAAAGAAAGAGCTTTACCTGGAAAGCTTTTTGATAAAGTCCACTATAGCATGAGCTTCTTGAGAGCAGGAACTGTGTCTTGTCCATTTCTCCTTCTCTGATGCCCAGCATAGTGCTCAATCAATGTTTATTTACGGAAGAGTTCGTAGCTCACACTTTCATGGTAAGACAGAGTTAGATGAGAAGCTCAAACTTTATCCTGATTAAAGAAACCTTGGAAAAAACAACTGTCAGCGATCTGTCTATTCCTCTTATAGTTTATTTAGCTAAAAAAACACAAGTCTGACAATGGGTTCTCAACTGTGATTGAGGTTTGGGATTGCATGGGAAGTTTTAAAAATACGGAAGTCTGGGCCCCACCCCATGGATTCTATTTAATTGGTCTGGGATGTGGTTTGAGCATCAGGATTTTTCAAATTTCTCCAGGTGATTCTCATGCGCAGCCAAGGCTGAGAAGCACTGGGAAAAGAAATAGTGAAAGCACACTATTGCTATCATGGTTGTCAGGCAAAATACAGGACTCCCAGTTAAATGTGAATTGCAAATAGCCAACAAATAATTTTTTAGTATAAATCTGTTCCAAATATTGCTTGGAGCATACTTATACTAAATTTACACGCTTATCTAAAACTCAAATTTAACTGGGTGTCCTGTATTTTTATTTGCTGGATCTGGCAACCCTAGAAACTAAGAAATCATTCCTCACATGCTAACATTGTTAGAATCACCATCTTCCAATGATACTGATCCCTCCCTATGACACCCTGGTCCTGTGCAATGTGGCCCTTGCTGTGCTGATTTCTATTTGTCCCTCCAGCTGCCTGTGCAGCTCTGACTGTCCCATGAAACAACATTCTCAGAACTGGAACACCTGGTGCCATTACAAAAAACCCCACTTACCTCAGTGTTTCAGACATAGCAGGCAAATTTAGGAACAAGCAATTTGAACATCCTTTGGAGAGCTGCAGGGGGAAAGGAAAGATCGAGAGATTAATTTCACAATGTCAACAATTTATACAGGGTGCATAAAACCAAAGAGAGGAGCATGAGAACCCTTTTTTCCCCCGTTTTTTCCAACCTACTAAGTGAAATAATTAATTGGGCGAAGATGTCAAAGATGACAGTGAAAACAGACAGACAGAATCTCTCTCTGTTCTCCCAGGTCTGTAGGTTCACAGATGCTTTACTTTCTACCACCACCGTACAGTTTGTCCTTTACCTCTCAGCTTGGTAGGTGATGCTGTTGAGTCCCCTGGAAGGTTCTAGAAGGAGAGGACCTCTCGTTCACCTGTTTATGCTGTTCTTGTTCTGTGTTAATGAGATTTAGAACTCCACGCATCAGTAATTTTGCTCCCGGGTTGACACGCTACTGGAAAACCATTCCATTTGCAGGTTTTTTGGGGATTCTTGACTGTGTTGCTGAGCGCTGAAAGCCCATTCATTCTCCACTTTGAGACTATGCTGTCTTGGAGCCAGAAGAAGCTGCATTTCTGAGTAAGTCAGATAATTAATGGTTGAGGCAGATGGCTCCTTTCCAGCACATTGTCACTTCCTTATGGCATCGCATTTGATCCCAGCAACAACCCTGCAGCTTGGTAGGGCAGGCAGTATTTTCCTGACTTTACAGATAAGGAAGTTTACTTACAGCACAGATAAACGACTGTGTAAAGTTACACGTCTAGTCAATGACAGGTGCCAGCACTCAGGTCTTGACTCCTGACTGCATGCCTTTCCTAGACCCGCCACTCTCTGAGACAGCACTGCCTGTGCTTGCGGGATCCTGACACTCAGAAATCCTGTTAAAATGGATAGAGTCCTCAATCCTCCTCCTGTCAGTTTTAATTCAGTGAGGTGGGGGCAGGACTAGGAGTCTGCAGTTTAAAGACCAGCCTTGGAGAATTAGCAGAGACTGTCATATTTAAAAATTATCACTGGAAATTTTGATTAAATTTCTGGGAATCCCAGCTGCATTGGGGAGCAGCACAAATAAATTTAAGTGGAAATATTTACTACCTCTGTTGCAAAAGCTGTTGATGTTTATAGTTTACTTTTAAAAATTCTATTGGTAGTGGGGCTGGCCTGGTGGTGCAGCAGTTAAGTGTGCACGTTCCACTTCGGTGGCCTGGGGTTCACCGGTTCGGAGCCCGGGTGTGGACACGACACTGCTCATCAAGCCATGCTGTGGTAGGCATCCTACACATAAAGTAGAGGAAGATGGGCACGGATGTTAGCTCAGGGCCAGTCTTCCTGAGCAAAAAGAGGAGGATTGGCGGCAGATGTTAGCTCAGGGCTGATCTTCCTCAAAAAAAAATTATATTGGTAGTCCTTAATAAACACAACAAAAGTTGTAAGGTAGAAATATGAAAGTGGATTAATTATCTACTTCTTTGCTCCACTATAATTTTTGGTGTCATTTGGAACCGATTAAGGAAGAGGCTTTCTTTTAGAATTTGTTTGATTTAACCCATTTTTACACCAAACATTTACTGGATAACTATAATATACCAGGCACTGTGCTAAGCACTGGAGGTAAAAAGTTGGAAGCGGCATACTCCTTGCCTTTGAGAGGCGCACAGTCTATTGGGCAGAGAGACAGGCAAATCTATACATTATAATAAACGCGATCTATGATATAATTGGGGCATGGATTACATGTTGTGGGACCACAGAAGAGGGAAAATTCCACCCTGCTGGGGTCAGACAGACTTCAGAAGGTGATGCAGGTCCTGCCTAGGGTTTTCTGCATGTTGGTGAGTCTCCAGCCTTCACTCTGTGTTCCATTGACAACTTCAGGGTCCCTCAATTCTTTTCCCGCAGGGACTACTGAAAAGACAAATATTGTTCAGAACCGAAGTCAAATGGCTTCTTGCTCCCAGCCTGCTGGGTTTCCTTACATCACTTCCTAGGGCAAATCTGAAAATGAAGTCAACTTCATATGAACCAGATGGCTCTGAGCTTGCGTCCACTCTTCCTTCCTAGTCGGGGCAGAAAGGCAATTGTTAGGATGGAAGCTGTAGATTTCACTTTGTGCTTCCTCGGTGTTTAAAAAAGGCTGTGGCTCTGCTCACAGGTGTGCAAATGTCAGAAAGACTAATGCCAGCATTCAGTGACCTGTGGTCACACTTCCTTAGAGCCCTCCATCTTCCTGCTTTGCTGAGCTCATTCCATGGACAATAACCCCAAACAGAGAGGTTGGAAAAGGGCACCAGGATGAACCACGCCTGGTCAGACTGACTTCAAGCTACTCTTTGGAGTCCTTCATTTAAATTGTTTCCTAGCATAATTTTCCCCTCTCTGACTTAATGCAATTTTATTTCCTTTTCTTTCTGCTGTTGCTCTTCCTCCTGCTGCACAACCCCACCCCCCTAAACTGCCTAAACCATTTTTCACCCTTTGCTTAGACAGCAACCGTTATAAGCAAAACCAGAGAGGGGGCAGGTATTCCAGGAGAGAGATGAGGTCTCAGAAGCTGCCCTTTGAGAGCGCCGCTGAGCTCTCTTGGAGTCAACGGATGGACTATTTCATGCCCCAACATCCCTTTGCTGTTATCCTCCCCTCAGGCAATGTTTTTGTTTTTACTGCTGTTCAGCTCCCTGGAATGCAGAGCTCTTTCAGAGGCTTGTGTCTGTCGAACCGTACATGGCTGTGGGTAGAGAGGAGCAGGGGCAGGGAGGGAAGGGGGGTGAAGGGAGTCCAGAGGAAGAAATAGGTCCTGGGCAACGGCACTGAGCAGGCTTCCATCTCTGAGATCCGTGACCCACTTCATCCCTGGAGATCGATTTGCTTGCAAAACTAACTTCCTGTTTTGGAAGTGTTGCTCAAAAATATTAAAGCTTTTAAAATGTGGGCTCCTCTAGAAGAAAATTATGATTAACTTGTATGACTGGGTGCCCGAAGAAATCCAGGACTAAAGCAACCAAGGATACTGTCTTCTGATCGTGGATGCCTGAATAAAAATGAGAAAATCAAAGTAGAGAAAAAAATGAACGTATATTGACTGCTTTTGGTGTCCCAGAAATTTTACCTACTTGTCTCATTTAATCATACAATAAAGGTCCTCCGAGTTGGTGTCACTGTTCTTGCATTACGGATGCCAAAACAAGGGTTCACAGGGTTTAGGAAACAGAGCACAGAGCCAGTGGAGGGTGGAGTTGGGGTTCAAACTAATCCATCTGACCATCTACTGTGCTGAGAAAAAGAGTTGGTGTCTTTCTGACTTTGGGGAAGTATACACATTTTGTTCTAATATGAGCAATTTATACACATTATAATCTGACTTCAACGTTATTAGGAATACCTGAACAGAAATGGCATCTGCAGAGAGAGAAGGGTTTACACAGAAAACTGAATCACATGATAAAGGTTGGATGTGCTAAGCAATTCTTAGTCAACCTTCCTTCCTTCCTCCCTTTCTTCTTTCCTTCCTTTCTTTCCTTGCTTGCTTTCTCTTTCTCTATTTTCCTTTGTTCTTTCCCTCCTTCTTCCCTCCTTTCCTGTCTGTCTCTTTTATTCTTTCTTTCCTTCCTTCCTGTCTTTTTCTCTTTTTTCCTCCCTCCCTTCCTTCCTTTGTATATTTCACTCCATTTAGGGATGTGATGGACAACGATACAGTTCCTGCCCTGGAGGAGTTTCAGTCCATCTGAGGAGGTGGCCATACAAGCAAATTGCTACGATGTCCTGTGCAAGTTCTGTTGTAGAGGTTTATATACAGTTCTGCAAATACAGAGGAGGGAGCAAGTCATTTTGCTTGGGGAAGTTGGGAAAAGGTAAAGTTAGGAAAAGATTGGAAGTGATATTTCATCTGGCCTTGAACATTGGGTAAACATTTACTCCCATTCCAGGAGAGATGAACGTACCCTTTATGTTTGGGACACAGTAGGACCAGGATGGCTGGATTTCAAGGGTGGTATGAGGGCCGAGGCTGTGGATATGGTAAGGACATCCCTGGAAATGTCCTGTATGGACTCCCTTTGATAGACAGTAGTTCAGACTCCATTTCAATCAATGCTTGGCCTCTGCCAGATGGAAACCACGAGCTGGATCCCTTGTAGTTGCTATTGGAAACAAGCCATGAGAAGAAAAGAGACTTTGTTTGATGAGACATTAGAACAGATGTGCTGCCTCCTCATAGCCGCACACTACGTTAATGGAAGAGTGACTCTCCGCCTCTCCACCCTCCACTGATTGTGGACGGCTTGACTGCAAAGGGGAATCTTTTTTCTTTTTTTTCTCTTAACTAGTATCAGGTGTCCCACTCAGGTAGTTGGGTAAAATAGTCAAAATATTTTTATAGTGGCTATAAACAGTTTTACAATATACTTACTGTTTATGAGGAAGGCCAGCCTGTTGGGAGTTTTGATGGCTGTGACAGACCCACAGCAGGACAGCCAGCATTTCTTACAGAGTTATGCTAAAACGCGTTAATCCTAGTCACAATGCCATGAATAAAATTTTAGCGGCTTCTGAAACTGTCACCCTGGTTTATGTTCCTTGTCTGAAACTCTTTGGAAACCAATGGAATTTGACACAGCTAAGCCTGTTTGCCTCTGTGAACTGTGTTTATGAGGCTGCACATACTTCGGACAGAGAGATGACCAGGGGAATGAAAGTGTAAATATTACCTTTTAAATAATTAGTGGAGTGAAATAAAACAATATTACTAATGTTTTGGGAAACTTTTTCATTTAAGCAGAAGGTTTTCTTTCCCAACCAAATGGTATGTTTTTACAAAGAAAAATTTAACAATTGAAAAAATTAATTGAAGATAAGGATGTTTAGTTTTAGAAAGGCAAGAATGAAGGTATAATGAAACGGGACACAACATCACCATTTTTTGCAGGATCAGGGAGTAAGGTAAATTATTAGCATTCTCTTTAATAGCCCATAGCAAATAATATAGTTTAATGAGCTTAATGATATAAATTCCTGTGAATTAACAATGTACTAGAAAATTATAACGAGGTTCTCATTACGTAGACACCCGTGATCAGTATTGAGAGATGACAATTTGGCAGAAGTTCTTTTAGTTGGTAAAAGTTCTTTTACCAACTGTAAAGTATGGCTACAATGATACGTTTTTTCATCTATGTTAAGGTTAGTGCACAGGTCCTGAATGATGAAGGTACAAATCGTGCATTGAAATGACAATTCAACTCCTTACTCTATGTCCAGAGGAAAAGTATTCCTGAAAGTTCCCCTCTGAGCTTTCTTATGACAGCAAACAACAGAGATAGTAAGGGAGGAAAAGATGAATGAGAAAGATTAACTGGTCCACAGGTAAGTGACGTTTATCTTTTGCTCATTTTGCATTATCAAGTCCCTTTGTTTCCTAAGACAGGACAATAATGTCCCTATCAGATCCTAAATTAGAAAAGGGAAAATATATTTTTTAAAATTTTCAAATTGGTATGTGACATTGATTTTTGGTGCAATCTTAGAATTCATGTTCTTCCTGTGACGTCATTCTCTTGACTTTTTTTTAATTAAGTGGGGTCATCCACCCATCTCCTCGCTGGTCTATTAGAAGATCCTTTGGAAGGGGGTGCCTTGTCCGTCCTTCAATCAGTCAAAAGTCTATGGAGCATCTATTATAGTGTGCCAGGAACTGTGCGTATTGGTAAGGGGAACAGTATAATACAGCCCCCACCCTCACGTTCCTGACACTCTGGGGAGTTCTAGAAGCGAGCAGTGAAGCAATCATGATTCAGTGCTACAAATTCTATGATGGCAGGAGGAGAGGGTGCAGGGAACACAGGAATTTTACCCAAATACAGAAAGGCCATGGTCTCTCTCTTTAAAACTTTGCTTTGCATTATAGTTTAATTTTAAAATTATACAACTTTTTTTTTCTTTGGGGAATATTAGCCCTGAGCTCACATCTGCTGCCAATCCTCCTCTTTTTGCTAAGGAAGATTGGCCCTGACCTAACATCTGTGCCCATCTCCCTCTATTTTTCTATATGTGGGACACCTGGCACAGCATGGCTTGATGAATAGTGTGTAGCTCCACACGGGGGATCCGAACCTGCAAACCCTTAGCTGATGGAGCTGAGAGTGCGAACTCAACCATTATGCCACTAGGCTGGCCCCAAAATTATACAAATTTTTTAAGGTTTAAATTTAAATACTTAAAAATTATATAAATGATATCATATATGCTAATGTTTTGTGATCTCAGTTTTTTCTTTTACCTTTTTGCTTGACTCACAAATCCTCCTCTCTGTATCTTATTCTCCCAACTGATGTTTACAACCTAGAGCATGTCTCTATTTTGCTCCATGCTCAAATAATTGTATACAAATGTATATAATATAATATATACAAATGTAGTGGATTTTGATCATTAGGTTATATAGAGACAGATTACAGGGACATGGAATATAGTATGATTTGATCCAATCTTAGAATATGAACTAGGAAATTTATTCTCAGGCCATCCATCATGGAACAGTCTTTGGTAACTTTTATTTCATTCATTCAAACAGAATAAATAAAATAATGCTCAAACTACCTATAGTCATTGCTGACTCTGGTAATTAAAGAGAGAAGAGCTCGTTTCTTCCCTGATCCACATGCTGCCTTATTGCTAGCTGGACTGATGTATTGTTATTCAGAATTTGACTGAATTTATTGACTGTATCTACATTCTCTAGAAATTACCTAAATAAGTGGTTCTGATACCCTTGCAGACAGGTGAGGAATCAACTCACAGTTCAGCTGGGTTCTATCCTAGTCCTTAGACAGATGACCACGGAATCTTCCCTGCTCAGGATCAGTGATGCTCAGATCCAGTTGTGCCTTATCGGTGGCTTGTTGCTCTTCATATCAATTCCACTGGTAATTCCCGAGCTTCCTAGAGAGTCAATAGCTTATTTGTCCACTCCTTTAAGACTGCTCTGTAACATTTAAAAGTATCCAAATGGATCCATTCACATACCAGCCCAGTGAAGTCTTAACTCTGTCTTCCTTCTGAGCCCAGAAAATGGGAATGTGAGGGAGAGAAAGACAAGCTTGAACGAAAGTCCATCCCTGTGATTTCAGGACAGCCTTGGGTGCTGTGCAGAGCTTTACCAGAGCCCAAACTTTCAAGAATTGTGTACAAATTGGGCCTCCCATTTCTTGGTGCTTGGTGGCCACTTACACAGCTCATAAACTAAGGAAGATCTTGAGAGGGTTCATAAAAAATTCGTTTTATTTATACGCTATTGGTGACCCAAAGAGCAGTAAGAATTTTTGGTAGAATGCTAGTTGTCAGAGTATCTTGCCCTAAATGCCAACTTCATCCAGTAAATTCTTTACAAATGGTTCTCAGAGAGCAACACATATTGTGCAGGGATTTGGGTGTTATGGGTTAGTGGAGTGGGGAGTAAACTGAGAGAGAGAAAGGGGGGAAAGATAGAGAAAGTGGGGAAGAAAAGGAGGAAGAGGAGAAGGGAAAAGATGAGGCTGGCTTAGAATATCAGCTTCCATTGGAGCAGAGAGAACCTCTCTACATCCTGTAATCATGGGCATGGTAAGAGGCTTCAGTTTAGTTTTGAAAATGACCTGAGTGAAGAGTGGAGGCAGAAAGCACAACCAGTGGGATGATCCAGAGGAAGCTATAAGACCCAAGGGGTGGTCTGATAAATGAGGGATATTAGGGCAAAGACTACTTCATTGGGGTCTTTTGGGAAAAGCCCCTGAGAAGACTTAGGCTGCTGCCTTTTTGTGGGATCACTTGTCCCCTCCAAAACACACTTCCCCCCTTCCCCTAGTCGTCTAGACTGTAATGCATCCAGGTAACCCATTATGAAATGGCCACTGACGTCTGTGAAGGTAGATGCTACAAAAAGATCCTCTTGAAAGTTGGGAATAGCAAAAAGGTATTCAGATGGGAGGTTTACACTTGGTGTTTCCTTTTGCTTTAAGTTGGTTTTTCAAGATAAAATTAAAAGATAAAATTCTGAAATCCTTAAAAATCAGTTTTTAATAACTTTATATTTAAGATAATTTGAGGATTTCCCTTCTGTATATTTTCTTTCCCTGAGCCCATTTTTATGGTCCTTTGAAGCTTAAAAAATAAACCTCTGAATGACCAACCTCATCTTTTGCTTGGCATTCTGGTGATCTTTTTCTTAGCATGGCCTCAGGCTCCAACAGTGTGGCTGTGATAAAGTAGCTTGACACAGGTTAAGGTTTTATTTAAATACAAGGTGGGGACTATTTCACGTGTGGTGATGGTCAGTTTTCCTGACGAGTAAGTTCTGCGGGTTTTGGAGGTAATAGAAGTGGTCACTACCCTTTTCTGTGTTGGTTCTGAACCAGTGGAGACACAGGAGTCTGATAAGGACCACCGTATTAGCTTTATTGCCGGTAAAGCTGGATTGGAGGATATAGGATGGTGTTAAAACGAGAAGAGACCTCTTTCTCCTCTTTGAATTGGATTGGCTTAACTAGCCCATTGCATGCTGAACAGCTGGGGACCATTAGGCCTCCTGGAAGGTGCAGGCTGCTTTCTACCTGGGGAAGAATGTGCGTGTGCAGTAGGCAAGCAGGACTGAGAAAGAGAACCCAGAAGGGGCTGAAAAACTCAGGACCCCCATCCGCAGCTCACCGCTCAGATAAGTCACTCCTCCCTCCGTGGTGAGCTAGGGAAAGGTAGCTAACCTTCCCAAATACTTGTAGAACCCTGGAAGCCCCAACTTTTTATAGCTCGGCAGGAACACTTGCAAAGGGACAATACATAACCAGAGCCTGAAACTGGGCAACACTGGGGAGAGCTGGAAACGTCCATCACTCCGATCCTGCTTCTGTGGCCTGTGATTGCTGTGGTCCGTCTGCCTGAGCATTAGGGTTGACGATTGCTATGTAGACACATTCGGAGGGATTCTCAGTTCTCTAATAATAGTGAGTAGAGAAATTCTAAAGTTCAGGGAAGAAAACTCTTATCCATGTGGAGAAGGAATCAAAGAGGCATAACATGAATAATAATTTCAAGATATTTTTTCACCACTTGTCAGAGCTCTTTTATCTAGGGTTGGGAGATTGAGCAAATAAAAAGATCAGTATTTTATCTGGCAATTCTACCTTTATCTCATTAGCAATGTTAGCGTTTCCATCCAAATATGTCATGCCTACTTTTTAAAAACAGTTTTGAGATATGATTCACATACCCATTTAAAGTGCACAATTTCATAGCTTTTATTATATTTAAGGGTTGTGCATCCATTGCCACAATCAACTCTAGAGCGTTTTCATTGGCCAAGAAGGTACACTGCACCCCTCCCATGTTCCCCACCCCTTGGCCTTAAGTAACCACTAGTCTACTTTCAGACAGGAAATAGATTTCCCTATTCTGAACATTTTGTGTAAGTGGAATCATATGATATTGGTGCTTTTGTGTCTGACTTCTTTCACTTTGCATAATGTTTTCAAGGTTCATCCATGTTGTGGCATGTGTCAGAATTTCTTTCCTTTCTATGGCTGAATAATATTTCATTGTATGTATACACCACATTTTGTTTATCCATTCATCCATCAGTGGACACTTGAGTTGTTCCTACCTCCTGGCTATTGTGTACAATGCTGCTGTGAACATGGGGGTACATGATCTCTTTGAGTCCCAGCTTTCAGTTCTCTTGGGTAGATACCCAGGAGTGGTATATTTTGCTGGGTCATGTGGGAACTCCATATTTAACATTTGAGAAACTGCCCTGGTTACTTTGAAGCAACATATTTTTATCTATGACTTTAATTGTGAAAAAATAATAAGTGGAACAATCTTTCAAATCTCTATTCCTCCCTCTTGCTTTTATAATTGGGTAATGTTCACGTGACACTGTGAAAAGCTGCGTTATTATCTGCTCTCCTACCCCTAATGAAAAGGAGGAAAAAACTTTCAAGTATTGTTGAAATTATCTTTACGTGGAATAAAAAGCAAAACAGGAAGGGAAATTCCTTGCAAAATTATATTAAAAACTGAGAGTATATTTTTGAGGAATACTGAAAATCCTTCAAGTCCAGGAATATTTACGAAGCTTTAAGGCCTTGCTTGCTCCTTGTACCAAAACACAGGAAAAGTATTTTTTATGGTTTTGAAATGAAAACCCCAAGAATCCTTCATGGAATTCTCGACATCAAGCCAGTCTTTCCTTGTCTTGCCCCTTGAATCATTTATTTAAGCGGCAATAATAAAAGGTGTCAGCAATTCAGTTGTGAGCTCTGGAAGATTTCTGTGCGCACTGACCTTTAAGCGTTTGTGTCTTGACAGGTGAGCTGTTCTTAACGTTTCCTGTGAGATACTGTGCGGCCAAGGGGTCAGGCATGCTAATGATAAAATTACCATTTACCTTTTACCTCGGCAGGCCCAGTGCCTGACATTATAAATGTAGGTAACCTTTCACCTGAAGCTCTCTTTCTTTTGCTTTCTTAGAGATTCTGTCAGGGTGAACATGCTTATGGTGGCAGAAGACTTATGGGGGCAAAAGGACTGAATTTAGTGCATTTGTTTCTCTTTGGGCTTCTTTCTGGAGCTGCCTTTTCTCTTTCAATCTGGATAAAGTATTATCTGTTCTTAGGGGATTACGCCTGTGTGTATGGGGGGGAGTTCCTTTGTCATCTTGTATTCTTGACGTTTCTGAAGCGTGGCCATTGCTTGCGTTTTTTCTCTAAAGCTGCAGGTATTAATGAGGTTTTATTGGTGGTCTGCTTTCATCTGTAACAGCAGTCCCTTCCTGCTGATTCCAGTAGAACGGCATTTCAGTGCTACTGGAGGCCAAATATGGTTAAATAATTAGGGAACTTGCTGGAAATTTACAGACATGCATGCTTCAAGTTGGAGCAGAAGAAAAGCAAAACACAGAGGTGTGCTGGAATAGACGGGGTCTGAAGAGGCAGGTGGCAGTTTGGCCAAGTCATTGAAAATTAATGAAAAATGAAGTTAATAACAACTTCCTAGGCTAGCAATGTGATGCTGTATAAGCTGTATTTTTACATATTTATTGGTTAGCCTTTAAGGTGTCATGGGATGATCTACAAATAACATTTAGCTAAATATCCTGAGACTTTGGACTGGGCTAAAATTAAAATCAGAATGATTTCATTATTAGGTGTTAAGATTCATTACTGAATGTTTGCTTTCTAGTGTGTTGAGAGTGGAGAACACAGGGATAGCAGGAGTGAGGGAAAGTAAAAAAGGAAGAGACAGAAGGAGGAAAGGAAGACAGGAAGGAAGGAGAGAAGGAGGGAGAGAGGAAGAGAGAAAGTGGGAGAAAAGGAGGACGGGAAAGAAGGAGAGAGGGAAGGGAAGGGGGGAGAGAGAGAGAGAGTGAGAGAGGGAGAAAAGAAGGAAGAAAGACAGGAAGGAAGGAAGGAAGGAGGAAAGGAGGAGGAAAGGAAGGAAGGAAAGAAAGAAAGCCTTATTTTCATCCTTGGTCACATTTCACTTGAAGCCTGAGCAAAGCAGGAAACCCAGATCATTGCCTCCTGAGAAGAGAACAAGTGCTTCCTTGGTCCTGTGAGGTAGCGCAGGAGGATATGGGGCTCCTCTGCATCCGCCATCCTAGTTTCCACTTTGGGAGAGATGGATGGTTAATAAGGAGCCAGGAACCCAGTGATCCCTGGCTTCTGCAAAGGTGTCTATCACTTCAATCCTCTCTCTAACACCGCACATAAACTTTAAGATATTTGCCTGGTGATTATAAGAATACCTTGTAAATAATGATAATTAGGAATCCAAGAAGTACTGCTTGGTTGCTTAACATGTTCATTTAGCTCAAAATTTGGTACCTTGTAATTGTCATATGGAGTAAATCTTCAGCCACAAAATCTCATTACGGATATGTTCCAGTTAGGAAATATACATTTTTTTGACCATTTGTGGCATATTCAAATGAAATCTGGTACTAATGAAATTATTCTCATGTAATTAGATATATTAAATAATGTCCCAGGTTGGTTCCATGACATGGTTGGACTGCTAATTTTTATTCTTTCCAGGCACGGAGAGAATTCTCTCTGAAGATTTGTGCCACAAATAGCCTTAGAGGCTTGCTGATTTTGGAATCATTGCTCTGTGAAAGGCAGAGCCATGCCATCCTCTGTAGAAAAATTTAGTTTTCCCATTCTTCCTTTCTCTGAGCTGGTGACCCAGGACTGAGTGCACAGGAAAAGGCTTTTCTGGCAACTCTTGAGCTCAAATCCAATGTGTTGACAAGGTCCCGGCAGGGACCTCATTCAGGCTGAGTGAATTGGCAGAGTCATTTCCCAGCTTATCAGATCACGTTCCCCTTGTCTTGCTTTATTTTTTGAAACAGCCTCAACTCAGGAGACCATAATCACAACAAGAATCCCATTTCCACCAGACAAAGGGCTCAGCCAAGCATTCCGCCATCCATTTTTCCTCACCCTTCCCTGGGTCTGGAGTGACACAGAGTGAGACCGAGGTCCTGTGTCAAATATATACGCAAGATTGGACCTTCCAGTGACGCTCCTTGGCAAAGGGCAGTATGACTGAGCAGGTGGAAGGTAGGGGGCAGGGAAGCCAAGAGTATGTGACGTTTGTGGTGAATTCCTTTTTTCCCTTTATACCTTTAAACCTTACCTCCAAATTATTTCATTCGTTTTACTTATAAAAGAGCCCTAACCTTGAAAAGCATTGAAGTCATGGCTTTATCCTTGATGATACATCCATGTAATAGTGTGGAAGAAGAGAGGATTTCAAACAACCTCTTATCTCTTCCACATCTACTGCACTGTTGGCTCTGCTCTTTTTCCTGGGCTCTGGCCTGTTGGACACAGTCGTGTTTATAGACAGCAAGGCCACATCTTTCTTTCACTGAAGAGGCAGAAAGAGTCAAACTGTATGGCCTCAATAGAGAAGAGAGTCTCTCTCAATCTAAGTGAATGATGTCTGCTGGAATAAGGTGGGTTTCTAAGCACTTAGGGATGATGCTGTCTATTCCAGAGAATTCTATATGAGTGTGTGTGTTTGCGTGTCTGTGTGTGTGTCTGTGTGTGAGTGTGTGTGTATGAGAGAGAGAGAGAAAGGTAGAGAGAGAGATTTCTCTCAGTTTTGGTCTTTTAAGAAGACACTATCAGGGGCTGGCCCCGTGGCCGAGTGGTTAAGTTTGCGCGCTCCGCTGCAGGCAGCCCAGTGTTTAGTTGGTTCGAATCCTGGGCGCGGACATGGCACTGCTTATCAGACCACGCTGAGGCAGCGTCCACATGCCACAACTAGAAGGACCCACAACGAAGAATATACAGCTATGTACTGGGGGGCTTTGGGGAGAAAAAGGAAAAAAATAAAATCTTTAAAAAAAACAAAAAAGAAGGCACTATCAGCAGCATAACTTGGGCTGTTCAGGGAGGTGTATAAACCTGTGTAAGTGTGCTTATTCTTCCACCGCCAGGCAGACTATTTGGCGTTCTGCTAGTCTTGGACTTTCACACTGAAATGGATAAACAAATCTGAACAAAATTCCTGATTCTCATCAACTAGCCAAGCCTGACCCTTCCATCCAAAGGGTAATGCATTTTGTAGATTGAGTGGGAAACTAAATAGGAAACCCTCTTTGGGGATGTAGATATCTCTGCTTCAGAAAATGTTTATTGATTCTTTTGGTTTTTCAGAACAACATTAATCATGCAAAAAGGCAGACATGTGACTAAGAATCCTGGTGGCAGGAGACAAGGGAGCTGGTTCTCCTTTTACAGTAAGACTTATGTCAACACATTTCTGAAAATTAATCAATAGTCAAATAACTCAAGTGACAGATTGATCATTCTGGTAGAGACCAAAATCTGTAAGATGCTATAGAATTAAAATAGAAACAACACATAAGCGTTTTATTTGACATTACTCAAGTTCTGCTGATCTTATTGCATTTAATTCATCTTTTTCCATCAGCCTCTGGATACAGGAAGATAGAAGTTAGAGTAAAATGAAATTTAGCCATTATATTAGAAATATAAACTTAAAGAATGCTTACCACTATTTCAGTTCCAATTTTATAAATGAAAATAAGGTTATAAATTCCATATCAGTTGAAATACATTGTATAATACGTTATATTTGAAAGGTCTTTTATAGGTAATAAAGGACTTTTTAAACATTGTTTCAATTATAACCTGGTTTTTGTTTAGCTGTTTTTTCTTTGAAAAAAATTTTTTTACAAAGTTTTAGCCTTATAATTTTCCTCTTGTAAAATGGGCTAGTTTTTATTTTCTTATCAATGCAATGTTTCTTTATTTCTTTTTTGAGTTCTTTTTTGAGTTCTTCTTTGAGTGTTGAATGTTGCTGTGGAAGCTCATGAACCTTTAATAAAAGAGCTTGGGGGTAGAGAGGTCAGGGTCCAGATTCCTGTCTCCCCCTTTTACTAGCTGCCTGAGCTGGGCAGGCTCCTTGATCTCTTGAAATCTCCATTCAAGTGTAAAGGGAATTGTAGAAAACTCTCCCGGTCAGGGGGCTGTCCCGATGGCTGAGCGGTTAGGTTTGCATGCTCCGCTTTGGTAGCCCAGGGTTTCGCCTGGGTACGGACATGGCACTGCTTGTCAGGCCATGCTGAGGCGGTGTCCCACAGAGCACAACCAGAAGGATCCACAGCTAGAATATACAACTATGTACTGGGGGTCTTTGGGGAGGAGAAGAAGAAGAAGAAAAAAAAGAACATTGGCAACAGATGTTAGCTCATGTGCCAATCTTTAAAAAAAAAAAAAGTCTCCTGGTCAGGATGATGGTGAGGAGAAAATGAGTTCTATGCTTTCATGTACTTGGTGCTCACACTACTGCCTAATGTTATTAATGTTACTGTGTTCATTATCATTATTATTATCTCTGTATACAGCTCTCTGTTATTTAACATTTTCCGTCTGTTAATCTTTATCACAGAGGAATGATGAATACCCTAAAGTAAATGACTTTCAAAATCGTGATCACAAGGCATTGGAAAATTCTGAATTACCTTGAATTGTCAAAGAAAAGTTACATTTTGAGCAGTATAGCTTGAGTGATATGTATATTATAGTATATTCTAATTCTTAAAAGTTGTTTATTTATATGTTATATACAATGACCCTTGGTCTACTGAAATATTTAATCAAACACCTGATTAGACTGAATAATTTTGTTTCCTATATTCTGTGTGTTATTAGGCAAACCAACAATGGAGAGAAGTTATGATTCAATTCTGAGTGGTGAGTGAAACCTACAAATAATAATAGTAAGTAATGTTTAATAAACATTGGTAGTAATCATAATATATGATAGAGTCAAACTGATTATTGCTAAATTTTCTGTGTGTAATATTTCTTGACTTTGAGAGAGAGCTGGTATTTATGAAGTGCTATATACCATTAATCTGACAAAATTATTTACTATCAACAGGCTTTTTGGGGGTTAGATAGACAGTGTTTAGACCAGCGAGGTTAGGCCATTATGAACCCAAATCCAGTGGCTTAACACGCAAAGCTTATATCTTGCTCATGATACATGTATAATACGATTTGGCAGGAACAGGATGGGTATGTAATTTGTGGTGCCCAGTGAAAAATGAAAAATATTCAGATGGTAGGAGTAGAGCACGAAGCTTCTGAGCGGGAGGCTTGCATGGGTGTCATGCTCAGGAAGTTGGCCATGGGCAGGGGGCTCTGCTCCTGGTGGTCACGCCAAGACCCAGACTGTCTGAGACTTCATTTCAACAGATGCAACAATGATTGCCATGGCAGGAGTGACACATGCCACTTGTCCTCCCTTTTACTAACGTAATATTTGCCTAAGCAAGTGATATGGCCATACCTAACCTCAGAATTGTCAGGGAACTGCTTTCCTATTAGGTACTTGGAAGACAAACTGGAAATAATTGGTGAACTGTGCTTATGGTCACCACTGACTTCTACTTTTTCTTTTGTTGGAACCAAAGTTAGATAACGGAGGGAAGGAGGAAGGCTCCCTGAATGGGAGAGGCGACGGTCCCAGCTGTCACTGGGGACGCCCTTCAGCACTCACTGTTCCAGGGCTTCCTTCTGAGGGGCCAAGGACCTTCTCTCAGCCTGTGAACCGGGCAGGCCAGATGTGCCGGGGCTAACCCCCAGGAGCGGCCCGCAACTTTGAGGAATGTTCTACACCAGTGGCTCTCAACGTAGCACACTCCAGAATTACCTTGGGGCTACTTAAAACCCACCACCCAAATGCTTGATTCAGTAGGAACGAGGAGGGGCCTGAGCACTTGCATTTTGAACAGTTTCCCAGGTATGTGAATCTAGGTTCTTCAGAGAAACAGAGCCAATAGGAGATATATTAGAGATAGTTAGATAGATAGATAGATAATAGATGTAGATATAGATATAGATAGCATGGGAGATATGTTAGAGGTAGTTAGATAGATAGATAGATAATAGATGTAGATATAGATATAGATAGATAGCACGATCTGCAGTTGGCAAGCTGGAGACCCAGGAGAGCCCATGGTGTAAGTTCCAGGCCAGGTCCTGGTCTGATGGCAGGAGACCAATGTCCCAACTCACAGACAGTGAGGCAGAGAGAGAGAATTCCCTCTTAGCCTTTTAAATTCTATTTAGGCTGTCCTGTGACTGGGTGAGGCCCACCCACGTTGGGAAGGACAATCTGCTTTACTCAGTCTACTGATTCAAACGTTAATCTCACCCAGAAACACCCCTATAGACACACCCAGAATAATGTTTGCAAATATCTGGGCACCCTATGGCCCAGACAAGTTGACACATGAAACTAACCATCACACCAGATGATGCTGAGGCTGCTGGCCGGGGACGGCACTTTGAGAGCCACTGGCTCTCTACTCTCTTCCAGAGTTTCCCAGTGGGATTGAGCCTCAGTTGCCCCAATAGTAACCTGCTCTATAGCATGCCCTTTATTGACTGACTTTCTTTCTAGCTCTTTCTTCTCCTCTTCCCTCCCCCATTATTTCCTAGGATCCCTTCCAAATAAATTACTTGTTCTCAAAGTCAACTTCCGGGGGAACCTAACCTAAGGCATTTACGCATTGACAACTATGCCCGAAGCCAGCCCTGTCCGTGACCATTATGTTGGAAAAAGTGTGTGAATGAGAGGATATTTATTCATTGCCTTCATGGACATAAAAATGGTCAGTCCTATATTTTCAATCTTAAAGTTTAGATTACAAAGTGATGGTCACCATGAAGGCTGTTGAAACTCTGGATAAAATGATCATATAAGCAGTGGTCTTGGGTTCTCTCCACTTTGGCTCTCCCTTTTCTGCCTGCTCTCTCCAGTTTTTCCTTGTTTCCCAGGGCACTCACACTGCTCCCTGCTCCCTCTATTGCATGGGAAAGCAATTGAATGACACTATTTCACAGGAGAATATTGACTGATATTTCCCCTCTCAGTTAAGCTAAAAACATTTATTGAAAACCTGCTACGTGCTAGGCACGTTAGCTGGGCATAGGGAATCCTAAGATAAATAATATATACCCATGCCTTGCAGGAGGGGCAAGTCTAGTTTCCAAAGCTATTTATACACTGGAATTACTTTGGAAATTCAAAAAGTATGGTTTCTCAAACCACATCCTGGGAGAGAAAATAGGTGTAGTGTAGGGTTGGGAAGCAATTGTTTATGAAAGCTTTCCAAGTTGTTCTTATGCGCTACCAGTCTGTTGGCTGTGTAGACCCTAAAGAGTGCTTTACCCAGAGAAATTTGTCTCTAATGGGGAAAACGGGCACAATGACAGGCCAGTGGATTAGATAATTTGGGGCTCAAAGTAGTCTCCCTAGTACCATAAAAATCACAATAAGTAAGGTCAGTATTATTTTTCTCTATACCAGAATTCTCTTTAACTTGCTTGATGCTGATGATAAAGGATTCTGATACTGAACAAAAAGATCATAGCTGAACTGTAGCTAAGAATCTAATTATTTTATGGTGTTTATTGAGCCAGATCTGGCTCATTTCGACTAATAATTCAGGGGAAGTTATAAGGTTATGGCCCTGAGAGAGTGTCCATGTGTACATTTTCCAAGGCTCAGGCAGTAGACAAAGTGAAAAATGCGGAAGTAGAACACGTGGGTGACTGAAGTAGTCATCACAGGGCATGTTCTGATTCAAATAAGCCTTTCGAGTTAAAGGTTCAGTCCACACTGTGTTCTCAACTCCTCAGTGACTGGTTTGCTTGGTTCTTTCTCAATAAAGCTTTCTGGGAATACAAGTCTTGGGCGTTATCCCTGGATACCAAAGGCACTAGACAGAAGGGAAACGAAGCTGGGGCAACAGGAGGACCGGGCCACTCATGAGTGAGTTTGTTGCCCAAGCAGTTTATAGGGTGAAAACCTCTCTTCTTTAGCTTAGCTTCAGAATCCACAACGGAAGTGCCTGAGTGCGTGAGAGATATGCAAAGCTCCAACTAGCAACAGAGAGAAATCTTAAAATAGAAGAAATCCTCAGGACTCCACACAGTACCCTTTAAGTACCAAGCTACTTAAAACATCATTCCGTTTATTGTAATTTGCTGTGTGAAATTCCGGCAGGCATTTACAATTCAGATCCCACTCCTAAGGGATTCCCATTTAGGGCCTGTTTTTATGATTTATTCCGAGCCTTTCTTGGCTTATGGACGCTGGAGAGCGTTAGGTAAAATGCATGTATATGCTCTGAGACAAATGTTTATCCTCATTACCTCAATGAATCATTTACCAGCCCTGACGTGTTCTAACGTCCCTAGTGCTTCAGCAGCACCCCCTCCCATCTCTTTTCTTGTCTATCGTGTTCCCCTTTCCTCTCCCCTCCAGTCCCACACATCTCAAAATCTCAGTATTGCCCCCATCAATCACTGGGATTTAACCGGCAGCAGGGAAGTGGGGGGAGGGGAGTGGAATAGGCAGCGAAATCATTATCCCAATACCTGGTTCAGAAAATCCCGAAAAGATAATGGCCTCTTTGTGCTGAGGGAGAAGGCAGGAGAAGGGAGGATGGGAGCTTGCTGAGACATCAGACTCAAGCTTCTTTCAAGATGTGGATGGTGTTTAGTGGCAGCTCACACAGTGGGTGTGGGCCCCCTTTGCTAAGGAGAGAAAGGCCTCTATTCTGGCTGGATCTCCACACGATTCAGTGGCTGTTTCTGCAGCTTCTGCTGAAAGGACGCACATTTCTGCTGTTCCAAGAGGGGCCTCCATCCAAAGTGATGGTTGAGGTAGGAACACTGATTCTGTCCCTGTTACCCTCCATCTTCCTCACTACTGAATCAAGGGACAGTGCGACTCTCGCCACTAATTATGTTACCACACAATGGGTATGATCTGCTCCCTGCGAGAAAAAAGCCAGTTGTCAAGAGGCAAGATGGTGGCAGAGAAAGGGCATTTTATTACAGCTTACCAGCAAGAGGGAAGATGGCAGACTAATGTCCAAAAGGACCATCTTAAGGGGGCACAGAATCTTGAAGCAGTTATATAGGCCAGTGGGTCATAGGGGAGGGGGTTAGGAATGTGACCCTCTGATGTTACAGACTGGGAGTTGCCACACGAGATCTTTCAGTTTTCATTGATGATGGCTATCAGCATAGACTCTGTTTGGGGGATCATCACATTCCTGAGGAACTGAAAAGAATGAAGTTATCATCTCACACTGGGAGGTATATGCACTAGCAGGGGTCATAAAACCCACAGAACAGGTGGATCTTCTGGAGGGTGCAAATCCAGCTGGGTTAGTTAGTCAGAGGTCATTCAGAGTTACAACATGGTCTCTTTTCTACAATATGGCTTCCCTTATGTCAACCTTATGTTGAGCTGGTTTCAATTATGTGCTCTATTTTTAGCTCTTTCAACTGATTTATAGTCTGATATTGGGTAAGACCCTTGACCTCTCTGGGTTTTTTCCCTTGCCTCTTGTTTCTCCTCATCTGGCCAGAGCACTGTTTGTTTGTTTGTTTACTTACTTCTTTAGTTGTTGTTGCTGTTGTTTATTTGATATTACCATATTATAAAAAATTGTAAACTAGACTAAAGAAAAAATGTATTATCATGAATGTAACAGAATCCTTGTTAGTATTTTGCTATATTTCTTCCCATTCTTTCTCTTACACTTTGAAATTATAGTTGCAATCATAGTGAATATTCAATTTTGTGGCTTGCTTTTGTGTATTCTCCTGTGTTGCTAAATTATCTTCATCACTGTGATTTTTAATGGCCTTTTAAATATCAAGACATATTTCTTAGTTCCTTCTATTTATTCCACCTAGAAAAGATACTGCAATTGAGAAACAGATTTTTCCACTGAAAAATCCCCCCTGGATTTCCTCCTGTTAGTTAACCTTTGAAATATCAGGCGGTTTCTTTTTCAGAATATGAAACTAGCCCAGTGCCTTGGAGATAAAATGCCTAAACAAACACAAATCCAAAAAACCGGTTGATCCTTTTCTAAAGTTAGTGTGCCCATGCACTCTAAGTAACATATCCGATCCTTCCAACTGGTGGATTAATATATCCCAGCGAGCATTCCTTGAGCTTTGTTCCTAGATTGCCGGTAAATTCTTCCTCTGGATGTCTACTTTCAAAGCTTGCAGGAAATTCTGCTAGGACACAGAGATGGGGACATCGAATCTGTGAAGAGCTGACTAATGCAAGGAACTAGAGGTGTCTGACTGTGCCAGGGAAGAGAACTTGCAAAGACCTACAACTGGGTGCAATTGAATTAGATGTGCAGCTTTTTCTGCCCCCAGGTTACCTGGGGAGACAAAGTCACAGGATGATTTGATTACTCCTCTCCAGATTGTAGACTAAGCAGATGATGCTAAGGACCTGCACCATGAGAGCTCCTCCCTTGGTTGGCTTCCCCGTGAAAGGATGATCACCTGAAAAGGTCTTATATGTGCTGGGGTGCTATTGCACTGCAGTCACAATAGAAATATTCATACAGGGGTAGGAAAGCAAAATCTTTAATTATTAAAAACTCCAAACAAAAGTTTCATAAAGTGATAATGTTTTTTTGGGAAGATTAGCCCTGAGCTAACATCTGCTGCCAATCCTCCTCTTTTTTGCTGAGGAAGACTGGACCTGAGTTAACATCCATGCCCATCCTCCTCTTCCTCTGCTTTTTATGTGTGATGCCTGCCACAGCATAGCTTGACAAGCAGTGCATAGGTCCAAACCCAGGATCTGAACCGGCGAACCCCGGGCTGCCGAAGCAGAACTTGCCAACTTAACTGCTGCACCACTGGGCTGGCCCCCAGAAAGTGATAATTTTTGAACAACATTTTCCTTTTTCTTTGGTAGTTCCTTGTTTCCAAGTGAATTCTTCATGACCCTGTAACACAGATCACCCTTCCTCCTTCCCCCTTATCACGCAAGCCCAACTGCTGCTGCCCCTCCCACTATGTTTTTATCTAAACCAGATAATCGGGAGTCACCTTAGTTTTGTCTTCTAGTTCTCACACCCAACATTCACACTATCTTATTAATTCTTCCATACAAAGCTTTCATATCTATTTACTTCTCCACTCCCCTACTCACACTGTACTACTTCCATCATGTCCTCGTCACTGGTTGACCAGATTTCTGAGCTACCGCAATGGCCCAGCTAAGACAATGTGCTTGTGTCCCTCTCTTTGCACCTCATCATGCCGATCTCACAACCACTCGATTTATTCTGTTCACTTGCATCAGAGTCATCTTTCTCATATGCCCATCAGACCGTGTCACTCATCTGCTCCTGAACCACATTGCTTCTATGGTAAATCCAGCGTTCCTGGCATGGCATACATGGTACTTCATCATCTGCTGTCTGCTTCCCTTCCCAGCTTGATCCTCACTCCTGATTCTACTGAACTGAAAGGTCAATTGGTGGACTCCAGGAGGATATTTTTTTAAAAAGCTCTCCAGGCAATTCTGATGTGTCTGAAGCAGTCGTTTGGAAACCATTATTCCAGAAGCCCAATAGGATGCCATTTGTGCTTTCGTTTTTCTGTAATCAAGTCTCAGGAAAGGACGCATCATAAAGTGTTTCAGTTACTCTGCCTTGATTTGGGTCCAAGATGGAATCCTGTTACGGTTAATTCTGCAGAAGAATTTAAACTTCAGGATATTAAAGTTGCTCATACCTGAGAAGATTGTATGTTGTAAGCCTGCCCAAGCACTAAACCAGTTACATTATTCCCCAGTCTAAAACCTGGAGCAGCATACCTCCTTAGGCCCAGGTCGAGTCTAATTGAAGAGGAAGAGAAGGGAACATGGAAATAGTAGGGGGAAAATAAGAAGAGAAGTCTGCCCTACAAGATAATCTGAACTTCAGGAACTGATTATCACGTACACTCTCGTATAGTCTAATTTGACCATGTCAAAGAGGAAACTTTTAAAACATGAGTTTTGATAATACGGCAAATGCTTATTATTTATAATATGGAATGTGGAATAATATGGAAAATGTTAAGGAGAATGTCAGGATGCAAAATTGCTTCTGTAACGTAATCTCAGTTGTATAAAATATGTAAAGAAAAACTTTAGAATATTAAGTTAATATTGGTTCTCTCAGGTACTGAGATTACTGATTTTTTAAATTCTGTTTTTATTTCTCCCCCTGATATTTTCCAAATTTCTGAGTTAACAGATGTTACTTTTGGAAGGAAAATATAAAGTTACGTTTATGACTGTCATTGTTAAGACTGGAATAGAAAAAGACCTGAAGGTGACAGAGAAGTTGGCAAAGCTGGTGGGGAAGAGAGAGAGAGAGAGAGATACAGACGAGAAAGGATGGGTAGGATGCGAAGGAGAGAGGAGCATGCTTGAGGCGGGGGCATATTTTGTTGCAAGCCTGAGGAAACATGTTATTTTAAGACTTCATCTCCAAAGTGGGACTTCTGATTTTCTAAGCAGCCTAGTACTCTGATCTCTAAAAAGACAGCTCTCGTACAATTTACTGGTGTTCTTTACCATGACATGAGAAACAGCAGCTTCTTTTTACCACCAGTATAGAAAATAGCAATGAGCTCCTGGACATTACTTTTAAGTTATCTGCATATTGGTAAATGAGTCACAAGGTGGCAAAGCTCCAGTGTTTTAGTAAAATATTTCCTTATGTCCTTTCTGACACTTTCTACTGTCCACAGTCCTCTCAAGTCAATCAAGGAGGATATACAGCTCCAGCCTTGAGCACCAGGATGTTCCCTTGTCCCCTAGGTGAGTCCAGGACCTGGCTGTGGCTGTAACAGTCCTGACCTGGAGAGAAGCTCAAGTCTCTGTAAGATTGGCAGATGGATTAGGCCATGAATATGCAGAAAGCAGGACGAAGGGAATGACTACCCAATGCATAATGACTGAATTACAATTTTAAAATGGAATGAGTTAGATAGTTATTATCAGTGTAATTATTCATAAATGTGCCTAATTATTCATAATTATTCAGAAGCATATTACTTCCCTGATTGCCGTAAGTGATCTCTGAGGCCAATTACAATTTGATTCTGGTCACAGGACTCAGTGAGTATTACCCCTTCTGTTTTGGTGAATCCAGAGCTTGGTCTCTGGCCTGACAGCATTGGGAGCCCTTTGTGTCCTCTGGCCCTTTAAATACACCCAACAAACCTGATGCTTTAAACCCAGCTGATTTCAAAGCCCCCATTGTCTTTTTTCCCCCTTTCCAGTCCCAAGCTCCTCTTATTTGGGTTCAGGCTGTTCCTTCGAGGGCCTTCGCTGCTGCTGCTGCTGCTGTTTAATTAGGGCTCGCTTGTTGTCATTCCTGCATTTGATATCTTAATAGCATTAGAGGGCACATGAAGGGAAACAGGGCAAGAAGGAGGGACCCTCGTGCAGAGAAAGGTGATGTGGAGTATCCGGGAGCAGAAGACTTGACCATCCCTCAGAGCGGGAGCTGTTAAGCCAGGGGTTTCAGATTTGTTGTAAATCTAGCGGCCCTGAGGTGGGGGGTTGGGGGGTGGGGAGGTATGAGGGAGGTGGAGGGAGTAGAGGGTAGGGGGTGGAGGGTGGGGAAAGCAACCGTTTCTAACTCCTCTACAATAGGCTACGGCTCCCTGCCTGGGCTCATTTCCAAATACTGCAGCCTAGGAGATATTTCCAGTTTTTCCAGAATGCTTTCCCTCTGACCTCAATGTGGCAAACCACGGAGGTGGGCTCAGGCTTTACAACGTGCTCTGTGCTCTTTGTGGGTAGGTTCTCACGAATGCACAGACTTCAGAGATGGAGCCAGCGCTCAATTTCTACTTTTTTTTTTTTCTCCCTGGAAAACATTACAGCAATTACCATATTGTGGGGCGGCATTATCAAGTGCAAATTAGCATATAGATTAGTTCTGGGGGGCAGGGAGAAGGAGAGGTGGGTTAGGATCTTTAAAATCGTGTATAGTTGTGCTACACAAAGAGTGGCAGGCACAAAGCTTCCAGGTCCTGGTTTACCTAACCCTGTGTACGCGTGAACGAGCTGAGGGTGTCAGCGACGATTTCTAAGGGAACAAAGACAACCTGGTTCTGATTGAAGCTGAGATATGACTGGGAATTGGGCAGTGTAAAAAGTTGCAGATCTGTTCAGTGGATTTTAAGGCTTTATGAGCTTTTTCTTCCTGGATAGAGAATCCCTGATTTGATTAGTAAGAACACTCTAGAATTTTTTTTTTTTTAAAGATTGGCACCTGAACTAACATCTGTTGCTAATTGTTTTTTTTCCCTTCTTCTTCTTCTCCCCAAAGTCCCCCAGTACATGGCTGTAGATTCTAGTTCTGAGTGCCTCTGGTTGTGGCATGCCTCAGCACGGCCTGATGAGCTGTGCCTTGTCCGTGCCCAGGATCCAAACCCATGAAACGCTGGGCCGCAGAAGCGGAGCGCACAGACTTAACCACTCGGCCACGGGGCGCCCCCAGAACACTCTATAATTAATTGGAATAACCAAGTTCAGATTTTGCATTTGGTCCAAGAAATGAAAATGATTAAGTTTTTACTGATGGGGTAAAGAAGGACTGAGAAAAGGAAAGAATATAATTTAGAACTGAGACTTTTTGGGAAAGTGTGCCAAAAGATAGAATGAAAAAAGGAGATAGATTAAATTACTATCTTTTAAGGTAAGAATACAAACATAGATTTACTGAAAAATAGACATTTATAGGACCCACTTTTTCTTTCTAGGTTCTCTGACAATACAAAAGACTGATTGGTTTACAGTCAATCAGTCACTTGGTCAAGTACTTTTTGAGTACCTACTGCATGCACAACACTGTGAATAGTACCAAATACAGCATGTGGCACTAGCTGTCAAAGCTCCATGTACAATCTTTTGAGGAAATGATATAGATTACACCTACAACTGGCCTAGAAGAGTTCAGAGGAGAGAGAGAACTTTGAAGACCTAGTGGCCAAGAAAACTTTGCTAGCATCTGGGAAGTGACTTGGCCACATAGGGTAAGTGGGATGTGAATGACCATTTGTGAGGACATTCCAAGCTAGGCAGATGGACCCCAGGACTCAGGGGTCGAGGAGCTGTGTGTGAGGAGACTGTCCTGATGGAATAGAGAGTCTATGCTGGGGTGGTGGGAGGCAAGTATGAAATGAGGTCATGATACCCAAGGCAGAGAGCAACCTCTTTCAATCTTTGTAATTTCCTGAAATAGGCCTAAAAGTAACTACCTTGAAAAAGTATTGTAGAATAAAGAAATCAATTCTTTTTCTTTATGCATTCCTGGCACTTAGTAGGCAGACAGCTTTACTAAATTAATTAGTCGATTTAACTTGGCTTAATTAAATTAAAAACCACATATGATCAGCTCAGGGCCAAGTGTTAAGCATGCACCATTTCTCTAGCAAGTATTATCACTAAGAAACAAATAAAACATATTTTACTAAAATAAACATAATTCCTCTTAAAAATAATGTCCCCAAATCCTTTCTGGGATTGCCTCCTCAGCTATTATGGTTGGGAGTTGGCTTAGGATGGGATGTAGAGGAAACTGCCCCAGCAAACGGAAAAATAAAGGCTGTGTGGGAAGGTGAGCTGGGAAGACAAATGAGCTAGAAGTTGCTGCACAGAGATTTCTTTCCCCCCAGTGACTTGAAAGGATAAAAACATGAAGAATATGGCTCAGAGCTGACAGGTCCCCATGGCTACAAAGCAGAACGGGTGCACATGGCTTCTTTGATTGCTGGAGCCAACACTACACATTTCACGGTACATTAGGTAGATTTTAAAACGTATTCTGGTCCCGTGAATGTTTTATCAGTGATTTATCAAGGTATGGTTTGTGACAAGACAGGGTCCCGGTAGGGACATGAGAGAGCCATCTGGCCGTATGTGCTTCAGCATGGCGTCCTGGGTCCCAGCCCCAGTGCCATTGGCTCTCTGTGGAAAGCTCCATCAACTCTGCACTCCGTGGGCCCTGAAAAATCATCTGGGTGTCTCCTTTAGTATTTCCTCCACTCAGGTGCTCCAAATGCTGTGAGAGGGTAGGTAAGAAAAGTACAAGGTCTTTGATATTGGAGAAAAGTGCCCGACACATAGTAGGTGTTCAATAAATATTTGTGAAGAAATATTTGCTGAACGGATCTTCCCTTTTGTTCAGTTTGAATCACTAGATCCTGTACCTTTTATTGCCTGTACCATCTTTTATGACCTATTTTCCAAAATTTAATACCAGTATTACAGTTATTTTTTCATTTTGTTCACAAAATGAGATGTCTTCTTCTCCCAGTTAGATTTCAAGCTGTTGCAGGCCAGGGACCTTTTGTTTGGTTGGTTTTTCTAAACAACAAACATTTATTTCTTGTAGTCCTGGCAGTTGGGAAGTCCAAGATCAAGGCGTCAGCAGATTTGATGCCTGGTGAGAGCCCTGTTCCTGGTTCATAGGTGGCCATCCTCTCGCTGTGTCCTCACGTGGTGTAAGGCAGAGCTTTTGTTCTTGTCTGTGCCACAGCATCCAGTGTATGGCTTTGCTCAGTACATGTACATGTTGATTATGACAGTGGAGTGCCACTGTGGTCTGGGAGAAGGGACACTACATCAGAAATCAGAAAATCAGGTTTGTCTGTGCTCTGACAGACCATGTGATAGTGAGCAAGCCACGATCTCTTTGAGCCTCAGTTTGATTATAAGTAAAATATGGATAATAATTCATGTCCTATCTGTAGAAGAGAATCAAATAAATTGGATTTGTAAGGATCAAATAAATTACTGCATGCTAAAGCATTCCAGCAACTGCTGCTTGAATTTAGCTGTGACGGTACTTTCTGTCCATGATCATTTCTGAACTTGAGGCATTCCCACTATAAGGAAAGAAACAATTCTTGAAAGCCTTAGTGGAATAGAGGGGAACTAATGCTGTGTTTTGTCTTGATTGCAACTGGAACCAAGCTAGTCCAAAGCCAGGATGCCTTGTCTTCTCTTCTGATGCGTGATAAGTGAGACTGTAGATTCAAGCACAGACAACCTTGGGCATAAGGAGCACCTTCATCCAAATAGGAGTTTATGCTGAGCACAGAGAAAAAGAAAGACTATCCTATCTGAGATTAGACCAGCAGCACCCACAAGCTATTCAAATCCAAGCAAACCCAGTTCTACAGGACACGAGATTCCTTTGAAGAAACTTAGAAAAGGCTCTAGGTAAGGAGTTTCTTCACCTAAGTTGTTAACCTAAGGTATGATGGGGGGGATGTGATTGAAAATGTGCAGCTTGCCCAGTCAGCCACTGGGTGAATTTCATTAGGGGAGTCTGGTCCTCCACCTTCTTACTCTGTCTTTATTTCCTTCCTGCTGCATGTTTTACCAGCGGGTCCCCAGTCCATCCCTGAGCCACCGTTGCCAACCACCGCAGCTCAGGACATCACTTCATTTTATTCGGTCTAACAGTGAGCGTACCATGACTTTCACCAGAATTTAATTTCAGACACTTCCCTACTTAGCATGGATGTTTGAGGTTATCCAAACAATATGGTAATCTCGATGGGTTATCCTGACAAGTTTTGAAGACGCTTCTCACTTTAAGCCTTGGCTGTGTTCTTGAGAGCTAGTCACCCTCAGTTCTGGATGCATTTAAAAATCTGGAGCACTCGATTAACTGGTCTAGATTAGGGCCAGGTAATAAGTATTTTTCAAATGCTCCCCCACTGATTATAACTGTAGTGAGAGCGTTGAAACTGTTTGCTACATAGAAATTCTCGAGCCATATTATTGATATGCACTGATGTATAAATACTGTAATGACCTTTTTGTGATACAAATAATCAGTGTTCTCAGCCGTCTTAATTTTCCATTCGGAAGTCTGACTATATATGAAATATCGCAAGTGCATGTGTGTGTGAATAATATATGAATGACACAGCCCCACAGACTTTACTACATAAGAGAGCTCCCTGAGAGCACCAAGAAGGTATCTGACTCCTGCATTTACAGTGTTTCCATTTAGACCGATTAACTGACCTGTAATCTTGTAGAAGTTATTGCATATTTATTTATATTTACATTTAATACAAAATGGGCAATATTTACAAATTTCATGAGTTTTAGGAAGTCTTATTTTCCATCACAGTACTTTTGATGGCATCTTCTTTTTCTTCTTAAACTTTTTATTATAGACATTTTCAAACATACACAAAAGTAGAGAGAGAATGTTACCTGGTCCCAATTTGCTAATAATCCATCTTCAACAATTATCAACACTTTGTCCATCTCGTGTTTTGTCTTGTCTTTATCCTTTACTTTAAAATTCTCAGTCTCTGATTGAGACAAACTTAACCTTATAATTCTTGCCCTTCCTTTGAAAATCTTCATAGTTGTTTAATATTACACTGCCAGCCGTGCTCACTAGCCCTGACTGAGGAGGCAGGCTGTAATTCCGTCTCTGGTTTGCAAGGTTTCCTGCTAAACCGAAACCCTTAAGCAATGTTCTCGCAGACTGGGACATTAGCAGGATCTCTCGATTGAATTACAGAATTGCATTCCACCAAGGATTCAGTTTTGTGGAGTACTTAACACTGAGCTACATGAGGAGGCACAGGAGGAATGGGTCTTTTCAGCAATGTCATCTTTTTTTGCTTCCGTAAATCAAAGGCAGTATTACAAGACCTTCAGTTTTGTGGCATGAATGGACTAAAAAGTATACAGGGGCTGGAAATAGCCCCCAAATTAAAGCATTTCTGTCATCTCCAGAAGGTTTATTCTTTTCCCTGTAGTTGTTAATATGAATCATTGAAGGATCTGAGATGTTTTCTGTGATTTGAAACTTCTTTTGGGTACAGATTCAACAGTTTCCATTGCCCTGCAAGGTGAGACAGAATAAATTGTCTACCTTGTTTCTGCCTTCTGCCAGTGACCTATTTTGGGGCTCTCTGATGCAGTCCCCACGCAGTGGGGTGCTTTGCCCTCCAGCCTTGGGGATTAGAGTTTACAGGTCACTTGAGCTCTGAGACCGCCTGCACCCTCTTCTGGGCTGACTCTGACACTGCAATAAAGAGAACGTTGTAGAGAATCCCCCATCCTCAGGAGGGTCCGTGGGCCACACCCTGGAGATCAGCTTGTCCCTGCCAGGGAGCTCAAGCCAGGAGGATGTGTTTGCCTCCAGCCCAGATTCAATGCCCTTCATCATTTTATCACAGTGGTTCTGAACTTTGGAGTTTCAACCCTGTGGTGTCTCCTGTTACTTCAGGGAGAATGCGTATGTTCTGGAAAATTCTCGAAACAATACTTAATTTCATTTTACTTTTATTAAAAAACCAAACTCTTATAATGTTGTCTGCAAATCTGGCAGCAAAGAGAGAAACTAGAGACAGGGAGAAAAGAGAAGGCAGCAGAAATTTGGAATCAAAATCCTATAAGTCTTTTTTTGGGGGTAATTGAACTATTCTCTGTCCTGATTATAGTGGTGTTTAAACAAGTTTATACATGTACTATAATTCATGGACTTGTACACCAAAAGAAAAAAAGTCAGTTTTACTGTGCTATGATTTTAAAAATAAAATAAATTGTTAATCAGGGGAAAAGTAAACCCCTCAGCCCCGTTCAAGGTTGGAAGAAGCCAGTGAAAGAATATTGAAAATTCTAGAAAGGAAAAGGAAAGAGTACCTTAAGATTATCAATTATTTTGAAAGTTGTTTAAAATATTGAAACATTTTTTAATTCCTATTTGTTATACAAATGATATTGTAATGACAGAGATTTTAAAAAGTTACCAAGAATTTCCTAACTATCATAAATCACCTACTTGCGTTAAAAAAAAATCCCATAGGCTTCAGTCAAGCTCTGTTCCTCCACCCCTTTGCTGGACAAAGACTAGTCTGGCCCCAAGCTTTATGGAGAGAAGGAGAAGGTCCTCACTGCTGCCAGTGGGGTCTGAGGACCACCAGCCTCCACCCCACTCCAGACCTGCTGAATCAGAAGCTGCCTTTTAGCAAATTAGCTCTAGGTGACTTCTATGCACAGGAAAGTTTGAGAATCACTGGTTGGAGATTTCTGGTTGCCATGGAGATTGCTACTGAGGCCTCAAGTCAATCCTTCCTCCGAGGGCAACTTCTGGCATACACACTTCCCCTGTTCCCTGCAGATGAGAGTGAGGGTGTATTCCCAGGATTTCTTCCAGCAAAATGAGACCAGTCTATCAGAGCGGCCCAAAGAAGCTTATCTGAATTCCATTTTTAATACCACAGGCAGTATTTGAGGATAACTTTTCCCCATTATCTTAAAATGTCAGCTTTTTCTCTCAAATTTAAGTTTCCAATCATTTCCTTAGCCAGGCTGAGGTGTATGGGAGTGGGTAGAATCTTGGAGAAATGTGATTTTTAACTGGAAGTGATGGAAGGACATTTCTGGGGCAGAAAGTGTTTCCTTGTTGTCTCATGTTGCTTGGTGTGGACAGAATTGTTCCATGAGGAGCTGCTGTGTTCATACACACTGCTGTGGGAAGCTCTGCCACGAATGCTGTGTCCCGAGCATGTTTTCTGACTGCTAACGTCCATATTTTCTCCACAGGCCCTGAAAGAACGTTGGTGCAGAGAAGCCCTGGAGCGTGGTGTCTCTGGGTGAGCTGCCCGTTCAAGAGCTGTAAGACCAGCTGGTGTTTTCCTTCCGGTGACATGTTCAGTCCATATGCCTTTAACTTTATGCAGAAAATAATCCCAGTGAAAAAATGAGTTAGCACCAACGAAGACTGCTTCCATCATATATTTTTCTTTTTAATTAATATTTCATGATCAGTTAAGCAGCAGTCTGTTATCCTTCTAATAAAGAAAAAGGTATTACAACCAATAAAATATATTTATTGCCCTCATTTTAAAGTCTTAATTAAGGGCCTATCCCTTCTGAAAATCCTTTAAAAAATACCCTCAAAAGTATACCGTAAAGAGGGAAAGCAGCCCTTGTATGCTAAAAAAGAAATGCATCCTCTGATGGCTAGCCAATTAAATGTGTTTCTTGGACAAATATGTAAATCCATGCAGTAATCAGCTTATCAGGGAAAAGACAGAGATATAAGTTTGCAGGTAAAAATGTGGAGTTGTTGTTTGCTCACTGTAGATTTTGTATATAGCACGTGTATGCTACAGAATCATTCTCAAAAGTTGAAGAATTCAGAGATTTTTGCTTTTGTAAACTCATCATAAAGATATAATGCAGCTTTAAGTAAAGGGAGTAATTTAGGAACACATTATACAACAAGGGGTTTAGTGCTTCTAGGATCACCTTCAATGGGCATAGTACATAGTTCTAAAGCCATGGCTATCATTCTTACTGGAGGCTTAAGTCGTGGGTTCCAGGAGTTGGAATTTGTGAAGCAGACCCACACTATTGTAGGTTCTGTGCGAGCCAGCTGGCGAAAGAGCTCCATGAATTCATTCTAAGATGGTGAAATACCAACTAGCCCAGGGTAAGTAAACCAATTCCAAACCAAAGGGTTTCTCCCTCCTTTGCGTGTTTAGAGCCCTTGGTTCTGCTCCTCAGAGGAGGTGGAGAAGATGGGAGGCAGTCTGCACGCTCTCATCTTCATCAGGGTTGGTCATTGTACCAGGCGTCTTTCCTAGCTTCTGCTGTTTTCCCAGTTACCTTGAATTGCCTTCCTATGCTTCATGATATTAGATTCAAATATAGATAATAAAATCATAGCTTTATAAGTGAAAAGGAGCCTTAGAAATATTCTTCTTTACTTCATTTTTCATTTGAGAAGAAGGAGGTACAAAGAGTTGAAATGATTTGCTGAAGGCTGCACAGCGGCTTATTGCCCTTATTGGCACTCGATTCATCTCCTTCCGTCTCATTCTTTTAAAACTCAAGGAAGCAGAGTCTCATTTGTGCAGCCCATTTGATCCATGGAATTGAAAGTTCTGTGTAAAGTGCTATTTAACTTATTGCAGCTAGTTCTTAATCAGCTGGCTCAATCCAAAATGTGTTTGATATACCTCAGTAAACAAAATGGCACTCTTTTCAGTAAATTGACATTAAAGACATATTTACTTTTAGGCAGAAAGGACTATTTCTAGGGCATTATCACAATCTCTATCTCTTAATCTGAATCAGTATAAATGGAGAATTCTCGTAAAATATTTTAAAAATTGGGGTGATTTTGATTAACGATTTTGGAAAGAAAGTCACTTAATAAGTGTTGGGAAAATCTAACGAAATCTTTATAATGCTTATAATTCTAACTAAGTCATATATGATATTTCTTTTATTCTATCATATTCACTTTTGTAAGTAATTGCTTATAAATTTATAGTAATATACTTTGAAAATAGGAAATGCAAGTGTGGAATATCAGATGCCGGTAATCCTTGCTTGAGTATCCGGAGAGGTGAAATTACTTCCCCAATTGTTTCTGTTTCCATGTAAAGAGTAATCACTGGGCTGATTTTTATTGGTATTTCTGCTTATCGATGTGTTTACATCTGGTTGGCTCAAAGCTTAATGAAAAAACAAAGCAAAATAACTTCCATTGATAGTAATTAAAATCTTAAAGCTGAGAAAGAACTTCTTGCAGATTCGTATTTTTATGGTGCTAAAGTGGCTTTAGTGAGTATTCAGCATAAAAAACAACAATGAATTAAACCCAACGTCTTCCAATGGTGCTTTCTTTTTCGGCAGTTGAAGGGTGGAAAGAAGGCAGTAGTGTGCCACCTGGTGGTTGAGCATGGATTGGCATCGTAAATTCCCAGAATACTGTTTTAACCGAATTTAAAGCATACCAACATTACCTTAACTACTGATTCTTTCCTCCTCGGACATATTTATTTATTTTTTAGTCTAAAGAGTACTCATCGGTGCTATTATTCTGTTTGAAGGTCAGAAGTAATTTTTTGAAATTAAAATAAGTAAGTACCTCTAATGCGCCTCTTGAACCATGTGTATCCATGGACATCTGCCAGTTGAGTTATACCAATGAATGCTATTTAATTAAATTCAAATATCACCAAAGAATATGTGTTAAAAATGGTGCCATCCAAAGCTATGAAATTGTGCAGACCTGCATATTAAAATATCAGAAGATATTTCATCTCTGTGGACTCCCAGTTCTCTTTTCAAATAAACATTGATTTCTATAGTTTGATATTTAATCACACGCTCAACTTCTTCAGTATACATTTTATCTCACTGGTAAAGTACAAACGACAGTGACCACAAAATGTTGTTCTCCACAGTTAATCTTACCTTTCTCAAGTCTGGGTGAGTCTCTACATTCTAGACTATGGTTATGGCCATCATATGTGTAAGGCAGATCCAAGGAATCTATTGTTTTATTGTCCTTGAGCTCGGTATAGGATTTTTAGATATTCATTCTATCTTGTATTGTGCCTCGTATATCTGAAGCCCTGGTTGAAGATTCCCTGGGTAGGGGTTTGTGGGTATTGTAATTAGTATCACTGAAAAAAAATTCCAGAAACGGTAATTGACTTACTGTCACAGACCTGAGTGTATCTTTTAGTCCTTTGCTTTATGGCAAAGACTGTCTTTAAAATCAGAGCCAAAAGGGGCTGGCCCCATGGCCTAGTGGTTAAGTTTGTGCGTTCCGCTGCAGGTGGCCTAGTGTTTTGTTGGTTCGAATCCTGGGCGTGGACATGGCACTGCTCATCAAGCCACGCTGAGGCAGTGTCCCACATGCTACAACTAGAAGGACCCACAACGAAGAATATACAACTATGTACCGGGGGGCTTTGGGGAGAAAAAGGAAAAAAATTCAAAAATCTTAAAAAAACAAATCAGAGCCAAAAGAATTTTAGACAGTGCAGCTAAACTAACCCATAGGTAGTGTTCTGAGGTTCGCCTCATGAAACTGATCTTAAAATCATAAATTTTTCCACTCCCAATCAAATCGTAATTTTGTTCTGTCAGAAACTTTAAGACTTGCTTTGAAGGTCAAATTGTATCTTTTTTTGCTCTAGCTTTGCACAGGCTTTTGGCTAAAAACAATAATACTCTAACCTGTCCTACTCCTTAGGATCTTGGAGGTTACAAAGGCTTTTAAATAGCTGTAATCCCAGAAGTTATAGCATACATTTATATTCTATTTAAATAGAAAATGAAGCAAAAAGACACTTAGATAAAGAGTAAAATACATTAATCTGGTTGCTTAAAAATATTAATTTTGAATAATGATTCTCCGATGTGTAGGAACATAAAATAGAAAATATGATTCATTTCTAGTTTTGAAACTTTGATGTTCTTTATTCTGAGATCACTTCATCATCTTCAGTCAAAGAGACAGCATCTTGTTATCTGTCTCCATTTCTAACCTAATGGCATTAGAGAAATGTCATATCAAAGGCATGTCATATTATATTATAATGAGTCTTTTTTTCCATCTTTTTCTTTTGTACAAAGTCAGATGATTAAACATTGCCAGTGAGTGGCACCCACAGTTTTTGGTGCAATCTTTGATGCAAATATAATGACTCAATCAAAGAGATGGAAGTCACTGTCCAAAGTCATTACTGACCGGAGAAACCATCTTCTGTAGGTTATAGTCAAGTAAGCCCTGCATCTTTTGTTGACTTTTCAGGAATTAGTAGGAGGCAGCATGGTGGAGAGGAAAGAACATTTATCTTGGAGTCTCACTCTACTGGTAGAAATGCTCTTAGACTTTGTTCTCTAAGAGGTTTCTTTCTGACTCGGTTTCCTATGTATGAAGCTAGTTTTGCAACTAATTATCTGGAAGTCATTGAGGAAACCGTTTGACATATCTGGACCTTATATGGATCATGAAGTAATTTGGGGCATAAAGTAACGGCAGTTACAACTACCTGAGTCTGTGGTCCACTTTCAGCTCAGACTTGAGGCAGGAAGTGAGTCTTCTTGACAAAAGGGCTGTCACATGCCCCTCACATTACCTACGCTCCTCATCAAGCTGACGGGGTCAGAGGGAACAGGATCACTCAGGTGCACACAGATACAAGATGAGGGCTCAGGGAGGAGGCAGAAGGGAGCAGCCCCACGCAATCATCTAAGTAAGCGAAGCAAGCAGCAGCCTCTGGAGGGAATCGAACTCCTCCACAGAAATCACGTCCTGATCCCGAGGACAGTGCCCCAAAGCCAAGTGTAAGGACAACACTGCCCTTGGTAATAAGTAGCAAGAAGGGCACATACAGAGAAAAACAATGAGGTGGAGGAGGATCCAGATTAGTTTTGAAATATTTCTCATTAAAGCAGATTAAGAGTTATCACTTGTGGTAAGGAGGAAACAGCGATTGCTCTCAGATCCATCTTGTGTACTTTTTATAGACTATTGTACTTAACAGTGTGTTACAGGCCATGTACAGTTCTTGTTAATATTGGTCATGAGTTGGATAAAGTCCCTTCAAGTTCATATGTTGAAGTCCTAACCTGCAGTACTTCAGAATGTGACCTTATTTGGAGACAGGGTCATTGCTGATATAATTAGTTAATTTAAAACGAGGTCACTGGGGTGGGCCCTCATCCAGTCTGACTGGTGTCCTCATATAAAGCGAAACTTGGGACACAGACATATAGAGAGGGAAACACCCTGCGAACGTGAAGGCAGAGATTGGGATGATGCATCTAAAGCCAAGGGAGGCCAAAGATGGCCAGCAAACAGCCAGGATCCAGGAGAAGAGCCCGGAACAGATTTTCCCTCACAGGGAAATCACAGCCCTGCCGACACCTTCGTCTCAGCCTTGCAGGCTCCAGAAGTGTGAGAAAATAAATTTCTGTTGTTCCGGCTGGAACTGTGGCACTTGGTTACAGCAGCCCTAAACATCCCCGATATAATGTCATTAGCAGTTGTCAATACTTCTTTCATCATCTTTATGAGGGCTTGAGTTAGGATTGTCTGATAATAGACAGAATGCTCAGTTAAATTTCAATTTCAGATAAAAACAGATATTCTTTTCAGTATCAATGTATTCCAAATATTACATTGTTCTTTGAAATTCAAATTTGACTGGCTGTGCTGTACTTTCGTTGCTGAAGCTGGCGCACCTTTCTGGAGCAGCTTGTCGTAGTTACGTTCATCTCCCTGGACTGAGCAGATTCTCTCTGGGGCCTCCCAGAGGAGGCAACAGCAGAGAAGTGCAGATGCCTTGGGACTTCCATCTCAAAGAGGTTTATTTCTGACTATATTTACATATGCTAAGCCACTTCTGCAACTAACTAGCTGTAAGACCTTGTGCAAATCATTTGACCTATCAGGGCTCCATCTTCTCATTTGTTAAATGAGGGAGCAGTACTATATGCTTTCAAAGGTCCCTTTCAGCTCTAAGCTTCTATCATTCTAGAAAATGCTTCTTAAAGGAACATTTGGAAAAGCCTTAGTTATCAAAGCATTAGAAAGTACTTAGCTCTTTTTATGGTTTGGATCAAAAATATAAGTTGTCACTTAGTGGGGAGCTTTTGTATCTCCACTTCTTAGCAAAGGCTGAAGTTTGATGTCATTATGGTACCCCTTAATAAGGATTCCCTAATTTAGGAGGGCGTTCATGATAATGATCACTTAAAAAGATCACTGACTTGAGAAATGGTTCAAGTCTTTATGGGTGCTGAGAATGAAGGCTGAGTGATTACTTTACTGGGCTGGTAGTGTGGATGTTTGCTCTGCTAATTGTACTTAATTTACTGTGAAGTTTTTTCAGAGACTCCTGTTGCTCCAAGCAATGGTTCTACTGGGCGAGGTACTGAACTTGGTGCCTTTACTCATCAACTCTCACATAAGCCTTAATACTGAAGGAGCCCCGAATTTCATTTTAGGCAATCTATTAGAAAGAGTACACTGGAGTTAGCCTAGGAGTTTTGCATCTTCCCTCCACATTGCTTCTTACACATGTAAGTAATTTTACCCATCAGCTTATGAAAATCCAAGAGTTACTGTTGCCAATGGTTCTTAAGAAAGAGACTGGATCACTATTCCTCAAAGATGGTTTTAGAGTTTCCTTTTTGAGAGCTAGTGGGCATTTCATGTAGGGACCCAGTGGGAAGTTGGGATGGAGGGAATATGAGGGTCAAGAATGAAGGCGGGGCTGGCCCTGTGGCCTAGTGGTTAAGTTCAGGATGCTCTGCTTTGGCAGCAGCCTGGGTTCAGTTCCAGGGTGTAGACTTACACCACTTGTCGGTGGCCATGCTGTGATGGTGACCCTCATGCAAAACAGAGGAACACTGGCACAGATGTTAGCTCAGGGAGACTCTTCCTCACCAAAAAAAAAAAAAAAAAAAAAAAAAAGATGAAGGAAAAGAAAAGAAAACAATCCTTATGAAAAAGCTATGAGGAGCCCTTTGCTCTTATAGAGAGCTTGGCAGAATGCCTGGACCTTGCACATGAGCTCAAGGAAGAGGCCTGGCCTTGGGTCTCTTTTGTGAGGGCTCCAGGGAGGTTGTTGGCATGACTGAGATAAAGCTCTTCTTCCAATATCTAGAAGAATCACACCTTAAATCACTCACAAACCCAATAAACCCTATTCCTTATCAGAAAGATATCTCAATGGTTCTGCTTACCCCAAGTGAGTCAATTTGTCTTGTTTCACGTATGATTTCATAAACAAGTTTTAATTACCCCAAAATGGAGAACATGAGCACACCCTGTTAGTTACTTACCTAATTTCCCCCTTCTCTCTTGCTGATGGAACCATGATTTTGTGTGGGTGGCAGTGGGCCCAGTTCGTGGGCATGGATCATGACTGGTCCAAGTGCTTATAATAATCTTACCCTCCAATTTCCAAGCTTTCTTCGCAGCTAGGACTGGCCGTGTGTCCTAATTCTGGTCAATAAGACAAGAGGAAGTCTGTGGAAAAAGCAAACGTCAGCAGCAGAGACACCCTCTTCCTACTGTGTCCTTTCCTGCATCTTCCTGCCTATAACCGGGCAGTGATGAAGCTGCACGAGGTGAGAAGTCAGCGGGAGGCCAGGAAGGAAAGATTGAAGGAGCCCGTGTCGTTCACTTGAGTGGCCCACAGATTTCTCTGAATCCACGACCCCTGGACATTTTGTTGTATCTGATCCTGCTCGGTTTTTGACTTTGGGCTCTCTTGTAAGAACTACTGATTCTTCCTGAGTGAGTCCAACTATCGAAGCAGAAAGGGGCTGGCTTACCTACAGAGAGAAAGCGACAGTAACTGGGAAAAATATCACCCCTGCAAACAAGCCAACATTATCTGGTGTTCTCTGTCTCCTCGACTGAAGGTGTTTCTTGATGAGAGTGGAGCAGCTCTGTGCCCTGCAGGTTCTCTCTTCTGTTTATCTTTTACCCACCACATGGGAGGATGTAAGAATCACATACAGAAAGCTCCATCAGATATCATTGTAAATAATGGGAGTGATTGCACATATACATTGTATTCTCATTAACAATAGCTTGCTTTTGCTTTGTAAACCCCCAGTCGCCTCCAGTCCACTGAGGAAAGCTAAGCACAAATCAATGCCTGGTCTCATAATTTAGGTTGTACTTGTTCTCCAAAGATTGTGTGAAGATTGAGAAACAAGACAATTAATTTAACTAGACCTAGAAAATTCATCCTGATCTGAAAACCAGGTGTCTGGTCTTTCCACTAAGATTTATTGCCCTGTGTGCCAGCCAGCCCAGGCTGAGCATTCCTGAGTAATTAGGAGTCGCTTCATTGGCAGGCGGGGACTGACCTCACCTTGCAGAGCTCTCTAAAGTGTGGGAGCCAGAATCCACCCTCCCCAGCATACCTTTGCAGCAATATCCTGGCAGATCCTTTATGACATGTTGCCATGACATAAAGCTTGCATGAACGCATTGCACTGCCCCGAGCCCCAGGCTACTGGGAACAATGGTAAATGTGCTAAGTTTAAGCTAAATAATATGCTTTTAATGAGATCATATGACTTGCAGATCAAAAACATCACCAAAAGGTAAAAAGTTCAAAAAGGTCTTTACATGTGCAGTGGATTTGACCAGAGCAGCTTTTGTGATCTTTCTGATAGAATTTTAAAAAGCATTTTTAAGTTTCTGATCCTAAATGCCACACTGCGACAGGTTGACCACTTACCTTTCATCTCACAGATGCGGGAGCAGTTTGCTGGTGGCGCGGATTTATGAGCAGGGGAATAACAGTGCTTCGCAGTCTAGGAAGGGGTCAGGGTCTGGAAGCACTTGGGAATGTCGTCTGGGTGGCCTGGCAATCCAACAGGATATTATCTCTTCAAAACATTGGGGGGAAAAAAAAGTACAAAAGCACCCAGTTTAGGAGAATTTAAGCTTTGCATACACTACATCCATTTCATGAGTTTCTCCCAGAAATCTTCTCAATTGGAATTAAGAGAGAGGGGAAGAAAGAAATGAACATTTGTGGAGTGCTATTAAATAATAAGCACATGTTGGGGACTTCAGATGCCTTATTTCATTTAATTCTCAAAGTAGCCTAGTGAGGTGGCTACTGTTAATAATCTGTTCTTCTGCTGAATGTTATTTTTGAACCATAAATGTAGCATTTCTTATAATCATCCTTGTATGAAATTTATTTTGTAAATGTCAGGCTTCCCCCTTAGACCATGTGCAGATAGAGAGCACAGGCTATGACACTTACTGCTGCCACTTACAGCTTATTATGTGCTGGCCACAGTGCCAGGTTCCCTTATATGCATCTTCCCCTTTAATCTCAGAAAAACTCTGGGAGTTTGGTTTTGTTTTGCTCCTCTTATAGATGAAGACATTGTCCGAAAGACTGGGTAACCTGCTTAAAATCATCCAGTAAACGGCAAAGCTGAAATTTAAAATCAGGTCTGTGTGTGGAGAGTCCCCGGTCCTCCGTTGTGCTCTGCCACCTCTAATCTTTGCATTGCCCTTACATTCTGGGGCGTCAGTACTTGTTCAACAGAAAGCTTCTCACATGGTGAGTGATCCGGTTTCCAACGGGTAACCCCGCCCTCCAGGTTCTGAGCATGGATTGCACTCCGCCTCACCTCGACACATTTGGCCAGCACTCTCTCATCACCCTCTGACCTCCTCCTCAGGCAAAGTGGGGTTCAAGGACCAGCAGGAGCAGCACCACCTGGGAACTGCATAGAAAATCACCTTCTTGCGGCCTCTCCCAGACTTTGCGAATCTGGGGTGGGACTCAGGAATGTGGTTTTCATCAAGCTTTCTAGGTGATTCTTATGCATGTTGAAGCTCAGAGAACAGTCTTAACTGGTCTCTCTGTGTCCAGGCATGACTGGTACAAGCTATCCTTTAGAAAGCTGCCAGCGATTGTTTGAAACACACTTAGCCTCACATCCCATGGGAATAACGTGCACGCTCCTTGGTGAGGCTCTGAGCTCTCTACATGCTTCCATTCGGGCACCTTCAACATCGCCTTTGAGGGCTTTGCTGAAATGACCATCACTCTCATGGACCACGGGCTCTTTGAGGGCTTGGTCTTGCTCGTCTCCATAGCCCTGGTGCCTAGCACTCCAAAAACTATTTATGGAACAAATTAAGTGAACTGCCAAGTCGCATGTCATTTTCTTGTGGTAAGAGGCAAAATCTATTAATCAATCTGACAAGTTTAAGAGGATGAATCTAATTCTTTTTTCTGTTTTTAAATGGTAGTTTTTTCCCAAATTAAAAAAAATAGGGGTGAGGGGGTGGAATTTCATGAGTAAAAACTGTTGTTAAAAGCAATCAACAAACATAGTCATTACTCCACTTAAAGGATCTCCAGGATGGTGTACGCTGTCGGCCAGGCAGCCACCATTTGCAGAGAGCCAATGCCTCATTCATTGGCAAAGCGTTTTTCTAGAACTTAAAAAAGATTAAAAGAGGGCATTCCCTCCTCTCTCACTCCTGAAATTTTGGTTGGGGGCCCCGAGTTTAAAATTTGTCATTGACAGGTATGCTGTCTTTCTTTTTTTCTCTTGCACAATTCAGAGTTGGGAGTTGCTTTCCAAGTGGGCAGGCAGGAGATTGACAACAAGAGGCAGTTCCAAGGCTGTTGAACATTCCATTTTATGAGTTAACACACTGAGGCTCATAGAGTTTCAGTCCTTTATTCAAAGTTCTGTTGGTGCTTAGAAGTGGGACTAAGGTTGAACTCAGGTCTGCCTGAGTGCTTTTCCCTGTTACGCTGACCTCCCAAGACGGGGGTTTCCAAAGGCCTGAGCCTCAGGGGCAAATGAAGAACTTTGAAAAAGGACAGATTTGGAAGTGCCACCTCAGCCCTAAACAATTAGACTGTTGGTGGTAAATCCTGGAAAATTTGTATTTTTAAAACGTTTGGTTATTTATTTATTTGTTAAATTCTGATGCTCAGACCTATTTGGGAACTATAGAAATGGGCAGACCTCATATTCAGTAGGATCTGAACCTGCCTCGGGCAACCCAGTGGGTACCCACCATCAATTCAGTGGTTCTCAGAGGGTGATCCCCACGTGGCAGCATCAGTATCACTTGGGAACTTATTAGAAGGTGCATATACCAGGGCCCCATCCAGAGCTACCTAATGAGAATCTTGAGTGGTACCTAGAAATCTGTGTTTTAATAGCCTTCCAGGTGATTCTAAGTTTGCTAAAATTTGAGGAAAACCCGTCTAATTGCTTACTGTAAAAATGCACATATTCCAGAGAAGGAGAGATGTTGACGCTATTATCAGCCATGTGTAGGTTGGTGTGGATGGAGACCCTGAGTGCATGCTCTGCCTCTGGGTGGGGAGAGACAGCAGCAGAGAGATGAAAGGGATCTGTAGAGTTGGGAAGGGAGGCAGGTAACCAAGAACAATCTATACAATTTCCCAGTTTTGCCTCCGGCCAACCCTGCCTATGTTCGCCCCCCGCCTTTCTTCTGAGAAGTAAATGTCAAAAGGAGTTTTCTTTGAAGGCGACATAGGTATTTAACACCTCAAACAGCTAGAATCCCACCAGACAGTTTTATGATGTGATAATTTACCTCTTACATGTAAGTACACTTTGCCCGTGTAGAATTTATCTAGCTAAATTTGGGTTTCAGAAAGGAATTCTGCTGAAACTATGTCTCTTGCTTTTTGAAAGCACATCTGATTGGTTTTTTATTTTGAATTAAAAAATTAAGTCCTTTTGAACTCATTGCATCACTAAAAGGATGGGCCAATTATTGGTCAATAAAACAGTATGACCAGGGACTCCTCTGGTTTAAAAATATTAAATGAAGGCCTCTAATCTTACTTTTTCATAGTACAAAGTGAATAAGTTAATTCTTCCTACATTTAAAAATATTTAAGTAAAATATTCCCTACTCTTCATTTAAAAATATTCAAGTAATATTCACTGGTATGAATCATGTGCCGGCACTACAGTAGGTCTTGAGGAGACAGTGATGAACCAGAAAGATTCTTTATGCCAAAGGAGCTTCTAGTCCATTGAGAAGCTTGTAGTCATAATAACATGTGCATACTATATGTACTATATTCTCCATCAGAGATCTTTCTGCCCAAGCTATACCTGGATATTAGTTACACAGTTGTCCATACAGGCCTACCCATAAGAATATTAAACACAAACGTCAAGTCAAGAGAATAACTTTCCCTTTGGATATTTCAAATAGAGGGAATTTAACATAGGAGATTGGTTGTATAGGTGACAGAAGAGCAGAGGTGACAGACAAGACAGTGAGGCATTCAGAGGTTAGCAAGATGAGGAAAGGCTGGAGGGACTCAGGGAAAGGGTGTTATCAGACTCCAGAAGCTGGCTCCTTTGGGTGCTTCCAGAACCACAGTGGGGACCTCCTGGTAGGAGCTGGAATCCTGGATAGATGCAGCTTCTGCTAGAGACGCCTGTCAAAGGAGTGTGAGAGCGAGAGGATCCCTGGTTCTCGTCTTGGGTAGTGCGCTGAAGTTCACTTTAGCCCGTTGGGTAGAAGGGACTGGGGACAAGCACAGCGAGAGAAGATGCAGGGAGACTCTGCTGGAGGCTCCAGGGTAATCCAAACGTTAGGTGTGGCTTTGAGAAAAGGTGGGAGAAAGCGCCCTTTTTAGGAATAATTCAAAGAAAAGTCATCTATTAGATGATAAGTACTTGCCTAATCCTCTTAGGATTTTCTGTTTCCACGTTTGGTCTTTATTGCTGAGAGGCTCTTTGGCTGTAGGTGGCTCTCCAGAGCCACGGGTTCACTTTCGATTCCTTCGGTGGTCTCCCCACAGGCCCCATCTTCGTTGTTGGGGGCTCTGTACTCTCAGGCTGCTCCTGGGTCTTGGTGGGACCCTCCCTCCCTGCCGTGCCTACAGCAGACCCGTACACACTTATGATGTCTTCCAGTTGTTGACTCAACTCTCCAAAGACATCAAGAGCTCCCTTTTCGGGCTGCAGACCTGCTTCTTTCTCTGGTACTTGGAGTGGGGTTGTGGAATGCTGACCAGATTTCTTCTCCAGGCCATTTTGACTGGGTAGTGATGAGCTGTTCCCTAGAGATGCTGACTATGGTTCTGCTGAAAGCTATACGGGGTCAGTAGTCTCCATGCTGGGAATAGCATCTAGAAGTGCACTCCAGGCTTCTGGCAGTGCCCTCCATTGAACAAACCTAAGGAGAAGCCAAGAGGACAAGGGAGTCTGGAAGGCACCATCCCTGTGATGCAGAGCAGAGCAGGGGAAAGTGGAGGATGGGTCTGAGAACAAATAGTCCAATGTCAGGCGAACTCAGCTGTCCTCTGAAGGAATTTCTCATCAGCTGGATCAGAGTGAGAAAGTTCTGGAGAAGCTCAGGACGACTCCCTGTTGGAGGTGGAGGAGGACCCTGGAGAGATGCACCCATGAACAGCAGCCCAGATATTGAGGTCAATGCAGTGCAAGAACATAGTTCCATCAAGACCCCTTTTAGAACCAAGATTCTTGGATTCTCTACAAAGCCCCACTCTCAACTCAATTTTTTTTTTTTTTAAAGATTTTTTTATTTTTTCCTTTTTCTCCCCAAAGCCCCCCGGTACATAGTTGTGTATTCTTCATTGTGGGTTCTTCTAGTTGTGCCATGTGGGACGCTGCCTCAGCGTGGTCTGATGAGCAGTGCCATGTCCGCGCCCAGGATTCGAACCAACGAAACACTGGGCTGCCTGCAGCAGAGCGCGCGAACTTAACCACTCGGCCACGGGGCCAGCCCTCAACTCAATTTTTTTTTTAACTTTTTCCTCTGGCAACACCGCTCAATATCTGCCTTCTGTTCTCAGAGGAGATCAGTCTGACAGTGATCCGTATGGGTATCGGTGTGTCCACACTGCTTGGCCTCTTAGATACTCAGAAAAGGAATGCTTAGCTCCTAGTAGTAAATTGCAAGCCTCGTGGCAAAGCCAACTGATTTTGGGCAAAAGGATCTTATGGGGCCCCTCGATGGGCTCCTGCCTCCACTCCTGTAAAGAGCTTCATGTGGAGGTTTGATTTGTCACAGTTTTACCAGGATCACTACAAGCTGCTATTGACTTCAGCTGACTTCTCAAGACCAGTTTTTTTTTCCAGTCTGTTGTGGACCCTTACTCTTGTAAACTATAATATATTTTTAAAAGTTTATTAGAAAAAGACATACAAAGCACCAGTTCAAATTTTTTTTATTAGATTCAACAGGCATAAAATTAATCCACCCAATTGTGCTGAAAGTTTCTAAACTCTTCCCCTCCCTTCTGTCTTATTGCAGACCAGCCAAAGAGTTCCCTGCGAGCTTCTGGTCCACTGTCCACACTTTCTCAGAATACACCAACTGAGATTGCCTTATGATTGCAGGAGGCTGGGCTGGAGGAAGCCTATTTTCCCACTCCTGCCCTCTGACCTGTGAGTTTCTGGAAGTCAGACCAAGATTTAACAGAAAGTGGAATCTGAATCAGCAAGAAGCTGGTACAAAGCAGCTCTGAGGAGGGCGTCTAGCGACAGCCAGGAAGAATGTCACCCACTCCGTTTTCAGGGCCTATGTGTGCCTCCTGACTCAGTGGAATGGGGTCTACATCTTTTCCAACGACTTCATTTTATGTTCTTTCAATGCTGACAACTTGAAAAAGGCAGTGGACATATCTAAAAATGACAGTTATCTTCAGGGAAAGGAAAATGGCAAATATTAGACAAAACAAGTATGAAGTAAATTTTTCACCCTGAAGGGCCAAAGAAATCATTAGAGTTGTCTGACAGCCTCGGTCTCCAGGCACGTGACCCGCCTTCTGGCTGTCTCATTGCTATTTATATGAGCCAGCATGTCTGTCTAGTGGCCAGGATGGAATCAGCTGGGATCTATAGGAACTTAGATATAGCCCGGCACGAAAGAAACCAGCAAACCATTATATCTGTCTTTTTAAATTCTGGATTCCAAATTATTCACCTGTATTTATAATTAGTTACTTTTCTCCCAACACCACACACACACACACATTTTGTTCTTCTCTCCCTTAAAACATCACATTGAACAAGATAGAACTTTAGAAGTTAAATTACCATATCTCTTGTGCAAGATATTACTATATTTGCAGAGTGGGTGTTGAAATAAAATAAAATAAAAATAGCTGCTTTTGGCCTAGGATAAGATATTCAAATAAATTATGAAATGGGAAGTTCAAAATCCTTCTCTTACTTATTCTTGACATTTACTTAAATCTACCAAATTTCTTGTTTAAAACGTTGCCATTGTTGAAATGTTATTAGGGTAATATAACTAAATTTAAATACACACCGATGGAATATATAGTCAAATGCAATTACATGGGATGGAATGTTTCTTCGAGGTTGAGAAATAGGTTCTCTCTAGCGCCCTTTATTAAAGTTTAAAAGAAATGTTGACTTGGCAGTAGAGAAGGGGGTTGGGAATGAGCCGGCGCGCAGCTGACCTTTAGGAGCTGCTTGGCTGCTGGCAGCACTGTCATTAAGCATGGCAGGATGCAGTAATGTTTGTAAAAAATGTTAAAAAACCCCCAGAAACAAAAAAACCCTCGCCTCCAAATCAGCCCCCGAATTTATCTCCCAAGGTCACTCCGTGTTTTTGACATGTCTGTGTGTGTTCATGTGCTTCACGTGAGGGTTTGATCACTGTTCTACCGGCAGCAAAAATCGTAAGCCACATGTCAGTGTGTTTATCAAAGAGAAGCTTGACTATCTTCACTTCATATGGTTTCAGCAACAGAGTCTAATCACCAGAATTTAAAAATCTGTTCCCACCATCTTTTGACAAGTTAAAGTTTCTCCATTTCTGCCTTTAGCATGATAAAAAGAAAATTAAAAACCTCTGTACCTTTTGAAATTCTTACTACTGCCAAACATCTGCTTTCTCTCCGAAGATCACATCCTCTTCTTCTTGACTAGGTTGTGCATTTCAGGCCTGAAGACTATGACCCCCGTTGCCTAGCAACCGAGAAACTCAGGCCTCAGCCCTGGTGGGTGAGATGAGAAAAGGTCAATTAATGTGGCAGGCCTGTCCTTATCAATATGCCACCGTGGCCGCTACTTTTATTTCTTTGCAGTAATGTATCATAATAAGTTTTGTAGGTCTTTATACTATGGTTCTCCCTTTTGAATAAAAGCATAACTAAGACTTGAGGGGATGTCTGATATAACAGAAAATGTAACCATAAAAAAAAAAACCCGAGAATAGAAATCATCTGACTGCTGAGTACCCTGCCGGGCTGCCTGAGGCAGTTACACATTTCCATTGAGTTATTTTATGATCAGGCCAGTATGTTATTGAAATATTATCTCTTTAGCCTTTCTCATTCTGATAAGAAATGACAGGCTCTCAGAACAGTAATACATACAGAGTACAAAATATGGAGCTGCGGACAAAATTCAGCTGGGGTAAAGAACACTGGCTTTGGAGAATTTCCATTGAAACCGAACATCCTTGGGTTGTATTTTCACATCAGGCACAGGACACATTCTAATGTCCACTTTAATTGTGCTGAGAAATTGGAGCCTCTGCTGATGATTAAATTGAGACCAATTATTGGATAACAGTAAAGAAGAAATCTGTGTTGTTTTCACCAACCTCATTCAAGATACAGTTTCTTTAGTAAACAATGACATGCTGTAACAATTAAGATGCACAGGTAACGCAGTCAGGTGCTGAAGGCTCACTCATGAAAAGACAGTAAGGAAATATAACTAAGAATAGAAAATTTCAAGTTAAATATGCAGGAGGTGGTCTGATTTAGAAATATTTTGGAAAAGATATGCAATATGTATAGATTTGTTTCTTTGTTGATAAACTTTCACAAGAGGAAAGGTGGTCTTATGACTGTTTACTTACTGATTCTTTATTGTTGTTTAACACGTATGCCGTTTCCTACATATGACATCAATATGTACACACATATACATATGTCAGGTAGGCTTGTGGTCTCTTGGTCTGGGTGTCAGGAGACCTGGGTTTTATTCTCTACTCAGTGTTGATTAGCTATGTGACCTTGGGTAAACTGGGAACTAACTCTTGAGGTCTCAGCACCGATACCCTAGAAAACGAAGAATTTGAGCTACATAATTTCTACATCCTCTCCTATGATTCCTTCATCCTCTCTTAGCTACATTTTCCCCCTACTCTCTCTTCTGCCATCTAGATACACATAGTCCCATTTTTGTTATGCAAACATGATATATATGTGATTTTGCATAATTACCACTTTGTATATTTTAAGACTTTTTGACCTGACAAATGACATTCAAGAGGACACAAATTTATGGTCCCGTTTATTAGCATCACTTTGGGGTTGTATAAATTGACCTTCCACAAGCCTGAAGTTAGCATTTTCTTCTGGTCAGGCCAGCCTCCGGGAACTTAGGGGATTCATGACTGTTTTGCTTTTCTCTTCTTTTCTTCCTTCCTTTCTTCCTCTTTTTTAGAGCGTTAATGTCGAAACAGATGTCGTCTCCCTCCTCGTGAATGCTGCACAGTGAATCATCTTAGCCTCTCTGTAAAATTTTAACTTAATGGAGTCCTGGCATTTCTGATGAGACGAGGAACTTAATTTTATAGAGCAACCTATTGAACAAGCTGTTCTTGGACATTCCCATCTCAACTAAATGTTAAAAGTATTAAAATTCACATTAGCGCAAGAGGAAATTTTGCATGGGTAATCCTTTAATACAGTGTTTTATGGCTCTATTAGCTGCACAGCAGCTGGTGACATGATGAATTTAATCCATTAAAAAATTCAGTAAGAGGTTTAAAAGTCAGCTTTTTAAAACATTATCTTGCTGCAAGGAAAGAGAACTTCTCTTCGGGGCCAGAAACCGGGTGGCTTCACACTGTGGCAGGTATGGGAAATGCACCTGCACGACAAACATTCACAGGCTCAGAGATTTGCACCTAGAGAGGGGTTAGAGTGAGGGGTGAGAACTAAGGATGGGGGAGTGGAAGCGGCTCAAGCTGCCGAACATCTCTGACTTACATCTTTCACTTTGTCCTTGTTTTCAGAGAAGGTTTCACATGGATATTAAATAATGGTGTTGCTTTTAAATGGCTGAAGCGTTTTCATGTCAATGTATGTATTTATGTAAGATAAATTCCCTGAGCCTTTAGTGATGTAATTATTTATTTTATGAGAACGTAGGAAAAGATTTCCGACCTTTGAGATAAACAAGCTTCTAGAAGTCCCTTGTGTATAAAAGCTTTGGCCTGAAGGATCAAGGTCTCACCTTGAAGAAATGCTCCTGATTTGTTTATCTCTGGGGCATTGGGAGGCATCCAGGCACAGGGCAGCTAAATCGCTTCTTGATTGGCTTAGTAAAGTGAGGGACCTGGCTAGGAATGGACTGATGATACTGTCATGTTTTAACCACTAGCCTTAACATTCTTCATTTTTCTTTCCAGATTGTGACTTTTCCCAAAAGGGGAAAAAAAATCTACTTTGTCCACCCCCAATAGACTTTGCCAGTTATTAGATAGGATTAATTGTTCTCAAAGTCAGGAGAATTTCTTTGTTTGTAACAAAAAAGTGTTTCCGAGCAGAGGCGGTAACAGGTCACCTTGGATCAAACTGCCTAGCATCTGTAAATGAGTTTATTCCTGTATTCAACTATCATGAATTGAAAAATAAGTATCCTAACTTAGGAGCAGCTTTTGCCTAAACAGCTCCTTTGTATAATTCCCATGTTCATAAAAATGCCCTCATGTTATCTCCTCGTTTAGCAGAACTTGATGTAGGAGGGGAATTGCTCTGTCTTGTAGTACAGCTATTATGGATCATAAGAGCACAACCCAAATCCACTTCATCTGCCTTGCAGGAGATCTCTAATGGAACTGACAGTTTAAACAAACCGCCGGCTTGACAACAGAAACAGCCATTGTGTTCTTGGGTGTAAAAATTGGTTTATTTTTCTGGTGACGTGAAAAACTTTGTCTTTCTCGAAGCGCGCTGGTTACTTGGGTATGAAAGGCCCTTCCTTCTGTTCTGTGGAAGGAGACATGGACATTCTGAAATTATTATTTTCCATAATCGCTCCCCACCAATGCTGTGCCAAGAGTTTACCTTTTAATACAAAGTTCCATGTATCTAGGAAACAGTTGAACTTCAGAGCTGCTGGCTGTCCACTTGAGTGAAATCTGTTTTGATAATGTCTAATCCCGGGTTTGAGGCTGATTGGGCCAAATGCACCCCTCCCCACCCCCCCCCCCCCCCCCACTTTTACAAAGACGCCTTTCACGGTGAGCAGTAATGTGTTTCGTTTTTCAATCTACATGGTTCCTGGTGACTGAGCCTGTTGTGAGAAGGGTTATGTAGTCTGAATGCTCGACTAATGATACTGCCTTTTTTTTTTAATAAAACACAAACTCCACTAAAATGATTTCCTTATTGAAAAAAAATGCATAACCGAAACCCAGTCAATAGTGTTATCACAACCACACACATTTCCATGTATATGTATACTATTTTCATAAGCAAGAGAGATTCTGGCTGACGTTTCAGATTTTATAGTCAAGGATAAAGTAAAAGCAGGATAATTAGATCTTCTCAACCAGAGTAGGTGTTTTGATAGAATTTGGTATGTTACTACCATTTCCAGAGAATTTTAAAATGAGAGGAAATTTATGTTTTTTGATGGTGCGACTGATTCCAATGATTCTTGAATTGCCACTGCAGGATGATACAGGCCAGGCCCAACGGGGTTACTTACTGTGTAATTAGCTAATCTTTGCTTCTAAGAAAAACCTCTGAGCCACTCAGCCTCGTCTCTGTTTTCCATACTTGGCTTGGGGAATCCTCTGCTGTTGGACACCCTCCTCCCTAGCGTGTGAATGAGCCATGGATGGCCTCTGTGGATTGACTCCCAGGGGCTTTATTCCTTCACTGCAGGCTGAGATCTATTAGCTCAAAAGCCCACCAATGCCAAACTCAAATTTTTACATCCCAATCACTTAAAAAATAGCCCCAACAAGCAAATCTTTAGCCGTTTTGCGACTACCTGCTTTGCATACCTTGTGAAACCTCACCCAATAGCTGTTACCTATTGCAGCTAAAAGATTTCATGCCCTTCTGAGCTTTCTTTCCCAGGGCTCCCCACTGGGCTGCTCAGTGCCATCCCCTGGCCATGGAAGCCCCCGTGTTCTCCTCCCCATCTGAGTAGTGACCGTGCTATGAGGGACTTCCCGCACATGCAGCTCTGTCCAAGTGCCACCTGATAAAACGTGTGGTACTGCCTCCTGGGGTCACATCTTCTTCCTTTACCAGCCCCAAATTGCTCGAACCCCTGACCTCCTCCTCCTTCGCTTCCTCTCCCCTCCCCCCTCTTTTTCTTCTTCCTCTTCCTCCTTCACAACAAACCAAGCAACATTTACTGCTGAGGGCTGAGAGGAGGGGGCGGGATGGTATGGAGACTCAAAGCAGGCTGCCGGAGATAACAGCCTTGACTGTGTTGAGGAACAAATTGCCACTCGTCTCCTGCTGGACTGGCTGCCATAGGGACCCCCATCTGAGTAGGACAGGGCTGATCCTCAGGAAGCGCCAGTCCCTCTGAGTTGAGTTGACAGCACAGACACACATGAAAAGAGAACAGATCAGTGGCTACACTTCCCGACTTGTGTTCCCATAGTTCACAAGCTGGTCTCTTTCTCTGCTCCCTTTCTGCTAACATTCACTCATTTCTTCTTTGGTTCTGTGGATTTTGATTGACTGGCGCTGTTGTGGGCACTGAGATACAGCAGAGAATGAAGCAAAGACATAAATCAGATGAGGATGTAGAGGAAAGTGCAACCAGCTGGGAGGGGAGCTAAGAGAAAAGCCCACCTTTCCAAGTCTGTGGGCAGCGGGAGAAGAGCGAGTGGGAAGAATGGTGCATCGGTTGGAGGCCAGCACTCTTGTCTTCACCGCCCTCAGGCCGGAACCTGGGGCTACAGTAGAACCATCAGGTTGTCTTGGGAGAAGTCTGAGAAAGTCGGGCCTAGTGGCCTGCTCCTTTAGGTGTGGTGGGGGCAGGGGACTGCAGTTCCCTAGGGACACTCATATTAGGGCAGTCCCCAAATGATTTCTCAGTCAGCCCAGGAAGCGCTCGGGGAGAAATCAGGCTCTTTGGACAAATTTGTTTGGAAAACACTGCACGCTACACAATCCTTTAAGACAACGCTTCTCAAAGTTTCTGTGCACACAGATCAGCTGGGGATCCTGTTAAAACGCAGATGCTGCCTCAGTGGGCCTGCACGGGGCCAGAGGGCCTGTGATCCTGCATTTGTAACCGGCACCCGAGTGACGTTGTGCTGCTGGTCCGTGAACCATATTTTGAGTAACAAAGCTTGGGAGATTCTTTCTGCCTCTTAGTCGATTAAAGGAGCTAAGAAATCCTCTCCTAACTGACCCATTTTATTTGTCTAACACAGTCATTTACAAAGCTATCCAACTAAAGAACAGCTATGAGAGCTTTTGGAGCACAGCTTAGGGAACACTGCACTGTAGTCATACGTTGCTGAACGATGGGGACATGTTCTGAGAAATGCGATTAGGCGATTTCATCGTTCTGCAAACATCATAGAGTGCGTTGACCCAAACCTAGATGCTGTAGCCTACTACACACCTAGGCTCTATGGTACTAGTCTTATGGGACCACCTTGGTGTGTGCAGTCCGTTGTGGACCTCACGGTATTAGCCTCATGGTATTTCACTGTGTTATCAGTGAAGAAGTATATTTATTGTGTGTGAGCGTGTGTGCGTGGGAGTGTGTTGTGTGCCATGTAAGTCTGTGTGGCAGGTTGTAGTTTGCACAAGGATCTACATTATTTCCCCTCCCACATGGGAACCTCTCAGAACCTGTCGGGTCCTCATTGTGTGGTGGAGTCCATGCTTCCTCCCCTCTAACAGAACCTGTGCCTGTGTGACAGTCTCGAGGAGTACAGCATGGCAGGAGTGTGATTTGTGAGGTCTTAAATATGACACATTTTCCCCCCACTCTCTCTCAGGACACTAGCTCTGAGCCGTTAGTCACCACGTGAGGAGTCTCATGGTCCTGAGGCCAGCCTGCACTGAGACCACACGGAGAGATGAGAGGGAGAAGGTGAGAGAGAGCAAGAGGATGGGGGACGGAGGGAGAGTGGGAGGAGAGATGCCCAAGGAACCCCAGCTGTTCCAGCGCCCAGCTGTTTGAAGCTCCCCAGCCTAGGCACTGAACATGAGTGGAAAGCTTTCAAGATGACCTTAGTCAGACCCCAGCTCCAGCCACAGATTGATTACAACTGTGGGAAAGACCTCAGATGACAACTGCCTAGCTGAGTCCAGCTAGCCCCCAGATTTATAAGCAAAATAAATGATTGCTATTGTCTTAAGCCATTGTTTTTATGCAGCAATAGATGTCTAGAAGAGTCTGAATAATAAAAATTAATCAGACTGGGCACTTGCTTTTTTTTAATGGGCTTTTTTTCTGGGGAAGATGCACCCTAAGCTAACATTTGTTGCCGATCTTCCTCCTTTTTTTGGCCCCCAAAGCCCCAGTACACAGTTGTGTATAGTTGAAAGTTCTTCCGGTTCTTCTATGTGAGCTGCCATCACAGCATGGCTACTGACAGGCGAGTGGTGTGGTTCTGCACCCAGGAATCGAATCCAGGCTGCTGGAGTGGAGCATCCTTTAATCACTAGGCCATCAGGGCTGGCTCAGGACTTGCTTTTTTATATTCATTTAGAGCTAAAGAGAGACATGGTAGAATCTTTCTTTGAGCCAAAATAAAAAACAAGTCACTCTTAGACTTCCCTGTGGTTGGAGTTCTCATTGTCTGTGTCAGGATCTGAAGCTGGGGCACCCTCTCTCCTCACAGCCTTCCAAGGATGAGGCCGTGCTCCATAATGCCAGATGACACATCTGATAAACAAGCAGACGCCCATTAAAATGAATGACTGTCAAAATTTTTTCATGCTTATTTGTTATTAACGACAGCAAATGTGAAGGTGCAATTCAAATAGTGTATTATTGTTATACGTTTGTGGCAATATATTACAATTTACGCCTTGGCTTGGAAGTTGATTACAAGTTTTATGAGACTGAGTGCCTGTTATTGGCAATCTTGATGTTTTCTTTTCCCCTGTAACATGTCACAGACAATTGATTTATATGTACTCAATGATTTTTTTTATATTATATCATTTCAATGAAAAAATTAAAGAAAAAAGTGGTATAGAGAGTAGAAAGGGGATAATGAAGGTGACATCAGTCATATGGAGGCATTTTAAAGTGTATTAATAATATGTGTGTTCTCTATGGAATCCATTCTAAGAACATTTTATATTCTTTGCGAGAGACAAAACAACAAGCCGTCAGAGGCTTTTTATAAACACAGGTGGTGCTTATTAACTGAGAAATAAAAATTTTACACCCCTGATGATTAGCCTAGACAAGTTTTCCTGTGCTCCTGCACTCTGGAAAATGGTTCTTCTTTCTTTCCTAGTTTTCCTCTCAAGTCTGAAGATTTTCGTTCCATATCAACAGCTTGAGTTAGTGGTGCAGTGACACCTAACTTATCTCTCACAGATCTTTGGGGAAAGGTGTTCGCAATCTATTTACGACGATCATCATCGTAAAATACGGCACTATACAAACTGTTACAGACATGGCCGTGAAACCTCAGTGCAAAAGAACAAAGGCTTCATATGTGAATAGACAATGAGGCTTTACATCCACAAATAATTGGCTCAAAAGGGAAAATCCAATTTGCCTCTTTTATCTGTCATTGCTGTACATTTCTTGTGTGATTTTTCATAAAAGTGCCTGAATTGACTGGTTATTTTATGACTGTTTCAGTACATATAGAGGACAGAACCCAAAAATGATACAAAAGTGGGGCTGGTCTGGTGGCGTAGTGGTGAAGTTCATGTTCTCTGCTTCTGCAGCCTGGGGTTCATGGGTTCAGATCCTGGGCAAAGACTTACACACTGCTCTTCAAGCCATGCTGTGGCAGTGTCCACATACAAAATAGAGGAATATTGGTAAGGATGTTAGCTCAGGGACGATCTTCCTCACCAAAAAAAAAGGTACAAATGCAAAATTAAGAGGGTTCTGTGAAAAAATAGGGAGAAATCACACAAATGGAAAAGTCTTCATAGTTCATCCGAATAAGGCTGAGCATGGGGCTGGTCCTATAACATTACCCACTCTTTGAGGAAGAAGGAGACTTTAGGGAAAATGTTTGAAGGAGGAGGCAGTGGGGCTTAGAAAACTGGAAAAAGGAAATTATAGGATAAGGATTTGTGAATTTAAACCTCAGGAGGCCAGGAGAGGTGAGAAGTTGTATGGGCATTTGGAGGAGTTAGAGGGAAAGTGGTTTGGAGAGATTTTGACATCAGAGAGCCTTGGAGCAGATAAATTTGAATTTAATGCATGTCATAGAGATGCTTTACGGGATGATCATCAGAGGCAGGACCCTCCTTTCTATGAACAAGCTTCACTTCTCACAATTGTTTGTATCAATTCAATTTCCTGCTCAAAGAGCTGTAGAAATACTGTGCATGAGCATATTGGTGAGTATGAGGTGAACAGGTAAAAGGTATTTCTTTAGTTCAGTATATAAATGTCTATCAATTATCTATCTATCAATTAATCCTCTATCTATCACCTATCTGTAATTCAACATTGTAAATGACCTAAGATGATGGCAGAGAAGAGGGTAATCTAAAACCATTAATTATTAATCGGGAGATGAGATAGTAGCTAGAGAAAAATGAATCATATAAAAAAGTAAATGTATGCCTCAAACAAGAGTGCAAATAAAGGAGAGGCGGAAGCCTTGATTCTTGGCCCTGGCTACTGGAGGACATCTGTCCGGGTGGGGTGCCTTATGGGCAGATGAGAAGAAAGGAACCTCCACCCACTGCAAAGAATTCAGCAACTGCATCAAACAGCAGGTTTCTGGAACGTTGATTACTTCCTGCACTGTGAACTCCCCCAAATGAGGGGTTTAAAACTCAGTACAAGTGACTCTAAGTTGGATCAGATCTCAGACACCTTTCACTTCTGAATTCCATGAGCAGTGCTCCTACTCTCTCCTCACCTACCCACTCGCCCAGGAGGTTGGTTAGACTTTCTGTCACCTGTGTGTGTCTCTTCCTTGGTTGACACTAAATGAGCCAAGAACTGGGGGAGAATAGAGGGAGAAACAATAAGTGCCTACTGAAGAAGCCCTGAGCCTCTTTGTTTTTACTTTGTTATCAACTATATCTGAGATTTAAATATTACTAGGAGGAAAGTTAAAGAAACTTAATTTGAGGTTTGAGATTTAAACCCAAGACAGTGCAGAATGTCTAAACAAGACAATTTTACCTCTTTGCAAAGGAGTTTCAAGGCTGAAGCAGTTAGTGGCCCAAGAAAATAAATTTGCAGAGGCACAATGATGGATGAGATTCCTTCATTCACCTGAGTGTTTATTAAGCACATCTTACATGTCCAGCATCTATTAGTCTTGCTTTGGGAATAAAGAAGAATGCAAGTTCTATTCTGAAGAAAGAAGCAGCAGAAGTTGATGACATGTGCTATATACTTGAGTAGAGGCAGTGGAGGGGTAAATGTCAGCATCAAGTGGTTCAAAGTTAATAGTTAGGATTTATTTAATTTATTTTTTTAGAACAAAAGTTGGAATACCTGTCTATTTGAGATGAGAGTGAACAGGAACTGAGGAATTATAAAGAGCAAAAACAAAGAGTGCAATGAAGTGAGGAAGATGAAAAGAAGAAAGGTATATCTAATATACAGATAGATGAGTGTCTCAGTGTCATCTGCAGACCTCTGACAGTCCCTGGTGGTTTACAAGATGTCTATAGGCAAAAGGGCGGTTTCAAGCAAAGAGTGATAAAATTACTTTATTCATATACGTTACTCAAATTTGAAGACTTTCATAATCACAGAAATCCCACTGCATTCTAGATAATTGCTACATTATTAAAAGCAGCATACGCTCTACAAGAGTTGGTTGGCTATTCTAATATTCATGTAAAAGAATACAGTTTTACTTGAGTTATATATTTTCATATTACTTGGGTCTTTGTCTTAAGTTTGTCAAATGCCCACTTTCATGGTGACTACTGTGTTGCATGATATCCTCAATTTGTAAAAATCACACGCAGCAAAGCAGTCAAAAGTGATTAAATGGGTAATGGCAAAGTAGCTCCTATCAGATCAGTCCTTCTACAAATAATGACTGTAACTTTGGGACAAAATATAAAAAACAACTACTTGAAGGCACTGGAGAACAAATAAAAGCAGGCAGAACTGGAAAAGCTTTAAAAGCTAGACCAAGGGGATGAAACTGAGCCTGTCTCACATCTTAGACTTTAGCTTGGGGGGAAGTCCCAGCTGGTGCCACGTGGGGTTGCTAAAGCATAGATAGAGGGGCAGGCCCAGTGGCCAAATGGTTAAGTTCGCGCGCTCCGCTGCAGGCAGCCCAGGGTTTCTTCAGTTCGAATCCTGGGTGTGGACATGTCACCGCTCATCGAGCCACGCTGAGGCGGTGTCCCACATACCACAGCTAGAAGGACCCACAACTAAGAATATACAACTGTGTACCGGGGGGCTTTGGGGAGAAAAAGGAAAAAAATTAAAAAAAAAAACATAGAAACTCATCATCTTACTGGCTTGAAGAACCATAGGACAGAATTCCAAGTCCACAGCACCTGGAAACTGAGGTGGGAAACCTTAGAAAGATCTAGAGAAGGAGAGCCTCAAAGTCTGTGTAAAAAACTCCCACATCTTTGGGTAGCCCCTGAGCAACACATCTGAAGGGTAGACTTTGAGCAGCCCAATCAAAGCCAGGGGAACCAACTTGAAGATTCAGTTTGACAGTTGAGTTCAGCTAGGTTAACTATCTGCTTAAAAAAATACATTTTAGAAAAATGAACAGCTATAGAGCTTTTGTAATAAGGCATTCCTAATGTTCTGGATATAATCCAAAACTGCCAGATACATTAAGGAAAAAAATGCAATTTATACTGATGCAAGAAAGAAATCAAGGAAGAGTGATCTCAAAATGACCCAGAAATTGATATTAACAGAGAAGGATTTCAAAGCAGTTATTATAATTATACTCAAGGGTGGAGAGGAAAATATGAACAAAATGAGTGAAAATATTGGAAATCTCAGGAGAGAATTATAAACTATAAAAAAGGAACCAAATGGAAATTCTATAACTGAAAAATACAAGATCGAAAATTAAAAAAATTATTGTGTGCTTAACAGCAGAAGACAGAGCTCATGACCTTGAAGACTGATCAACAGAAATTATCCAATTTGCAGAATAAAGAGAGAACATTTTAAACGGAAGTGAATAGAACCACATGAAACTGTGGAAAATATCAAAATGTCAAATACAACATGCAATTTGAGTCCCAGAAGGAAAAGAGAGGGAGCATTGGTAGAAAAATTATTTGCAGTTGACGCAATAAAACAAAAATATCTAAACCAGCCAGAGAAAAACGGCTCTTTACATATGAGGGAACAACATTCTGGATAGGCACTGATTTTTCATCTGAAACTCTGGAGGCCAGAAGGAATGGAGTAACTTCTTTAAAGTGCTGAAAGCAAAGCAAAAACTGTCAACCCCAAATTCTATGTTCAGTGAAAATTTCTTTTAAAATGGAGGCAAAGGAAAAACACTGTCAAATAAAAAACAAGGGAATTTGTCAACAGCAGGAGAAATGCTAATGAAATTTTTCTAACTGAAAGGGAATAATACCGGATGGAAACTCATATTTTCAGGAAGGAATGGAAAGCAGTAGAAATGGCTAATATCTGGGTAAATATAAAAGAATTTTTTCTATCTTACTTCCTTTTAAGCTATGTAGGTCTGTTTAAAGTAATTATTATACAATTTTTCTATGAGGTATATATTGTGCATAGATGTAACGTGTATACCAACTGTAGCATAGGAGACAGAAAGAGGTATAATGTTAATTGTAAAAAGACTGTGAAAAATTGAGTGTACATTGTAATTCCTATATCACCCACTAAAAAATAATGCAAAGCAACAAATCTAAAAAGCCAATAGATGAATTAAATGAAATCTAAAAAAATTCAAAGAATCCAAAATAAGGCAAGAAAAGAGGAAATGGAGACTAAAAATCAAAGAGGACAAACAGAAAATAAATAATAAAATGGTAGACCTAATTCCAATCATATCAACAAGGATACTAAATATTAGTGGGCTAAACGCTTTGATTAAAAAGCAGAGATGATCAGACTGGATAATAAACAAGACCTAACTATGTGCTGTCTATAAGAAATGTGCTCTAAATATAAAGAGAGAGATCAAAAGTAAATGGATCAAAAAATAAATATCCTGCATATAGTAACCATAAGAAGAGGGGAGTGGAATTAACATCAGATAAAACAGAATTCAAGACAAAGAACATTATCAATGATAAAGACATTTTATATTGAAAGATGAGTGTGTTTTCTAGGAAGTGATAATAGTCAGAAATGTGCGCAAGCCTAATAACAGAGTTTCAACATATGTTAATTAAAAATTGATAGAATTTAAAGGAGAAATAGTCGATTTCACAGTTTGACATTTTAACATGCCTTTCTTAGAAACTGATAGAACAACTAGACAAAAAAAAAATCAATAAAGACACAAAGTATCAGAACAACAATATCACCCATCTTGAACTAATTGATACTATAGAATACTACATCTAATAAATGCAAAATACATATTATTCTCAAGAGTACATGCCATGTTCACCAAAATAACGAAAAGATCAGCATATGCTGTGCAGTACAAATTTCAATAAATTTAGAAGCATTGAAATCACACAGAGTATATTCTCTGATCACAGAATGAAATTACATTAATAATACATTTTAATTACACTAAAAATTAAAAAAATTATGAAAACACTAAATGTTTGGAAGTTAATTAACTCACTCCTAAATAATCCAAGGGTCAAAGAAGAAATCACAGGGAAATTAATTAGAAAATATTTTGAACTGAATAATAATGAACGTACAATATATCAAAATTTGTTGGGTACAACTACAGTAGGCTCAAAGGGAAGTTTACAGCCTTAAATGCTTATGTTAAAATTTCTAAGAAGATCAAAGGAACTAAAAGCCAAAATAACTTTTTAAAAGAATAACAAAATTGGAAAACATACTTTCTGACTTTAAGACTTACCATAATGCTACAATAATCAAGATAGTGTGATATTCGCAAAAGGATAGACAAATAGATAAATGGAACAGAATAGAATCTAGAAACAGACCCGTGCATCTGGATGAAGTTTGTAGAGAAGTTCTCTGTGGTATTTTTTTAACTTTTCTTTAAGTCTGAAATTATGTCAAAATAAAAAAATTAAAGGTAGGAATATAGAAATGTTAAATCATTTGAACAATAACAAACTGGAATAGATACTTATTGAATGGGTAGAAGAAATCTATAAAACACCTATGCTAAAAAATGTGTTTATTGCTCTGAAACGTAAAGTTTTCTAAAGATTAATCTGTAGCACTTTCTTTCTTTTAAAGAAAACCTTACATATTATAATTGAAAATACATATTTTAGTGTGTAATGAGTGCTTGTATTGGCATCTAAAAGCATATGAATACACATTTAAAAAGTTAAGACCCAACAAACCACTTGGGAATAAAATTCCTCAATAAGAATGAAAGCTAATCTACAGTTACACATTGTAGCAGATGCCATTGCTGCTCACCTCTGGCCTCTCAGCCCTTGTCTAGGTTCCCTTGAGCTGAGGTGAACAGTATCCATGAATTGTGACAGTTTCCTACCTTGAACTATTATGGCTTTATATTTTTCTTTTTGAAGGATTTCTCCAGCGTGCTTAGCTCAGCTCACAGTCATGGTGTTCTGGAGTTACTGAGGGTTTAATACCCCTAGGAGTTTCTATGGCTACATGTCCCAGCTTCCTCTTTCCTCAATGGGACATTTCCAAGATATGTTATAAACGTTTTCTCAGAGGTGGAGCTCCAGTTGCCTGTAGCATTAAACCACTGATTAACTCACCCTTTATTGTTTTTTCTCCTGCTCAGTATTACTATCCTCACTTGCCAGAATCACATCTCATAGCTTTCTATACCCAGGTACTTGTTCAGAATCTGCTTTCTGGGAAACCCAAATTACAACACACATTATCTTAAAGTCATGCAAAGAAGACCAGTAGGTCTCAAAACTTATCCGATTGACTAACACACTCAATAAAATTTGTAGCATCATAAATTTTCTTTATTAAAAAGAAAGAAAAAATATGACTTAAGTAACTCATTAAAAAGTTAGAAAACAACAAATATACCTAAGAAAAGTAAAAATAAGAAAATTATACAGATAAACGCACGTGCAAAATAAATTTGTTTGAAAGCAAGTAAAAAGTAAAATTAACTACTAAACCCCAAGAATGCGTTCTTTGGAAAAAATTAAAAACCAACAAATGTCTGGAAATTCCGATAAAAAACAAAAACAAAACAAAAATGGAAAAAGGACAAAGAAGCAAAATAAGAAAATGATTATCACATCAGCTATTGAGGAAATAAAATAATTTAAAGAGAATACTGTGCATGTCTATGCTAATAATTTGAAAATCTTGGCAAAATGAATGATTTTTAAGGAAAATATGAATTATCATAATTAACTCAAGAAATAGCTGAATATATTCATGAAAGGAATTAAAAATGCTCCAGGGCTGGGTTATTCTGACATAACTTTTTTCAAACTTTCAAATCATACCATTTCTATGCTACAAACTATTTCTAAGCATAGATGGGTAGCTTTTCAATTCCCTTCATAAAAATAGTCTAAATTTGATGCCAAAACATGAAAAACATAAATTTAAAAGGAGAAAAATGACTGAACAACTTTTCTTCTGAATATGCTTAGGATAATGAAAAATATCTACCATCAAAAGGCAATAGTTTACTAGGCAGTAAAGACCTAGAGGCAGTGCCATTAAAACTAAGAACAAAACGGGGATGTCTGCTATTGCCATTATCAATTGATGCTGTTCTGAAAGTTCCAGCTATTAAAAATAAGACAAAAAAGTATAGAAGAGGTAATATGTTTGCTACTGAGAAAAACATGGTTGTTTGTAGATGGCATGGTTTCCTTTCTAGAAATTGCGAGAGATCAATTGAAAAACTAACACTAATGTTAGTCAGTGGATTAACTGGATTAATGGCTCTTGTAACAAAGAGCCGTATCCCCAAATATAATAGATTAAATAAGACAGAAATTTCATTTCTCACAACAGTCTAGTGATCAGTGGTCAAGAGTGGGGGAACCGCTCTGCTCCGTGCTCTGTTCCTTCTGTCTCGCTATCCAGCAGTCCTCTGGACAGGCATTGGCAAACAAGCAAATGTAAAGGAAGTATAAGAGTAAAGTAAATATTTTAGGCTTTGAGAGCACATACAGTTTCTGTCACATTTTCCTTCCCTTCCTCCCCCCCTTTCCCCTCCCTCCCTACCCCCTCCTCCTCCTTCTTTTTATAAGCATTAAAGAATTTAAAACCATTCTTAGCTCAAGGGCCATACAAAGATCAAACCATTGGTCAGACTTACCCCGTAGGCAAGAGTTTGCTGACTCTTGCTCTGTGATGTTCACTTCTTCACGGTTAGAGATGATACATCTCAACTCTGTGTTCCAGGAGAAAAATACAGAGATTTTTTGGAGATAACTTAGAAGTTGCACATATCACCTTTATTCACATCCAGTGGGCCTAACATAGTCACCTGCCCATGCACAGCTGCAAGGGAGGTTGGGAAATCTGGGTAGCCACGTGACAAAGAAAAAAGGAAGAATATACTTGGATGGGACAACTATAAATTTGACTTACTGGTTAAAATAAGTACTTAAAAAAATCAGTACTTTACTGAATATCAGTAATTGCCAATTAGAAAACATAGTGGAAAATGGATCTTTTACAGTAGCAAATTATCTCTAATAATTATCTAGAAAATTTTGAACCAGAAATGTTTAGGATCTAGCTGAAGAGAATTTAAAAATATATATTGAAAACATAAAATTTGACAAATTAAAGAAAGGAACAAAATCCCTAAATGGAAAGGCTGAGTATTTAAAATATGTATGTTAATTTAGGTTTAATACAATTCTAATAAAAATTCCAACAAGATTAACTCTGAGAGTTTGACAAGATGATTCTGAAATGTACGATGATTCAGAAAAATAGGAGAGAATTCCCAGGAAAAAAAATGACAATCAACGAAATGAGAGGGGACTTGATCTACCAAGTATTTAATTATAGGTGCCATCAATCAAAGGGGGGATTTGGGAAGAGTATAGTTGGAACAGGGCAATCCCATTACTCCTTCGAACTCTTTAGGTCACAAGATTTTGGGAAACAAAAGGTCCTAATTCAACCACTTTCCGTGTGGCCTTAGGCATGTGATTTAATCAATCTGAGCATCAATTGTATCATAAAACTAAGCTAATAATAGATATCTTTTAGGGGTATATTAAGCATTAGAATTTGTTCTGTACTACTTCTCTTCCATTCTATAGACTTTGGAGTAAAAGACTTTATTTACCTAAAATTATGTTATATCCAATGTTCCAAGTATAGGTGCGTCACCTAGGATTGTGTCACATGATGCCTCTGGTTACTGATGGTGATGCTGGAGGGGAGGAGAACTCATAAGGTGCATGACCTTCTCCAGATATGCTACAGAATTTCACAGAGCAGCTTGTCTAAGAAGCAGTTGTCAGTTTGGGGAAAGAAAGCTGTTCTGAATTTTAGTTCTATTTCTAGCTATGTAATATTGGGAACGTTACTTAATTTCTCTTTGCCTTTATTTTCTTATCAGTAAAATTCAGGTAATAATGATGATGATAACATAACAATAATAAACAATTTGTTGATCATTTACTCTGTCCAAGGCACAAGGTGCTTAAATATATTAAATCATTTAATTCCTCACACAAATCTTAAGAGGTAGGTACTTTCATCATCATCATCATCATCATCATCATCATCATCATCATCTATTGTTATAATTTGCATTTCGCAGATGAGGAAAACAGAGATAGAAAGATTTCTATAACTTGCCAAAAGTCACACAGCCATTTAACCTTGACATCGGGACCAGAAGTCTGGCAGCTCTTCACCATCCAGGTACTACTACTATTGGTCTAAGTGTCCAGCAGTGTGCTTGGCACAGGGTAGATACTCAAAAAACAACTGCTGCATCTGGGTTAGAATTGATGAATAGGAAAATGGGTGCTACATTACAGAGAAAGTCAATAGAAGTTGGACATTGTGATCTAGCTGGTCTGCCTTGTTGTACAACCTTGATTTAAACAAAGGATAGTTTAAAGGCTCAGTGTATCCTTGAGGTCAGGGACTATGTCTTGTTTGCAAAGCACTTAAGACTGTGCTTGGCGTATGGCAAACATGCAATAAACATGGGGCTATTGGTGTGGTGGTTCACCACTACAACTGAAAGTTGTAGCAGAATGCCTACCTCTTTATCAGACACTCAATAAATATTTGTTGATTGAATGAATGCTTTAGTAAAATCTCTGATCTTCAAAGGTCTTTGATATGCCTGGGTTTTCAGTGAAAAGACTTGTAGCCATAAATCACCCTATTATGCCATATTTCCTATTCAAATTTGGTTTAGAACTAATGAATTTGTAAGGGAATGGTAACAGTCTGAAATAAAAGAAGTTGGAATCAACCAACATTGATTGAGTGTTTACGAGTAGTAGTTGATTATTTTCCACAATTCTGTTTCATGTGTTTTGTTACAGCTTTGCAGCATAACCAGTTTCCTACAATCCAGTGAAATTGTAAGTTTCAGCAAAAAGGATGGATTTCAAAGCAGACGTATATTTTACTTACAGTATTTCCAATATGACTATTTTCACCTGTGAATCAAATGTTTGAGTTGAGACAATGAAGATAGCAATGCTGTTTTTATAAGAGTTTTGCGGGTTAACCAATGTTCATTGATAGAAATCCTCTCTAAAAATTTTGGCTAGAAACTGCTGTATGATTACAATGGTTTCCAAGTAAAAATGTCCTAGAAAAACATTATTTAATTGGAGCAGGCTAAATGATTTTCTGAGCAAAAACAAAACCACTGAAGACATGTATAAAATTGTGCTTTATTACATGTTTAAAAATTGTGCTTTATTACAGAGGTCTGTTTGCTAGTATAGATGGTGCCTATATTTCAGAAAATTGGGACTTGTTTCCAGTACTTTGTTAGCCATTTTAGATTCTCTTATCTGTGGCTATTCATAGTCTGCTAGTCACTTGGAAATGGGGTGTCCATGCAAGAGAGAAGCCACCTACTTGATCAACTCTCAGAGAGAAGAATCTTTAAAGATGAGAGAAATAATAGTGGGGAGAGAGCAGAGGCTGGGAAAGAAATCCTGCACTTTCTATATTAGCTTCCAAAATCATCCCCAAATAGCTGTTTGAGACCTCAATTTATTGAACCTAATGGAGATGAGAGACGGAACGGTGAGAGCGATAATGATTATAATGTGCAGCTTCACTGAGGTCATGGGCTTGGTTAATTCCCTTCCAAAGGGACGGAAGGAAGAAGGACAGCAAGAAGAGTGAGTGCAACCATTCAGCCCCTCACTTTCAAGCTAACTGGGAACTGTTTCTAATGAATGTCCCTGCCTCCATCAAGGGCATTTCTTCCATTTAACGAGCATGCGGGAAGCAGACATTGCTCAAGTACAAGGGTTCAGTTTGCAGTGAGCCACAAATCACATTTCATTTATCAGGCCCTACAGATGACAGGATATCATCGAATCCCTGGAGAGCCATATTCATTAAAAAGAAATCTTAAGTAATTACAACAATTAATTGACTTGAAACTGTTTCTGGTGGATAAGGTTTACATAATTCATTTGCCAGACAAAACAAGCCTGATTGAGTCCGGGAACACACTTTTTCGGAGCATCCCTCTAGCAGATGCTGTGCAGTCCCAGAAAGGGGCTTATCAACTGGAGCCCTCCTTCTCCCACTTTTTTGGGGAAAGGAAACGCTAATTTGTAAAGTAAGAAATGGGAACCTGAAAGGATCTGACAGACTCTATTTTGGGTCCATAGATGGTTCTGTAGCACTTCTTTACCTACCATTGTTACTAAAACTGAGGAATGAAAATGAAACTGGGTTGCGTTAATGGAGAACTCTCTGAGTTTGTGGTTTTGAGGAGGTATTGATGGATCCAAGGCAAAACCTTCCAAAAAGCTAAGCAACTGTTTAGGACAAGATCACGGTCCAGTCCAGGAACACTATTATCTCCAAAGTAACTTGTGTGAACAGTTGCTCTGTCAAATTAATATTTTGTCAACATTTTCAGCAATTGGTCATAAATTCTTTAGCTTTAAGTTTTAAAACATGGGGCTTATGATTAAATTTGGAAAGAGAGATCACTGGAGAGCTAGAGCAAGCGATTTCTTTTATGTGCTGTGAAATATGATTTTCCAGAGACCTGGTAATGCCTGCAACATAATATAACCATGTTATCAGGCTTCTGCTATATCAGCACCTATTTTTGGAGAAATGATTCAGAGAAGTCCACATAAGAAACTATCCTCTAATACAGTCCCAATGTACCTTGCTGGGGTGGTAGGAGAATAGACGATGGTAACTCAAGAAAACAAGAAAAAAAGCACATGCTCTAGAATTTTGGAGATTACTGTATTTGATTTCATGGTCTTAGTTGCTAAGGCCTTTAGGACTCACAGGGGCAGCCTCATTAAAAGGACCAAAAGTGGGGCAGGCGCTTACAGGACCTTGGGGTGGGCAGTCTACTTTACTGAGTTCAGCGATTCAAATGCTAATCTCATTTGGAAACACTTTCACAGACATACCCAGATATAATGTTTAATCTGGGAACCCATAGCCAGTCACGGTGACACAGGAAATTAACTATCATACTTTCTAAGATTTTCCTTATCCTTATTTGTGCCACTTGTTGAAAGCTGCACATTTCTGGACCCTAGAATTCTGGAGAGAAGTTGCAATCTTCTGTGTTTTATCCACCCAACAAACCTATGGAAGCCTGACACTACCTATAAGTTATGCCTAGAGTTGGAGCTACAAAATCAGTAACGTTTCCAAAAATTTGTTTTCTATTTTCTCGGATTTCTTCATAGATAGATTTTTTGTTTCCATTATTCTATTTTTCAGGTCTATAATTTCCATTTGGTTTTTAAAATGTTTCTCTTTGTTGAGATTTTCTAGTTTTGTATTTTGTTTGAAGAGAATTTCTCATTGATTGTCGGTGTCTTTATAATGGCTGACTTAAAATCCTTGTCAGATCATCCCAACATTGGACTCACCTGATGATGTTGTGTTGGTTGGTTGTCTTTTCGCATTCAAGTTGTGATTTCTTTGGTGTGATAGGTAATGTTCTATTGTATCCTGAACGTTTTAGCTGTTACGTTAAGGGACACTGGGTCTCATTTAAATCTTCTACTTTAGCAGGCAGGCATCCTATATAGATTGGTTCCCAGCTTTTGGCCTAACTTGGTGGACTGTGGTTCCAATGGCAGTTTAATTTTCTAAGCCTTTGTGGTGTGCTTTTGACTGCTTGGTTAGGGGGCTCTCACTGGTCCCTGCTGGTGCTGCCTGAGGGGCTGAAGGGGTTTCTCCAGGTAAGCCTTCCTTCCATGGCCCACCTTGGTGGGGCAGAGGAGCCTCTGTTCCGGTGGAGAGGGTCTTCCCTGTTGCCGACAGCTCTGGTGTTTCTGGGGAAAAGTGGGGGATGGGAGTAAAGGAGTGTCCAGTCCTGCCATGGAGAAATTCTCTCCTAGCGGCTTATACAGATGATCTCCCACTTAGGATGGTTCGATTTACGATTTTTCCACTTTAGGATGGTGGGAAGGAAATGAGCATTCAGTAGAAATTGCACGACGAATTTTGAATTTTGCTCTTTTCCCAGGCTAGTGGTATGCCATAGCATCCTCTCTGTGATGCTGGGAAGTGGCAGGAGCCGCAGCTCCCAGGCAGCCCCGCGATCAGGAGGGTAAACAACCGATACACTTAACAACCTTTTGCACCCAGACAGCCACGCTGTTTGTCACTTTCAGTACAGTAGTCAATAAGCTACATGAGATATTCAACACTTTATTATAAAATAGGCTTTGCGTTAGGTGATTTTGCCCAAATGTAGGCTAATGTAAGCGTTCTGAGCAGGTTTAAGGTAGGCGAGGCTAAGCTATGATGTTCCGTAGGTTAGGTGGATTAAATGCATTTTGACTTACAATAATTTCCACTTACAATGGGTTTATCAAGAAGTAACGTCACTGTAAGCTGAGGAAGAGCTGTAGTTACTGGGGTTCTGTATCCAGCCTCCTGGCCCTCCTGGAGGATGGGGCTGGTTTGCCTCCTGTTGTCAGAGGGGCCTCCTGCTCATTCCAGGGGAGGAACAAGCCTGCTGGGCTGCCTTCTCTTACTAGGTTGGGGTGGGAAAATGCTGGGTCTGGGCGGTCGCCTTCTGCTGGTGAGGGACGGAGACACCCTGCCGCTATGTTGTTCCTCCAGCCCTGGGCCCTGAAGCAGGTGGCTTTCATCTCACCACCTTTCTGAGTTCTCCTTTGGGCACCTGGTGTGTTATTTCCAGGATTGATTTATAGTTGTACTGCTCGGAAGAAGCAGGGAGAAATAGGCCTATGCCGTGGATAGACTTTAAAAAATAATTTCCCATGGAAAGTCCCATGGATAGGCTTTTAAAAATAATTTCAAACCAAAGTTTTTTGTTAAGGCCCCAAAGTTATTTTAGATAATTTTCTGTGATGCCTTTTAAATGAGCTAAGATATAATAAATTCATCTTTGCCTAATTATACTTCTATTTGAAATCATACATCAAAAATACCACAGAGTTTGAAATTCTATGATCTGGAGAGATGAAACAAAAAAAATACTCTTTTCAGTTTCAGGTTACATATCAAACAAAGTTCACACTCTAATTTAGCATCTTTTCCCCCTTGTCATCCTTGAATGGATAATTGATTATCTGAGACAGAGGCAGTTTCCAGAGTTCAATGCCAAAAGTTTTTCGGAAAGTTTAGGCTAGTGGCGCAATCGGAGCTGGCTGATTAACAAAATTGCCTAGAGAGCTTTAAAAATTCCTAGCCTCTTCGGTCCCACTCCCTGAAAATTCTGTGTCAGTGAACTGAGGCCCCTGAATATATATATATATTCTGAATATATATATATTCTGAAGTCCCCCAGCAACTATTATGATTGGCCACATTTGGTAACTAGAGCTAACCAAGAAATTGGTACATTTCCAAAATGTGATAGAACCTAGAAAAAAAAGGCCCATTACCCAGGGTAACACTTTGTGCAGGGAAAGCCAAAAGGAAAATTGAAATATTAACCTGGCAATGATTTTGGCCAGCAAATTTTAAAAGTGAGAATGAAAACCCACAAACTATTGAGGAGCGTGACAAGGATTATGTAAGCCGTGAGACGTGTAGCATGTGAGAAAAATGAGGAGATTGGTATATTTGACTTGATAAAGATAAGTCTTGGAAGGGACATGAGAATTGTCTTCAAACATTTAAAGGACTCTTTTGAGGAGGAAGCAGACACACTGGTTTGGACTAGGAACCTGCGTGTTCAGCAAACTTCCCAGGGCATCCTGGGGCAGACAGTCTACGGACCTCACTGAAAAGTGAGCTGCTGGAGCACTTCTGGCTATGGGGAGGAGTCATCCAGACCTTCATAGAATGGCTTGGGTGCTGGAGGAGGAAAGAGCTGCTGGGAAGAATTCAATAGGGAGCCAACCAAGATGGAAAAGGAAGGAGAATGGATGGAGGGAAAGAGGGAAGAAAGGAAACAAGGAAAGAAGAGGGAAGGAGGGAGAGAGGGAAAGAAAGAAGGAAGAAATTCAGGAAAGAAGGAAGGAAGGAGAGAGACAGGCATTCAGAAGGCCCACTTCTGATTAAATACTGGTTGTTTGACTTTGTGCAAAAAAGCTCAGCAATCTGGAACAAAGCAGAGAAAATAAAATTGCGTTAACTTGAAACTGGGAAAGAAAAAGGCAGATAGAGTGAAGAGTCGAGGGGTAGGGGAAATTTTGGCTCTTGGTAAGAGCAGATTAAAATGCAGCATTTTGGCAAAACAGGAAGGCAGATGAGTTGAGAAGGAGATCAATAGACCTGGAAAAGTGAGTTAGGCCAGTGGGCTAGAGGTTACCACGAAGGTGAGGGAAAGGTTCACAAATAGTGAGGAAGTAGAGAGGATTCTAGATTTGGAGTAGTTCTTGCTTTTCAGAGTCTGTGAGCTGAGGAGACAGCAGCGTGCCCCATAGGAGCCAGCTGTGGAGCAAGTGCTTTGTTTAGGACAATGGTTCAACTAGGAGGCTGTATCAGAATCACCTGGAGAGCCTGTAAAACACAGGTGCTGGACCACACTCCCAGAGACTCTGGTTCAGTAGGTGTAGGAGGGGCCCCAGAGTCTGTTTCTCTGATAAGCTTCTGGATGATGCTGGGACCACACTTGGAGAATCATTGACCTGGGAAAAGCCAGGCTTCTGTTAAATTAACACTCTTGGAGAGGATGAGGACATAAGAAACTCATCCACTATAGAAGGTTGCAGAGGGCAGAGTAAACAGGGCTGGGGGAGCTTTTGTTACAGTGAGCTGCTCCAGGGCGAGATTTTGGGCATTCTTACATGGCTGGGGGCAAGCTGGATGGATTCCAAGGTGATTTTAAGTAGCTATAAAAGTCTGTGTGGGCAGTTCACACTTATCCATCACTAGTTATTTAAATTGGCTCCTTTCTGTGCATATCTAACTTTGTCGATGCCAGGGGCAGCTTATTTCACTGTGCTTGAAAGGGGTTTTGGTTCAGATCCAGTATTGGGTATAATTGGCACCCCCACAAAGAATGAACAGTTTGGCAGCAGAGGCCTTTAGCAAAACCTGATGGTATGAGAACTTTGTTTATAGTTTTTCTTAAAGCCTTTTGATAACTTCATTTAGGGTATAATCTAGAATCTGTACTATTATGCACAAGGCTCTTCACAATCTGGCCTTGGAGCATCTTCTCCCTGAGGCCATCTCTCTCTCCTTTTCTTGACTTTTGTCACAAAGGATGTATCCTATTTCTTGCATGCACCATTCTTTCTCTAGCATCAAGGCCTTCACACGTGTTCTTGGGTTTGCTGAGAATGTTTTTCTCTTGCTTTGTTAGCTAATTTGTAATGATTCTTCTAATATCAACTTAAATGTCTCTTTTGGGGTAAACTTTCATAGGCATCAAACTAGGGCACCTTTCTCCCCTCCTTTCACAACGTGTCTCGCAGTTGTAATTCCACATTTACTACCAGCGTTCCATTTTTTCCTATCACTCTAGAATGGCAGAGGGGTGACCCACTTGTCTGGGTTGCTCCAGATTTTCCTGGTTTTCCAACTCTAAGTCCTATGTCCTGGGAACCTCTCAACCCTGGGCAAACCAGATGATTGGCCATCTTAGCCTTGCTTACACCATACCCCCAGATCTCACACTGTGATTGGCATATATTATGTGTTCAGAATATTTGCATTAAACAGAGTTGAGTAATGCTTAAAGTGGGTAAAAGGGGAATCATCCCTCATGTTCAGTATCCTTATGACCTCATCAAAGACTACTTGAGAAGGGAAAAGAGATGCCTAAAAGTTGCTATTCAAATGATTTTCAGGGTCTAATTCCAGTCTTTCACCTTGAAAGTCAGTAGGTGGATTTAAGACTGTAGACATACGGTAAGACTGTGTAAGGCTAGCCTGCTGAGAATGAGGGTCCCCATTCATTCATTCATTTGTTCATTTAGCAAACTACTTTTTAATATTTTATACCTCTGTCTCTTCACTATGTTCACTAGCAAATTATAGTCACTTTCTTGAGGGAGATTTCAGAAATTCCCTAATGAAATGCAAATGCTTTGGTAGGAGATTACCTTAAACTCTGTCAGCTGCCAATCTGAAGTGGGAAACGGGGATAAACATTGAGCTCCAGGACGAAGAGCTGCAGAAATTAGGCCTTCTACGGTGGCCCGGGTTAGGCTGTGATGACATCCTGTTTCTCTTTGATGTCCCCTCTTCCGTGGGGATGTGAGTGTCTCTAAGTAAGTGTATGATCTGTGATCCTGGGGAAATGAAGTGGCCGACAGGGAACAAAATGTCCTGAGTCACGCTGGAGTAAGCAAACTTGGTAATTCATCTGTAAAGTCTTTTGTAATTTTAAACAGACTCTCGACTGCTTTCAACTGTTGAGGACTATTTATTAACACAGCATGTTTAAGAGCCAGCATCAAGGCTTTCAGTCTTCCAAATGAGAAGATTAGAAAGCATGTCTTGTTTCCACTGAGACAGAGTAAGTGCAAAGGTTATTAGGACAATTCGTCTCCTAGAATATTAAAAACACCCTAACAGGCTTCTCCAGGTCAGAAGAACAGGGATCAGCTGAGCCTGGAGTGGCAAGAACAGCTGGATGACAGTGGCTCTCAGACAGGTATGTGGTAAACTTGGCAATGCTCGTGAGGGCAAAGATTAAAGTGAGGAACAAGGAAATGAAAATGCTGCTCCTCAGACTGATGATTCCTACTTTCCTCTCAAAGCATGTCTCTACTTCAGACTTTCAGGCGAAATACGGAGAAAAGAAGAAGATGAAAAGAGAGTCTGAAGAGGAAGTGGGGAAAGATGCTCAAGAGGGCTTTTCACCTGCTCAGAACCAATTCCTGTAGAATTGGAGCACCGTTCCCCTTACTTGCCCCATCTCAAACAGTGACGATGGAGGAAATTGGAGTAATCCTCAAAGCATTCTTGACGCTGACAGCTATCTCAGAGGTATGTGCTTCTGTCACATGATGAGACTGTGGGCGGAGAGTGGAATAGATCAACCCAAATCCATCAGAGCTTGTTCCAGTTTACCTGTTGGTGTGTAACAAATTACCCTAAAACTTCAGTCACTTGAAACAACAACCATTTTATTATATTTCATGATTTTGTGGGTCAGGAATTCTGGCAGGGTTCAGTTGGATGATTCTTCTGTCCTACATGGCATCAGTTGTGGTTCCTTGATGATGTATTCAGTTGCCAGAAGGGCTGGTCTGGAAGATCCAAGACAACTTCATCCCCAGGTCTGGTGCTTTGGTTGGTGTAGTGGGCTGAATAATGGCCCCCAAAGATATCCAGGTCCCAACCCCTGGAATCTGTGAATGTCAGCTTCTAGGGTAAAAGGCACTTTCCAGATGTGGTTAAATTAAGAAGCATTAGATGGGGCGGCTATCCTGGATTATAGGTGGGCCCTAAGGTAAGCAGAAGTGTCCTAAGAAGAGGCAGGGAGACTTGACTGTAGAAAGCTATGTGACGACTGAAGCTAGATCCTATATTGCTGGCTTTGAAGGCAGAGGAAAGGGGCCGTGGATCAAGAAATGCATGCAATGAGGCTCTAGAAGCTGGAAAAGGCAAGGAAACAGATTCTCCTCTGGAGGCTCTGGGGGTAGTGAGGCCCTGCAAACACCTTGATTTCGGCCCCAAGAAGCTGATTTTGGACTTCCGACCTTCAAAACTATAAGAAAATAAATGTATGTTGCTGTTGGTGTAAGCCACCAAGTTTGGTACAGCAGCCATAGGAAACTCACACAGCAGGGGTGGCTGGAAGACTCAACTGAACCAAAACCATTGAACAGAGTGTCTGCTGTGGCCTGTCCAGCAAGGGCGCTGGTCCCAGGGCTTCTTACACGGCAACTCTCAGAAAGCGTGTTCCAAGAGAGAGGAGTGGAAGCTTCCAGTTTCTTAAGGCGTGGGCAAAGCTATCACAGAGCCTGCCCAGATTCAAGGGGAGGAGACAGAGACCCACTTTTCCATGAGAGGAGTCAAAGACTTTGTGGCTGTCTTTTACTTTAGGAAAGAATACTTTGAAGACCCATGTCCTATTGATTGTGGATCAACAGCATCCCATTCGTATGCTTATTCAAGCTGTTGATTATCAAAATCCTAGTTCTGTGGGGGATAGAATCATTTATCAGTTTGACATAAAAACAGAGTGATGGAGATTCTTTCGTATTCCTTATGGAATCCAAAGTCACATTAGCTTAAGTCATCCTGAAAGAGGTCAAGAAAACAGGCAGGCTTTTCATAGGCATTCATTCATTCGTATTCTTTCTGCATAATTTGCCAGAAGATAGGCATTGTATCAAGAACTATGACTAGCAATGCAGAAGGCATTTTGGAAAGCTGACACATTTTCATTGAACAACTGATTTCAAATAGAGGAGCTTGGAGTTCTCTCTTCTTTAGTCCGAGCATAATGACTATGATGAACTAGACAGAAAATACTGCAGCTTCTCAGGAAATCCTACGGTACCACCTCCACTTCTGACCCAAGCTGTTGTATTAATGGATGCTCAGAGTGCTTCAGGCACTTTCCATACATTCTTTCTTTCTTTCTTTCTTTTTTTCTTTGGTGAGGAAGATTGGCCCTGAGCTAACATCTGTTGCCAATCTTCCTCTTTTTTGCTTGAGGAAGATTGTCACTGAGCTATCATCAGTGCCAATCCTCCTCTATTTTGTACGTGGGATGCCACCACAGCATGGCTTGATGAGCAGTGTGTAGGTCTGCACTGGAACCCAAACCTGCAAAGCCTGGGCTCCGGAAGTGGAATGTGGACTCAACCACTATGCCACTGTTTCTAGCTGCTCCAGGGTAGGTATGTTTGTGTGTGTACAGCAGCTGTGAAAGTGCTACAGTTAGCACCTCTCTGCACAATCTTGAGGCTTTAAGAAATCATAATCACAATAAGAGCAATTATAAGATGAAACTCTGTGTACAACTGGAGACATCTGGGGTAAAGGGTTATTTTGCATTCATAAACCTTTTTATGAGACTACTTTTCTCATGTGGCAACAATGGCTGGACATCCAGCACCCTCAACTAGGTGCAAGCTCACTTTGTGGTGGGAAGAGTTGGGTCCTAGTTGGTTGTTATCATCCAGATAATGTTACGAGCTGGCTATAGGCCAGCCACTGCAGTCGGCCCTTTAGTTATAGTTTTCCTTTTGACTTAAAAGATATATATCCTCTAATATGTCCTCCAAGGAAAGCATCTCAAAATTCCCCTGTGTCTAGTGACTCACATTACAGAGGGCTGCTGAGCACTGATGACAAAATAATGAGAGAATTTTTGTAAAAATGAGCTAGAGTTTGAGTTATTCTCATAATATTTTAATCAATTTTATTTCTATAACTTAAGATTCAGAAGCAACTAAGGCGTCACCAAAATTCGAACTTCAGTGTTATAGACCATATAAAGAAACAAGGCACGTGGAGGGCAGAGTGGTATTTTGGTCTTGCCACCAACCAAGAAAATGGAAAGGAAAATATATGTTGAAGGCTACTAGATGCAGCAAGCAGCGACCCCAGAAGGGAACTGGGAAAGGCCATGTGTCAAGTAGGATTTGGTTCATCCAGTTGCATGTGGCAGAAAACCCCAAGTGACAGTGTCTTATTCAAGATAGTTGTTTAGTTTTTCCTCCATAGAAGGGTCCATGGAGGGATGGGCTGGGGTGGCCAGTACACCCTGGTGCGGTGGCTCCATAATTGTCAGGGATCCAGCTTGCTGGCTGTCATTGATCCACTGCCCTTGATCTGATGTCCCCTGATATAGGAAGGTTTTGTGAACTCCAGCCAGTGTCCACTTGAACTCCAGCATTTTGTCCACCAGGAAGGATAAGGAAGAAGGACAAAAGCGACAGAGGACATGAACCAGTTATCTTTTAAGGGGCTTCCCAGAAGCTGTTACACATACTGCTGCCTTTATATTTGGCAGAAGAACTAGAATGGAGCGAATCTTCAATCTGGGTGAATACATGCCTAGCTAAAAACCAGGGTTTCCATTACTAAGGAAGACAGGGAAAACCATTAGTGGATAGACATTGGAAGTTGTGACACATGCCACATCTGTAGGAAGAGATAAAAATATGGGGATCAGAAAAAAGAATAACCTGATTTCCGATTGGATTTCAGTATGTGATACAAAACACATTAATATTAGCAAGTCATGCCCTCCTTTCCAGAACCACAGTAACATCAATTTCCATACATGTATCATGAAACTACTTTTCTTTTCTCCAAAATTGTTTTGGTAAAACTGGGATGTATCTTATGTTCATCCATGTCTTACATTCAGGCAAGGATGTTAAATATCTCATTGAATTTAATACCTCAAACCTATGAAGTAGATAATATCCGCAGGGTTCAGAGGGCTAGGCGGCTTGTTCAAGCTCAGCCAGGTTTGAAATCCAGATGTATCTGGCTTTAAAACCCATGTGTTCACCATTTCAAAATATTTCATGTTTCCTAAAAATGTACTAAAACTTTTGGACTTCAGGAAAGAAATAACCTTCACGTGAGGGGCTTTTCCGAGTTCTCCTGTACTAGAACATTGTTTGGTGGTAGACAGATGAAATTTAACACTGAGAAAGATGGTGGTACTACAATACACAGAAAAATTGCTGTGAGATCCTGGCCCAGTCTGTCCCAATCAGGGGATTCTGTGTAATTATACAGGGGTGGGAACCAGGGCTCTAGGGGCCTTTCAGCAGCATTTTGTTGCTGTCTCAACAGTTACATAGTAGGCGCCCACTGAATTTGTCTTACAGCCTGGTGGGCAGCCAGCATAAACAATCCAAACTGAATTTCCATGCTTCCAAATACTATGGCAGATTCCTGAATGCAGAACAGATGTGAAAAATAAACTTGGATCATTTGTATCTGTTATAAATTGAAGGGGAAAAAAATCCCCAAGTAGAAACATAGCTCAGAATAGTGTTAGAAGAATGTATTTTTTAAAGATGATACTTGAAGAAATGTGAATAACAGAATGTTATTGGGTAAAGGTGGTTAAGCACAGTGTTGGAATCCCAATGTCTCCTAGAAGACAAGTGTTTTCCTTTATCAGCATTCTAATTTAATCAGGTATTCAAATAGTTAAGCTTCAAATTGAGATGATGCCTAACAGCGTTTGCTCCCAGATTTCATCTCAAGAGTAGACTTGAGTATTGTCATGACAGATATATATATATATATATATACACTGTTTATAAGGCTAGAGGTTTTCCCACAGTTATGTATATATATATATATATCTATCTCACATTTTTATTCGTTCATCCATCCATAGATGCTTAGGTTGTTTCCATATCTTGGCTACATTGAATAATACAGCAATAAACATGACAGTGCAGACATCTCTTTGGGATAGTGATTTCATTTCCTTTGGATATACACCCAGAAGTGGGATTGCTGGACCATGTAGTAGTTCTATTTTTCATTTTTTTAGGAACCTCTATACTGCTTTCCCTAATGGCTGGACCAATTTACATCCCCACCAATAGTGTAAACGAGTTCACAAGGGGCATTTCTTAACTACAGAGTCAATGAAATAGTTTTTCTTTTCACTCTGAGTGCCATTGTATGTCCTCTTCAAGGCTGGACAAGCATAAACCGCCACAGGAAAGTTCTTTCTGGATTTAGACAATTTGGGAGTATCTAGCTTCTCCATTAAAAGAATGTCAGCCTCATTCATTCCTTATTTTGTGTTTTCCTTTTGCTCCTTCATTCATTTATTCTTTCATTCGGCACCTTTTGGAGTGCTTTCTATGGGCCACTACTGCACTAGTCATTAGGGTTACGAGGAGAGAGAAAATATAGGCTCTCTGCTGCTTGTAGCCTAAGTGGTGTCACAAGAGCAGTTCAAGGTAACCTGAGAGTTGACGGCCTTCCATTCTCTTTCCAACTTCCAGAAAATTGATTAAACTTGCTCATCTGCTGCTGTACCCTGTCCTGTTTTCTTTGTCCCTACAGGCTTATGCTATTTTATTCCATTTCTCTTAGTTTAGTGGCATTTCAAGACAGAGCAGGGATGACACATGGGGCCAGCCCGCCATGTTGCGCAGGAGTCCCTGGGTTTCCTGTTCAGCGTTCTCTCAGCCCAGTGGCCCTGGTGATTCAGAGCCGGGACCACTGGGATCTCACGAGGGAAGTGAGAGATGGCTCTCATGCCAAACACCAGTTCCCTCGGACTTCCTGCCCGCCTGCTTTCTGCTGTGCGTTATCGGGCCACACTCCACAAGTCTGGAGATGTGTCAGGAAGGATCACATAGAAGGTTCTTATCCATAGGTAGTTTCGTGGAGTTGCATGCTCTGTGGAGCTGCAACAGGAATGAGACTGAAAGATAATAAGAATGTTTTTTTATTACCTCTTTAAACAAAACTTTAATCATAGAAATCCCCCCCCTCATTTCGCTTTCTCTCTGGGTACAACTGCATTGAATCTGGGCATCTGGATTGTAGGTGTTTATTGAAAAACTTAAAATAACAGGGTCTGTCCTCCTGCCTCCTGGGCAGGTCCACCCGTTAATCCTACAGTGCATCTGTCTTCTATTATCTCAGCCTCTCATTGCCTTCTGGAGGAAGACATGCTGATGGTGGAGATGGGTGCTGGGAAATGTGGAGGCTTTTGCATTCCAAAATGAATGCAAATGAAAAGAGAACATTTTGGAAATATCTATCTGGGGAAGGTCAACGAGAGAAGAAGCAGAATAAAATATACACGGCAGCGTGCCTGACCTCTTCACCAGGTGAGAACAAGCCTCGTGGATATGGGGACATTCACATTTCTCCCAGTTACCAGCAACAGAGATTGTGAATAATAAAATGCAATTACATCCATCTTTTCAGAGGCTGTGCTCCCGGGTTAGGGTCTGCCAGCCACACAGCAGCTGGGAGTGAATCTTTGCAGCTGCCGAAAATAGGGATTTGTAATGGAAATGCTGACAGACCCTTAACCATGGCGGTGCTAGCAAGAGCGGTGATAATATAGTAAATAAGGTGAATGGGCTCAGCTTATCTCATTTCACAGCTGAGCTGTGTATTGCCAGATAAATCAAATCAGGGTAAACGGCTTCATCTAATAAACTGGGTCAACATATAATGTATTTGTTCAGGTTCGCACTTTCATTGATTCTCATTTGATTTAAGAAGAGATATTTCAGTTCATGTTTGAAGGTTTTTAGTATTCATCCCTCCTTCTGGTAAGGAGAGGCTGAAAGGCAGGCACACACAGCTGGGATTTTTTTTCTTTTAAATAAATTAAGTCTTCTGATTCTTGGAAGTTCTTCTGCTTTCCATCTTTACGCATCGAAGTGGGGGAAGGGCGGCGGGAGAACCGCGTGGGGAGAAAGCCAAGAAGCAGGAAAAAGAACTTCATCTCTTCATCTGCATTTCCCAATAACGTTTTAGTGATGTTTGCTAATGTATCATTCATTAACCATCAGCCACTATGAAAAACATAATCTATCTCGCAAAGTGGACATTATTATCGCATTAAATCATTTCACAATATACCTGAACGGTTCCACATGAGAGGCCTGGCCTGGCCAGGCTCAGATGCCTCCGGGGCAGCTCTTCAGCAGTAATGAGATACGAGGTCTGTCTGTGATGAATACGATATTACTCGTGTCAGTGGTTGCGGACGGCACCCAGAATATTTCTTCTTACAGTCCTTTTTTTTTTTTTTCCATAGCAAAGGAACTCAGGCAAAGCACTATTAACCCAGTAAATGAAGCTCTAAAGATCACAGAGTGTGTCCATTAGGAGACAAGATGGTGACTAATCCAATTTTTCTTGCAGGGAGAGATCCTGATGCTTTGGTAACATCTGGGGACGGCGGGCCCTGCATTCCAGATGAGGCTCTGTGTTCTGTCCTCGCTGTTACTCTTGCTTCTCTGCCTTTGTCTAAGAACAATTATTGCATTGTCCTCTCCTCTCCCTCAAAGTCCTCTTGCTGGAAACCTCTTGGAAACTGATTAAAATGATGACCATGACTGGTGGAAGAAATGGAAAAGGGTAACGGGTCGGGGAAGGAAGCAAGAGCCAAATGGGAAGTCTTCCTATTTCACATTTAAGGACCATTTCCTGAGGCTTCAGGTCTGTGTGGTGGACATGCTGGAATCCGCAGAAGGGCGAGGCAGGGGCTGCCAGGGCCACTTACTCTCTGCTCCTGTTAAAAGCACGTTAAACAGTCTTGCTTCTTGGGAAATAATCCATATTTTCATCTCCCATAAGGGCATTCGTTTGTTTCTTTTATTCTTTGAAATGCCGTTTGCAGTCATTTGTTTAAAATGTGGATGGATAAAAACAACATCCAGATGCCCCTTAGCCTGGACGGTCAGAGGATACTGATGGGCTGAGTATCTGGAAGAGCGCAATAAAAATATAAACGAAGTGGTGATGCTTTCCTTAACCTCACTCTGCATCTTCCTCCCCTTCCTTTTCTTCAACAAATATTTGTTACCTATCCACTTTATGCCACGTCTCGTGTAGGACACTCACAGTTCATGGTGTTGTTCCAGCTCACAGGTACAAAACAAATAAACAAGAAGCCACACACGCCCACCTTTAGAATAACCACAAAGGAGCTGCTCTGATGCCCCAATTAAAACCGGGTTACAGTCTGACAACTGTCATATGTAACTAAACGTGAGGTTTGATTTTTTTAATGACAACCCTACATCATCGCTTCCCAGGAGAACATCAAAAATACATGGCCCTGAAGAGCAGCCCAGAGTCAGGACATTGATCCTTCCCGCAGGTTTGTTTTCTGCAATTAATCAATTCAGAAGGATTGGCTGAATTTTCCACCCTGGAAAATGCAGGTTGAAACACCCCGCTTTGAAAGTCGAATGTATACTATTTCACATTACTTTGGTATATCAGCTCGGGTGACGTGGAAAATGTAATTTTGAAAACATTTTGGCTTCCTCGTGGTCTTTAGAAAGGACAGCATGGTATGAGCCATGCTTTTGTATCTAAATGGATGTACTCCCAACTTCCCTTCTCGTGCTGAAATGACTTTACAGATTTTATTAGTTTCAGAGAAATTTCTTTACATTGAACGACAATCAATCTCTCACTGCACCACCCTCCTCTTCTCCTTCACCCCTCTTAGTTCCCTTTCTTTTTTTCCTTTCTCATTTGACCGGAAACCAGTTGATTTTCCTGACAATATCCATATTATTCATATCGTGATAAAATATTTGTTGCCATTTTTTTCAGAGAGTATAGGTTCTTTGTATTTATTGATCTTTTCTTCAATTTGTAAGGCTTACTGTGAGTTCTCTTTTTTTAATGAAATGATCTGGACAATATAACAGAATCCAGAAATTAAGAGAGGTCAAATATTAAGCAGAACATTATTTTGGCCAATTTTAGGCAGTTATTTTATTTCATTAAGAGAGACTGCTTCATTTTAACTATAAAAGAACATATTGCCCACATCATTAGCTCAGATCTAACTAAGAGTTAAACAAATAGCCATCCATTTCTTCTCAAAACTTTTGCTCCAATTTGGTTCTTTTCTGTGACTAACTTCTCTCCTCTTGCCCAAATATTTATTATTCATTGATCCATTTTCCCCCATTTGTTTGTCCAGAAAATGTTTATTGATACTGTCAGAGTATTCCTAGGTTTTACTATTTGTTGTATTGCCTACAGCTCCCAGCAAAGTGGTTGGCGAGGAGGAGCTGCTAATCAAATTTCTTAAATGGAATTAACTGTGATTGTCTTCTAGTTGGCTTTCTAGGTTCTCCCTTTATCTGGCCCAAGAGTATTTTAGACAGGGCAGCTCAAGTCACCTTTATTTAAATTCTCCAGACTGCCATTCGTGGCTTTCCACAATCTACCCTGAAGAGGTACTGGAAGGCACTGTGATCCCGTGTCATACCACCCCCGGCATGGCATGCTCCTTATTCCTCCATGCTGTACTGAAGCTGGCCCCCTGCCAGTAACTCACCTTTCCAAATTCATTCCTATTCAAATCTTACCCACTTATTCAAGCCACTTTGCAAGCCCTACCTCCCAGAATTCCTCTCTGATAACTGCAGTCTACACTGACTTTTCTTTTTTTATACTCGCCTGCAAGGCAAGTAGAGTTAATCCTATTTCCATATAACTAAGCTAAAGCTCCGAGATGTCGTGTGCTCTGCTCAAGGTTTTAAAGCTAGTACGGGTGAAATGGAGAAGCTAGAATTCCAACCCACGTTCTGTGTAATTTTAAACCTTCCTCATTTTACATCTTCTACGCTGCCTTCCAACGTAGAGAACCGAGGCAGGCCACAAATACCTTCTCTGAAATTGACCTCTGTTAAACAGTGGTCCCTAGCTGCACATAAAAATTACCTGGAAACTTTCTAAAAATCCCTGACCTGGACCCCTCGCCCAGAGATTTATTTTTAGGTTTGAATTGGGGTCTGAGCAATTTCTTTTTTAATTGAAGTCACCCAGTGATTCTTACGTGTAGCCAGGGTTGAGACGCAACAAGTGGACTAAACAGTGACCTTCCTGTACCTGTTTAACTAGCTTTGGTGTACCAAGATGTGCCATCATCAAGTCTTCCTTTTTGTCTACAAGGAGAGACTGTCAGCCGCTTTGCTGCATTTAAGATAAACGTCTATGAAATTCCCTCTGATCCCCAGTCCACCAACTCAATCAAAAAGAAAATAAGATTTGGCATGACTTTACCTTAGTGAACTCATATTTATTTTTTATTGTTATACATAACCAAAAATTTACCATTTTAACCATTTTTAAATGTACAGTTTTGGGACATTGAGTATATTTACAATGTTGTACAACTATCACCACCGTGATCTCCAGAACTTTTTCATCTTCCCCACTGAAACTCTGTATCCACTAAACACTAACTCCATTACTCTCTCCCCCCAGCCTCTACCACCACCATTCTACTTTCTGTCTCTCTGAGTTTGACTACTCTAGGAACCTCACATAAGAATAGTAGTACAGTATGTGTCCTTTCGTGACTGGCTTATTTCCTTTAGCGCAATGTCTTCAAGGTTAATCCAGGTTGTAGCTCATGCTTGTTTTTAATAACATGTATATTTTCGTATGTGATCACTAACTACAGAGACTGATCCTCTGTTAGTGTTTTACACAAATTTGGTGATCCTAAAATTATTTATTGAATTTAATTAAATAGAATTGAGTAATGTTAAAATTATCAGCTGGCATGGTTTCTGAAACACATTATTTTCCTTGATAGAAAAACAGTACTTTTGTTGGTCTCTGAGTCTTTCGACATTTGTTCCATTCATCACAATTGTCCAACAAACTATCTACAGAAGTTTTGTAAATTATCCGTCAATTTCTTTTAGCCTTATTTAGAGTCATCTGTCTGCCTTGGAGCCTTGTGTCTGCTTTTCAGTTTCAATTTCCGTGCATTTCTCTGACTTTACCAGGCATGCCCTGGCCTTGCTGTCCCAGTTTGTCCTGGGCCTTGGGACTTTCAGTTTTAAAACAGGGACAGTCCTAGGCAAACTGGCCACCCTATTGGCCTATCTTGCTCTTCCTAACACGGAGCTGTTCTGTTGGTGCCTCCTTAACGAAATGAGAAAGGTCTTGTATTCTTGACTGGCCCAGGTGATCACTCATGAATTTTGGTGTGAAATGATTTGTCATTTGGTTTATCTTTAAGTATAGTATAGTCATACGTTGCCAAAGGATGGGGATATCTTCTGAGAAATGTGTTGATAGGCAGTTTCGTCCCTGTGCAAACATCACAGCGTGTACTCACACAAACCCACATGATCCAGCCTACTCCACACCTAGGCTACGTGGGACTAATCTTATGGGACCACCGTCGCATACGCCGTCCCATATTTCGGTTGTTGACGGAAACATTGTCAAGTGATGCATGACTGTATGCACCTTCATCTTTATAACACCAGAAGTTCCATTTGTGGGTCCTGAGAGAAAAGAAATTTGGTTATTATATTTTTTTCCTACAGGGCTGGTTTAAACATTCAGGAAAGAGTGTAATAAAATTTCAACTTCCTTTTTCTTTTTGAATTTAAATGAAAGATTTGTTTATAAAATGTAAAATGTTAGTTTCTCATTGTCAGTGACTCAAGAAAAACAAAGCCAAGGGGCGTTGGGAGCAGCTGGGGCCAGGTCAAAGGTGTGGGCTGGCGCCCAAAAGCCAGGCTTGGGAGCTGGCTGCTCCACAACGTCCAGCAGGGGGCGGTCTCCAGGGCTGCGCGGACCCTCCATGCTCCGAGGCACGGTTCCCCTGCGTAATGTGCGTGTCCATCTTGAAACGCTGGGGAAGGGAGCGCAGAAGCTCGACCTTGATGGACAGGCCAATAAATGGCCACGCTGCAGTGCCGGATGATGGGCGTGACGACTGCGGCCACTGTACTCCAGGGGTCGCTCCCCTGAACTTGGACCTGCTCTTCTCGGTTCAATTCCTCTAGCGTCAAGTGGATGCTCTGGGTCTGATGAAGCGAATCAGATCAATGATCTCACTGGTCCGTGCTGGGGAACCTGCTGGTCTTTTCTCCTCTCCCGTGGTCTTGGGGCCACTCCCCTGAGCGCCCGTGGGTGAGGGGCTTCACGTTGTCCCAGAGGCCGCCCCCACCCTGCGTCGCCTCACCTCCCATGTCGTCCACGTGCACTTCTTCAAAAACAGTTAATATCGTTATCTTTACTGAGACACTGTGGTGTATTTGCTCTTTTTTCTTTTTTTTAGTTTCAGTGAGAACTGGCAGTCAACTCTTTCCTTTTTAATCTCCTCGGTTTAGAGATTGTAGGGCTGAAATGTGCGTGTGAAGGAGTTTTGTGGCTTAAATTTAACATGGTGATGTCGCTTTATACCAGCTGAGCTTGAGTACTCAGCCTTGTTGTCACGGTATCCACTGCAGGTAGTTTTCACTCTAGGGCGCCTGCTAGGACCTAGTAGGAGCAGTTAGAGCCCTTTGGACAAGTGTAATACCCTGATCAAGGGGTTAAACTGTTTTTTTGTTGTTCTCATTACGTCTTCAGAGTGGCTTCTGCTATCCTTGAAGCCAGAGTGGTCTACGCTGGAGGAATTATGTGAAAAATAAATAGAATATTGCATGAGCGTTGGGGGCTGCCTCCTCAAGGCCTTTCCAGAGTTCTTCCTCTCCGTTTGGTTTAGTTGTTCACTGCCCTGCTGTGTGGCTAGCTCACGTCTGGCACTCTGTAGCCGCCTGGCAACCATGAGGGGAGACAGCTCAGGACAAAGCCATTAGGCCAAGCGCAGCAGAGTTGAAAGATGGAAGAGACCTAGGTGCTTGAAGCCATGGTGGAACTGCAGAATATGCCAATCTTGCAGCTCTTTTAACTTTTATTTCTAATTTTCTGAAGTAGAAACCTGGGGATTCCTGCAATGCCAGCCAAGCATTTGTCTTTACTTTGAGGACTTTTTCTTGAGTGTGGCCCGTGAACAACTTGCATCAGAATCTCCTGGATACTTGTTAAAAAGCAGTTCCTCTCCACGTATATTATATGGGTTCTGTGGATGGGGCCTAGGAACTGCCATGTTTAATAATTCCGCAATTTACACTTAAGTGACTCAGGACTCGGAATCGGCATTTTTAGAAAAAGAAATATCTATCTACTGGAAAGGAGTAAGTTTATCATCCTCTTAGAGAACAACCTTGCAATGTATTATATTCTCTCATGTTGACCCTTAACTCTTTCGGAGCATCTCAGAATTTGAAGATCACAGCACTGCAAGAGACATGAGTCCAAAGTTCAGGAATGCGAAACAGATCAGAAGTGACAAAAAGATCAGAAACGTTTACTAGGACAATTAGAAGAAGAAATGCTGAAATCCAAGAGGATAAAAATAATTCAATGAGCAAATGCGTTTCCTCAAACATGGATTCAGGAGGCAGATGGTAAAGTAGAAAGTTGGCCCGTTAAGAAATAATTATACTAGGTTGTGGGTGACTGGAGCAAAGGATGTAAAAGATTTATTAAATAGCTTCTACTCATTTGTGCAGAAAGGTGGCTAATCTTTGGGTCATATGTGCAAGTGAGTGTGTATTAGGGAGAGCGCGTGAGCCTTGGAAAAAGGCAGCAGAGTTTAAAGACTGCCCCCGGAATGTAGGACTCATCAAATTGTCCTCTCCTGATCCAGAAGCTTGATGCCCTCGCTCTCAGCATCTCACAGGCCGTCAGGGAGTTTGACTCCTGTGTTCTTAAATGGCAGTTATAAAAATGATAGGTCTGTAATGTCTGATAATTAAAATACTTTTTTTTCCCAGCAAAGGATATTTAGATTTACTTGTTGAAACACACATGCACTGCCCCCCCCCAATTTAAACCACTTAACCACTTTTACTTCCTTTTCACAAGCCTTCAATAACTTCCAATTACTAAAGCCATAAATGCCCTATTTTACAAAATATAATACTCTTGAGGCCTGAAAATTTGCCTCACTTACTACTTGGAAAAGACTAAGCCTCTAGTTAGGATAGTAATTTAGGTTATATTTAGTTTGGAACTTCATTCCTATGGCCGTAGGGAGCAGACTGGTGTTTCCATACACCCCTTGGGTGGTCTTTTCTTGTAAATATTTAAGGCGGGTGAGCCTATCTTTAGTGTATTATTATGAGACAGAGTTCTTGCAATTTCACCCAGGAACATTTCACCAACTTCCCACTGGCAAACATACGAGTCTGCCTCCATCTTTATTGATCACGTCTTCCTTCTTGATTGTTAAAAATAGAAATTCTATCCTTTCTTTAAATCCATTTTCTTCACAGGTACTTTGGATTCTGTTCCCTCCCATCTTCCAGGAACTTGATAATACCCCTTCTATTTTGTATTCAACCTGTCCTCTTTTTTTTTTTTTAAATAGACTTCATTTTTTAGAGCAGTTTTAAGTTCATGGCAAAGTTGAGCAGAAGGTACAGAGATTCCCATATAGCCCCTTCCCTCCCTGTGTTCAACCTCCCCCAACTATTGACATCCCCCGCCAGAGTGGTACCTTTGTTACAATTGATGAACTTACACTGACACGTCATAATCATCCAAAGCCCGTAGTTTAAATTTGGTTTCACTCTTGGTGGTGTACATTCTATGGGTTTTGACAAATGTAAAGTGACATGTATCCACCATTGTAGTATTATATAGAATAGTTTTACTGCCTTAAAAATCCTCTGTGCTCAGCCTGTTCATCCCTACCTCCTAGTTAACCCTGGGCAACCATTGACCCTTTTACTGTGTCCATAGTTTTACCTTTTCCAGAATGCTGTATAGTTGGGATCATACAGTATGTAGACTTTTCAGATTGGTTTCTTTCACTTAATAATATGCATTTATGGTTCCTCCATGTCTTTTCATGGCTTGGTAGCTCATCTCTTTTTAGGGCTGAATAATATCCCATTGTCTGCATGTACCACAGTTTAATCATCCATTTACCTACTGAAGGTCATCTTGGTTGCTTCCAAGTTTTGGCAATTATGAATAAAGCTGCTATAAACATCTGTGTGTAGGTTTTTGTCTGGACGTAAGTTTTTATGTCCTTTGGGTAAATGCCAAGGAGCATTATTGCTGGGTTGGAGGTAAGAGTATGTTTAGTTTTTTAAGAAATTGACAAACTGTCTTCCAAAGTGGCTGTACCATTTTTCATTCTCTTTAGCGAAGAATGAGAGTTCCTGTTGCTCCGTAACCTCATCAGCATTCGATGTTGCCAATGTTCTGGATTTTGGCCATTCTAATAGATGTGTACTAGTATCGCATTGTTGTTTTAATTTGCAATTCCCTAATGATATATCATGTTTAGTATCTTTTCATGTGCTTATTTGCCATCTGTGTATCTCTTTGATGAGGTATCTGCTAAGGTCTTTGGCCTGTTTTTAATTGAGTTGTTCATTTTCTTTGTATATTTTGGATAACAGTCCTTTATCGGATATGTTTTTGGCAAATACTTTCTCCCAGTTTATGGCTTGTCTTCTCATTCTCTTGATGGTGCCTTTTGTAGAGCAGAAGTTTTTAATTTTAATGAAGTCCAGCTTATCAGTTTTTTCTTTTATGGATTATGCCTTTGATGTTCTGTCTAAAAAGTCATCACCATACCAAGGTCATCTAGCTTTTCTGCTATGTTTTCTTCTAGGAGTTTTATAGTTCATGTTTTACATTTAGGTCTATGTTTCATTTTGATTTAATTTTTTGAAGGGTGTAAGGCCTGTGTCTAGATTCATGTTTTTTTTTTTTGCATGGGAAGTCCGGTTGTTCCAGCACTATTTGTGAAAAGACTATATTTGCTCCATTGTATTGCCTTTGTTCCTTTGTCTAAGATCAATTGACTACATTTTTGTGGTTCTGTTTCTAGGCTGTCTATTCTGTTCCATTGATCTATTTGTCTGTGCTTTCCCGAATACCACACTGTTGATTACTGTAGCTTTGTAGTGAGACTTGAAGTCTGGTAGTGTCAGTCCTCCAAATTTATTCTTTTCCTTCAATATTGGGTTGTCAATTCTGGACCTTTTGCTTCTTCATATAAACTTTAGAATCAGTTTGTTGATACTCTTCTCAATTTTGATTCTTCCTGCCTGTATTTAAAATCTGACATAACTCTTCATTCAAAACAAAACGAAACAAACAATGACAAAGCCAAAACACCTTTCTCAATCCTATGCCTCCCTCCAGTTTCTGCTCTCTGTCTCTCCCCTCTTCCCAGTACAACTTCGGGGATGAACTGGCTGTACTTGCCATCTCGTTTCCGTGCCTCTCGCTTCCAGCTCATTCCCCCGCTGGCTGGTTTTCACCCTCAGCTATTCCCCAGAACAGCTCGTGGTGATTTCAGTGGTGACTCCCATGTAGCTAAGTTGGCTGATAGTTCAGTTCTCCTTTTATTTGACCTCTGAGCAACATTCAACAGTATTGACTTCTACCTGCTCTTCACTCTCCTGGCAGCCTTACCTTCCTCAAGCTGGACATCAAGTGTTGGAGTCCTCCAAGCTCTGTCCCAGGATCTCTGATTTCCTCACCCTGCTCTCTTCCTAGGTGATTATGTCCATGTCTCAGTCACCTCTTTATCTTATCCTACTACTGACTGACAGAGTTTACTAACATCCACGGATTTCCCAGGTGACATTCCTCCGTAGTAGTAGTTTCTACAGTTTACGATTATATATGCAGTCATTTATTTATCTTCTCCCTAGGCTGTTCATGCAATGAGACCAAAGACTGTGTCCATTTTTGGCCCACAGTGTTCCTGGAGCTTAGGACTTAGCTGACACAATCAATGGAACTGCTCAGTCATTATTGTTGGATGAAGGACTGAGGGGGAAATTTGGTGATCACACTTTCTGTTCATGAGTCCTTCTCAAGTGTCCTCTAGGTAGAACAGTCATTTAGATTATGTTTATTTTGTCCTCACCTCTCCATGGAAACTACACTTGCTAGCTGATCAGCAACTCATTCCTTGTCAAGTGTTTTGGCTTCTTTGTTCTCATCTTTCTGAGATTTAGTCAAGTGGCCTAAATATATTCTCTCCTCAGCGGCCTCTCCTCCCCCTCCCCCACTTCTATGTGTAGTTTGTTGCCTGTTTGGAACATCTCTTGTTTCTTTGTTGATTTCCCTTCTCTTCTCTTTTCAATAACTCAAGTAAGAATTTGGAGCAATTTGATTTTCTCCCTCTAAATACAGTCTACTTAATTTAGCTAACGCTACCTTTTGTGCTGAAATAACCACTACCTGACATATAGAAAATTAATTTCTAACATGGATCTCTCATTCTTTGCAGTATATTTTTGGTATTTTTCATGGTCTTAAGAACTGTATTTTGATCTAAATATTAATATAATAAATATATAAACACAATATGACAAAGTGAAATATGTCCTTATGTGAATTTATTATTCTTTTCCAACTCTCCTCCATGTTCCCCTGATCCTTAGGCCTCCAGCTTGGCAACAGTCTACTGTTTTCTGTCCTTCTGTTTTTTCTGTCTGTCCTGGCCTGGCTAGCAGGCCAGGCTGCCCATCCACTAACTAAGTATACAGTAAAAAGCATTGCTGACACCTTTGTCTTTTAGCTCATTTTCTGAACCCTCCATCTCAACATTTTTGCCTCTGTTTTGTGACTTTTCAGATTTTGGGCTCTGGATCCCTCATCATACCTTTTTTCTTTTTTTTCTATGACAGCTTTATTGAGTTATAATTGACATAATAATAAACCACATATTTAATGTATATAATTTGATCAGTTTTGACATATATACATCTACACCATGATACTAACACCAAAATCAATTGTTGTTATGAACTGCCAAATAGGCTGTGACTCCTGGCGACTCTGTGAATGAGTGATGTCCACAATGTCCTGCCCTACTCAGCTTCTGTAGACGCCTGCCTATGGCTTCCTTTATGGGGTCAGTCCATCTCATATTTGCACTTCCTCTTTTCCTGCTACCTTCTACTTTTCCCAGCATTATTGTCTTTTCAAAGAATCCTTCCTTCTTGTGATGTGCCCAAGTAAGGCTGTCGGAGCTTTATCATTTTTGCCTCCAACGATAGTTCAGGCTTAATTTGCTCTAGGACCCACTTGTTCATCTTTCTGACAGTCCTGGGTATCCATATAGCTCTCTCCAACACCATATTTCAAATGAATCCATTTTTTTTCCTGTCAGTCTTCTTCGCTGTCCAACTTTTCCATCAGTCCTGAAAGTTGCCTCATGCCCCTTTGTAATTCCTCCCCATACCCCCATCCACAAACCACTGATCCACTTTCTGTCACTGTAGATTGGTTTGCATTTTTAAGAGTTTTATATAAATTGAATCAGACAGAATGCATTGTGTTTTGCTTGCTTCTCAGCATAACTATTTTGAGATTCATCCCTGTTGGTGCTTTTATCAATAGTGCATTCCTTTTTATTGCAGAGTAATATTGTATTGTATGAACATAAAACAATTTGTTTTATCACTTTTTCTGTTGATGGAAATTTGGATGGTTTCCAGTTTTTGGCTATTAAAAATAAAACTACTGTGAACATTCTTGTATAAATCTTTGTATAGATGTGCATTTCCTTTTCTCTCTGGTAAATGCCTAGGACTGGAATGTCTGGATCCTATGGTAGGTGTATGTTTAACTTTTTAAGAAGCTGTCAAACCGTTTTCCAAAGTGGGTGTACCATTTTACATCTCCACCAGTAGAGGTGAGAGTCCCAGTGCCTCTATCTTCTCACCAATACCTGCTGGTCAATCTTTTTAATTTTAGCCTTTCTAATAGGTGAGTAGTATTATCTCATTGTGTTTTTAATGTGTATTTCCCTAATGATTAATGATGTTGAGCATCTTCTCACGTGTTAATTTTCCAGCTATATATTTTCTTTGGTAAGTTGTCTTTTGACCATTTTTTAAATTGGGTTGTTTTCTCCTTGTTGAGTTTTGAGAGTTCTTTATATATCCTGGATACAAATCTTTTATCAGATATATACTTTGCAAAGATTTTCATCTAGTCCGTGGCTTTTCTTTTCATTCTTTTAACAGTGTTTTTTGATGGGCAGACCTTTTTAATTTAATAAAGTCCAATTTATCAATTTGTTCTTTTATGGACTGTGAATTTGGTCTCATGTCTAAAAAATATTGCTTAAGTCAAGGTCACAGAGATTTTCTCCTATGTTTTCTTCTGGAAGTTTTATAGTTTTAGGTTTTACACTTAGGTTGGTGATTTTTTTTAGTTAATTTTGGATGTCATACAAAATATAGATCCAAGTTCATTTTTTCTTTCGGGTGTGCTTGATTCTTATTTCGTAGTCTCACATTTATATCTTAGGCTTGACACTTGGGACTTATCCTTACTGACCATTTGTACTCAGAATTTGCACCACAGAGGTTACAGCTGCTTTGGCCAATACCATGCCAAGTAGAGCTCAGCCTTAGGACCCAACTTCCCGGTGATTGTTAGGGCCAGCCTTTGCCTGGGTTAGCTTCAGCCCCATGCATAGGATCCACATAGAAGTCTTTTTTTCAGCCTAACTGATCATTTCCTTACTATGCACACCCCTTGATCTACATTTTTATTCTTTAACTGCTCATATCACATGTCTTGATTAACTATAGTGGGGAGGTAGCCTTCAGTCTCTTCTCTCTTCCATCTGGCTAATACATGGCTCACTTAGAGCCATCTCTATATTCACTCCCAGATTCTCATCTTAAATACCAGGCCTAGTTCATTGGATTCATTCAGCCAATGTTTATTGAGCTTTACAATGTGCCATGCAAACTGCAAAAACATGGACCCCATCCCTGCTTTCACGAAGCCTGTATTCTAGTTGTGGGTACAGACAAACACATAAACTAGTGCAGCATAGTGAAATGGATGCTAAAATGTTGGAAATTATAGGAGCTTCCATCAGCTGATTCTCCTCTTTTTAATTGTCCCCACCTTCAATCACAACCGGGCTGCTTATTCTAAGGAAGCACATTTATTTATGGTTTTTCTCTTTGCCCCATTGTCCAATAAATTTGGTCACTGCAGATGAGCAATATACCATTTGCACTGATAAAATCTCTGCAAGAGGTGAAAAATTTTGGCTCTGAATTATCTACTTAATTGTTGCTGCCTCCTGATTTTGGCTGTGAGCACGTGGCCTAAAAGTGAGTTGCAACTTGCATAATTCTAGTAGGAATTCCTTTGTTTCTGCCTCTGAGCTCGTTTTCAGTGGGTTGCATGTATAAGTACACCTATCTTAACATTGCAAGACCTTAGTTCAAGTCCTTGCTCTGCCATTTGCTATGTGATCCACAGCTATTTATTCTCAGTTTTTTATTGTATAAAACTGGGCTTTTTCTGATTCTAAAATGCTAGGATGCTTAATTTTCAAAATTACTTAAAACGTACCTCCCTTACTCAATATTCCAAGACCATCTCCCCTCTGTCTCTGGCCACTCCTCCAACTCAGGAGCCATTTTACATCATTAACATAATTATGTATAGCCTTGTGTCTGTGTACAAACATTTCTATTACAGATGTCTGATTATATGTACATGTTGTCTATATTTTCCCTAAGATTTTAAATATATGAAGTCAGTAGTCTGCTCTATTCGATTTGAGGTACCTCCGTAATCTTGGTGTGTAGTATGAGTAAATAGTGTTAACCAAGTGAGTTTGTACTAATGGCCTCATATATAGATAGAAGAACTCCTTGGTAGTCCAATAGGTTTGGGCATTTCAATTGTAAGCCAGCTACAATTCTGGCCCACTTAACTGACCTTTACTTGGACATGAAGATTGAGGGCCTGATCTGTCTGACTGAACAGTTCTCCCTTTCGGTTTTGCTTATGTGGAAACAGCCTCAGCTCTGAGCTCCTACTTGGCTAATTCAGTGAAGTCCCACTGGGAGCATGACAGGAGAGGGGAGTGATGCAAAGAGACTGGAGAACCTTAATGCTGCTGATGACTGCACCATTACCCAGAAAATGCGGGTTAATGTGGAGAAAGGGAGGGAATGTGGGGGGCAGCAAAGCACACCCAACACCTATTAGAAAGGACAGTCATGCAGCATACTGATCAGGAAGAAGGGGTAAGGGTCAAAAGGTCAGAGAAACTCCCCCGCTCCCTAATCAAAGAAAACTTGCTAGAGATAAGGATTAAAGAAACAGAATACTGTGAATGCTGAGTTAATTCATGTGGACTCAGCTCACACTGTGCCTGGGTCCAAAGTCACCCCATGAGTGTCTAAGTTCCCACAGAACAAACAATCCACACTGATGAGAAGGCTGTGATCCTGTGGCAGGATACAGATGTGTTGTCAATGTTCCTAGTAAGTTTTGGGTCAGCTTCATGTAAACTGTCAACTTGACATATGAAAATAACTTTACTATAAAGCAAAATATTAAGTGAGAACAGAGAGTCACAGATAAAATCATGGGACTATTCAGAGAAGGGGGACTTCAATTTCTATTCAAGATTTCATGAAAACGTGAAGTTGACATCAGCCTTGTAGAACTGGAAAGATTTTGTTAAACTGGTATTGTGGGGATAAGATAGAAATAGAAAAACAAAATGGAAGAGGAGTTAGGAAATGAGAGGGTTCTTGCAGAATGTTAATAGTCTGGCTTGGTCAAAGGGTGAGATAGGATATTGGGGTAGAAAGAAATAAGGTAGTCATGGTAGGTTTAGGACCATCCATCAAGAGCCTGAATGCCACTCATGGCTTTGTTTCTCCATTTGTCCCCACTTTCTCAAGGGTATTCCACTTCTGGCCTCCATCTGAGGCCTCAGGCCAGAACCAGTCTGTTGGGAATATGTGAAAGCCTTCCTCATCCATTTGGATTTGGATGTACATGTTCCCCATAATTAGAATCCAGAGGTCCAGCCCCACTGGTGGACTCTGACATGCCTATGCTTTCAATCCTCTGTCTCCTCTGCTGTGTATGGAGAGCCCAGATCCCAGAGCCTGCCTGTATGTCTGGTGCCCAGGCAGCTCCCAGATCACAGAACTCCCTGCTTTATCTAGTTCCCCTGTTTACCAAACTGATCTTCTACTTGCTCGTTCTTTCATAATCTGTCCAGCTGCTGTGCCTGGTATCACAGTGGCCCTCTAGAAGTGGATCTCGCTTAAGCTAGGTCCTAGTATCCTGCATAGTTCTTAACAGTCTCTTCCTCGAGGGTTCTCATCTCGTCTCCGCAAACTGGTTCTGCAGACAAATTACTCTCACACGTGTGTGGCTTCTTGGCTGGATTTTCACCTGCTTGGTGCTGAAGTGCTGATTAGATGTTTTGATATTGATCACTTACAGAATCAGGAATAAAACTACAATCAGGCCTCAGACATGGGAGCTACACATACTAGTGGACTTTTCAGTTATCAATTCTCTTGACCACCTTCTACTGTAAAATGCAGATCTCCATTTAGCTTGGCTTCTTCTCTTCCCCGCCTGCCCATCATGCTTAGTGCCAAAGCCGACCTGAGATGCTGCACCAGGACAAGGAGTTTGGAATTTATCTGGCCACAGAGAAGAGGTTTCCCATTTTTTACCAACCTATTGTACATAAGGTTTATTCAGTTGTGTGTTCCAATTGGTCTCCCATTTTCCATCATTTTTATATAGGAAAAACCACCTTCAAGGATGAACATGATATATAAGACTGGATCATATAGAATTTGTTGGGGGTACAAAGCAGAACCTGGCCCTGGAGAATTTAAGCCAAGGCCATATATTAGAAGGATGTCAGAAGGTTACAATAATAATGGTGAAGTTGGAGACATAAGACTGACAATGAGAAGGGCAATGCAACTCCAGAGGGTTAGGAAGCTGAAGCCATAAAGCTGGGCTAATAGCAGGAACTTGAGCTTGCAGTGGGTGCCTCTACTGGTACCTTGTGACTTCCATTTTGTTTGTCTTTTGCTCTTGCTCTCGGAAGAGTCAACATTAAAAAAGTCGGTCTACTGTCTAACCATCCCGCAGCAGGAAGTGTCTGAGAGGAAGGATTTGCCCAATCGACAGTGAGAGGCAAGCATCTGAATTTACTGTCCCACTATGATGCCACACAATTGGGAAGAAGGAATTTCTCAAAAAGAAATTGAGATGCTATTAGAAAGGGGAAATTGGTATTGTGTTGATAAAAACTCGTACCTCCACAAACATCCCATTCTCCAGTTTCTTCTACTACTATTCAAGACTTCACAAATTTTAAGTCTTGAAAAGGCATTTTGCAAATAAGAGGACAAAAGAAGTCACTAAAAATGTTCTGACTCTGTCCCCACCTTCTCTGCAGAAGCTCCCCCTAAATGGTCCCAGGAGTGCCCCAGTGGTGTCTCCTGTGTGCTCTGAGAGCTATTTTCCCATCAGAGGGGCTTCATCTTTGGATTTTCAAAGGGAATTGGGCTTCCTTTTCCTCATGTTCTAAAGTTCTGTGCTGTGTCTTGAGAAGGTATTGGCATCTAAAGTAGAAACTCTGCTGTTGACATTACCCCCTCAGTCACTGCTGCCTCCTCCCAGCACTTCGACTGTGGGTGTCACCCCTATGGTCACTAATGGTGGCTCTGGTACTCAGTGACCCACAGAGATGTGGAAAAATGTCCCCTTTAGCTTGTAATTCTTCTTCCATTGTTTCCACCCTGTGTACCTCTCAGACATGATTACGTGGTCTGGTCAGTGGAAGATCTGAGTGGCTGTGTACCTCTCAGAATCCCTCCTCTCCCTCAGAAGATGAGTCAATTCATTGTCTTTGAACTCAACTCCTCGGCTTTTCCCTTATGATGGGTTATTTACCCAGAGGCTCTCGGGGATCTGTATCATCCCACCTTGATTGACGCCATCTCAGGTCCAAGGTGCGTCCTCCTACCTGGACTGTGTGTGACTCCTTAAACCAGTCAGACAATCCCCACCTCTGTCCTTTGTATTTCTCTCCCCTTTTCCTGGAATGTCATTTCCAAACCATATTCATCCGTACAACTCTGACTAATCCTTCAATCTCCCTTCACTCAGCTCTGTAATTAATTCAGCCAATCCGTATTCTATCCCATAGCACTCAGGACATTATATTGAAATTATCCATTTGTGTTTCTGTCTCTCCAACTAAACTATGAGTTCCTGAGGGCAGGGCCTGGGTTATTTTAGTTTCTCTCTCTTTAGCACCTACCTCGCTTCCTGGCACAGAAAGACCCTTATTCAGTTATTCAGTATTGAAATTTGAGATTAAAAAATCTCCCATCAAAACTCTTAAACTGCTCAGTTCAAGAGGACTCTATGTAAAAGGAGGTGCTAATTACCACATGCTTTTATCCAGGTAGTTTAAAAGTCATTTTTTGAAAAATTTCCTAAGAAAATAAAAGGTTTCTATTAAAGGTTAGTCTTTTAGTAGAGCTCATGTTCCAGGATATTATGTAAATAAGTTCTACTGTCTATCCTTCTATATTTTTCCCTCCTGGTTATTCATATATCTAAGAAGCATTATTTCTAACTAATTTTTTCTATATGCTCTTTGGTGCTATTGAGTATTTCAGGAAAAAAACCAACATTACTTTTCTACAAGTGTAGCTCATAATACTGGGACTGGTGTCAAAATTGAGCTAGGAATTTTGGTTTACTTCTTTTCCTAAGACGGTTTTCAGGCATGATCTTTGGTGGGAGACAGAAGAAAGCTGATTAAAGATTGAGTTTTGTGGAAAGACCAAAGTAGAGAAAGAACAAAGTGTGCATGAGTGGGCTCTAGGGGACCAGGGAAAGGAACTTGACACCAACAAGTGCCATAGAGGAAGGCTAGTGCTTTATACATAACGGGCTTCAAGTAAAGACGGTGAATCACAGAGGTGATACACGTATCACTGTTGGTTTTTCCTGATGGGATTTTTGTTATCAGAAAATGCTCTCAAGTTACAGCCTGGGCAGATCTGAATCATATTCCTGCTTTTCCACTTTTGTACGAAGTGGGCACTCAGAATCTTCATTACACATTATCTGGTATCGCAGACACTTTACATGACCTAATATTGGGCCGTAAGGCATTTCAACTTATATTTTGTGATCTTCTGTCTATGCTTTCCTCTGTGCCACTCTGTTCAGGAAACTCTGCACAGCAAGAATAATAGATTTTAGAGTTGGAAAGGGCTTTCAAAAGTTGTTCTCTCAAATGATCTACCCACTACATCAATTCCCTCCACCACGTCCTCCAAAAGTCAACAGAAAGCCTCTTTCTGAACAGCTTCTGCTTGCGCAGGGCCACTCCAGGCAGCCTGTTCATCTTGGGGTGGAGGCAAGTGAGCACTCAGGGTCACAGAGATCTTCCTAACATTGAACTAAAAGGTTCCTCCATTTAATTTCCGCCTGTTGTTTCCAGCGAGGCCCTCTGGAGTCATACAGAAGGGACAGTGGCCCTTTTCTAGATGGCAACTCTGTAAGTATTTAAAGACCACCGTTGTGCTTCACAAAGTGACCTTAATTTTAGGATAAAATACCTTAGTTTTCTTAAGAGTACTTCATCTGTAAAGAGGAAGCACAATTATGAAGTAGGAGCAAGACTGGATGCTCCTGAGTTCCAGTCCCAGCTCTTGTACTTGCTAGTTGTCTGAAAATGGACACATCTCCTTACTTTGAGAAGCTTTTTATCATAAGCTTAAATGAAACACCAGTTTAGTGGGGGATGTTTTTAGAATTCGTGAATGCCCACTAGGCTGGGAAAACAATGATGAACAAAACAGACAAGACCTCCATACCTTCTTGGAGCAAAGTTTCTATGGGGGTCGGGGACAGAAAATAAGTAAACTACAGAGAATGTTAGTTGGTGAAAGTACTATGAAGAAAAACAAAGCAGACAAACAGGGATGGGAATGCCAAATTGGGGGTTTGCAATTTTAAATAGAGATTAAATGACATAGTGAATACAGCTTCACTTTTCAAACTGTAGAAAGTAAAACAGATGGGAGGTATTTCCATGGCACAGTGTTCTAACTCCCTCACACTGGCCACTTTTCTCTGGCCAGACTCTGTTTTCCTGTTTCTCTCCTAATGTGTGGTGTCTGGAACTGAGCCTAGCACGCCGAGTGTGATTCCCCCAGCTCAATGTATTACGATGATTTTACCCTACCTGCTTTGAAAAGGATTTTACGTAGCATATAATCAATTAGAACTCTAATGTCTTCATACTTAATTTCATGCTCAAACTTCTGCACATCTCTCTCCCTGACTGGGCAGTAGAGCCATCTGTAGGGACAGGGAGGGGCATCTTCCCACACAGTCTAATTTCAGTGGCACGAGGTCTTCCTCCCCCTCCCCCAATCCATTCACCCAAATCTGAAGTTTTTGAACGAGAAGAGCAAAAGTTTTCATTCCATTAGAAATTGGTAGCCAGCCCTGATGGCCTAGTGGTTAAAGTTCAGTGTGCTCTGCTTCAGGGGCCTGGATTTGGTTCCTAGGCATGGAACCATCCCACTCGTCTGTCAGTAGCCCTGCAGCAGCAGCTCACACAGAATAACTAGAAGAACTTACAACTAGAATATACAATGATCTGCTGGGGCTTTGGGGAGGGGAAAAAAAAAAGAAGAAGATTGGCAACAGATATTAGCTCAGAGAGAATATTTCCTAGAAGAAAAAAAGAGAACTTATCAAACCACATAGCACTTATTAAAAAAAAAAAAAAAGAAATTGGGAACTTTAAAAGCAAATAGCTCAAAATAGACAAATCTTTCATGCAAAAGAATCCCAAATATCCTCAAGGAGGTGGAACATAACTCCCTGCTCCTTAGGTGTGGGCTTCACATAGCAAGCTCCTTCCAAAGAATAGTGTAAAATAGTGAAAATAAAGAGTCACTTTCCAGTGGAAAAATCCAACAGACACCACCTCACCAGGGGATCAAGGTCAGCATCAACAGTCACAAGTCATGTTCATATTGTGCATCCTTGATATGATGTGATTAAAAATGGCAGTTTACCTCTGCGATCTTCTTTCCAAACACTCAGAATCCCAGTCTAATCATGAGAAAAACATCAGACAAATTCCAATAGAGAAGCATTCTAACAATGTACTTGACCAGCACTCCTCAAAATGGTCAAGGTCATCGAAAACAAGGAAAGTCTGGGCCAGCCCTGGTGGCCTAGTGGTTAAATTCAGCACACTGCTTTGGCAGCCCAGGTTTGGTTCCCAGGCATGGACCTATACCACGCCTCTGCGACCACGTTGCAGTGGTGACCCACATACAAAGTAGAGGAAGATTGGTGCAGAAGTTAGCTCAGTGTGAATCTTCCTCACCAAAAAAAAGAAGACGGGAGAGAAATTTCCTTTAAAAAAAAAGCACGTAGTCTTGAGACAGGCAACACATTGGTTTAAATTTATATGGAGTTAAATTTACTCTGAATTCTGGTCCTTTTCTGTGAGACTGAGAGTAGAAAGAGGAAAAGTATCAAAGGGAAAAGCAGGAATTTGTGTCAAGGCAATCCACCTTTCTTATTTTCATTTCAAGTTCACAAATCACTTGCTTAATAAGAAATCAGCTTCCCAAATATTCTGTTACATTATACTTCTAGATGATTGATACAAACATACTTGAGGCTGAAAAAGAATTCTCCTTGGTGAATAATTGCATGGTATCAGCCCACTGGGTCAAGTTTCCAGAGGGAACACATGATTGTTCTTACTTGTCCTACCCCTCTCCCTTCCCTATCCTTTATTCCCAGGGCAAGCCCACAAACCAACGACTGTTTTCTGCAATGTCCCAGCCCCCAGGCCAAGAATAAAGGTAGGTGGAAAGGGTTGAACCTGGGGCCAGCCCGGTGGCACAGTGGTTAAGTTCACACGTTCTGCTTTGGCGGCCCAGGGTTCGCTGGTTTGGATCCCAGGTGCAGACATGGCACCACTTGGCAAGCCATGCTGTGGTAGGCGTCCTACATATAAAGTAGAGGAAGATGGGCACGAATGTTAGCTCAGGGCTAATCCTCCTCAAAAAAACAAAAAAAGAAAAGAAAAATGGATTGAACCTAGAATATTGTAAAGAAAGCTAGCTTGAGTTAGAAATCTAGGTTATTGTTGTAGCTTTGCCCTGATTGGCTCTGTGTCCTGGCAACTCGTTCCATCTTAGCCCCTGACATGCCTTCATCTGTGAGAGTCTGTGATGGAGGGAAGAAGGCATTTAGTAATAGGGAGTAATCAAAGTTGAGTAAAAAACCTGAAGAAAGGAGAGGTAAGTTTCGCATTAATGATCCTTTCCATTTTTTGGTAATATACACCAGAATCTTTCCAACTGGAGTTTTTCCAACTGGAAAAGCAGTAATAAGAGATCAATTTGATTTTAAAAAGAAGGCTAGAAATGCAGTGGAAAGTTACAAGAATGCTTTAAATTCCGTCTCCATTGAGTTCTTTAGCTCACACTAGAAAAAAGTTGGAGAAGGAATAGGGAATGTGTGAAACATAAAAGGCTCCAGAAAATAAAAATTTATGAGCTCGGTTTCTAGGGCACTCTCTCTTATACACACACACACAAACTCACACACACATTCAAAAAATAAATACTGACAGGTGTTAGTGTCACCTAATGGACACATAGAACTGAAAGAAATGTTTATAATTCTGACCTCCGTGACTCCGGTAAGATCAGTCCTTTAGTGTTTAATATTATTTCAGAGTTTGTGCTGTTAAATCAAAAGGTTATCTATAATACATCTGGTGCTATTAATGCAAAAGATCAGGGGTATTCAAAAGACATTTATTCATTATTAATATAGATAATAAAGGATCATTTATGAGGCTTCAGATGAGATTTTTATCATCAAAAGCTTAAAAAGGGAAATTTATTTTTGCTTCAGGACAGACATGAGAGGTGTCTGTAATGGGAAATGTGAGAGTCAACACAAAACTGTCAGATTCACTCTGTTTCTGAAAAAGGCTGACACTTTATAGCAACAGATTAAAAAGAAAATAAAATTTTGTGCTTTAAATTTCTATTGACAGGGAGTTCTTGATTTATTCTCGGTTTGTCCTTTATCAAGATGTCTTGTTGATGTTCTTCGCTTCTCTCTCTTACATTTGCAGTTTTTGATGGCTTATGTAAATTGGATGAGGGGGAGAAATTCATCAAAATATTGGGAACTGTTGGCAAATAAATGAAAGACCAAGTTAACTCCAGAATCTTTACATACTCATGAGAGTTACAAGTCCAGCTTTTATTGAATACAAAAAGTAACAAGAGAGGGCGGTTTGAAAATGTCCTATTTTGGAGGAAGGCAATGTAATCTGAGAGCCTTGGAAGAGCTCTTTGGAACATGGTATTATTGGAATTACTATGAGCTTATGCTGTTGGAGCTCATCCAAGTGGAACTAAATTGGGGTTTGAAGAAAGTTGAGGGGATTTTCAGAATTTCTCTGACCTCAACTTTGCAAATAAGCACCAACCAACCAAGTCTCCAACCAAAGTTGTCATTGGAGACTTATTGGACGTTGAGTTTGGAATCTACCCAAGTGGGAAACAGAAAACTAAGGATGGACAGGTCAGGTGCTCAGGAAATGTTTGCTAAATAAGAGAAAATTTCCTGTTAGGGCCAGGTACTACAGTTGAAGTTACCTTGCACCAAAGGATGGTGGGCACATTCCTAAGATATTTATTCATTATTAATATGCATAATTAAAAGCCATGTGTGTGAGATTTCAGATGAATTATCTTCATTAATGAATGAAAAGGGAAGATTTATGGACCAAATAACCCTGGATTATCCTGGTTTCAATATTAGCTAATAATTTCAGGATTAGAAATTAAGTAAAACACAATAAAATCACACCGCTCCAAACCTGCTTCATTTAGTTACCTTAATGTCCTTGAGGACAATTTGAGGTCAAGTCCAATGTCCCACTCAATAAATATGCAACCTAAACAAAACTTCTGGCCTGTCTCTAGCCCCATCTCAGAGCCTTTGTGCATCTCAAAGTTACATCAATCCAGCTATAAACTATTGAGGAGAAATGTGGATCATTCAAATGTACAGATAAAACATAAGAGGAGTGAATTAAGGAGCCTTTGTGTTGGATACAGAATTGGCTCTCAACATCCGTTCCATCCTTTTTCTAATGTTTCCATGTGTACTGAAGAGGCTGAAAAGGTAAAAAGTATAGACATCTTTGCACCCATGTTCCAAATGAGATTTAGATTTTGACCACCAGGTACACTTACGCAAACCTTTGAAGATGCAACGCTGCTCATGTTATTTTCTCCTGACAAACATGGTCATGGCGGCAGGTTGGTTTCTCTGCAATTCTCAGAGAGCCTAGTCTTCAGTCACTGGCTTTGTTGGTTTTGAGAGCCAGGGAGCCGGTGTCTCTACAGAGAGTGCAGATTATAGCAGACATGGTGAGGTTCTGGAACCCGTAGCAGTAGTGTCAGCTTCCTTCTTGTGTTGTTGTTGGTGTTGTTGTGGAACTGGGAAGCTGATAATAGAAGATGTAGCAGCTCTCTTATTGGACACAAGTTGTCCTTGAAAGTTGAACCTTTTTAATCTGTTTTCTCAAGTCTCCGCATAACTATATAAGCCACTTAATATGCTATAAAAAATCTATTCTTGTTCAAAGTGGCTAAAGCATCCTTTCTTAATCTTTACCGTTAAAATGCCTTAAAATAATTTCCAGATCTCAGGGAACCCCTGTGTTTAAAAATGTTTGTATCTCCAAACATACCAAGATACACCTAACGCTTACCATTCACTATTGTTCATCAGAGTTCAAGGATAGAAGCCTTGGCAAGACATAGGTTATTTTTTTCACGGTACACATACCTTCTTCCTTCTATGTGTGTATCATCTTCTCAGTCTGTGCCTCGCATTTCAGAGTTTCCAAAGCTTCTTGCCTCAAAACTAAAAAAAAAAAGAAAAAGAAAATGATTGTACCTGTAGTTCATGGAATCATTAGCATGATCTGTAAGTTGTAGATACAATAATTGAATAATAATTGTCAATCTCTTTTGAGTAAAGGATGAACTCTTTCGTGGATCTGTTTATTTTGGCTTAGTCTAGTCTTTTGTGTGGTTCCCCTTCCCACAAAGGAGATCAACTCCAGTGCAAGTCAGCAGCACAAGTAGAGGAAACATCAGGTGTGCCTTAAAAATGATTTTTTGTTGTTTTTGCCATATCCAGGTAGATCCAAGAGTCTTGTCAGAACTTTCTCCTCTACAGAATGCTGATGAGGTGTAGTATACCGGATACAGTGTGTGCAAGGGTAGATTTCCCTCTATTTAAAACTAAAAATGTCATTTTTGCCAGTCTTCCTTAGGTAAAAAGGTAGCTAACTAATCTTTCCTTTTCATAAAAGTAAAAAAAAAAAGTAAAGGTAAAAAAAGAATAAATTTCTTCTAACTAACTGGCTTAAACTAAAATGGAAATTAATTTTTCCAATGGTAGTCTTGGTAGATTTAACTTAAATAAAGATTGTCAGTTTACTTTAACTAATGCTACTTACAACATGAAAATTAATTGGTAATGTTAAATAATAAAGCCTCTAAATCATAAGCTAAAGCGATACGGATAAAAATATTGCCTAAGACACAATTTCATATTAGACTTTGGAAAACATTTTTTAAATGAGTGACATGATCAGGCTCGAATGTAGGTCTAGACATTACAAAGTTATTATATGCATCTCTTTTAGTAGCTTATATGTGCATTAAAAGTTTGATTTTTGAAACTAGAAAAAAGAGAATAAAATTCACCTCTTTAATGTGAAACCCATGTTTGTTTCTGGCTGTGCAAATACTCAATTTTGGGCTGAGCTTGAGATAAACACACATGGATTTCATTTTCAATTGAAATGAGATGATTTCTGTGCTTGATCTCGATATTTATGAAGCAATAAAAATCTTGCTCACTCATGTAAGAAGCTGAAAATTATAGTAAAATATTGCTTTTGAATGGCAGCATATTCTCCTTCACAGAAATAGAGAGCAGGTCTCGGGAGATATTGGTAGGTCTCATCTTGAGTATGTAACCTTGCAGTTTACAAGTTCTTCCTCTTTTCTCGACATCAAGATCTCAGCTGAGTAAAAGATTCAGAGATGAGTCCCTTACCCAGTTATACACTTGTATTGAAAGGGAAAGAGGATATTATTCAGTTCTGTTCTGCTGTTCTTCTAGTTAGATGTCAGTAAGACTTGAGACTTACTGATTCCCTTCTTCACTCTCAAGCTGAAGTAGCATTAGAAGCATTTCAAGATTTCCCTTTGCAATATGATTTTTCCAAAGGTTCAGTTTCCTTTGACATTCATGAATCTTATTACTTGAAGTCAAAACATTTTTCCCATAGCTTTGCTGAGATCTGTTCAACTAATTCATATGATTAAAAAAAAAATGTCTGCTTGGTAGGCTGGTTTCTGTAGTCAGTCTTTATCTTCAAAACTCTCAGCACAATACCGCCTAATGTTTCCGTGAAGTACTCCTGACAGTCACCTTTCAGCTCCAACGTTGTTGAGAACTCTTCTTCTCTAAGCCACCACCTTTCAGGAGACTTAGATGCTCTTTGATCAGGTTCTCAAACAGTTTTTAAAACATTCTTGAATGATCTGATCTTTGTTTAATAGTTAACAAATTTAGTCTTGTCCAGAGCTTTCTTCATTTCATCTTCAATACTTTTTAACACCACCCCCATCTGTGAAGAAAGCAGTGTGTTGTCATAATTTTAGGACTTTCTTTTTATACAACAGATGCAAACGTTCTCAGAAAGCAAACCATCAACGGGCATCCTCAATATTGCTCCTCAAAACAGACCTGCTGTTTCCAGATAGGAAGACCAAACATTGCCTGTATCTTGGCAGTTGCTTGTTTAGGACAACTCTTTGCAGGAGAAAAAGTTTTCTTGAATTTTACTATCATCTACAAATCTCACAAATGCTACAGAATATTTATTGGAAAAGTAGGTTGATCCATTGACCCAGATGGAAAAGTTGTTGTTTTTCAGCTTACATAAACTCTTCATCTTCGTGTGACCTATCATTAATATATCGACTTACCAAAATATTTAAGAGTAGAAACTTATTATTTTTTCACCCCCTGCACGACTTTTCTTTTTTCAGGCAGTAAGTTTTGCTACTAAATAATTGCTTCTTGAGATTTTTCATTGAATGCTACTGTTTTTATTTTTAAATAAAAGTTTTACTCTGTTTGTTTTGAAATTTGATGTCCATTAAAAATAGTTGGCATCTTTACACGTCAAATGGCTGTGATCTGTGGTTAAGTGTCTCCAGTTTTGCTGGAGCAAGTGCTGCATTTGACCTTATTTGCCAGCAACAATGGCAAATTATAAGATGGGACTTTTTTGGTGTCTCTTGCCCTCATGCAGTGAAAGGATTTGGAAGATTGTAATTCTCTACCATTAACCTTTCCAGAATTGTCCATAGGCCTAGGCCTAGAATCCTGGTTATCTTGTCCTGTATCTTCAAATATCTCCACAATGGACCATTAGACATGTATATAAAATATAAATGCTAATAAAGTGCAAATCAGAAAGCACAATAATAAGTGAAAAAAATTGCAAATAATACAAAACCTTTACAATACAATTCACCTCTAACTTACAGTATTATGTTTTATAGTAAGATTTACAACTATGGCTAAGTGGTGGGGGTAGGTAAGTAGGGAGCTAAAAATTCCTTTTTTCTAATAAAAATTTCCAATGATTTTCTATTAAATAAGTAGAACTTGTTTCTTCCAATATGTCCATTGATACTTAAGAGGAGGTTGGAGGAGGTGATCTGGAAGGGAAACACGTCATTAGTTTATCGTCCTGTTCTCCGAGCAGTGCAGTGCTTACCAATTATCAATGACCTCCCTTAGAGTCAAAAACTGAGAAGGCCTCAACCAAATAAACAGGGTCCTACTGTGTCCGGTCATAGACCATGAAGACCTCTAATGAACTAGCTAACAGGCCTCCTACGTCACTGTTTATCACTACAAGTGCTAGCATCACATGGCGTGTCAGTTCAAATATGACGTTTATTTTGTTCAGTAGTGATGTAACAAAATTGCTAGAAAGACTTTGCAGAAGACTGGGGTTCCTTGGAATCCTAGTTGAGAAACTTGGGATTAGAGTGGATTCTATTTTCTGCAAATGAACTCTGATCAACACAGTACATACCAGTATTTAATTGATATTTATACAACACTCCATCCAACAACAGAATACACTTTCTTTTGGGGCACCTAGGGAACATATACCAAGACAGAAAATATTCTAGACCATAAAACAAACTTTAATAAATTGAAAAGAATTAAAATCATACAGAGTATGTTTTCTGACCACAATGGAATCAAACTAGAAATCAATAACAGAAAGATAACAAGAAATCTCCAAACACTTGGAAACTAAATAAGACACTTCTGAATAATCCACATGTCAATGAGTAAGTCTCGGGAGAAATTAAAAGAAATACAAAGAACTGAATAAAAATGAAAACACAACATATGAAGATATGTAGGATGTAGCTAAAGCAGTGCTGAGAAGGAAATTTACAAAACCAAATGTCTATATAAGAAAAGTGGAAAAATCACAAATCAAAAATCGAAGTTCCCACTTCAAGAACCAAGAAAAGGAAGAGTAAAATACGCCCAAAGCAAACAGACAGAAGGAACTACTAAAGATAAGTGCATAACAAAGTGAAATTAAAAACAGAAAAACAATATTGAGAAAATCAAGGAAACAAAAAGCTGGTTCTTTGTAAAGATCGATAAAATTGACAAACCTCTAGAAAGATGGAAAAAAAGACACAATAACCAAAATCTGGAAAGAAACAAAGGATATTGCTACAGATCCTAAATATATCAAAAGTATAATGAGGGAACATTACAAAAAACTCTACACACATTTTTTTGATAACTTTAATGAAATGGGCAAATTCCTTGAAAAGCCCAAACTACCACAATTCACCCAAATGAAATAGATAATTTAAACAGCACAATAACTATTAAGGAAATCGAATTTACAATTAAAAAATTCCTTGGGCCCAGATGCTTTCACTGGAGAATTCTAACAAATGTAAAGAAAAATTAATACCAGCTCTACACAGTATCTTTGAGAAAATAGAAGAGGAGAGGCCACTTCCCAATTCATTTTATGAAGCTGGTATTACCCTAGTGCCAAAACCAGACAAAAACAGTGCAAAAAAGAAAACTACAGACCATAAATATGGAGGTAAATATCCTATCAATGTATTAGCTTGTAAAATTCAGCAATATACAAAAAGAATTACATACCATAACCACATGAAGTTTCTTCCAGGGATCCAATCCTGGTTCAGTATCTGAAAATCAATCAATGTGATCCATTATATGAACGGGCTAAAGAAGAAAACTCATATGATCAAATGAGTTTATGCAGAAAAAGCATTCAATACCTACTCATGATAAAAATCTCATCAAACTAGCAGTACAGGGAAACTTCTTCAGCTCGATAAAGAGCTCTGCAAGAATCATACTGATAACGTTATATTTGATGGTGAAAGACTGACTGCTTTCCCCCAAGATCAGGAATAAGGCAAGATGTTCAATATCACCACTCTTAGTCAACACAACGCTGAAAATTCTAGCCAATGCATTAAGGCAAGAAGAAGGAATAAAGGGCATAAAGATTGGTAAGGGAGAAATAAAACTACCTTTATTTGTAGATGGTGTGATTCTCTATGTAAAAATAGCAAAGAGTAGTCGCAGAAACTCTTAGAATTACTAACTTGGTTCAGTAAGGTCAGAGAATACAAGGTAAACATACCGAAATTGATTGCATGTCTATACTAGTAATGAACATGTGGACACTAAATTAAGAATATGACACCATTTACAATCCCTCAAAACAACAACAAAAAGATATTCTTAGGTGTATATTCTCATGTACAATATGTATATCCTGAAAACTATGAAATATTGATGAGGGAAATCAAAGAAGATCTAAATAAATGGAGAGAAATAACATGTTTGTGGATATGAATACTCAATACAATAAAGATGTCAATTCTCCCCAAACTGATACATGGGTTGAACATAATTCTTATCAAAATCCCAACAGAACTTTTTTATAGATATAGACAAGATTATTCTAAAATTTATGTGGAAAGTTAAAGGAACTAGAATGTCTGTAATAATTTTTAAAAAGAAGTGTAAAATGGAAGAAATCAGACTACTCAATTTCAAGACTTCCTATTAGGTATATAGTCGGGACTGTGTGCCTTTGGCAGAGGGATAGACACTAGATCAATGGAACAGAATAGAGAACCCGGAAATAGACTCACACAGATATGCCCGGCTGATTTTTGACAAAGGTGCAGAAACCAATTTAATGGAGGAAGGATAGCCTTTTCAACAAATGGTGTGTGAGCAGCTGGACATTTACAGGCAAAAAAACCCAAAAAACCTCGACCTAAGCCTCATACCGTATACAAAAAATAGCTCAAAATGGATGATGGACTTAAATATAAAATGTAAAACTATAAAATTTTTAGAAAAATAATAGGAGAAAATCTTTAGGATCCAGGGCTAGGCAGAGTTCTTAGACTTGAGACCAAAAACCTGATCCCTAAAAGGAAGACTAGCTAAATTGGACTTCATCAAAATTAAAAATTTTTGCTCTGCAGAAGTCTCTTTCAAGATGGCGAAAAGACAAGCTACAGACTGGGAGAAAATACTTGCAAACCCCATATTCAAGAAAGGACTAGTATGTATTATATATAAAGAAATCTCAAAACTCAACAGTAAAAACAAAAATCAATTAAAATAATGGGCAAAAGATATGAAAAGATATTTCACCAAAGAGGATATACAGATGGCAAATAAGCACATGAAATGATGTTGAACATCACTAGCCATTATGGAAACCAAATTAAAACTGCAGTGAGGGATCACTACACAGCTATCAGAATGGCTAAAATAAAAAAATAGTGACAATACCAAATGCTGGTGAGGATGTGAAGAAACTGGATCTCTCATATGTTGTTGGTAGGAATGTATAATGCTGCAGCCACTCTGGAAAACAGTTTGGCAGTTGCTCAAAAACCTAAACATGCAATTACCATATGACTGAGTGACTGCTGTTCTGGGCATTTATCTCAGAGAAATGAAAACCTACCATAACACAAAAACATGAACACAATTGTTTACAGCAGCTTTATAATATTCAAAAACTAGAAACAACCCATATGTCTTTCAACTGGTTAAATGGTTAAATGAACTATGGTATATCCATGCCATGGAATACTACTCAACAGTGAAAAGAATATAAAAAGAACACAAAATGAACTATTGACACGCAACAATGTGGATAAATCTCTAGAGAATTATGCTAAGTGAAAACAGTCAATCCCAAAAGGTTATGTGCTGTAGGATTCCACCTATATGACATTCTTGAAACAACAAAATGATGGAAATGGAGAGCAAATTAGTGGTCATAGCAGTTAAGGAGAGAGTGGAGATGGAGGGATGTTGGTTTGGCTGTAGAAGGGCAACGAGAAGGATCATCATGGTGATGGAAGTGTTCTATATCCTGACAGTATGGACATCAATATCCTGGTTGTAACACGGTGCTATAGTTTTGCAAGATGTTGCTACTGAAGGAAACTGAGTAAAGGGTAGAAAGGAGGTCTCCATTATTTCTTACAGCTGCATGGGAATTATTTCAAAAGGTATAATTAAAAACATTATATGTATATATACTTGCAAACTGCCTCCAAAAAGATTATTCCAATTTATACGTCTACCAAAACTGTACTGACTACGACAGATATCCCTGTATCCTAGTCCACACAATGTCTTATGTCACACTTTTTGACTTCTGCTGATCAGATTGTTGATAGTGGTATTGTTTTCATGTGTATTTTAAGTTATGAGTGAAGTTGAGCATTTTTTCTCATTTCAAGGTCATTTGTGTCTCTTTTTCTCTGAATTGCCTACAAACCTTTTAAAAAACCTGAACTCATGGGGAAGCTCCCTGCTAAAACATGTTTTCATTAAAAGATCTTGCCCCACCCAAGACCCCACTCCCTCCCAAACCCTGACACACACACTTTCTCTTCCTCAATAGGATTGTTCTTGACTTTATAACTAAATTTTATCTTTCAGCATCTCTGATGCCTCTTGGAGTAGCTAAGCATGTGATATGACCTCCTACCAAAGAGAGGATTCTTAAGAATGAAGGGTGTGACCCCGTTCATTTTTCTAGGTTGCACCCATTGAATTCTTTAGCATCACAATCCCACAAGGATTATCAGGACATATTTTTTTGCATCCCCTCTCCATTTACATTTTGAAGCAAACTGAATTTACCCTTCTTCCTTAGTGGATGTTCTGCTCTTTGAGGTCAGAGAGATCTTTCCATTGCCTGTTTTCCTTACCTTACACACTGTGCCTGCATCTCGTACACCCTCCATTGGTGTTAGTCCACTAGAGACTTTCCTGAAAACTCATTCTTGGGAGAGGCCTCGAGAAATATTTAACCCTAATCAGGAGACCCCAGCCTTGGAAAACAGTTTTTACTTCCTTAGGGAGCAAGATTTAGGGTTGTCATGGAACTCTTTATGGTCCCCTCAAAATTGAAAGAGGTTTTGTTGTTGTTTTGGCCACTTTCAATGTCTTCTCTCTGCTCCCCTTTGGTGACTGTCCATTGTCCCCAGGTTGGTTGTCTTCTCCCTCTTAAAAACCTGCTTTTAGCAAAAGATTTGATAAGCTCGTTCACACTGAGGTGTAAGTGAGAGATAAGAGTTGACATGTGAGCCTCCTGGAAGAGTTTGCATGCTAACCTGCTCAAAACCTGCAACTGAGAATGAAGCTGTAATGCTGACATTTCGTGATACAGACAGCAAGTAGGAGCGTGAAGCATCTCGCCAAGTAAACGCCTTACATTCTTGAAATCCCAGCAGTAGGCAGCACGTATTCTCTACTCCTGCGTGTGACCCTATTCACTGTTAACAGCCATGGAGGAGGTGAACTTTTAAGCTAAGCATAGGTTGATGGGAGCTTAACAGTGATGCACAGGGTACTAGTTACACATTCTGGTCCAAGTCTTGAATAGATGCACCAAGGGCGGTGGTAATAGTTCATCTTTGGAATTCCTTGTTTTAGTTACACTGATTGGTGCGGTTGATGTTTCCCTTGCTTAATAAAGCAGCATTCGGCATCTCCATGTTAACTTTTAGGATTCATTTAATAATAACAGTATATTTAGAAAAATCTACTTAGGTTAGGACAGGCTCAAGCAAAATAAAAATAATGCTTCCGTTATAAAAATAAGGCTTGTTGTTGTAAACATTAATAGACTATCATTTTTCTTGCTCTCTTTCTGTTCCTAAATTGTTATTCCCTTTGTTGCGAACTCAGTCTTCCTCACCGTCACTGACATCTCTCTGTCAGCTTTAACTGATTTTCTTGACAGCATTTTCCTATTTTGGTCCTTCTTCCAATTGTTCCATTTTCCAGATGCAGTCCTGGTTTTTATTTGCGCATAGCTTTTTTAAAAAAACTCTTTATAAACACATCAATTGTTTTCCCCTTCTGGAGAAATTGCAATTTGCAAAGGCTTAATTAGGATCTCTTATGATTCTCCACACTTCAGGATTTTAATATGTACCATTAGCGTAATATAATCCTCAGATTTTTTAGTTCTTCCAAACTTTCTTCCTCAAATCTAGCTCCTCTGTATAGTTATGGTTTGTTAAAAACAATTCTTTCTAAAAAAAAGTCTGGAAAAAACAGGATAAACGTTATTACTACATCAAAGTTGCAAGCTCTTCCCACACCATAATTGAGCATTGTTAAGTTTTTAAAAAAGCAAATGCTGAAACTCATTTGGATGCTGTTTTCATAATAAGAAGCCATTTTAGTGATCACATATGTTGTTATTTTAAGGGCCCATTTTATGATGGAAAGTACACACTCTAGACTATCTTGGAGATTTGATTCGTGCAATTCCTACCTCATTATCCACTAAGTTGTTTATTAATCAGTCTGACTGCATGGTCTGTTTTTATTCACTTTGATTTCTTTTGTGTTTAAAGTTCAGGGTTTAAGTTTTTAGTACTAAAATTGAAGATGACTGCTTTTAGTTGTTTGTTTGCTTATTACTCCAACTAGATTTCTAAACATCTCCAGGCTGCAAAAGGAAGAAAGAAAAGAGAAAGATGGGAGCAATACTGTGCGAACACATTTGCGGATTATATACAGAGTCCTTTGAATGAGCAAATTAGGCTTGAAGTTCTATTTGAGATTGTATTGCAAAGGCATTTGTTTTGCAACATAGATTTTTTTTTTTTTAATTGGGAGAGAATGGGACCGCTTATGATCTTTGATTCAATTTTCCACTGACTTTTTTCATCCAATGGTAGCCCACTTCCTACTGTTGGACTTAAAAGATTTTAAGACCATCAAGTTAGAGGCCAGGTACATGTCTACTCAAAGGCACACGTGTCTGGGTGCTTGAAAGGAAGGGAAGTTGTCCAATGAAGTCTGAAGATAGAAAGCCGATGACAGTGTCTGTGATTGTCTTCTACATTTATCCTGCCATACTGGGCCGCCTTTTGTATCCGTATCCATTGATTGTTACCTGCCACCTGCCTTTATTTATACGTGTAGGAGGGTTTATTTCCTCTCACTACCATTTGGATGTATAGAGGAATTTTTGCTCCTTTATTTCTCAGTCTTTGATGCAACGTTCCTTTACCAGCATTTGATAATGATGGTGGTGGTTGGAAACACATTTGGTACCATCCAATTTAACCTGTAGTTTCATTCAGTCATTATAATGACTTTTTTAAAGGTTTAATTCAGGCTTTTTAGGATCAATTCTCAGTCTTTTAGGTTCCATTCTGCTGTTGTCCAAGATGGCACATGGGGTATGAGGTTTGGTAGAGGGGCTTCCATCACCACTTGGGTTTGGAGAAAGGGCTTGCCTAGCCTTGTAATGGTTCCTGGTGCATTCTGGCTGGAGTCTGCTGACTTGTGCTTGGTGTGCTCCTATCCTTGGCTACTCCTTGGTACCCACCAGTGACATCTGAGGCTGATAATCTATGATCTATTCTTTCTTAAACTTAATAGGGCCTAGCCACCTCTAACATTTACAGGTCCTTGAGTAAGACTACCATGATGTATGAATATAAATATAAACATATGTAAATATAAATATAAATCAAGTTAACACACTCTTAAGTATGTTCTATTCCCTTACCTTGATAAGTATCCCTTTATAATGACAAAATTGAAAAACATGCTTAAAGCTATGGCTTTTATATGTATGAAAATCAGCAAAATACTGAAGACAAATTTATTTGTCATTGTACACATCTGTGTGTTCTGTTGATTAGTTGGTGATATTAGATAACTAATAAATAAATACATATTTCAATATATTATTACATATTTTTTAATAAATCTATTTTTCTTTATTTTACTTCAGCAGACTCACTAATTATATTGCTATGATCAAGATTTTTATAACTTGGTTCCATTGATACTAATACCAAATGTGATGTTTCCTGAATCATAGTTTTTACACATTTTTCCTTTGTTTCAATTCAAAGAAATCTTGCTCTGCTGAGGGGGGAGGAACTAGAATGTCAATAAAATTTTTAAAGCAATATTTGATTTGAAATGAATCCATGAATTTTGCATATGTTCAAACATGGTAGTAGAGTTGTGTGTAATAAAATTGTTGCTAAAGAAATTATTACAAATTATTGAATTTCATCATATGAACATTATTATTTATTTTGCTAATGATCATCACCCTCTCTTTAGATCCATAGTTTATCTTAAGATTTTCTTCTTTCAAATTTTCAATGCATGGATATATTTTTAGAAATGAAAACAACTCTACCTTACTCAATATGTTCAACTCTCTTTTTAGTGGAGTCTATACTTGATCTATAAAGACTGGAAAACGGACTCTGTGGAAATAGTTTGGAGATTATTTCTACATAAATCTTCTTCACAATCAAGCAAATGATTTTGTTTTCTTATTCTAATTATTTTTTATTGAACAGACAAATTTTTTGCACATTTCACATGGAGTTTCTTTCAATTCAGGCACAATATATTTTTCTACATTTTTAAAAAGTAATTTTAATTCTGTTAAAGGTGAAATAACCAAAGTTAGTTAGGTTTTTTTTAAAGCTAACATTTGTAGCAAGCAATAGTTCAAATTACATTCAGTGAATAGTGCAAATTCAAAGTCAATTTTATTTTCCTACAAGGTCACAGTTCACTCTTTATTTGAACATCTTTTCTTGAGCATCTTGTGTTGTTTTGTTTAATATTGTGTATTCTAAAGTGGTTGGAAGATCAAAATTAACACATATTTCCTCAAGATTTTTCCCTCTTTGGACATAACCGGAAAATATTGTATATTATCTATGATTGGTCCAAGAACGTCATTGCTGTGACACAGTTGAAGTCCTGTCTCCTCGTCATACAAACCTGTGGTGACTACTGAGCTTGTTCTTGAATGCTCTGAGATCATGAATTGAAGCAAGAGAATGGACTCTTGGCACTTCTGGTAAATGACAAGAATTCTATTGCATTCTTTTTGAGAGGAAAGATTTCATATACCCAGGGCTTCCTCTACTCAGTCTCCCTGCTTGGAAGTGGTGTGCATCTCCAATGCAGCCATGGGACCACCGTGAACCTTCACAGCACTGGGCAGCAGTCATCTTGTCTTGAGGACACAAGGCAAAGCATGTGAGGGGTTTCCCTGGCACCTGCAGGGGGTTAGTCCTGAGAGTGGATGTTTGGGGTTATGGGTCATGCTGTGCAGTGCTGAGCCCTGGATCCTGAGTGATGAAGATGCATGTATTCTATCCCACAGAACAGTCCATGTAAGCACAGGGCCTTTTCTGACCCTGGGAATGTGTCATTGGAAGAATTAGGTGCATTTACTTCTTCCAGTTTTTCATTCCTATATTCTATATGAAATAAGGTAATATTTGCTTGGTTGTGGATATTATTCTTAACAGTTATCTTATGTGTTTTAATTCTGAATATTTTGTTCTCATTCCTTATTTAACCACTGTATCTGCCTCAGTATGTATGTTTTTGTGTTTGTGATATGCTCTACTCTTTAAAGCATGGTCTAAAGTTACGATTGGGGCCTGGAAACTTCCCCATGGATTCAGCCTGCCCCTGGCCTTACAGATGCTGCAAACTACTATGTCTCAGGCTAGCCAACCTGCAAGTCACGTTGTTCTCAACTGGTGATGCCCTTTGGTTCTCAATCCAGTGTCAATATCTTCTGGACACCAGGGGTGGCTTGAGAATGCAAACTAGACCCTCTCTCTGCTTGGCCACAACATTCTGCCCTCCTAACTATGGCAGGATGAGCACTGCCCCGTATAGCAAGAGCTCCTTGGAGCTCAGCATTCAAAGGGCCACTTCTGCAGATGCCCCAGGATGGCAATACAAGGGCATATCTCCTCTCTCCTCTGAGCTGTTTGACCTTCTCTCTCCATGGTCTCTTGGAGTGGCAAGGGGAGGGATTTTCTCTTACTCCCCTAACCTATCTGCCTGTCACTTTCCTAATATAAAAATCTATGATCTACTCACTTGGCTTAACTCTATGTTAAATGAAAGCTAAAGAGATCTAGAAAATCCTTTTGTCTTCAATAATGCCACTCTTTCAGGCCTGTTGACCTACTGCCAAATTCTATTTTTGATGTCAGAAATGAAATAACGATTCTATGTTTGCTCCTCCTTTCTCCTTGATCCTTTTATCGTAGTAGCTAAGATTGAACACAGGTTGAATCACCTGGAGGACTAATTAAAACACATTGCTGGAATTCACCCCCAGAGTTTCTGATTCTGTAGGGCTGGGGAGAGGACTGAGAGTTTTCATGTCTAATGGGTTCCAGTGATGCTGATGCTTCTGGTCAGTGGACCACACATGGAGTTCCACATATCCATAGCAATCCTAAGCTTACCCACCTGACACCCCACTGCAACAGATGGATACCTTGGCCTGACCAGAGAAAAGGTGTATGTGTCAAAAGGTAAAACAGGAAGGCACATTGTCTTTTTCCAGATGGTTACCTCCCTTAGTGAACTCACTGAAAAGACCTAGATTTGAATACCTACTTATTTAAGTGGAGTAGAGTTTAACAATATGAAATTTAAAAGAAAGCATCATTTCTACTTTCCTCTGGGCCCTAGCCAAGTATGCTAAGAGACAGATACTTTTGCTTGCTTAGCTTGGATTTCCATGACCTGTTATTTCTCCACAATAATTTAGCAGACTATAATATTTTTAAAACATTTGAGTTTTTTCTATGTTTCATTTTAAATTATACTTAATTGAAATTTATCATAAATACAGCTTTCTGCCTTGGAAGATTTTCTTTCACTTTTTCATGGTGGTGTTACTGCCTACAAACATAGGTTCTCTACCCACCACACAAGAGGGGCCAAATAAAAACTGGAACTCCAGGCTTATGGCAAGGAAAGTGTTTTTATTTTAGGTGACGTCAACTAGGAGACGAGAGTGAGCCCTCACATTTGTCTTGTTTCATGTCATCTCCCTGAAAGAAGGGAAGTGAGGTGTTTTAAAGGTTTGTGAGGACTGTGGCTGCTTGTAGATGGGAGGGTAGTCAGTGCCCTTGCTGGTCGGAGCTTTCCCACCAGCCTGCATGTGGCCTTGGGAGGCTGCTTGTAGGGAGGAGGACATGATAAGAAATCCAGGTGGCTGTCCTTGGCTGTGTCTGTCTCCATGATGGATGGTGGATTCTGGAGCCAGGGAGCTGGGGAGTAAGCAGGGAAAGAGTGCTTTGGTTTTAACCCCATGTATGCTGGGTTTAGTGTAGGGGAACTGATACCATGGCCAGCACCAAGTCCCCCCTATTTTATGTTCATTTCTCAATCTTGAGGGATTTGGGGCAATGACTGATCTAGCTACTTCCTGATGAACAGGGCGTAGGTTGTTCCATCTTGTTGAACCAGTCTTTTAGTAAGGCAGTGATGCCAGTGGGATTCCAAAGTTAGGCCTGTATCATATAAGTAGCCAGGTATTTAATAAGAAGCATTTTTAGAGAAACAAAAAGAAAAAAACAAGGTTAATGGTTGGAGTAAATTATAAATCAGTTCCTGAGCCCACGGGGCAGCCAATCAAGATTCCTAGAAGTCAGGGTCAAAGCATTTTTTTGTAGTTTGAAATGTCTCTGATGGTGTCATAGGGCACTCAGGTAGCTTTTTGAGTGGCTTGCAGCAAAGCAGACATGAATCTCTCTTAAGTTTACATCAAGTCCTTCAGCTTTAGTTCTTAGGAAAAAGGGTATGTTTAATTTTCAATGATTTCAGATGAAAATGATGGAAAACATTAGTTTGGAGATTTTTAATTTCAGATATTTCAGGAGACCATAAGAATTTAGGATCCAGTCCAGGTTACAGAAATAAAACAAAAATTTTAAATACAATTAATGGAACCAGAATCTAATATTCATGAATGTGTATTATAGTTTTTATTGAAACATAATTTTTCTCTCTGAAATTACGCTAATTTTTACCAAAGATAGCCAAATTAACACCCATTGGTTTACAAAATAAGTCTAGTTTTAATAAACTTGGCCTAATTATTTACATAAGTACAGCAAGAATAGTAATTGATTATATAGGCTCTTTTAAATCTCTTTTGCTGGAACTTTTTACAAGGAATCTCAAGTTGAACTTTAAAGGCTTCTCGAGGCCAGGAAAGCCAGCTAAGAACTTGTTATCAGATTCTGCCTGCAATACCTACAGATTTGGGTGAATTCCTTTCTTCACAAAGTCCCCAAAGTATTAAGGTTCCTTATACCTGCCAGAGGGAGCGACACCCTTTACTCAACCTTACCAGGTTACTGGGAACCCATAAACAAGGTACCAGGCCAATATTGCCCAAAGTGGCTTTATTCCAGAAAGTCAACCTTCATTCCTCAAAATCTGTCTGGTCATATCTGACTCTGTACATTTTTCTCAAATATGACATTCCAGTCAAAGCCATGGTAACATAAGCAGTGTTTCCAATTGCTTCCTGTTATAAGAAGAACAGAGTCTTACTGAACTTACCCAAACAACTATATAGGCATGGAAATAAGAATACTTATTCATCAAGAGTTTTCAAATCCTGGAGGGATCAGATAGGGAGAAAAAGATAAATGTTTCAATTTTATTTACAAATGCATAATTTTATCAAATTGTTATGTCATAGTTAACATAAGAGAAAAGAAGAAAAGATTTTCTTAAATCTGAGAAAGCAAAACCCCAAACATCTAAAACATCAGCAATATTTTAAACAAGAAGTAATAAAAATTACAATTATCTCTATCAATTCATTTAGTTTTATGTAACCAACTCCTGATCTTCTGATGGCAGTTTCATGAGGCCATCAGTTTTTTTGTTAGAGTTTGGTGATTCCTTACCAAGCTTAGTTTTATGATCTGAAAGCTTATCAGAAACCCTGTGTTCTAGAGTGAGTGTCAGAGTCTTTCCCATGGGCTTTTCTGAAGAAAAAACATTTGTAAAAACATCAGAGTAAAAAAACTATCTGTAAATAATAAACATTTAAAAATTGCAACTAACAAAGACACTTGACCATTTGTGTGACATATAATACTTTAAAATAACCAGAATTATGACTGATAACCAGGACAGATGAGAATTTTAGTAACATTATACAAGTTTAAAAACATTTATATAGTGACATTTACCCACATAATACCACCTAAGAGAGTTTATCATTACTTATTTGACAATGTTTCCCATGTAATTTAACATACCAAATAAGCCTAATTAGTATTTTTTCTCAGAGCAAGAGCGAAAAGTCCTCTGAGAAGTCTCAGGGGCCATCTGAAAATCCCCAGAGAAACTTCTCTTCCTCTTCCAGGTCAAAAGAAACCTTTTATTCAGGACTTGAATATTTTTTGTGAGGGAGGAGCTTGTCAAAACTATTAAAAGGTTTAAAACATGTGTTCATATAGGAAACAATGTTTACTGTGAAACCATGTTCAGGTATCTACTCAAAGTGGCAACAGAAACAGTCAAGGGGAAACAGAGTTAAATAGTCAGAAAAACCTTTTATAATTTTTTATCAAGAGCAGATAAAAAGTTTAGGAAAATTATCTTTTTAAGAAAGAGAAGACCAAATTTTAATTTTGTACCAGTTTACTTTTGACATTAAAACTTATTTATTTAATTGGATTTACTTTAATCTTAGTCAACTTGACCAGGCATAAAACTCCTCAGGGTTTTACCTTTATACACATTTTGTCACTTTTTTATATTTAGAATTAGTCACAGTACTTTAGGCAAATTTATTTTTTTAACCCAACAAGCAAAAATACTTTTACTTTTTATACCTTATTAATGAAAACATACATTTTACTTTCCTTGAATACAAAGTCTTTATCCTTATTAATTTTTAGTAGCTTTAATTACATACATTAATTAGAATCTTAACCCTTAGAAACCTTATTTTCTAAGTAAAAACCAAGTAAGCAATTGTAAAGTTTCCTTTGCGTTAGCATTCTGGGGCTTGACAAATTTACAAATACTTCTGATAATTTTTAGAAACATGTTACTTTATAGTAATAAAACACAAGGTTTGTTTATCAACACAGCCAAACACTTTTTAGTTTCTCTGGAATAAGAAGCCAAAAGTAGATAAACTTAGACATGTTTAGCAATAATGTGTCAGTGTTCCATCCTATCCAAAAATGACCCACTCAACAGATTTTGTTATTTAACTTAACTTAGTAAAACTCTAAAGTTTTAAGTTACCAAAAAGGTTTTGGAAGTTGTTTTTTAAGTATACAAAGCATAAAACACAATTATTATACTCAAAAACTTTTGCCCATTTTTATTTACCTAAATTATTTGTTCCCAAGAATTAGATTTAGATTACTCACAAAAACTTCATGACATTAAATTACTTAGCCATTATCTTAAGTTGTTTTAAGTACATACATCACAATGCATAATTATTGTTAAAAAGTTTCTCTGAAAACATTTATCATTTTACATTTATTTAGTTTACCTGTTCTCAACAATATATTTAGATCATCTATAAAAACCTCATGAGACATTAAACAAAATCAGCTATTATATTGAGTTATTAGTTTTGCTGATAAATTTTGTAACAGAGATAACATGAGCTCTTTTGACCAGTAAACCCAGGCTGTGTGTCTGCATTATATCCAATGCTGACAATTTTCAGGACCTGCCTATTTTAAATCAAACCAGCAAACTTAAACAGGCTTTTATTTACCAAAGATTATTTTATATCATGTTAAATAACTATCATTTAGAAGGTTTTGTATATTAACCAAAGACTGCATTCCATTGTGAGAGATTTTGAATCCTCTCTTTTAAGGGCAACCCTTCCTGTGGACTCATCTGAAACAGAAGCTCCCAAGAATAGCCATTACAGTTCCAAATTGTCTCAAAGGTTTACTTATTTTCACTTGTTTAATTTTAGAACAGAAATTTTGGGGGAGTTGAAGTGGCAAATCTCAGCAAGAGAAGAGAGAGAAGCAGCAGATTTGGCTTTGGCCTCTGTCATGTTATTATTTAGTTATTTTCTCTTAAAGAGGTAGTAAGTATTTCTGATTTTATTTAGAAGCCTCAAAACAAAGGCTTCCCATTGTTGTAGCTGACTTTTTTCAATTGTATATGTAAATACACCAGTTTGGGTAAACTGAAATTGATCCATTTAAATATACCAATTTTTACAAACCTTTTTCTTAACTTTTCCAACTCTTATACCCCTAATTATACTTATATTAGAATTCCATTAACAAGTTTTGGTATTACAATATTGTGTAGGGGAAGCATTCCCAGTTAGACATAATGTTTATTCCCCAAAAAAATCCACACAAGGTTGACATAACCTCTTCATATAATATTAGCTTAAAACACTTGAATCTTTATAGTTTTATTAACTTGAGCAGCCTGCCTGTTGCCCCCAAAAATTGCTGGTCAGGTTTCTCACTATGATTCTTGCCTCCTGATCTTTTAAATTTTTTAAAAACTGGGATGAATAGAACAGGTTTGTCTGATGTCCTTTAATGTTGGGGGTCAAATGGGGGTCCCTTCAGCCCATCCAACCTTAGGCAGTGTTTTAAGAAAACCCTTGTTTTAACTTCATTTATGTCTGTTCTGTTTATCCCATTTTCCTTTTTAATAACTAGCTAAAGATTTCCATCCTGTTGGGATGAATCCTATGACTCATTTGATTTCTCTTTGTTTACTCAATGTTTTCATTAGCATCTGTAAGACCACAGGAAGAAGCTGAGACCCCAAGTTTCAGTTTTTTAAGACTAGCCATTGTATTTTCCTTTTAATTTGGTCTTTTCATAGGTACCAATAAAGCAGCTGTTTACGACGCGAGCTCTCTAAAAATTTTCCAACCTAAGGATCCATTGTTTAGTCATGTTCTCTCTGGAGTTTAAAGAATATTGTGGCCATGCAGTGTTACAAAAGAAAATTATCCCTTCTAGACATTGGCTTATGAGTATAATTAGAGCATTTACTTCAAATTAACCCCAAGGGGCTCTGCCTGGGGACAGACAGCATGTTTCCCATCCTAATACACAGAGACAGACAGACATGCAGACCCAAACACAGAAAAACCAGACACCAGTGAAGGTTCCCAGATTGAGAGTAGAAGGTCCTACAACTATTCCCACTCTGAATGCATGCCCAGATGGCCCCTCTGGGAACAGAAAGGACCCCAGATGGCCCCTCCATGAATGGAAGGGACCCCTGAGGAGGGGAAGGAAGTTCATGGGCATCCCCGAGGCAACCTACCCTATTCCAGAGTCTGTTTACTCCCCAGAATGAAGAAAAAACAAACAAATCTAGAACCTGTTTCTTTGCCATAAGAAAATGTGCCTAGGGTCAGCAGTGCTGGGCCAGACGGAAAGTACTGGGGACAGTCCCTAGGGAAAATCACCTAGGCAGCTGCTGGACAGCTTTCCAGGAAATCCCACTCCGCCTGGGGCATGGAGCCAGGGGCAAGAGCCTCCTGGTTGGCTTGCCAGATTGTTACCGCCTACAAACATAGGTTCTTTACCCACCACACAAGTGGGGCCAAATAAAAATTGGAACACCAGGCTTATGGCAAGGAAAGGGTTTTTATTTCAGGTGACATCAACCAGGAGACGAGAGTGAGCCCTCACATTTGTCTTATTTCATCTTGTCTCCCCAAAAGAGAGGAGGCGAGGGGTTTTAAAGGTTTGTGAGGAATGTGGCTGCTTATAGACGGAAGGGGGTTAGTCAGTGGCCTTGCTGGTCGGAGCTTTCCCACCAGCCTGCATGTGGCCTTGAGAGGCTGTTTGCAGGGAGGAGGAGGTGATAAGGAATCCAGGTGGCTGTCCGTGGCTGTGTTTGTCTCCATGGTGGATAGTGGATTCTGGAGCCAGGGAGCAAGCAGGGAAAGAGTGCTTTGGTTTTAATCCCATATTTGCAGGGTTTGATGTAGGGGAACTGATATCAGGGCTGGCATCAGTAGCAATGGAATGACATCATTGATCACTTAAATATGCCTCCACTTGGGGTAAAATGTTAATGAATACTTGAGAGCACCAAGAAGCATTTTTCAGATTCAAATGCCAAGTCGCAATATAGCCAATCTATTCTTTTTAAAAATGGAATCATGTCCCTCACTAGATCTTTCTGTAAAAGACGTTTTGGTACTTCTATTCTAAAAAGGATTTGCGTGATGAGGAAGACATTTAGTGAATTCTACATCAGTCTTGCTCTATCTGTTTTCATAAGGCATAATTTTAGAACTACAGACATTATAAACAATATAATACCAGAAGTAGGACTAAATTACTTTGCTTTTCCAAATCTCATTATTAAATTTATTCTTTTACAACTTCCTCATTTAAATAGAGTCTTCACTTGCTCCCTTAGTTGGAGGAAGAGGCTGGCACAAACCATGGAATCCCTCTAGCACTGAGTGCCTCTTGCATCTTCAGATAGGAACAGGATTTCGAACCCATCTCTGTCTCCCACCACTCAACTTTCTTTCTTCCTTTGGTCCCTACAAGCGATATGTTAATGTATCTCATAAACGCACTGCTGTTCTCAGCTGCAGAACATTCTCCCACTGAAAAGGCAGAGAGCTAATTAACACAGCCACCTCAATAGCAAGTGCCGCAGTGACCCTGGAAGCAGATTGGGACAGATTTGAACAAGGAGTGACCATCTGCAGAAAGAACAGAGCTCCAAGAGAACATAAAAATGCAATGGAACAGAGTAAAAAGATAGAAGTCACAATATCCTGACTGCAACTTTTCAAAGTAAACATTGCCCCAAAGGATTAGACGTGTGATTGTGCCAGTGTTCACCACCCTGGCTTCTTAAGTATTCATAAAGAGAAAGATTGATGTGGGAGGCAGCGACAGAGACTGATAAAGAAGATGGAAACATACCTGCCCAAACCATTAATATGGGCAGACAGGCAAGCTCACTTACTTCTTGCCCACATATGATAATATATCACTTTTTGACATTGTGAAGATACTTTGGATGTTTAGAAACATTTCAGGGAATTGGAGGTTCAAATCTGAAATTTTGTGATGTCTTTAAAAAGACTGGCAAGTTTGCGAAATGCTGTAATCTTTATGAAATGAACATAAAATAGTTGCTTATCCATTTTGTATTAAAGACAAAATACAAAGATTTTTGCCTTCTTGCAGTGAGATTTGATTCTGGATAAAGAGTGATTTTTAAAAACTTGTGAATGTACTCCATGCCTTCTTTTCCAATTATCTGCAGAAGAAAACGAAAACCTATTTCACGCCTTGTAGGAAAAATCTCTCTGTTCATAGTTTTAAGTGACCAATTATTTATCTCTGCATTTTTTGGTAATTTTATATCGGGACTTTCGACTATCTTTCCTTCTTGAAAATTCTTGCCAGTATCTGTTTTGCGTTAGGTCACAGCGTGGTCTTTAGATGCCTCCAATCTTCAATTATGGAACTGTTCCCATTGTGACAATCCTACATATTTTAGTAAAAAAAAAACCCTAGTAATCTTCAGTGCAGAATTTACATTATTTAACTTTCAATCAGGTATGGGTTTGTAGGTTCCATTTTAATTTTTGCGGAAAACTTTTGTTAATTTTGAACTGTGTCCCAAATACTCCTAAGAGTGAGGTAAGAAAATGGAAGGCAGGAGGGTGATGACTGCCTGCCCTGGAAGTCCAGCCCAGCTCCGCAGTGTGGCCGCCCCTCGGGGCTGCTCACATCCGCAGCCTCCCATCCACTCTGGAGAGAGGAGATATTTGATCTTTTCTAAAGAGGACCTTTTACTTCATTTGGAGGGTTAAAAATTAGGGACTTTTTAAATCTCCCGAGACAATATTAAATAAGGTGAACAATTTAATGTTCCAAGTTTAAAACGTAAAATTGTAAAACAACTGAATTAAAGATTCAGCAATTTTTCCCAATGCCAGAAAGGAAAAAAAAGTAGCGAGAGGAAAGATAGCAAGAGATAATAATAAAGTCAGGGTACAGAACAGAGGGCCTTGGTTTCCGTCCAGAGGGACCGCCATCTTTTAATACAGTCACTTAAAGATACATGCATTGCTACATTTTTCATTAGCCTTAATTTTTTCATAAATCATGTTAATTTATACAGAGGGCACTTAATAATAGCTAATTAACACTTATGACTTTTGAAATTAAAAGACCTTTGGAGAGATAACTGCGATTGGGGAAAGGATTTTTTTTTTCTTTTGTTCCTCCCATTTTAGAAAAGAGAGAAATAGCAAGAAGGTATGGGGCTTGGTGTGTTGACGGAGCTTTCCTGCCTCGCTGATCGCCCAGCGGAGGACAATGACCCCGGCCTACGCAGGCATAGAGACGTTTTTTGACGGTGCCCTAGAAAAACAGCACAGTTCAGCATTATGGGTCTCAAATTAAATAAATAAAAATTCAGAATAACATTTAAATAGATTGAGACCAAAATGAAATTTGTAAATGACCGAAAATAGCATCAGAAGTAAACAAAAAAATAACAATCTGATGTAGTTACTCTGTTGGAGTAAAATAAATCACATTAAAAATCAAGATATACTAAGTGGAAATAATATTGAAATTTTTACAGAGGAACGGACAATTACCTTATTCATTAGCAGAGGTTTCTGAGCGGTGTTTTCTCTGTTACATTAACTATCTTGTGATTGCCCATATCTTTTCTTTGTATCTTACTGCTTCTGGTCACGGTCTGTATATTAAGAAAGTAGATTTTAACTGTGTCCTTTTTAATATCTATAAAGTGCCTTTGGTTGAGTACTTGTTTTATGTTACTAGGATGTGTTATGTGTGTGTCTGTGTGCATGTACACACATCAATACACTACTATACGCAAATCCCATAGGTAGCATTTGTATATATTTATAGTATTTTGTAGATATATTTATAGATATATTTATCTATAGATATATTTATAAAATATAGATATACTTATAAAAATTTTTTATTTTATCCACCAGTAGATGTCTCCCTTCTCTGACTGAAGGTTTAAATTGATGGGATTGCCTGAGGTTTTCACCAAATCTGGTTTTTGCATGAATGGAGAAACCAAGGTTTTAAAAAAGGGACAAATTCAATATAAAGCATCTCCCACCCAAATCTGTGTTTTAAATGCCTATTGTGTATGTTGTATCCTTCATTTGAAAATATTGCCTTGGGGCGTTTTAATTTTAAGAGGATTACACAGCAGATTCTCTTCTCTCTCAGTTCCTTTCAATATTTCTATTTTGACTAAAGGTCTGCATGGGGCCCAGGATGTGTAATAACTTTCTCAAAGTATCTAAACTAGTTTCAGGGGATATGTGAATCTAAAAGATCTAAAGTCAGGATAGGAAATAAAACGTATTTTTAAATTTTAAAGTCTACTTGAAAATTGTACAAATTTGGCTCTATGTAAGAGTGAAAATGTTGACACATTTCTTTGGGAGATCCTTTAGTTTACCATTCAAAAGATGGAAGACATTCCAAATATGTTTACCTTACCTGTGTTAATGATAAAGCATTTAGCGCAAGTTGTAGTTTAGGGGAGAAAATCCCCACATTGAGAAACTAGTCATGCCTCTGCTGGAAACGTTCTCCAGGAAAACTGCAGTGACCTGGCAAACCTTTTGACTCATTCTTTTGGTGCCTCTGACACTTTTTTTCTTCTCCCTGGTTTACTTCTTCCATTTTCCTTGAGTTGCTTGTGAGCCCTTGGTCTCATCCACTCTGCTATCTTCCTCGTGAAGTACTCTTATTTTGGTGATGGACAGGCCACCGATAACTTTGCTAGAGGTTATTAAATCTTTGTGGCCTGCTAATCGTTGAATTTCCCAATGGCTGGGATACAAGACTTATTCTTATATCTCTTGATATGTACTTAAACATGCCTGAAAAAAATATTAGCTAACTACTCACGTTTGTTTAATTTTCTTGGTAATGGGGTTGTGGTGGTGTGCTCTGCTTTAAGAAAACTGTCTTGACACTATTCTGGAACCGTCTGAGGCACTTATGGACTGCCGCTGTTTTATACTGAATCATTTAGATCAAGTGATTCCAAAACCAGTTTCCAGTGAGGAATGCGCCCTCCCAGGCAGCTAGGTTTTGAGTTTGGGGCTTTCTCCCGGGTGAGATGGATGTAGGTTATACCCAACTCCAAGCCACTGCACGTAGTTCTTCCCTTTTCATACGACTGATTGAAAGCCGCTAGTGTGCTCTGACCTCATCGCTGAGAACCTCTGGTCTAGATAATTTATTGTCTTCTTTTCATACATTGGTTCCAACTCTAGAGGATGTTAGAGTAAGCTACTGGATTATCAGATTAGTATTCCGTGAAAAGGTGGTTAACCGGCAGGAGAATCTTATTTTTCTAAGTTTAATCAATTTTCACACTAGCGATTCTGCTTTTTTTAAGAGCAAATTGTTTTATTGTGATATGATATACAAAACACAAAATTACCATTTTAACCATTTTGAAGTGTGCAATTCAATGGCATTTAGTACATTCACAATGTTGTACACATATCACTACTGTCTAGTTCCAGAATGTTTTCATTACCATATAAAGGAAACCTCACACCCATTAGCAGTCATTTCCCTCTACACCGTTCCCCCCAGCCCCTGGCAACCAACCATCTGCTTTCTGTCTGTACGGGTTTTCCAATTCTGGACATTTCATAGAAACAGAATCATATAATATGTGACCTTTTGTGACTGGCTTCTTTCACTTAGCATAATTCTTTCGAGGTTCATCCACATTATAGCATGGGTCAGTACTTCATTCCTTTTTATGGTTGAATAATCCTCCCTCATGTAGATATACCATAATTTCTTTATCCACGTTTTGGCTATGGTGAATAATGATGCTATGACATTCTTGCACAGGTTTTTGTTTGAACCCTTGTTTTCAGTTCTTTTGAGTGGAAATGCTAGGTTGTGTGATAATTTTATGTTTAACTTATTGAGGTACCTTCAAATTGTTTAGAGTGTCACTTAAACCGTGTGAATGTTTCTTCAGAGAATCATTAATGTAATGTATGTGAGAGCCTTCCTACTTCAATAGAAATACAGAGTTGGGCATCCCAGGACCCACTGTAATAATAATCATAATTATTGCTATTAGTTTAGAATCATGCTTACGGTTGTAAAGTAAATTGTGATTTTTCATATGCTTTGACAATCATTGTTTATTTGAGCTCCATGAAAATGCAAGATGGGAAGCAAAGCTAGTAATGTACTCATTGTATAAACGAACCAACCGAGGCCCAGAGAGCTTACATAGCTTAGCTTTACTTTTGTAATTAGTGAGCACTGTAGTTAGGACCAGAATCCAGATTTACTCGCTCAATGCCTTTTATATTGTTCTATGACATGTACTTATTTCTTTTTAATTTTTTACCATATGAGTTGTGAGTCATCCATTTTGATTTCTTACGACAAATGACGCTTTTGGTACTGAGGTGACTGGCTAGGCTTATGGCTGTTAGACGAAAGTGCTCTCCACCCATTTGAGCAATCAGTGGCCGTATCACACGCTAACATTTTACGATGGTCCCCATCCTCTGCACACTGGTCAGTTGGTGTCCCTGGAGAAAATGGTCCTCTCACCTTCAGATGAAACATTATGACACTGATGAATTAATAAACACTGATTTGTACTTTCATATCTTTAGTTGGAAAACTATGGTAATGATGATTTCTCCCTATGGCATCTTATTAAGTTCTAACTTGGTTTTTGCCTTTATCCACAGGGGGATCAGAATGGAATCTCTCTACAAGAAAACAAATTTTAGCTACCTAATTCCTTGATTTACTAAAAGCTCAGAATACTGATTTTTTTGAAATTTGGTACCTAATTTTTATTAACAGAGCCAATAGGTTGATCAAAGAAGAAAATTCTAGAAGGACAACTTTTCATTTTTAAACAGTGTTATTTAGATCATAAGCTTTGCTTATGGCAGAGTAGTATTGTGTATATAGTCTACATCTTCTGTATCTGTTCATCCGTTGATGGGCCCTAGGGTTGTTTCTAAGTCTTGGCTATTGTGCATAATGCTGCAATGAACTTAGAGGTGCAAATATTGTTTTGAATTAGTGTTTTCCTGTTCTTTGGATAAATACCCAGAAGTGCAACAACATGGATGGACCTCAAGGGTATTATGTTAATCGAGATAAGTCAGACAGAGAAAGACAAATACTGTATGATTTCATTCATAAGTGGAAGATAAAAACAACAACAACAAACAAACATATAGCTATAGAGATTAGATTAGTGGTTACCAGAGGGGGAGGGGGTGGGGAGGGTGAAAGGGGTAAAAGGGCACATATGTACGGTGACAGATGGTAATTAGTCTTTGGGTGGTGAACATGATGCAGTCTACACAGAAATCAAAATATAACGATGTACGCCTGAAATTTAAATAATGTTAAAACCAATGTTACCTCAATAAAAAAAATCCATTATGAAAGTAAAAAAGGATAGATAATAAGCTTTGCTTTGTCTAGACTTCAGCAGCTTTTATTCCACCATAATCAGTTAACCGATTAGGACTAATTTAAGCACACGCTAGCTGTAGTAACGAGTGATCTATTTCCAGCATCCTTCTAAGTCCCCCTCACTCAGCTACTGTCTCCTAACACATCTGGACCTACTCTTGGTAGGAAAAGAAAATGGAACAAACCCTTTCAGAAGCATTTTTCTTTGGCTGTGAACTCATTCCCTGCCTGGACAGTTATCATAGTAGCAGCCAACACAACTTTCTTTCATTCTGCATTTATTTGGTAAAATGTTTTGGCAGCTAATGCTCTCAGGGGCTATGTCTGTTTCAGAGTCCTACTACCAGCAAAACATGGCACATGGTATATGATTATTCTAAATTAATCTGGGTGTGAAACTTTTTGAGAATTTCATTATAAGCATTTAGAGCTCCATCATCTAATACAGGAGGCTCTAGCCATATGTGGCTGTTTACATTTAAATTAATTAAAATTAAATAAAATTTAAAATTCGGCTTATCAGTCACACTAGACACATTTCAAGTGCTCAATAGCCACATGTGTCCCGTGGTTACTGCTTTGGACAGCAGAGATACAGAACATATCCATCATCATAGTAAGTTCTATTGGACAATGCTGCTTTAGATAATTGGGAAAAAACATCTGGGGTTCCAAAAATACAATTTTGCATCACAAAATGGAAGAATGGCTTTTTGATTCATAGCCTCAATCCTAGAAAAGAGGTTCAGGGGAGCTGCAAGAAACCTTAGACCATCTGAGGTGAGCCATCTGCCTTACAGACCTACGGGAGGATGAGTTTGGGGTCCAGCTAGTGGCTCATCAAAAGTTCCTTAAGTAGTTACTGGCATGTATTTCATAACTTTATCTCATGCTTTTCCTCATAAAGGTGGCTTATAAATTGTTCATTAGTGTTTTAAAAGTTAATGCAATGTTAAAATAGTAAATTACTAGCTTATTATCCTTTTTCTCTCTGTCACCAGGTGCCTGCAAATTCTATATTCATGCTTCCTCCTTGTCCCTGCCATTTACTCTGGAATCTCTTGATAGATAGCTTCAGCCCTTACTATCACTAAAATCTCTCCACTGAGGTCATCAGTTACATCTTAGTCACTAAATCCAAGGGCCTTTTCTTATTTTATATTCTGTTGATTTGTATTCTATGTTTTAGTCTTTGAACGTTGAAGAATAATTGGCTGTACACTTCTCTATTCTCTTTTTTCCTTCAGCCTCACCTTCTGCTCCACTGTCCTCTCCTTCCTAGTCTCCCCCTCAGGTTTCTGTTCCTTCCCTCATCTCCTATATGGGGCCATTTAAGGACCTGTTGTTTTCCATATTATTGTTTTTCCTAAATTGTCTCCCTTGGAAAACTTACCTAATATCAGCACCTCATCATGTCTCCTGGTGACTGACTCCCCACCTGTAACTCTAACTCTGGTCTGGTGTGTTGTGAGCTTGGGTCCCATGGCCAGCGGTCCCACAGGAACCTCCAACTCACATGCTTAAAGTCCTAACTTGTTATCTTTCTCCTTCAGCCCTCCTTCCTCCTGTGCATCTTGTTTTTGTTAAAAACACAATAATTCCCTGAACTACCTAGAATTGAAGTCTTAGGACCATCAATGCCTCCTAACGATGACCAACCATGTCAGTTTGTCCAGCATTGAACAGTTTCCCAGGAGCAGGACTATTAGTGCTGAAACTGCAAGAGGCCCTGGTGAACCTGGGTTGGTTATCCTACTCACTATTCTTTCTTGCTCCCATATCTAATCAGCCAAGAATTTGCTCCACTTCTGGTTCCATGATATGTCTCCAATTTGTCTCTTTCTTTTATTTCACCCTAATTTAGCTCTATGTTATCTCATCAGGTCTCTTGTAATGGCCTTCTAATTGATCTCCCTATTTCCAGCCATCCTTCTGTCAGTCCATCCCAAGGTCCACTGATTGATAATCTTTCTATTACTCAGCTTAATCATGTCACTTCTTTACTCAAAAATATTCCCTGAGGACTTGGGGAGGGAACAGAAGGTAGATTGGTAGCAAAAGGCAGACCACTTCTTTGAAGAGTGAAGTAAAAGCAAATGTCTATGGAAGAACAGAGTTTTGTCTCTTTCTCTTGTGAGTCCAGAGGTCACAGGTACCAAGTCATCTATCTTGGAAATGACTTAGCCCTGCAGTCATCAGTGTGGGAATTTTGCCAGTGAAATACTCTATGCACACTACCTCCCCCTGCCACCGGCTCTGTGCTGCTTTGCTGGTGTTCTTCCCCCTCCCTTGTCATCAGCTCTTTGTGACCAGGGACCATTACTCCCAGACATTATTTTGCCTGGGGTACTATTTCTCTCTCTATGTATCAAGCGGCAGCAACAGAGAGAATCAATTTAAAAAACACAATTCCCCCCAAAAGAGCATACTCTCCCCTACTGCTTTGTGATGGCAAAACTCTTGGCCTGGCATTTAATGTCATTTGTGGCAGGCCTTAAACAACTTTTGCTGCCCTATCTCACTCTTCCCTCATTCAGACCACTGATGCTCCAGCCACTTTGAGTCACTCACTCTTCTCTGTGACCCTCCTCTGCCTCTCCACACTTGTGTGTGCACATGGCACCCTTTGCCTGTTCTCTCACTCCCATGTCTGCACATCCCAGCCTACCCATGGCTAAATCTCAGCTCATGTGGCATCTCCGCTGCCCATGCTATCTATGCCGTGGATAATAGGAACCATTTTCCCTTTTCACAGGGCCCACGGCCTCTTGAGAGCTGTTGAATTGTAAGACAACATAACGGCATATTGTGTTTTCCACCCAAAAGAGTTGAAAAAAGGCCTCATCTAAGCCCATTGCAGAGACACACATTTTACAAAAATAGCATAAATTTGCCATTTGCCTCCCAAGTCAGTTTGGCTCCTGTAATCATGTAATTAAAAGAATTAGGAGAGATTTCTGATCATTTCTCATCCAGAGGCATTGTGTTATCCTCTGGTTTTCCAAGATCTGCAATGCCACCAATATGTTCTGAAAAAGCAAGTTATTACAAGTTTATATTTCAGTAGAGCTGGTTGCTATCCAGCAAAGGCTGGAAAGAGTAATAGTTGCTTTAGAATGCAGCTGCTTTCCAGCCTTTCCTGGATAGGAACCAGCTAGTTCCAAGATGAACATCATTTTCATCTCTCTCCTTTAAATTTCCATAGTACTTTACCTGCATCTTTTATGGTGTTTCTCATTTTCTTATCTTGTGTATTCCACATTCTTCTGTCCACACATGTCTTCGACACTTTTTCTCAAACTCTCCTTTGAGTTTCTCCTCCTCTATTCACTGCTACGGTTGAAATTTCCAAGTGCTCCGTCCTGAGTCCTTACTTCGTCTCATTCCACACTTTTCTTTTTCAGCAATCTTACCCTCATCCATAACTTCAATTAATGTCTATAAATGACAACACGCAAATTGGTATCTTCATTCCAGACTCTTTTATGCTCAGACCTATATATCTTACTGCTTGCATGACATCTTCACTTGAATATCATATGGCATCTCAAATTTAGCAACTTTAATGCTTGACAGTTCCTTCAGGATTTACTGCTACACCAGTGGTCACACCTCAGCTAATGACACCACCATTTACCCAGTTTCTCACTCTAGAATCCTGAGACTCATCCTTTCTCAATCAAATTGTATGAAGTCCTGTACTCTATCACTTACAGTGTATCTTGAATCTGTATCTTCATCTCCACCGTCACTCTCATTATCTCCCCTTTGTTTGGAAAAGATTTCTTTGACTACTCAATATAAAGTAGACTTTCCACTTATATTTATTATAGGAATTTTACTTTTCCTTCATAGAATGTATCCTTATCTAGGCATATAGTTCCCAGTTGAGTATGAGTGTGTTTTCTCTTCATCATTGGTCTGCAAGCTCTGTGAACACAGGTCTTCTGTCTGCTTTGTTCACTTTTGTATTCCCAGCTCCAGCCCAGTGCTCACAATAAACATTTGTTGAATGAATGAATGAATGAATGAATGACTCTTACAGGAAATAGTCCCTGTTAGTATTGGCCTATTGCTGAATAGACTTTGCCTCAAAACCTTTGTGCCACAAATAATAACCATTAAAAATCTAATTGTCACATGCACAGAAAAATAATAATGTATTTATAAGGTTAATTGAGAATGACCATCTCTGCTTAATCACCTGTTTTGAACGGTTTTGTGCTTTAGGGTATCTTTTCCTTAGTTAAATAACATTTAATGAAATTCTTTATTAGAACAAAGTTCCTATTTGTTAACTATGATTTCCCACATTTTTATTCTCGTAAATTGGGAGATGATAGTTTAAAAAGACAGTTGGAATCCAGAAAAACTCACAAAAACAGAGCCTCATAAAATAGCGAGTTGTTTCTTGTTTTAAATTTTGTAGGGGAGGTGTATTCTTGCCCTTTGGCTTTCCTAGTATTTGGCTCAGAAGGGGCTGCCAATCATGAGCCCGTGCTCCTCCAGGTGGATGCAAGATTCAGTAGAAGCAAATAGATTCTTTTTCCCAGGAAAAAAAAATCTCGACCAAAGATATCTCTTCCTGGAAGGAGGTTGGAGGTGGCCATCCAATAACAATGCCCTTGAGAGATGGTCCATGCTTTCCGGCCACTGTCCTGATATTTCAGTTCTTCCTCTAATTCGGAGAACTATAAGGAACCATTTCAATATATAGCTTTTTCTTGCTAAAGCTAGGCAGAGTTAATTTCTGTTGTTTACAACCAAAGGGCCTAGCTGTTAATTGTATTGGCATTGGAGGATATACACAATATAAATCTCATAAATAAAATCACTACGTGTCCAGAGTTAATGACTAACTAAACACAGTCTTGCTTTCTTTTATTTAGAGGGGCTTGAACGAAAAATAAACTGGGATGAAGATTTTAGGAGAAAATAGCTAACATAACTAAAGGAGAAAAAACCTGTTTCTAATTACCTTCTTAATACCTGTTTAAAAGGATACAGACAGAATACGTATTCATTTTCATTTTTATTAGGTACTGTATTGTTTGTAAAGATTCATCAAAGAGTACTTGCCTTCAATGAACTTGAATCTAGTAGACTCGAAGCTTAGCTAAACACAAACAATTACAAGAAGGAGGAGGAAGAGCACTTTACTGATGTTCAATATTGTAGTGTTCACAGCAACAATGGGAGGTGGGTATTCTGATTCTCCATTTCATAGATGAAGATTATAAGGCTTAGAGAGTCTAAGTAACTTTTCTAAGCCCACAAAATTAGCCAATGATTCAAATATCGACCCATGCTTTGTCCATGTCACAATGAGATTTCCAAGCGCAATAAGTAGAAAAGTTGAAGAGTTAGGAGAGTGGAGAAAAAAAGAGAGATTTCTTCAACATCAGCAACTTAAGAAAGCTTCAAGAAGGAGCAGCTGAGCTTGGAGTTTGGGAAGGTTTTAAATTGCAAATTTAGAGAGAAAAGTAGACCCAGGTGGTGAGAAGAGTATGGACAAGTAGGAGTTTAAACAAAGATGAGTGAATAGTTGTTGTTTGGAGTGATGGGCATTTTAAGGGAAATAGAGAAAGTATCATAAGCTCAAATCTTGGCTGAGCACAAATACTGGAATAAAGAACTAATTCTTCTTTATTGCAAGCCTATCAGAGCCTCTGCTTGTACCTCTTCATCAACATTAAATTTGAAGCTACTTTATACACTCTACTGCATTTAAAATATCCATTAACCTAGAGTAGTCATGAACTTATTCCTACCATAACCCGTGCAAGCATGTTTGGTTCAGATAAAACTTGGTGTTGGCTTGTTCATTCATTTTCCATTCTTTAAACATATACAAATCACTTGCTATTTAGCAGACAGTCTAATAGTTCTCACGGATGTAATCATAAGATTCTCTATCTTCCAGGAGTTGGGGAGAGCGATATGCAAACCCACAACTCTAAGAGAATGTGATGAATGCTGAAATAAAATGTGGCATGAGTACTGTGGGAGCAACAAAAAGATTAGTTAGACAATCTTCTAATTATCTAGTCCAGATGGCCAAATGGCTCAAATTCATGACCCAAAATCACTTCTAAATATGAGCTGGACTTGTCCTCTTAAATTGAACCCTTAGCTATTGGTATTCCCCAGCATTTTGGCTAAAACATAGTGATGAACAGAAGAGTAGCATTCGATGAAGCTATCAAGGAATGCAGGTTGGGTAGAGTCTTGAAAACACATCTATGTGGTGCTTGTGTAAACAGTTCTATAAAATCCTGTTATCATGTGGGACTCAACCACTTAGATATGAATACTGCCTGAAGCTTTTGTTAGAAAAGAGTTCTGAGTTTCCCTATTATGGCACAACATGTGGCCTTGCTTTCAGCTTATGTTTCCTAATGCAGTTTCTACTGACAGTTCCAGTAAGTTGTAATTTATTCTTAATTCAAGTAGTTTGATTCCAGTCTCCTTCAGGTACTGGGGGGAATAGCAAATCCCACAGTTCACTTATCAACTCCTTAATAGATGTGGACATTGGTATGTTTATTTTAAACTCCCTATGCCTCAGTTTCCTGAATCTTTAAAATGGAGGTAATAACTCTCCCCTCACGGAGTTGTTAAATGTAATACTGCCTAAATAGTGCTTCGTTCCAAGCCTCACATATACTGATATTTGAATAAATATCAGGATGATGACAGACCGGCAGACCTCCACTGAAAAATTTCCCTCCAAATATCTGGTTCCGAGTCTCAACTAAGCCTGCAGCACCACTAGGTCATCTTTTCCTTATTCCATGCCATAGCGTCTCCCATTCTCAGAACATCTAAGTGTTCACGATTCCCCTCAAGTCCCCACTCAACCCCTATACCTCTCACTCTCAACAGACAACCTTGGCACCAGGCATGAGCTGTGCAAGCTTCTGGTCATTCCCAGCTGTAGACCACACCTGTGCCCACCTGTACCACTTCTTTCCAGGCTCAGAGGAGGAGGAACCCTTTCTCCTCAAGGCCAGCATCTCCGTTTATGTTTTTAATTCTGCTACCTCCTGATTTCCCTGGGGCTTAGCTCCTCAATTCTCTACATTTCTCTTTGTCTTTCTTATGGTGCTCTCATCCTCTAAACAAGCTAGGCTCTCCCCTTTTATATATCTATAACTGTCTTGTCTCAGTGTCTTATTGGGAAGGTGCCGATTGTATGTCACATGTTCATACACTCATATACATTCAATATGTACATGCATATATACATAAGTACATATATGTTCAGATAGATAGATTAGTGGGTGGGTGGATGAATGGATGGATAGATAGACAGATAGGTTTAGATAGATTTCTATCTACACTACTCTCTTCCTTGATCCTACGGCACACTCCAGTTAGTAGTTCCCTCTCTTCTTCCACTCTCAAGCCTACTCTAATCTGGCATCTATCCCTGTGGCTCCTCTGAAGATAGCTGTCATTCCATGACTTCCTAATTGACAAATTCAATGAAAACTTTTCAGTGCTCATCTTAACTGATTACATCTACTCTTATTGTTTAAAATTCTTCACAGATACGCAAGAGTTCCCAAGTTATATCACATAGCATAGTTAAATGATTAAGCATATAGACTTTGGCATCATAATGCCAGGGTTCAAATCCCAGATCTGCCACTTGATAGTTGTGGGATTTTAAGTGAGTTACTTAATTTCTCTGAGTTACCGCTTTCTCATCTGTATCAAGCAGATAATAATATAACTTACTCATGGAGTTATTGTATAGAATAAATGAGTTAATACAGATGAAGAATAGCATCTGGCACATGGTAAGTCCTAAGGAAATATTAGTTATTATTGTTCATTTACTCTTCCTTAAAAAAAGCTTACTCAAAGACATATGCTGTCATCTAGTTAATAGAGATACAACCAAAATAAAGAATTCTAGATGGGAGGCTAAGTATATATATATACATACACATACATATAAATACACATACATGTGTATTTTCTATTTTATACATGAAAACTAAAAATAAAACTGGAAAAAAGTTAGGTATAATATTTTTAACACAGTTATAAAATTTAAACATAGAAATAATTCTTGAAATAGAAAGTATATAATATCCTTCATTAAAAATTATTTAGGGGCCAACCTGGTGCCATAGTGGTTAAGTTCTCATGCCCTGCTTTGGTGGCCCGGGGTTTGCAGGTTCAGATCCCAGGTGTGGACCTACACATGGCTCATCAAGCCATGCTGTGGCAGTGTCCCACATGCAAACTGGAGGAAGATTGGCATAGATGTTGCCTCAGGCACAATCTTCCTCAAACAAAAAGAGGAAGATTGGCAACAGATGGTAGCTTAGGGCCAATATCTTTCACACACACACACACAAATTATTCAGGTTTAAATTCCAGATAATATGAACAAAAATTGGAAGTTCATGAAGTGGTGGCATAAGGGGAACTAAAAAGATTTTGAATTTCTCATCTCTCATGTTTGACAATAATTAGAAATAAATGGATCCAAATGTGAGTCTTAAAAAAATAAGGTGTTCTCCATCCATAAATGATCAAGAGGTACAGTCTTTCCCTAATCACAGTGTATTCCTTCCATCAATGAGATAAATCAATACGTATTTCTTCTCACATGCAGATATGTTTCCCAGATGTCTAATTGTGCTATCTTGGCCTTTCTTTTTGACAGTGTCCCCAAAACTTTACTGGCACAAAAGGATGAATAAATGAGCAATGTGGCATTTATTCAAGAAATTTAAAGGAGAGAGGAGTAGATTTACATCACACAGCGAACAATCTAATAAATCCCAGTTAAATACCATGCATCCGAACAGGAGTTTTCCTCTTTTTGAGCCTTTCTCCCCACTTAGAGCTCAGCTGCTCCTTCCTCGTCCTCTTTTCTGGTAAATTCAGTATGTATTTCCTGTAAATATCCTCTTCCTTTTTCCACATTGGGGAGTTCTCAAGGCTCACTTCAACCATTCAGTGGGCTTGCCAAGCGTCTTCTCAATAAGACTGTCTCCCTTCTATAGATAATCTAAGAATATATGTTTTTCATATCATTAATTTACATATACAGATGCATAAAATATATATGTATATGTATGAAAGATTGTTAGGAAAAACAGCACAGTGTTAGTGCTGGTTGTCTCTGGGTGGTAAGATTACACATTTTTTTCCATAATTTTCTGTAATTTCCAAATTTTCTGTGATGCATATATTATGTTTTTAATCATAAAAAGACATTAAAATTTAAAACAATTTCTACATACACTGGCCATGTCAAATCCCCATTTAGAAGATCCAGTGGTCCTCCGTTGCTTTTAGCATCAACTCAGATACTTAACACAAAAGCCTCCTCTTGCTTCATCTCCACCCTCTGTGACTTGTACTTCATACCCTGCTGATACCAAACAGGGGGGTTCCTGCACACACTGAGCTGGTTCGTGTCTCTGTCTTTGCTCACGTGGCAACCTCCACCTGGGATATGGGTTCCCTTCCCTTGGCTATTTCTGCCACCCTGAGCTCCTCAGAGCAGCCAGCAGCTCCCCAGGGAACCTCCCTGGAGCAGCCTTCCCTGGGGCCTAACTGCATTTTACCCCTGCAAATGAAATGATTTGTGCTCTTGTCTATACTCCCTCCAGACTACAAGCTCCCTTAGAACAGGAGCCATCTCTTACTCATCTTCAGATTAAGAGCTTCTAGAATGCTCTTTCAGCATAATACAAGTGGCAAAAATTGAACTAAACTCAATAGACACTGGTAAAAGAATTTTAGCCATCAGTGAATAAATGAGGTGGGAGAATTCTTAGCATAAAAGACTTTTTTTCTCTATTTTGTATATATTCAAGAAAATATTTTGCTTATTCAAATAGTTGGAGTGCCAAGCACCAAGGCCTGAAAATATGTCTTTTGAGAGATGAAACAGTTAATGCTAGTTGAAAATAATACCCCTGTGCTGTGTCTCTTTGGTGCAAGAGCTCCTGCCATTACCTCTATTAATGGCAAGCGTGGGGGAAAGCTGGGAAGAATGTAAGAAGTGAACTGACAGAATTTTAAACTTCTCTTCCTAGTGTGCTTCGGAGAATATTCTTAGCCAAAACTGCTGAGTACAGATAAAACTCTTTGCTGCTCTTTAAATCACCCTAATCTTGAAAGCAATTAACCGTGCTTTGATAATTGAATTGATTTTTCCTTCCTCATTGAGGAGGACTGACATCGACTGGGGAACTGAAGGAAAGTCTCTTGAATATCATTAAAAATTAGCTTTATTGAACAGCTTAGCATAAATTTCAAAAATTTTTTAAAGTGAACTTACAAAGCTAAGTAAAAAATTAAATGCAGTCAAGTGTGCTGCTACTACCTTATAATACGGGAGTTAAAAAGAAATGAGTAATTCTGGACTTTTTTTTTTTTTAAATAAAGGGAAAGTGTAGTTTTTTTTCCCCTACTTTCATGTATAAACTCAAAAGCAGATCAACTAATCTGGCTCAGACCTTCCTATAAGAGTTGCCTTTGGCTGAGACTAAGAAGGAAAAGTTTCAGCTGAACGGCAATTACTGCTGAATGTATTAGTATTGTTAGAATGGATGGTGCTTGTCAACCACATTACGGTAAAAATGCTTAACTATAGACATAGAAATGATATTGCTGCACTGGGCTCAAATGAGATGCCAGAGAAGCAATTGTTATTTTTGTAAAATTACAGGGATTACAGAGAACATGATGCTATAGATAGAATTTTGCATCCCTCCGAAATTCCTGTTGAAACCCAACCCCAAGGTGATGGTGTTAGGAAGTGAGGACTTTGTGAGGTGGTTAGGTTATGAAGGCAGAGTCCTCCTGATTGGGATTAGCGCCCTTATAAAAGAGAGCTCTCTTACCCCCTTCCACCATGTGAGGACACAATGAAGAGTCGGCAGTCTGCCCTCAGTAGAACTTGACCATGCTGGCATCCTAATCTTGGACTTCCAGCCTCTGCTGTTTATAAGTCACCCAACGTTTTGTTAGAGGAGCTCAAATGGACTAAGACACGTAGCTTGATGGAAAACTTTCCCACACCCAGGATGGCCAAGGCTGCATTCTTGGCAGAAATATTGCTTCTGAAAGAAGCTGCCACTCTTTGGGCCTATTTCTTATTCTCTGGGTTGCCTAAATCCACGCAGAGGGCATGTGTGGTATCCTGTAAACTGTACCCCTAGGCTGCTTTGGTTTCCTGTCTTTGTTTCCCTACAAAACCTTCTTCTGACATGGATTCAGATTTCCGAAAAGTAGGAAGATTAAATAGCCAGACTTCTTTTTCACAGAAACACATGATGATAATTCATTTTCATAACCACAGCCTTCAGGCACTGAGGAAACCATGAAATACTTCATTGATAGGCAGTAAATCAAGATTGTAGGGTGAGTTTTGGTGCTAAGGATAGTATTTGAATTTATTTTCTTTGAAAATTGGAAATCCTCAGTTGGTATAAAATTTCATTCATATTAGTCAACCAAGCAGATTCTCTGCACTTTTCTCTTCTCCATGAATCCTCTATATTATATCAATACTCAAACATTGAATATCTCTCCCATGTGAAAACAACTTTGCATTGACCTCACTTTTCCCTCCAGCTGCCATCCCATTTCTCTGCTTCCCATGAGAACTCTTCAAAAGAGGAGCAGTCAGGCTCCAGTAGTGAGCTGTGACTGGGGTAAGAAAATAAGTGCGTCTCAAGCCTGATGGACAGCATGGTCACAGAAGCAGATCAGGCAGCAAAAAGGACTAGACATACACACATTTACACACACAAACACACAAAACACACACACATACATGCGTAAGTGCATACACACCACACATTGGTGAATGGGATAGAGAAAGAATCGGATGGAAGTGGGATAACCAAGATGGTTTAATGACATGAAATCAGAGATTAAGAGGGAAAGGATGATCAATGCTGTCAAGGGCTGCAAAAAGACCAAGGTATATCAAACAGAGAAAAATCTTCTGAGTCTGTCCATTAGGAGATTACCAGTGACTCTATAAAGAAATCTTATTAGACTGAAGAAAGAAACATACACCAGATGGCTTAAATCATCTCAATAACTCCTCTCTTCCCATTATCTCTTAAATTTAATACAATCAGATCTTCCTCTTAATGTTCTCATCCAGGTTACCAGTGATGGCCACAGCACTAAATCCAATGGTCAATTTTCAGTCTTCATTGTACATCATCTGTGGCATTTGATAAAGTTGATCACTATCTCTTGAAACACTTTCTTCACTCGGCTTCCAAAATGTCACTGTCCTAGGTTTTCATCTTACCCCACTGACAACTCCTTTTCTGGTTCCTCCTCATACGTCTTTCCCTTAATGTAGGAATATCCCAGGGCTCAGGCCTTAGTCTTTTCTCTCTTCTCTTCTCTTCTCTTCCCCTCTCCTCTCTTCTCCTCTCTTCTCTTCTCTGCACTCAGTTTCATGGCTTCAAATTCTACCTATATGCTGACAACTCCCAAGTTTATGTTTCTAGCACAGACCACTCATGTGACTCTGGATTCACATATTCAACTACCTACTCGACATCTCCATTTGAATGATTTAGGCAACTCAAATTTAACATGTACGTAACGAACTTCCTCATAGTCCAATTCACCCATTATTGTCCACATTTCTCTTAATGCTAACTCTGCTCTTTCAGTTACTGAGTCCAGAAATCTTGACATGATTTTGGTTGCCTCTATTTCTTTCATACCCTGTATGGTGGTTTTAAAGTATGCCCACTAATTCTTGGATACTCCTGCCTTCAAATGGTGGAGCCTAATTTCTTTCTCCTTGAGTGTGAGGTGGACTTAGTGAATTGCCTCTAACAAAATAAAATGGAAGTGAAGGTGTGCAACTTTGAAGACTAGGTCATCAGCGGCACTGTGGCTTCCCCTCTGTTCCCTCTCTGTTCTCACTCTGGGTGTATTAGTCCACTTGAGCTTCCATAACAAAATACCATACAACTGAGTGGTGGTGTAAACAATAGAAATTTGTTTTTTCACAGTTCTGGAGGCTAGAAGTCCTGGATCAAAGTCCTACAAGGTTGGTTTCTGGTGAGAGCTCTCTTCCTGGATTGCAGACAGCTTCTTTCTCACTGTGTTCTCACATGGTGGAAAGAGAGAGAGAGAAGGAGAAAGCTCTTTGATGTTTCTTCTTACAAGGACAACAATTCTATTGGATCAGGGACCCACCATTATTACTTCATTTAACCTTAGTGATATCCATAAAAACTCTATCTCCAAATACAGTCACAGGGGAGGTTGGGGCTTGCACATATGAATTTTGTGGAGGGAGGGTCACAAACATTCAATCCACAACACTGGTGGAGTTAGTGGTCATGTCATAAAGACATTCAAGCAGCCTCTGAAAGGACCTTGTGCAAAGAACTGAGGGCTCCTGCCCACAGCCTGACGTGAGTGAGCCGTCTTAGAAGCAGGTCGTTCAGCATTCAGATAACAGCAGCCCCTGAAAACAGCCTGATTGCAATCTAATGAGTGACCCTGAGCCAGAAGTACGCAGCCAAGCTGCTCCCAGATTCCTGACCCACAAAATCTGTCAGTTAATAAACGTTTGTTGTTGGAATCCACTAAGTTTTGGGCTAAATTTTTATGAAGCAATAGATAACTACTACACCCCACATCCAATCCATCAGCAAAGTTGATTGGCTCTTCCTTCAAAATATATCCAGAATCTGACTACCCCTATTGTTACTACCTAAATACAAGCCATCATTATATCTTACTTGGGTTTTTGCAATGTCCTCTTAATTGGTTTCCCGAATTCTACCCTTGCCTGTTATAATCTGTTCTCAGTATAGCAATCAAAATGATCCTGTTAAAATATGTCACATATGTCACTTTTCTGCTCAAAACTCTCACATTCAAAGCTGAAATTCCCCTTTCCTCACCTCCTCGTGCTTTTACCTCATCCTCTCTGTTCCTGCTGCCCTGACTTCCTTATCTTTCCTGGACCATGCCAGGCACCCTCTGACCCCAGGGCCTTTGACTTGCTATTCCTCTTGCCTGGAACATGCTTCCTCTAGATGTCCTTGTGGCTTACCCTCTCTTTTTCAAATACTTACTTAAATATTAATTTCCTATTCTTTATTCTCCTTCCCTGCTTCCGTAGCTCTTATCACCTAATATATTCTATAATTTGCTCTTTTGTTTGTTTTTTTCTGAACATCCCCAAATAGAATGTTCGCTCCATGGATGCAGGGATTTTGTCTGTTTTATTCACTCCTGTATCCTCAGTACTGAGCAGTGTGCCTGGCACAGATAATGTGTCCATTAAATATTTGTTGAAAGAATGAATGAATAAATGAGATAAGTAGGCAACACAATTTTTATTTTTTTAAGGATGAAAAATAAACCTGCTAAAAGTCACACATCTATGTTGTGGCATTGCCAAATAGGAAGCTTGACTTCAGTGTTCATTTCATTACAAAGCATTGAAGGGCCCATTTATGTTGTTGTGTGTGTGTGTGTTTTTTTTTCATAAGAAGTATAATTGGAAGAAAAATCTTATTCTCCTTTGTTCTTTTCCATATGAAGACTGGGGAAAATGGCCGTACTATCAAAAATCTGAATGATTCCTCACATGGCAGTGACTTTCTCATTGCTGGAGGTACCAAGAGCAGAAGTTGAACACCTACTAACTGATGATAATGTAGAGGGGATTGATGCACCACCTGAGGGCGAACCATGAGACTGACCCTTGGTCCTTTCTAATGCTGGGATAATGTACCAGCAATCAACAAGGAGTCATTGCACAGACATTGATTTCCAGCTCTGTGAAGAAAAAGAATGAGCCAAAGTGAGAGTCAAAAGGCAGTCCTCTATTGTTAAATGTCAATGCTACCAAAAGCCATCTATAGACTCAGTACAATCCCTGCCAAAATTCCAATGGCAGTTTTTACAGAAGTAGAAAAAACAATCCCAAAATTTATATGCAACCACAGAAGATCCCAAACAGCCAAAACAATCCTGAGAAAGAAGAACAAAGTGAGAGGCGTCACACTTCTTGATTTCAAACTCTATTACAAAGCTATAGCAATCAAAACAGTGTGGTGTCAGCATAAAAACAGACACACAGACCAACGGAACCAAATTGAGAGCCTAGAAATAAACCCATGCTTATGTGGTCAAATGATATTTAACAAGGGAGCCAAGAACATTCAATGGAGAAAAGACAGTCTCTTCAAAAAATATTGCTGGAAAAACTGGATATTCATGTGTAAAAGAATGAAACTAGACCTCTACCTTACACCAATTGCAAAAATTAACAAGAAATGGATTAAAGACTTAAATGTAAGACCTGAAACCATAAAATTCCTAGAAGGAAACATAGAGAAGAAGACCCTTGACATGAGTCTTGGCAGTGATCTTTTGGATATGACACATATAACAGAAGCAGCAAAATAAAAAATAAACTAGTGGGAGGGACTACATCAAACTAAAAACTTCTGCATGGCAAAAGAAACAATCACAAAGTGAAAAGACAACTACAGAATGGGAGAAAATATTTGCAAACCATATATCTATAAGGGATTAATATCCAAAATATATAAAGAACTCATACAACTCAGTAGCAAAAAAAAAAAAAAAAAAAAAAATCCCCACAAATAATCCAATTGAAAAATGAGCAAAGGATCTGATAAACATTTTTCCAAAGAAGATATCTTTTTTTTTAATTTTTATTTTTTTCGGATGTACATCGTATTTCAAATTCTGTATATGGACATCATGTTCGCCACCTGAACACTAATTATAGTGCATCCCCTCACATGTGACCCTAATCACCCCTTTTGCCCTCCCCCCTCCCCCCTTCCCCAATGGTAACCACCAGTCCAATCTCCAATGCTATGTGTTTTTTTTTTTGTCGTTTTTATCTTCTACTTATGAGTGAGATCATATGGTATTTGACTTTCTCCCTCTGACTTATTTCACTCAGCATAATACCCTCAAGGTCCATCCATGTTGTCACAAATGGCCGGATTTCGTCATTTCTTATGGCTGAGTAGTAGTCCATCGGTATAAATACCACATCTTCTTTATCCATTCGTCCCTTGATGGGCACCTAGGTTGCTTCCAAGTCTTGGCTATTGTGTATAATGCCACAATGAACATAGGGGTGCAAGTATCTTTATGCCTTTGTGTTTTCAAGTTCTTTGGATAAATACCCAGCAGTGGAATAGCTGGATCATATGGTAGATCTATCCTTAATTTTCTGAGGATACTCCAAACTGCTTTCCATAGTGGCTGCACCAGTTTGCACTGCCACCAGCAGTGAACAAGGGTTCCCTTCTCTCCACACCCTCTCCAACATTTGTTGTTTCCTGTCTTGTTAAGTATAGCCATTCTGACCGGAGTGAGGTGTTACCTCATTGTAGTTTTGATTTGCATTTCCCTGATAGCTAATGATGTTGAGCATCTTTTCATGTACTTGTTGGCCATCTGTATGTCTTCTTTGGAGAAATCTCTGTTCAGATCTTTTGCCCATTTTCTAATTGGATTGTTGGTTTTTTTGTTGTTGAGCTGTATTAGTTCTTTGTATATTTTGGATATTAACCCCTTATCTGATATGTGGTTTGCAAATATCTTCTCCCAATTGTTAGGTTGTCTTTTCGTTTTGTTGATGGTTTCCTTTGCTGTGCAGAAGCTTTTTAGTTTGATGTAGTCCCATTTGTTCATTTTTTCTTTTGTTTTCCTTGCCCGGTCAGACATGGGACTTGAAAATATGCTGCTCAGATCAATGTCATAGAGAGTACTGCCTATGTTTTCTTCTAGAAGTCTCATGGTTTCGGGTCTTACATTCAAGTCTTTAATCCATTTTGAGTTGATTTTTGTGCATGGTGTAAGGGAATGGTCTACTTTCATTCTTTTGCATGTGGCTGTCCAGTTTTCCCATCACCATTTATTGAAGAGACTCTCCTTTCTCCATTGTATGCTCTTGGCTCTCTTGTCAAATATTAGCTGTCCATAAGCATGTGGGTTTCCTTCTGGGCTCTCAATTTTGTTCCATTGATCTGTGTGTCTGTTTTTGTGCCAGTACCATGCTGTTTTGGTTACTATGGCTTTGTAGTATAATTTGAAATCGGGGAGTGTGATACCTCCAGCTTTGTTATTTTTTCTCAGGAATCCTTTGGCTATTTGGGGTCCTTTGTTGTTCCATATAAATTTTAGGATTCTTTGTGCTATTTCTGTAAAAAATGTCGTTGGAACTTTGATAGGGATTGCGTTGAATCTATAGATTGCTTTAGGAAGTATGGACATTTTAACAATGTTAATTCTTCCAATCCAAGAGCACGGAATATCTTCCCGTTTCAAAGAAGATATCTGAATGGCCAACAAGTACATGAAAAAATGCTCAACATCACTAATCATTGGGAAAACTCAAATCAAAACCACAATGAGACATCATCTCACACCTGTTAGAATGGTCATGATCAAAATGACATAAGATAGCAAATGCTGGTGAGAAAGTGGAGAAAAGGGAACATTTGTGCACTATTGCTGGGATTGTAAATTGCTGCAGCCACTATGGAAAACAGTATGGAGGATCCTCAAAAAATTAAAAATAGAGCTACCATATGATCCAGCAATTCCACTTCTGGGAATATAGTCAAAGAAAACAAAAACACTGTGTTGAAGAGCTATCTGCACTGATGTGTTCACAGCAGCATTATGTACAATAGCCAAGACATGGAAACAACCTAAGTGTTCATCAGTGGATGAATGCATAAGAAAGCTGTTGTATATATGTACAATGGAATATTATTCAGCCATAAAAAAACAAGGAAATCCTGCTATTTGCCACAACGTGGATGGACCTAGAGGGCATTATGCTACGTAAAATAAGTTGGACAGAGAAAGACAAATACCGTATGATCTCACTTATATGTAGAATCTAAAAAAGAAACAAAAACAAGAAACCCCCCAAACTCATAGAAAAATAGATCAGACTTGTGGTTACTGGAAGTGGAGGGTGAGAGGAAGAGAAATTAAAGGAAGGTGGTCAAAGGTACAAACTTCCAGGTATAGGATAGATAAGCTCTGGGGCTGTAATGTACAGCATGGTGACGATAGTTAACACGGCTGTGTGAGATAAAGGGAAGTTGTTAGGAATGTAGAGCCTAAGGGTTCTCAGCACAGGGAGAAAAACATTTTTTCTTTTTCTTCTTTTTGTATCTATATGAGATGATGGGTATTAAGTAAATTTATTGGGATAATCATTTCATGATATATGTAAATCAAACCCTTATGCTGTACACTTTAAACTTATACAGTGACATATGTCAAATATATCTCAATAAAACTGGGGAAAAAAGTTATTCCTCAGCTGTCCACGAGGGTGCTCGTGGCACTGAGGAGGCAGACTCTTTGTCTGGGGTGTGCAGGGGGACACTGGGCTTGCTTTTGACATTTTAAACTTAAAGAACATCCAAGTGGATACATCCTGAGGCATGATTTGAAATGCCCACCCCTTTCCTCTAGGACTGGGAGAGGATAGAGAGGCGACCCAGGAGGACGTCCCTCAGCACAGTTTAATACGAGCACCATCTGTGTCAAGAGGGTTGCTTCTATAGGGACATCAAATTTGGCGAAAATTTCTGATCAAACACTCTAGGGGCCACATTCAAACCGCTCTGGGTATTGCCAACAGGAAAGTAGAATTGGTTCTTCAATTTGTGATCAGGAATGGAGACAAGAAGCAAGAAGACTTGACCAGGTTATTTTGTTAGAGGAAAGAAGTATCCTGAAGCGATACCATTAACCAAGACTGGCTGCTGCTGAGGTAGAGGGGAGTGCGACAGCTTAGCTCCTGGAATGGATCAGTCAGATACCAAGGGTTAATTATTCCACTCCTGGCCCGGACGGCAGGTGGGCAGGAATGGCTCAGGATTCAGGTTCACGCAGATGGGAAAGTATGTCATGGAATTTCAGTCCTGAGAACCCTGCCCCTCACCAAAGGGTGTGCCTGGGCTATCTGATTTGAAAATCAAATGGAATTCAGCTCCCCTCCCTAAGCACCCTATCAGAGAACGCTACTTTATTCATTCTGCTTTTCATAACAATGGGCGGTGTCAAAGTGAATGATGTTGAAGTGGTTATTGGAAAAGTGCCATGTAGTACATTTGTGTGGTATTGGTAAAATGTAAATCAAGTCAACTTCATTAGAGTGCTCAGTAGTTTCAAATCAGGCCAGAGTCCTTTCCTGGGCTCAGTTCCCAGCTGGAGGAGGAGTTTCCCCTGCACGGCTGTCCCTGCTACTCATTGTTTGAGGCAGAGATGGCATTTGAATATAGATTTGAATATATTGAGAAACTTACAAATAATCTCAGTACACATTTGATGTCAGTTTTTCCACATTAGGAAATAAACTTTGTTCATTCAATGGACTTTGATAAGAATATAAACTCTTGGAGAAGGGGGTACTATGGAAACACAAGAGGTCTCTACTGTGCGCATCAATTAAGGTTGTGCAGCCACGGCCTAGGGTTTCAGTCAGGTGGAGGAGTAAGCCCTGGGTCAGGCAGCATTCTACAGAGGGAGACAGAGCCGAGCTTCTACTCTGCAGGAGCCACACAGCTTGATGAGAGCAGTCCATCTGAGGAGCAGTTGGGGCCAGTGTTGTCAGGCTCCAGGGGGGGCTACAACTTGGTTAAAAAAAAGTATATCTCCAGTTTGACTGACAACATGGCCAGAGAAGCAGCTCAGGCCAGTAGCTTGGGACACACACATGTACACACACACACAAGCACAACATAGGAACTTTGCATGGGACTGAGAAGGAATACGATAAAGGTAGAATACTAAGATGGTTTAATGACGTGAAGGTCAACCCTTAAAAGGGAAAAGATGGTCAACGGTGTCAAGGGCTGCAAAAAGATCAAGGTGTATCAAACCTTAAAAAGAAAAACACCTTGAATTTGTCAGTGAGGAGATCATCAGTGACTCAAAAATGTGGGTTGGCCAACAAGCTAACAATTTTGTACGGCCCACAAGCTAACAGTGGTTTTTACATTTAAAGTATAAGATATTCAGTAATGATAAGAGCTGCTGGAAGAGTTCAGGGCATTGCCTCTTGGCCTAAAGCTTAAAATGTTTACTATCTGGCCCTTGACAGAAAAAAGTTTGCTTATCCTTGCTCTAAAAAGATATACTAGTAGAGTGAAGAGGGAAAGTGAAGAAACATATACCAGGGGTCTTTCATCATCTCAATAACAGAGGGGACCTAGCTTGCTCCTCTCACTACTCAGAGTGAGGAAGATGGGAATGGGATGTGGGCTTCTGTACCTGGGCTGCACACGAGAATCTCCGGAGGAGCTTTAAGACATGCAGTTGCCTTGGTCCTGACCTCCAGATATTCTGCTTTAATAATTGCCCTTGAATGGGGCCTGGGACTGGTATTTCTTAAAGGCAGACAGGGTTGAGTAGAAAAGTGTTCTACTCCTATTGGGAAGTCAAGAGAAATCATCTGGAGTTGAATGGGAGGATTTTAGAGCAAGGTCAGCTGACAGTAGATTAGGACGTTTTAATGGATTCAATCAAGACAGTTTTATTACTTTCTCCACCAACAAGGTAGTGGCAAGGAGGGAAGTCAGCCAGTCAGTCAACAAATATTTATTAAGTGCCTGTATTTATTGTGTAGGGCAAAGCAGAAGGACAAGGGGGTGATATATTTTGGGGTGCTAGTGAAGACACTCTAAATGGTTAATTGTGTGATTCACAGTACGACAAGAGACAAGGGAGATTGGGAAGAGATGGACCAATGCTGAGTGGATGAACAGACAGATGGATAGATGGATGGATGGGGGATTCAGCAGGGCTGAAGGACTGGAGGTGACTGAGAGGGGAAGAGCAGATGCAGTACATGTCAGGAAATAAGAAAAACGTAAGGGTGCTGTGATAACAGAGAGCATTCTGATTACCCCTCAGTACAGAGCAGGTTCAGGTCATGATGATATCCCCAATCGCAAGCCTTTAGTTTAATTTTTAAAATACTTGATTTAAAAAGTTTTTCTGTTTGTCTTTAGTTACTGACATTGTGATAGCAGTTTCCGTATGATTTTTCATGGCCATTGTGTTTATTCTCTGTGTCAGTCTATACAGCTTCTGTGGACAACCTAACTATCATTTTATGTTATGACTTTTGGATGAAAATACGTCCCACTCAAATGATAAATAAATGTTTAGAATACACTTGTAATGTATTTGTAAATTCGGACTTTCTTTCTACATACAAAAACATAGATTTTCAAGGATTTAGAGAAGACCCTCCCAAGTATTAAGAAATCCTCCAATAGCCATAAGCACAGCTCTTTACAGAGTGTTCCCCATCATGGAGCCGCTGGTGGAGAGAGCAGCTACATGCTGGGGCGATGCAGGGTTCGCACCATAGGCGGAATTTACCATTTCTAGTAAAATTAAGTCTTTTCATTCACAGCCTGCTTTCTTTTAGGTCTTGATGACCTCTGAGAATGATCAGTCACGTGGTTAAAACAGGTGTTCAGTTTTTCTTGCTGAAGATGGTGAACTGGGTAAATTTGGAAACAATCACATCCAGAAAAACTAATAGGTGCCTATGGTTTTGTTACTTGCTCACTTCTTTTCTTGGAGGAAAAAAAAGAAGCATTTCTAGTCTATTTTTTTAATTACAAAAAAATGCGTGCTCATTATAATAGGTCAAACAATGCAGAGGCTTGTGAAGCAAAAAGTCATTCATCCAGTCTCGTCTTTCAGAGCTCCCCCACGAGGCAGCCAGTGTGAACAATTTGCCTGTGTACTTGCACACTCTCTCCCGAGAAAGGCTCATTCAGTCCAACTTTGCTTCCTTTAAAGGTGCTCAAGAACAGGTGATGACTTGATTTCAGATTCCAGAAGAGAGAACCGAGCCCTTGTTGCGGGATCAGCCATGCAGACTAGCCGCAGTGCAGTCTGGAGCCGCCTGTCTATGTTTCACCAGCTCCACCACTTACTGGGAAACCTGGGCAAATGATTCAGCTTTTCTTGGCCTCAGTTGACTCGTGTAAGTGGGGATATGAAAGTGTCATATGAAGATTATTACACTGATTAAGAGCTTAATGCTGTATAGCGTTCATGGCACTTAGTAGGCACTCCATAATAATATTATCTCTCTGCTAGGAATGAAAGAATGATTGTTTGGTAACTGGGGATCTGAGGATATAGAAACTGTGCCAGTGTCAACACAGTTATAAAAAGACTCCATTTGTTTAGGCTTGGTGTTATACAGCGAAAAACACTTCACAATCCAGATATAATTATCTTATAAGGATATAATTCAATATGAATTCCTTTTTGTTTTTCAGGAGTGATAAGGAACATCAATAAAATTATAGGCGTGAGTTTTTAAACAACTTTAAGAATAATCACATATTATAAAAGTCACCCATTTTAAGTGTACAATTAAATGATTTTTAGTAAATTTATTGAATTGTGCAACTGTCATCACAATCCAGTTTTAGAACATTTCTGTCACCCTAATAAGATCCCTCATGTTCAGTTCCAGTCAACCCCAGTTCCTATTCCAGCTCCAGGCACCACTAATCTGCTTTCTGTCTCTATGACTTGGTGTTTTCTGGACATTTCATATAAATGGAATCATACAATATATACTTTTGTGTCTGGCTTCTTTCAGTTAACTTGTTTTTGAGCATGTTGGAGCATGTATCAGTATTTTGTTCCTTTGTAATGATGAACAGTGTTTCACTGTATGGATATGCACGTGTTGTTTATCCATCCATCAACTGATGGCCATTTGGGTTGGATCCACTTTCTGGCTGTTACAAATAATGCTACTATGAACATTTGTGTACAATTTTTCAGAGGACATATGTTTCTGTTTCTCTTAGGAAACAGGAATTCCTAGGAATGAAATTGCTGGTTGTAATAATACACTTATACTTAACTTTTTAAGAAGCTGCTAAACTGTTTTCCTAAATGACTGTACCATTTTACATTCCCACCTGTAATATATGAGAGTTCTATAGACAAAATTTGAAAAGGCTAAAACAGAAATAGGACCTAAAAATTCACAAATTTAGATGTTGAATTTCCCTTCTCTGACATTTATTATCTTCTACATCTCCCTCTTAGAGGAAGTGGAGGGGGCAGTCCTGTTCCTGCCGCCCTGGATGCTCACCTCCCACAGTTGGCTCCTTGTTTGGAAGGGGCTTCTCTCATCTTCTCTAGTCCTGCTGAGTTAGGGCAAGAAACCCTGTGCTCCTCCACTCCTAGCAACCCTAAGAGACTACATGAAGAAAAAAGAACATTTAACAAATGGAAATTCACTCTTTCGGGATGGCAAGAGAAGGGTTAACGCAGTTTCTAACTATTATTGACTACAAGATCTGCAAATGATTGCATAAAATTTCTAAAATATGCCTGCAAGCTTCTATTATTGATGTGGTGCCCCCAGGGGTGCACATATGGGTTTAAGTGTCTAAACTGTTTTATTAATTAAATTGCTATAATTTACCTCTCCCATGTTAGCATTTACAGTTTATGAAACAGCCCTGTAATTAGAAAATGACGTACTAGTATTTCTTGTTTACTTTGTGGGTGAAATATTATATATATATATACTTATACATATTTACACACACACACACACACAGTATTTTCCCAGGCTAACCCTCTCAGGCTACTTTATTTCTAGTCCAATTAATAGGCAACCTCCAGTGGTGCATTAAATTGCCTTTTAGGGGGAGGGGGAGATAGCTGGGAAGTCCATTGTTCCTACTGAGGTGTGTGATGGCATCCGTGAATGTTTGTTTATTTGTTTTCCCTCCGTAGACAGGAAATTGGAATCATAAGATTTTATTGTAAAAAATCTGTCTAAAACAGCCCTGAGATACCTAGCACATTCTAAAATTGTAGCGCTATTTTAATTGTACTGTGTCTTATAATCTTCGCTCACCATTTTGAAGGTATATCTAGGAAGATATAATATATGTAGCCCATGCTATATAGACAGTAATGTTGTTGTTGGAGCACCTTCTGTTAACCTTTACTTTATATGTATTTATTCATCCCATCTACAAACACATACACTGGTGCTGAATCCAATGTCATATATATCTTTATCAATTTTCTCAATTGTGGGCTATATCTGACTTTTTTTTTAAGTGAGACTTTATTTGAAAGATCAGATTTACTTTTTGTAACAAGGAGTCTTACATTTTTTTACATCTCTGCCAATCTTCCTCCACTTTGTGTGTGGGATGCCTCCACAGCACGGCTGAAGGGTGGAGTAGGTCCACACTCTGTGTGTCTGAACCCGTGAACCTGGGCCACTGACATGGAGTGCATGGAACTTTAACCATTCAGCCAACGGGGCCAGTTGCTATATCTGACTTTTAAGAATGTCAGATTACGATGTCTAATTCAAGCATATCAAAGGATTATTGAACCTTATATGAGAAGACTTTTAGGAATTATATACTCACACTTTTCATATTTTTGTAACATTTCTGGGTTCTGTATGAATCAATCATCATTGCAATTTCAAGTCTCTTTTAAATGGAGGTAGAGTATAATTTTAAAAGTCTCTATCTCTCAGAGATATTAGGGGTAAAATAAACTAATAACCTTTAAGATATTTTAACATAGGGAAAAAAGGTTTTCTATATGTACAAAATATTAATTTGGTCAATAATATAACACTGCAGAGATTTATGAGTAAAAGTTGCTCTGCTTTCATTGATGAGTGATATGGTCTGATTGCAGAGGGTTAGAACAAATTAGGGGTGGGATAGAGCAAAAGAGAAGTAGATCACGTAGAACTTAGCATAGGACTATATGCAGAAGGTGCTTTACTCAGTTTCACTCATCCACTTAGCAAATATTTATCAAGAACCTATGTAATATTCTGTAATATAAGACACATGAAAGTGAATATAAAGATTTTTAAGACAGTTCCTGACCTCAAGAAGCCCACAGTGAAGTAAGGGGAATGCTCTGTTCACAGGTAATTATGCAGAATGTGCGAAATGTCAGAAAGTGGCATTCAGAGAAAACAATAGAGTTTCAGAAAATACAGGAAGCTCTTCTGATTGTGGTGATTAGGAAAGGCTTCTTGGGAAAGATAGTATTAGAGTTGAATTTTGACAAACGGGGAAAATTTCAATAGCTGGGTGGGTTTCAAGCATAGGTAATTCTAGCAGGAGGAAGGGCATGAATAAAGGGGTAGAGGTTGGAAAGCCCAAGATGTGTGACGATCATGTACATGGACTTAAGTTTCCTTCCGTGCACACTTGAAATACAGAGAATATTCTTTTGATTGTAATTGTTCTTTAAAAGTCTTTTGAGATTAAGCAAGGTTCTAGCGGGAATAGGCTCAGTGCCCGTGTTGGCTTTTCTGATTTCATATTCAAAAAGTCATGGATGATGCCATCAGCTTAACCACTCGTCTTGTAATTGCGTGACGTGGGTAATTAAGTTGAAACAGTGAGAATGCCTCACAGAATCACTAGCCAACACTGCTGACGGATGTGTGCAGAGTGAAGAAAAGAAGGCGCGGTCGAACAGTGGAAAAGCCCAGTGTTTATAGTAAGTCAGCTTTAAACATGAAAAGTGAAGCATTTAACTCTTTAAAAATAGTTTTAGTAAATTAAAAATGCAAGAATCATAACAGCAAGTAATAATAAGCTAACTTCTGTGGAAAAACGTGGGAATTATGCATATCTTTATCTTTGCTCATGATACGCAAAAAGAAAAGTTGGAAAGAAAAACAAAACTAGTAACAGTAGTTATCAGTGTGCGCACGCATATGTGTGTATGCAGGAGTGCGAACTTGCACAAAGGACTGTACACGTACGTAAATAATTGAATGGCATACGAATCACCTGGGGATGCCGGGAAAATGTAGGTTCTGATTCATTCGGTCTGGCGTAGGGCCTGAGATTCTGCATTTCTGACAAGCTCCCAGGTGACACCCAGGCTGCTGGTCTGTGGACCACACTCGTGTAGAAAGGGTCCACACAATCAGGGAAATTTGATCCTGACCTTAGTATTGGATGATACGAAGGGATTAATATTCCTTTCATTGTTGTGATAATGGCACTGCGCTTCTAGATAACCCTCAAAGATGCTCAGTGAAGGTAAGAAGACATGAGTCTGGGAATTGCTTTAAAATGCTCTGGAAACAGGAGAAGCAAACAGAAACAGACAGATAGATGACGCAAGTGTGGCAAAATCTTGATAATTACTAGTTGTGGGTTCTGGTTGTATTGGGGTTCATTACACTATTCTCTTTATTCATGTAGGTTTGAAACATTTCATAATAAAAATTTGTTTAAATGGTCTTGAATTTGTTTCCGCTCCACAAAAATACCCCTCCTTGAGGTTCTCAATGATCCCCACTCACAAAATTCAGATTAAAACTCTTCTCTTCATCTTACTTGACTTTCAAGAAGCCTTTGAAGCATTTGACCACTTCCACTTCCACAGAACTCTTTCCCCTTGGTTTGCTGACACTATGTCTCTCCATATTTCTCTGCTGCTTGCTCCCTCTCAGTTTTGTTGCCAGCACCTTTTTCTCTATCTGTCCTCCAAATGTGGGAGCTCTTGGGCTCCACCCTTGGCTCCATGTTCTTCTCACTCTACTCTCTCTTCCTGAGTGATCACATTGAGCTCAGTTACCACCTACTCTCTGATGACTCCCCAATGTCCCATATGTCTTTACTCCAGACTTCCAATCAGCTCCTGACTCACATATCCAACTCTGTGATCAAAACACCATTTATACACTCCTGAAATTCAAAATTTCCAAAATGGAACCAAAGATCTTTCTCCCAACCTGGTTTTCTTTCATCATCTCTATTTTTGTGAATGACACTGCCTTCTACTCAGATGCTCATTCCAGAACTCATGGGGTCATCCTCTATATTTTCTTCATCCCCCCCTTAGCCTATCAGTCACCATATCCGGTCAATTTTTCTTCCAAAATACTTTTAAAACCTATCTACCTCTGTTGATCTCCACTGCCACCACTGTCCCTCACTTGTACCAACTACTAAAAAAGCCCCTAACCCATCTCTATAAATTGTGTGGACTCCCACCCTCCCACCCCTCAGTCCATTCTCCACTTGGTAACCAGAATGATCCTGTAGAAATGTAAAGATTAAACATTCTTCTGCTTAAAACTCTTCAGTGGCTCCTCTTCAACTCCAATGCCTAAAGTCCCTGTGATAGCTCAGAAGACCCTGTGCGACCTGTCTGCACCGCCTTAAACTATTAGACCATTCTACCTCACCTTATATCAGCCTCCCCATGTATAGTACATTCTTGCCAGAGTGGCCATGTTTCTAACTCCTATTCCTCTGGATTTCAGCTTAAACAACCCTTCATCAGAGAAGCTTTATTTGACCTCCAAAAAGGTAAAGTCCCCCTGTAGAGTACTTCCATGGTCCACTGTAGTTTTCCTTCATAACATTTAAAACAAATGCAAGCAATGTATTATTGATGTAATTATTGGTTTATTGCCAGTCTCCTGCTTTAGAATGAAATCTCCAGGTCTTAATTCAGTGCCTATTTCCTGACATATAATATTTACTCAGTTGATAATCTATCCCATTAGATAGAGACTCTATCAGAACATGGCTCATAGTAGGTGTGCAGTAAATTGTTATATTCTCATTGAATGTTGTTGATGTGCAAATTAAACACTGGGAACTGAATATGAATGTTAACATTAAATTCTCCTAAATGCCTCCTATGAAAACCAAACAGAGCAGTGATAAACTGTTAGGCCTTTATTTTGACAATTTGCTACCCTTATTCTCATCCCTGGAGCCCAACCCCTTCCCTTTAGAATTCATAGCATTCTTGTTGCCTCCACTGCTGACACTTCTTCATCAGAAGTGAGCTGGAGAGATTTGGAGAGTGTAGACTTTTTATTGTCGTTGTTGCTTTTCTGAATAAAGGCTGTTCACTAGAAGCCAGAAGTCAGATCTTCTGGCATGGAAATCTAAGAGAATGTTTGAGTGTCATTTCGGAGTAAATAACTTTCTTTCCTACCATTAAACCTAGACCATTTCAGTGTACGTTAGTCACTCCTCCTCATTTCCCCATCTTAGTAAAATGGGAACTGAGTCACCGAGTATTTAAACAACAGTGACCAGCATACAGGCTTATTTCCAGTTTCACAGCCCTCAGCCCCAAGATGTTAGGTTAGTCAGATGTCAGCTTCCCAATCCTGGTTTTGCAAACTCAAAGCAAGATGAGAGTTTATTCACTTAACTGCCAGAATGGCAAAAGTGTGGAAAAACCAGTTTTAGAAAGGTGGATGGAAGCAGACTGCCAAAAAAATTAAAAGTGCACCTTCCTACATCTGGCAAGCATCACCCTGGACTAGCGCTGCGGGCTCATGACTCCACCAGGTGTGGTGGATGCACATGGACCAGGCAAGCAGGTTTGCCAGTTCCTACTTTGGCAACCCATTTCAAACATGGCAGACATCTCCAAGTGGTAAAACCCTAGGACCCTTCAGGGTTCCTACGTGCCTCGTGGAGAATGGCAGGAAGTTCAACAAATACATCTTATGTTAAACTGCAGTTAGGCAATTTTGGCTCCTGTGTCCTATTAAGGAAGTTATGCACTTGAGGGAAATAGACCCACAAGATCTCTTTACTGGTGGAACTTAAAAATGTATCTTTTTCCTCCTGGTTCTATTTGTGGATGGTGCTACTGGGTTAGTTAATAAAACACAATGGCCTTCCATCTCTGGGGCTAGGATTAATGTATGCCTCCTATTTCTCCAAGAGACACTGCAGGCTGGGTTCTTGGCCCTTGGTCCTTCATGTAGACATTAATTATGCAAATGTACCCAATTAATATTTTTAGGTCAGGACAGTAAGGGGGAAACTCAGGCAGCTGCTTTTCCTGTGGCACCTGGAAGGGCCTGTGCAGGTGATGTGAATTCCCCTGCTATCCACGCCATGTACCTGGAGTTGCATATAAGCAACAGATAAGCACACCAGCCAGGAAAAAGGTAGGGAAAGGTGCTTCTGACCCCTGTTACCCAGCCAGGTATGACGCCTGCGTTGGATACAAGTAACCATCTGTTTTTTCGAAATTAGTTCATGTACTGAAATGCATTCTACTCTTCTTTTAACTGTCAAGCGCTGGTGACCTGACCCATCACTGCAAATGCTGGCTTCTTCCAGTGCCTTTCCTAACCCCCATAACGTGGCTTCTGCCTCTCCACTTAGAAACTGCTCTGAAAGCTCACTGTGACTTCCTCACTTGTGAGTGTGATGGTCTCTTTTCTGTCTTCATTTTCCTTGATGTCTTTCTAACGTTTGATTCTATTGTTGGTCAGATTTAGCACACACTTCTCTCTCAGTCTCCAGACCATCCTGTGACCCTGGTCTTGTTTTTGCATCTGCTTCAGCCTCTCGCTTTCACTTTCCTTTGCTGTCAGCTCTTTCTCCACCAGGCCTTCTGCATGCTGCTCTAACCTCTCTTCCAGAGTGGGGCTGGGGGGCAGGGGCATTGTCTCTCTGCATGAAGACATACCTCTACTATCTTTGTTTCTCAGCTTTTTAGCTTTTCCTGCCCATTGCCTGATCAAATCCTATCCACTTGTCAAATTATTGTAGACACAGTTCAGGTTTATTGTGTGCCTCCAATATGCCAGGCACTGTGCTGGGACTTTAGAAACATTCCCTTAATTGATCCTCAAAACTAATCTGAAAAGAAGGTATGATCCCCATTTTCCATTGGGCTTTTGGGAATCCCATAAAATGGGGATAGGAGAAATTATCCCCCGGGGACTCAAGTTTAGTAACTGGCCACAAATCCCACAGCAGTGGTGGAGCTGAGATATAAACTCAGGCTTAGCTGTCAGCCAAGTCCACACTATACCCAGAGGCTACAGCCCAGTGGCCAAGCTATGTCCTTTGGTGGACAGGCAGCCCTGGGTTTGAGAACTAGCTCTACCACTTATGAAACCTCCAAGATTAAGGAGTTTTAGCGACAAAGTGGGGATAATGAGAATACATACCTCACAGGCCTGTGAGTATGTGTAATGCTTGGCACATCAGTTTTAATCAATTTAAATTATTAATTAATTTAATTAATAATTAATAAAATAATTTTTTATAAATAAATACAATAAAAAATAAATTAAATAATTAATGAAAAATAAAATTAATCAATAAAAATGATTTTTATCATTGTTATGCACTGCTCCTACTCCTAAGCTAAATGCCCTACTCAAAGCCTAACACGTCACAGTTCTTCTGCGATTGTTCTAGCCCATATATCTCCCTTCTGGGAATTTTTGCTGCACTTACATTATGTACCACACCACTAAAACTTCATTATTATCCTCTTCTTTGGTTCTCAAGTTCGCGAACTCTTCTGATTTTTATCTCACCAATGGATTGTTATAGCATTCTTTTCTGGGAGTTATAGGGACAATCTAAAGGCGTAGTTTTATGTTTGTGAGTGTCAGTCATGGTGCTGTAAGACTTCACAGACAGCCCTGTTGTCTGTCCACATGCCAGGACCCTCTGGGTCAGTCTCATCTCTGCCACTCCTCCACAGGCATCGCTGCAGTCATTCCAGATTACTTGCAGTTTATTTTATCACGTTTCCCTCCCTCCCTCCTTTACTCTCTCTTTGGGGTATCAGTAGCATGTACTAAGAACCTGCTTAGTCCCAAGCACTGTGCTGAGCACTGGGAATTCAACAACGAACAAAACTCACCTAGTGGAGAATTGAGAAAGCAGTGTGTTGAATGTTATGATAGAGAATATGGGTACCAAGGAAGCCATAGGAGGGCCCCTAACTGGAACTGGGGAATCAAGAGTGGCTTCATAATGGAAGTGAGGTCTGTGCTGGGACCAGAAGGATAAGTAAGAGCTACGCAGGTTGGCATGGGGATCGGATAGGGAGAGTGTAAATGTTCCAGGCAGAGAGAAGGGTTTACACATGGCTTGTAAGCAAGAGAGAGCCCGTGGAGTCAAGGAACGGAACAAAATTCAGTAGGGTTGGCTCACAGGGGTGCAGCTGGAGGGGGAAGCATGTGCCTGGTCACGCATGCCTCGGGGACCATGTGACAGTGTGAGAACTCTATGTAATGCTGTAGGAAGCCTTTTTTCCTCCCCAATACGCAAAATGACTTGGAGGCAAGAACAGTCAAGAATAGATTCAGGGAGATTCACTACGAGCAGTTTCAATCGTTCGTGATGGCCTTTAGGATTAGCAAAATGGATGAATTTGAAAATTTCCAGGAAGTAGAATTCATAGAAATTGATGATGGATTTGGTGTTGGAGGAGAGAGTTAAGAATGACTCTCGATTTCTGGTTTGGGCAGCTGAGTGCATACTTATTCATTCAGTGAGGAGGGGAAACTGGATGGTGAAAAGAAATCTGTGTGTTCAGTTTTGCGTAAGCTAATCTTGAGGTGCCTGTGGCACATCCAAGTGGAGATGTCCAATAGGCAGTAAAATATGCAGGGGAGGCTCAGGAGACAGACACGGGCTGGACTTAGGGTAAGACAGTGTGTGTGTGTGCGCGCGCGCGCGTTTGGTTTCCCTGATTTGCCCTCCCTTTCCCAGCCAATCATTTGAACTCCAGTTGTTCCTGGAGACTTAGGTTAGGTTTTTCTTCCTTGTTTGAGGCATTATCTCTCTCTTCTCATCTTTACTCCAATGTCATCATGTAAAACCCGCGCCTAGGACTTGTAAGGTGGCTTTGTGACTATTCACTTGTCCATCACTTTGGACTAATCTACCTGAAGGAAAGGATTTTGTTTTGTACATCTTCATCCCAAGCAGAATGCCTGGCAGATGTGTGTTTAATGAATGGTTTTGAAAGCACTACAAATAAAAGGCTAGCTATGGTCAAAATGAGGAAATGACAGTGTTTGACTTGAGTTCCTCCCATTTTCCTCCATGGTACCCAGTACCTCCTACTTACAAACACAACCAGATTTTCCTAAGAAAGTATCTGCTCCAAACTTTTTACCTCCCTCCCTCGTCAAACATATCAGTCCTATCACCAAAGGATGCCAAGTCATAGTGCTCAGGCGCTGTGAAGAAAACAAATGAATAAATACATTCTCTGCCTTCAAGGAGACGCACACTAGCAGAATGAAGAATGAAATAAAGCTAACTGCGGAGTGGGCACCACTCTATGTGGCAGGGTGATCCCTCCCAGGTACAGATGTCTGTTTTTATCGAGGCCTCTGAAGGCAGCTCTGTCACTCACACAGTGGAGAGGCCCAGTCCTGCCGAGGAAAGGCAGGGGCCCCTGCGCCGCCCCTCACATCATATCTCAGAGATACTGCCACCCAGGACTGTGATTGGGGTCTGTCCCCAACCTGCCAGGATCACTCTCCAGACCTCAGCTGTTCTGATGGTCCCCGTCCCCAGGCTGCTAGATTTCCAGTAGGAAGACTTTGCTAAAACTTAAAAAACGGACCATGGGAAGTCCATTCCAGAAACCTACTGGAACTTCAAATTTTACAAGTGGCATTTTAGAGAGCTTTCCTGAGTTTGTCAAATGATCAATATCAAGTAGCCTCTGCATAAGTCTTATCTGCTGTAAAATGGATCAGTAGTCAAAATTATGGCAAAGACAGGTGATGAAATGCTTTGCACTATCTACTTACAATGCAACAAGGTAGATAAATTCAACGATGGCTTTCAGTGAAGGGTTTTGCTGTTTTAAAGATTTTAAAGCACTTTTCTTAGTTTCCAGCTAAGATGTGAATATTTCAGACACACTTTGTGAATGTGTGTATGAGCATGAGCATGAGACAGTCACTGGTTATCCCAACAGACTGTGTCTCTTTAGAATCTTTGTTCCTTAGTCTTACAGGAAAGGTGTCTCAAGTTTCCCCACGTCAGTGGGAGCAGAAACCTGGACACTGTGCCCGGGACCCTTCCATGGAGAGTTAGCAGGATCCCGGCACAGCATGCCAAAGGACTTCTCAGAGGTGACTGGGCAGTTTGGGAAAGGCAGGAGGGCGGCTTAGACTGACGTTTGGGAAAAATAGACCTCAGGTCCTCAGTCTCTGGCTGCCGAAAGGATGTAAAAAGCCTCTAACGAGAATGCTTTCACTTTTGAAATCCAGAAAGGTAAATTTCCCAAGGACTGTAAAATGACTCTTGTCTCCTGTATTGATATTGTTCTCTGAAAAATAAATGTCTTTTTGCATTATTTAAATAGCACATAATTAAGTACTAAGGGCTCTCTGTTACTTGTATCCAAAGCACAGCCAGCGAGCTATGGAGGCCTGGAGGGTGTGGAGAAGCATCGTCTCTGAGTGGAGAGAGGAAAAACAATAGAGTGAGAGACAGACAGAGACCAGGGGCGGAAGAAGACAAGGGAAGTGTTTAACATTCAGAATTTGTCCACAGCTGATAATTTATTGGAACTCATCTGTAACAAGGCCTGGCACTGATTTATAAGTTGATTTGAAAAATAAATAAAAGTGATAGAAACCTGCATTTGGTTTTAATGATAGACTGTTGCAGCGTGAAAAGTAAGGATATGAAACATTGCAAGGAAATTAGATAGTATGCCCTGAAGACAATTGCAGCTACCAGCCCATTAATTGTTAGATATTTATTATTAAAAATTTCTTTTCATGAGTGACTGCAGAATATTTGTGCTACTCAAGCTGTTGAGTTCTGACATGAATGGAGTGTGGGGAGCTCATTTGTTTCTTTGTCTGTGTGTGCATGTGTGTGTGGTTGTGTATGGGTAACTGACAAGGCAACTGACCAAACTCGATGATAAATCTTTGCTGCAAAAACACAAGCATAGATGGGCTGCTTCTTAAACAACTTGGAGCAAAGCAAGGAATGCTAGAGCACTTGTCATTTCTGAAGTCATCATCGTCATCCTCACCATTGTACCATCATCATTATTATTACTATTATTGTTTTTAAACCTGGTGTAAAAACAAGTTAGGTCTTTCTACCTCAGAAAATACAATTCCAAAGTCACTAGCAATAGCACCCCAGAGGGACTTAACCTATAAATATGAAAAGTAATTTGTTATCTTACCAGCATTTAATTTATAATGTTTCTTTTTGGTCTGGGAAGATCCAGAAGGATTGCCACTTGAACATACCATGGTTTAGATTATTATACACAATGGGTGCCCCCCAAAACAGGGGCATTCCTCCTTCAAGTTATAGTGTGTCTAAAACTGCTTTCTTGAAAAATAGGTAATACATTTATTTTCTCCTTGAGAAAAAGAGAATGGGTCTTTGATTAACCAGAAATTACTCATCATTACAGACTAACATTGTAAACATTTTTCATTCCTATTTAACACTTTCTATTGTGGTTCTCTTATTTGCCAGTTATTTTTAGGAAAAGGATATATTTGGACAGATTTATATTTATTTTAAATATGTAATTATCTTGTTCACATACATATTTTTTTGAAATCAGGAGGCACTTTATGGCTAGTCAATTCATGATTCACTCTTAGGGCTATTTTCAGTTTAACTTTTCTACATCAAAACAAACGATAGGGGCCAGCCCCTTGGCCGAGTGGTTAAGTTTGCGTGCTCCTCTTCGGCGGCCCAGGGTTTTGCCAGTTCGAATCCTGAGTGCGGACATGGCACTGCTCATCAAGCCATGCTGAGGCAGCATCCCACATGCCACAACTAGAAGGACCCACAACTAGAAATACACAACTCTGTACCGCGGGGCTTTGGGAAGAAAAACAAAAAATAAAATCTTAAAAAAACCCCCAAAACACCAAATGATAGCCATCCACAATAACAAAGGACAGACCTGAACCCTGATACTTACATCACTCTACTGTGCAATAAGGAAGCACACAGAGAGATAATTTACAGTGAAGAGGGTTGGGATAGCAGAGATAACATTGTTTATAGCATATTTAAAAAATAGCTGTGCTGAGTTGCAACGCAAATCAGTACATTTAACTTGCCATTATTTAATATCTAATAAAAATACAGTGTAGGGGCTGGCCCTATGGCTGAGTGGTTAAGTTCACATGTTCCGCTTCAGTGGCCTGGGGTTCATCAGTTCAGATCCTGGGCACAGACCTACACACCGCTTGTCAGGCCATGCTGTGGCGTCCCACACAGAAGAACTAGAATGACTTACAACTAGGATATACAACTACGTACTGGGGCTTTGGGGAGAAAAAACAAAAAATAAAGAAAAAAGGAAGATTGGCAACAGATCTTAGCTCAGGACCAATCTTCCTCACCAAAGAAAAAAAGGCATACCTATAAAAAACATACAGTCTAGGTGGTCTGTGTGTCACGATGTCTGGCTTTGCCGTCCAGTGATTTGCTAATGCAATTCCTTCGTACAGTTTTGCTGACGGCTTTTATCTATAGAGCACTGAATTCTATGGGAAATCATTGACAACCTGAGCAAATGCTTGGGCTCAGATTTTGACTAAATTGTAAGCTTCCTGAGGGTGAAGACTGTACGTATTTCTGTCTTTGTAGCTTCAGGGCCCAGCCTGGTACCAATCACTTTGTAAGTGAGGGATTGATTAGTTTACTCAGCCCTCAGGCTTCATTTTGACGAGTGTGAAAAATCAATCAGCAAGCCTTTGCGGCTTCTCGCTCCTCCTCTTGCCCCAGTGTTGCCCACTTGGCTGAGAACCAGGCTTGCATCCTGGAATGGATAACTAACAACATATATGCTGGAGCATAAATTCCCCTGAGAGCTCTGGGGCTGTCCCACTCTCTCCATTCACTGCAAGATACAAGGTACATTGTCGTTCCTTCCTCCTCTCAAACCACCTTACCTGTCATTTCTTCGAGAATATGTGGATATTCTTAACTCCAACCCTCTCCACGGTCAGCTTTGCTTATATTTCCTGCCTTTTTCCCTCTCCCGCCTGTCTCACAGGAAGGAATATCTGCTTTCCAAAACTAACCCCACCACAATGTGTGTTGATCTTGTACCCACTTTCCCTGAGACTTCATTCCATCATTTGTCGCATCTCTCTCCCTTCTTCAAGTTCCTTCTTTCCATAAACAATTTTCCTTCAGACTTCAAGCAAACTCAGGTATCCCCACAACTGGATATTTGTTTTCTTTTTAAACTCAGCTTCTCCTTCAAGCTATCATCATCATTTGTCCACTGCTTGAAAAAACAGTCCATGCTTGCTGACCCTCCTTTATTATTCTTCGATGTCTTGAAACGTGGTTTACGTCACAAAAAGACTAATCACCAAATCTCGTGGGTTTTCTCATCCTTCCTTCAAACACTTCTTACACACTAATCAGAGGCACTAGTTTTCCTTGCACCCTTTTGTTTCTTCACCCCAAATTCCCCACGTATCGCTGTGACTCAAAGCTTTGCCCTCAGAGCTCATCATCTCATGTTTCCTCAACTATCACCTCTGTGTGAGTGGGGTTCCAAAATTTTTGTTTCTAGCCCCAGCAACAAAATCTTGTCATAAGCCAGACCAAAGTTGTCACATTGTTCCTGGACCAAGTCATGCTTCTCACTTTTCTGCTTATGGCATTACCATATTTCTCCAATCACCTGGGCTAAAAATCTTAGGAGAGCTATTCCCATGGTGTGCTGGTAACGGGCACCACCCGAAAGCCCTCATTTGCAGTATTTTTCTATAAAGGACCACATAGTAAATATTCTAGGCTTCCAGGCCACGTGGTCTCCGTTGCAACTACTTAACTGCTGCTGCGGGTGAAAGCAGCCACGGACAATGCACAGGTGAATGAGCACATCTTGTTCCAATTTTATCTGTGGACGCTGAAATTTGAATTTTATGTAATTTTGTCACATAATATGTCATTATCCTCTAATATTATCTTCTAATTTTTTTTCAACTGCCATCCTTACTTCACGGCTGTACAAAACCAGGCAGGCAGTACTTTGCTGATCCCTGGTGTAAATAGTCCCACCACGGTTGATTCCAAGTTACTAATGGTTGTGGCTTGCAAAACTGGTGCAAATGTAATGACCAGTTCTTGCTAGCTGATAAAATCTGGCTCCAACAGGATGTTCATAGGTGTTAATTTGTTTTAAAAGAAGTGTTCCACTGTCAAACACGTTTGTAAAGACAAATCAAGTAAAAAGAGTTTGCATACAGTGGAACTTCCCAGAACCGTGGATTTCCTCCTGTGCGTCGTGACTCTCCGGGAGGAGGTCTGGAGCGCAGTGTTTCCCAATGGACTTGACTGACAGCTCTGAGGAGCGTTTCTCAGGAACACAATTTGGAGGGTGTTGTCTTGGTGTCATTTTAGACTCCCCACTTTTCCATTCTCTAATATACAATCAAATGCCAAGCTTGTCACTTCTACCCCTTCATTTGCCAATGTCCCTTCCACAATCCTAAGTCAGGTTTCCATCTCTCTTGTCTAAATGAGCCAGTCTTCCCACTGGTCTGTTTCTTCATTTCTCACATGCTGTTGCTAAACCAATCTTCTTAGAGTAAATCTTGCATTTCTTACCTGGACAACTGCACTGCCTCCCTCCCTGGGTCTCTGCTTCCACTCTACTTCCCACATGATAGTCACAGTGATGCTGTTAAACAATAAGCCAGTGCACATCCCTCCTTTAATGATGTATCATCACACTCAGAAGCTCATGGTAAGGATTTTTTCTTTGGACATGAACAAAGTACGGGCACTAGCCATCTAGATATCTGAGGGACCCAAGTGTAAGGGCCCCAAGAAGAGCTTGTTTGGCGTGTGTGGGGCAGCGGTGAGGGCAAGACTGAGGGGTAAAGGATGAAGTCGAGAGGTAGCGGGGGGCCAGATCACCTGTCTAATGTCCTAGCCGGGTTGGACCATTCTCTATTCTCTGCCCTCCCCAGGGGACCCTGCCAATGGAAGGTCTGACTCATTTCTTCCCCCTCACCTAGAGTGGCCAGCTTATGCCTATTTTCCTGGGGTAATTATCATTTGTACCCCCTTTTACTTTCAAAAGTATCTAGGTTTGGCTGACATTATATGCTTAGCTTACCCTCACCTCCTCCAATTTCCTTCATCAAAACCGTCCCATTCAGATGTCACCTGCTTGTGATGCCTTTTCTGATCCTCTTGACTGGCTATGATCTATCCCTTTCCAAAGACACATCATCTTTCTTCTTTCCTCTCTTTGTCTCCTGGTTATACTTATTTACAGTCTTCTCTTCTTCCTTCTAGAGTTTTTCAACACAAAGCTGTACTTTAGTAGATGCCACCAAAGTGCCTAGGACAGTGCCTTGCACAAAAGTGAATCCCCAGTACCTGTGTGTTGGGTGATCAATGACTGACTGGCTGACTAGAAGTTCATCAGAAGGTCCATTACCTGCACGAGAGTTCAAGACCCATGAGTTAGGGTCTCATTTCTTAATAAAACTTTACAAGTAGTGAGTTTTTCTCCCAAATCATTGTGTGGAGGAATTATATAAGAGTTTACAAACTACAGAGAACAAAAGTGTTTAGCTAGGTAATTTAGAACAATGTTTTCTAAGGTATGTTTCTTAAAACACTGGTTGAGCCTGATGTGAGTGAAGTGTTTATCGAAAAAAGAATTATGTGGTCAATCAAGGAAACGCTGTGTTAGAGCTCAACAGGACTTGTAGAGTACTTGTTTGTTAACAGTGGGGTTCTTAGAACTTTTAATAAATGCATGTGCATTGCAAATCTCTGAAGAGGGGCTATAGTAGCTAACATTTTCCAAATTTAGTTGATCATGGATGCCTCCTCTGAATCCCCACTTCTTTTCTCTATGGAGCCTATCATAGGGGGAATAGTGATTTAGAAAGTGGTTTTACAATTCCTTACAAGGATATTTCCACTGTATTCATTTCCCAGGTTCATTCTAACCATGAGTTGTTAATATACCTTAAAATCTTATGAAGCACTTTTCCCTGGTGTCAATTTCCTAACTGAGGTCTCTGGAGAAGCATGACCAGTGGGCACTGCACTCAGGCCTCGGAGGCGCAGGGCCTGCAATGCTGTCAGACTGAGCTCAGGCCCCTAAGCTGGACAATTCAGCCTCCATTCTTTGCTTTTTATTTCCACTCTTGCTCAGAGCTTTGTAACTTCGAGCTGAATTCATTTACTTTCCACCTTTCTTTCTCCTCTTACCCATCCTGCATAAGCTCCCATAGTCAGCCTCCCAAACACAGCTTTCATCAAACCACCCCGTGGTCAATAACCCTTAGTGGTCCTCTTTTTCCTGCAGAGTTATTTCCAGCTTATTGACCTGGAAGTCTAGGTGCTGTCTCAAGAGCACCACAGAGTAATAATATTTGTAGGAGGAAGACTTTCTATTGCATATGATACAAAAATCACAGACATGAGCAGCTCTCTCTTAAGAACATGCTGTCAAATTAAGCATGATTGGCTGTTTCTGAATTTTTTTCTGGAATTTTCTTGCTGCTTGTATTTTCATGTTAGTTAAATGTTAAATGCTTAAAGAAAATTTTTTGAGAGAAAAACTTTAATTTTGAAAAACCCCACCTAATTCACAAACTTACTTTTCTAAATTGAACAACTATCACTCCTGTTTGATTTTTCCAAGGTGATACCTAATCTAACTCATGATCCGAGAGAGCAGTTTCAATACCACAGGGTCAAGTTGAACTTGTAACCTGCTCTCGCCATATTCTTTTCAAACACAACCTTCTACTACTCTGTTCTACTCTCTCCTGCACCCGTGCTACGCAGAGTGTGGTCACAGACCAGCAGCCTCAAGATCACTTAAGAGCTTGTTAGAAATGCTGAGTCTCAGGCTCCTCTCCAAACCTAGTGAATAAGTATCTGCTCTTGAACAAGATTCCCCAAGCACACTAAGTTTCAGGAGCGAGGTGAGAGGCAAGCCGCTTAAATCTCAATTCTCTAGTTTGTAAAGAATGATCTTCTCTCTCTTAACTGTTGTGAGGATGAAATAAAACATTTCATTCTGGTGACTGTGAAGCATATTATTAATTTGCATCATATGACACTGGGTTACTCACTGTCCATGCACACCCACACACCTTTCTGCTTCTGAACATTCCCTCCGTCTCACGTGCCTTCCCACCTTTCCCTCTAAGCATCTGAATTATACTGTTATTGGCTGAATTGTGTTCCCCCAGAATGCATATGTTGAAGTCCTAATGCACAGTACCTCCGAAAGTGGATGTATTTGGAGATAGGGCCTTTAAAGAGATGATTAAGTTAAAATGAGGTCATGATGGTGAATCCTAATCCTATGTGACTGCTGCCCTTATAAGAAGAGATTAGGACACAGACACACAGAGGGAGGACTATGTGAGGCCACAGGGAGAAGATAACCATCTACAAGCCAAGGAGAGAGGCCTCAGAAGAAACCAGCCCTGTCAACACTTTGATCTTGGACTTCTGCTCTCCAGAACCATGAGAAATAAATTTCTGTTGTTGAAGCCACCCAGTCTGTGGTCTTTATTAGGGCGCCTTAGCTGACTAATACACTGTCTTTCTTGATGTCAGCTCAAGTGCTTTCTCCTCCAGCCACCTGATCCCCCTGCCCTGTCCCCCTATGCAACTACATTGGGTGCATTTTTAAATTAACTCAACACACTTAACGCCATATGTCTTCAAATATGTATTATAATTCTGGATACTGGGAAAATTCTATATAGTGCCCACCATACTTGCCTGTGAATACCAGTTATTCAGTATATGTTTGTTGACTGATTGGTTGAAAGAAGAGTTCAGTTCAGGTCTTCATAGTCCCAGCCAGTGTGCTAGCTAGCCCAAGAATTCTCCTGCTTCTAGAGAAGCAAAGTAGATTTTGCTTTAAGGCTGCCTCGAGCATATATTTGAGCACATATTTGAGCACATATAGGTGTTTGTGAACTCAGTTTGGGGCAGCCAAAACTGTAGGAAAGAGGAAATCTTAATGCCTTGCCTTTGAATTTGCTTTGAAATTTCTAACTCCTTACTTTATTTGACCTCCCAGCCCCGCTCCACCCGACAACAGTGTGGGGTGGGCAAAGATGTTATTGCTCCTATATGAAAGATAAGAACCCCAAGGTCAACAGGCTTAGCCAAGGCCCCTAACGAGCTAGCAGGCTAGAAGGGCCAGTAGGAGGCTCCTGGCATTTGATGATAAACAGGTCCTGTGATGAACTTGTCAGTGAGTGATCTCACAGGAGGAAAAGGAAAAGACTCTCTTACCGCCCCCCACCCCTAAAAAAAACCCAAAACAAAACAGAACAAAAAAGCAGAACTTGCATGTGAGCAAACCAGAAACCTTATTTTTCAACTGTCTATGCCGCAACTTCTTAGATTTAAAACCAAAATTGAAAGCAATCTCTGTAGAATTTCTCTGGGGAGAAACGACCTACTTCAGCTTATATTCCTCCCTGTGGTTTCTCTGAGCCTTGGGAATTACCTTGTCCATGTATTTTCATTCAGAATGAATGCTTTAATATATTTCTTAATCATCTGTTGCATCAGAGAATATTGTTTCATGCATATTAAAGACTTGAGCATGTAATAGACCAGTGTTCTGACTAATAAGAGCACTCAAAGCATGTCACTAGTCTTATTGCTTTTCTTGGCTTCAGGATAGATGTGTTTTATTTGGCAAATAATAATAATAGTGCTTATATTAAAGAAAAGGAATTATTTTATTTTAAAGGCGTGTCTTGGTCTTGTACAGATCGTTATTCTTTTGAACAGGTTGACCCTCTACCCCACTTCTCAGCGCCTTATTTCCCATTCAGGCAAATCAATCAATGAGTATTAGGAACCTTCTGTGTGTCCAGCATCAGGCTGTGCAGAAGTAATAAAGATGCAACCTTTGTCTCGAAGTCTGATTTGGGTGTATGAGACTGGCACAAAATAAATAGTTAAATGTACAAACCACATGCTCTAGGAAAACACAGAAGGGAAAAGACTTCAGAGAGGGATGGGGCTTAAGTGGGATTTTGGGAAAAAAGAAGGATTGAGATGGTGGGACCAAAGGAAGGAGGGGATTGGGGGCAGGAGGGAAGAATGTGAACAAAGGCACAATGCTGAGCATTCAGGCAATAAACATCTGCTGTTCCAAGTGTTGTTCTAGGTGAGGGAGCCACAAAGATGAAAGACATGGTCCATATTCTAGAGGTAAAGCGAGAAGAGACCCTAGCAGATTGCTGTACAGAGTGGTAAGTGCCATGCTAGGGCTAAGCATAGTCTGTTCATTGACCTCTGAGGAGGGCTACATGACACAGTTGGGGGAGGAACGAGAGGACAAAGAAAGGTTTCCCAGAGTCGTTCATGCCTAAGAGGACTTTTAAGACAAGAAGGGATTAGGCAGAAGAAGGAGAGGAAGAACATTCCAGACAGATGGGCTTATTTGGTGAGGGCAAGCAGGAAAGAGAGAAGAGAGAGCTCATCACACGTCTCGGTTTGGCTGGAGCGAGATGCATGTGCCCAAGAGACTAAGTGATGAGGCTGGAGATACAAGCATGGCCCAGGCTAAGGAGAACCAGGCAGATCGTACTAAAGGATTCTGAGTTTACCCTGAAGGTGGCAGGGAACAAACACCACGCTCATAGAAGAGCAAGAAGGAAGAAGGCCTGGTTAGAACACACGCTTCTCTAGAGGTTAATAAAAAAGAAGGAAGAGAGTTTGGAAAGGAAAGAGAAGGGAAGTGGTGATGACTTGTCTTTCAAGAAGTTTGGATTCAAGCTGGGAGGAAATGTGGTCACTGCAGGTTCATGTTCTTGTTCTGGCATTTATTTTTGTGAGGCTTCATTTGATGTGAGTTTCATGTACAGGATAATATGCAGTCAAAATAATCAAACCAGATCATCTGCGTGGGGGGCCATTGACATCGCACTCTCTGATGTAGCTAACATCACTTGATGATGACAAGTGGAAAATTAATGTTATGCTCTTAATGATCTCAACTAGTGCCTGTCCTTCTCAAATAATGCTTTGTCACAATTTCTGATGCATTTAAATTCTTTGCATAAAATAACATGTGCTCAGTGAATTTGAACGTCATAACGGGTCCTTTTTCTTTTTGTACTTTTAATCCCTATTTATAGATTCAAAAATCTTCAGTAGATTTACCTAGCACTCTGTTAGAACTGTGAAAAGTCAGTGGACATTGTCTTCCTTCCTTGATCTCAATCAATAAAGAATATTTGGGTGGTCTTGAACAATAAGGTAATGGAAAATGGAAATGTACCAGAGAGAGTAAGAGTGGCATATTTCATTGTGATCCTTCAGCATGATTCTGGAAATAAATTCACAGGATCTTGCCATTCAGTTTACCAGCCTGTAAAATGCCCTTAAAGCTTTCCCACACAAATGCCCGAGGGATGGATAATGCAACTAATGGCAACTTTCTATATGACTTCAGGATTTATTGGTGAAAATGGAATGTACTGTCATTTAGAGACTTTATATCTTCCAGGAATGAGTAAATATGTATTGTCAGTATGGATCCTCCTACAACTTAAAAGTGGGGTCTGGATGTGATGAAAAATATGGCAGGTAATATCTCTTTAATCTAACAGATATATGCAACAGATGAGAGAGCTTATTTTCAGGGAATCTTAAAAGATCAAGATAAAATGAAAATTAAACTGCCTAGAAACTTCAGATAATGTAAAATTTATATAATGGAAAAATAGAATTTTTTTAAACCTAGTACCTAAGAGTTAGGAAAAGTAGATTAAGAGTCACAATATTTGGTAAAGTCCCCAAAGCAACTGTTGGAAAAAATAATGTGAAAGTTGATCTAATAGAAAAGTGTTAGTACACAGTATATCTGAAATAACCATACGATAAAAAATATAAAACATATTCAAATTGTTTTAGGTCATGTAAAAAAATTGTGCAAAATGTCACACTAGAAAGAAGCACACACAATTATGTTACATTCTAATAATGTTTAAAAGTTCCGACACTGGAAAATGAAAATAAACTTTTAAAATTATATATTATAATAAGTTCTGGAGATATGCTTATGTTACCTCTTTCATTAGAGGTGCCTTGCGTAGGAGTTCGGGAGACATTTTACCATCCGCAACACAGTCTACAGCCTTGCTCATTGTATCAGTCAGCTCAGGCTGCCATAACTAAACTCCGCAGACGGGTGGCTTAGCCAACATTTATTTTCTCACAGTTCTGAAGGCTGGAAGTCCAAGATCAAGGTGCCAGGTTGGTTTCTGGTGAGACCTCTCTTCCTGGCCTCCAGATGGCCGCCTTCTCTCTTGTCCTCACATGGCCTTTCCTCTGTGCATGTGCAGACGGAGAGAAAGATCACTGGCGTCTCTTCCTCTTCTTATAAGGACAGCAGTCCTACTGGATTAGGGCTCCACCCTTATGAGCTTATTTAACCTTAATTACTTCCTTATAGGCCCTATGTCCATATACAGTCACATTGGGGTTAAGGCTTCAACATATGAATTTTGTGAGGGGCACAATTCAGTCCATAACACTTATCAATGTCAACTCTGAGAAGAGCTAACCCACAGCTGAAGTGCTTAAAACTCTTACTAAGACACTTTCTTCTTCTTATGTGTTTATATATAAATATTTTTAGTCACGTCTTTATACCAGCTATCTTTTGTAAATTCTAGAATTATTTATAAGAATATCAGCAACATTGAAATATTTCATATTTCATCTAAACCATGATATTTCATCTAAATCATACTTTAGAATGACTAAAGTAACATTCTAATAGAAGCAGTGGATAAGAAGCCTAGGCTGGGATGCCCAGACGGTGGAGAAGAGGTTTAATAGGGTAAGAAATATAACCAGATAGATGTGGGAATCAGTGACAGCGTGAGGGCTGAAGAAACCCTGTTCAGGCTTGTTTCTTCAGGGAGAACAACAGGCTTGGCTTTTAAAAGCTTGCTTTTGTTATTGTTCTCTCGCCTAGAGTTTTTAAGGCAAAACATATGGTTTCACAGAAGGTAGCTCAGCTGGGAGTCAGAACCCTATATTCTACTCAACCAGTCCTGCCTCCATCTCCTCTTCTAGAAAGTGAGGTTAGTTGGACATTGATGTGACTTCTGGGGTCACGTAGATGTCGGGGATGGGAACTTCTTTAGGGATATTCTTGATGGAGAGGGAGCTTAGAAAGCTGCTCTGCAGGAAGAAAACCTGAGAGAAGCACGAAATAGCTATGTGGACAGAAGGAACATGAGGAACCGCCTGGGATCCTGATGGCTTTCTTCGTCCTTCTTCCAGTCCTGTGGGAGTCTGGTTTGCAATTCCTGCTCTTGAGTTTCCTAAGAGACACCACAGTGCCCTGGTAATAAATCCACTCCCAGCCTCTTGACAAAACTGCTCACCTATGACTTTGTAGTGTAGAACTTGTGCTCGGCAATCCCTTTATCACTATACTTCATCTTGGCAAACTGCTCTGGAATTTAACCACATTTTTATTGCTTTTCCAGCTTTATTTCCAGCTTATTTGCCTCTCCTACAAAAGCAATCATATATAGTTTACTCTATAGTTAACAGTATTGTGCTAATCTGGCCAAGCATGACCATAGACTGAATTTTAATGAGCTTCTAACCCCAGGTAGTAATCTGGCACAATTTCTAGCAAATGCATGCCATTGGCTATAAAGAAGCAGTTAAGCTTCAGAAAAGAAGTACCACTGAAAATCTGTCACTGGAAATTCAACTGATGATGCCCGATGAGTGTAGGTTGGTAGTGTCAGTATGGGAAATGAATTATGTCCTTGTCATATATCATCTATGAAATAATTCACATCTAAAAATGCTTTATGGTGATTCCCAAACACCACAAGATGAGACTTACCCAGGGAAGATTTTTAAACATAAATTCCTAGGCTCATCCCAGAACTATGGGATAAAAACCTGTGGGAGATGAGGTCTGGGAGTCCGGGTATTTACAGTTCCATATATGATTCTGAGGCTAAGCCAGGTTTGACGACTACTGCTCTAGAATACATCTAACATCCAGGGGGAATCTTGTAACTGAAAATAAAATGCCAATCAATATAGAAAAATCAATTGTATTTCTATATATCAGCAATGAATAATTGGAAATTGAAATTTAAAAAGTACAATTTACAATAGCACCCAAAACTTGAAATATTTGGGCATAAATCTAATTAAGATATACATGCTGAAAGCTACAAAATACTGATGAAAGAGTTCAAAGAAGATCTAAATAAATAGAGATAAATACAATATTCACGAAAGAGTTCAAAGAAGATCTAAATAAATAGAGATAAATACAATATTCACGAATTGGAAGATTTAATATTGTTAAGATGTCAATTCACCTAAATTGATCTATAGGTTCAACTCAATCCCAATCAAAATCCTAGCAGCAATTTTTTAAAAAGAAATTGACAAGCTAATTCTAAAATGTACATAAAAAGACAAAGGAAGTTGATTAGCCTAAACAATTTTGAAAAAGCAGAACAAAGTTGTAGAACCCACACTACCTGATTTTAAGACTTATTTGAAAGTTGTCCTAATCAAGACAGTGTAGTATTGGCAAAAAGACAGACACATAAATTGACGGAATAGACTAGAACGTCCAGAATTAGACTCATACATATATAGTCAATTGTTTTTTGAGAAAATGTGCAAAGACAGTTTAGTGGAGAAGGGAACTTCTTTCCAATAAATGGTGCTGGAAGAGTTGAATATCCATATGCAAAACAATGAACTTTGACATACTTTTCATTATATGCAAACATTAACTCAAAAAGGATAACCAGACCTAAATGTAAAACCTAAAACTATAAAACTTCTAGAAGAGAACATAAAAGAAAAACTTTTGTGATCTTGAGTAAGGCAAAGATTCATTGGAAATGACCAAAAGCATGATTTATAAAAGAAAAAGATGGTAAATTGGGCTTCATCCAAATTAAAAGCTTCTGCTCTTTGTAGAACATTGTTGAGAAAATGAAGAAAAGTCACACACCAGGAGAAAATATTTGCAAAACTTGTATCTGATGAAGAACGTGTATCCAGAATATATAAAGAATTCCTAAAACTCAATAATAAGGAAACAATCCAGTAAAAAATGGGCAAGATTTGAATGTACACTTTACCCAAGTAGATATACAGATGGCAACATATGCCCATGAAAAGATACTCAAAATCATAATAATTAGGGAAATGCTTATTAAAATCACAATAAGATACATTTATACATCTATTAGAATAGCTAAAATGTAAACACCTTACAGTACCCAGTGTTGGTGAGTATACAGAGCAGCTGTAAGTCTCAGACATTGCTGATGGGAATGCCGCTTTGGAAAACAGTTTGGGAGCTTCTCAGAAACATACACATACAATATGGCACAAAGTTCCCACTCCTGGGTGTTTATTTACTCAAGAGAAATGAAACTTATGTTCACATAAAAGCCTGTACATAGATGTTTATTGTGGCTTTATTCATAATCACCAAAATCAGAAACAAGCCAAATGTCCATCAACAACTGAAATGATAAACTGTGGTACATCCATATAATGAAATACTACTCAGCAATAAAAAAGGATAGACTGCTGATACACGCCACAATAGGGATGAATTTCAAATACATTATTAGGCTAAGTGAAAAAAGCCAGACTCAAACGGCTTTACATACTATTTGATTCCATTTTAAATGACATTCTGGAAAAGATAAAACTATGGAGACAGAAAGCATATCATTGGTTGCCAAAAGCTGGTAGGGAAGAGAGGTTGACTACAAAAGGCATGAGGGAATTTTCTGGGTAGTGTAATTATATGTACACTACTCTATGTGTTGGTCAACATACATAGAACTGCATATGAAAAGGGTGAATTTTACTGTGTAAATGATGCATCAATAAACCTGTTTAAAAAGAAAAAATAAAGACAAACAAAATTCCAGTTTCATGGGCCAAGGTATATGTATTTTGCTTTGTTTCATCATTTCTAGGAACCAAATTATCTTTTCTTTTTCCTCAAAACAACTAATGTAATAAGTGGGCTGCCAGTCTTTCCTGCTGTGGTAATTCTGAGAGGACAGCGTGTTATTGTGTCACTCTATCTGCTGCTGGGAGGGGCTTTCAGCACCTACCGTTATTTATCACACAGCCTCAGGATAAAACGGAGAGGGCCCCGCCCAGCTGCAGTGAGGTACTAACAGACTGGGATAGAGGGGGAGGGAGGACTTACGCTTCTATTATACATCAGACAACCTGTGAGATGAAAAAAAAATTTTTTTAATTTAAAAAAGATCTTCAGATCCAATTAAGAAGTGAAACTGAACACCAATTTTTGCACTTAAACTGGGCATGGTTAGGTTGTTCTCAGCCAGTTGGCCTCTGTATGTGTTTGAACCAGAATGTTCACAAACGAGGCAGGAACTTCTATGATGTCAGGACTGCCTGTGTGCCTAAGCAGGTAGTGTGCTAAAGGAAAATATTAGCTGATCTCCAGAATGCCAGCAAATTGGTTAGTATTTGGAAGTACACAGCAAATACAAAAGAGTTGAGGAATATGAATTGAATTGTAAAAAATGATACTCAATGTATTTAATTTCCAGAATTTGCCATCTCCCTATTGGACCTCAGAGAGGTGAAATGACTTGCCCACAGCTGGTAAGCGGCAGAAATCATATTTGAACTCAGGTCTTCTGACTCCAGGGCCAGTGCACATGGATTGCTTTCCTTTTTCTCTCAGAAGTCCACAAATGGAGAAGCCGTGATGCTGCGGTAACTCACGCCAAGAGAAGCCAGCAGCACTCCTTCCCTTGGACTCTAGTGCTGTTAAGTTGAATATAACAATTTTTAAATTAACTCTTACTTGGCATTCCATTATCATTAGATTGATTTAACTTAGTTACATTTTTAATTATTTCGGAGTTAGGAGATACATGGCAAACAATTTTATTTTCTTTTATGACTTTTTTTTTCTTGGGGAGGAAGACTGGCTCTGAGCTAACATCTGTTGCCACTCTTCTTTTCGCTTGAGGAAGATTGTCACTGGACTAAGATCTGTGCCAATCTTCCTCTATTTAGTATGTGGGACATTGCCACAGCATGGCTTGATGAGTGGTGTGCAGGTCTAGGCTTGGGATCCAAACTCGTGAACCCTGGGCCACTGAAGTGGAGTGCATGAACTTAACCACTATGCCACTGGGCCGGCCCCCCTTTTATGACTTTTGAAAATACTCTAGAAATGAGGAAGGAAAATACTTGGTAACATTCTTCACCAGAGCATGACATTTCTTTTCTCTTGCCTTCCATGGCACCAGCCTCCTGGTTCTCTTTCTTCCCAGTTCTTTGTAGACCCCCCGGTGGGATCATCTCCTTCTGCTTGCCTGTTAGATGCTGGCATTTCTCAGAGTTCTGTCCTTGGGCCTTTTTCCTTCTTAGCGTATATGACATCTCCTAGGTGATCTCGTGCATTCAGTGTCCACTACATCTGTAGACCATTGACTTCATCTGCGGTACAGACCGTTCTGTCTCACAGAACCATAGATCCCATTTCTTCTTATTGGACAGCACTGCCTGGATGAGCCACAGATAACCGTCTCAACATGCCCCAGATGGAACTCAACGCCTTGCCTCCACTCTGCTCTGCACCTTCTCGGCTCCTCGTTCCCTATGTCATCAATAGCACCTGGGAATCATCTCGAGTCCTTTCCCTCCCTCCTCACATGCCGGTTTTCACTCAGTCTCACTGTTCTGCCTCCTTTCTGTCTCTCAAAGTCTTCCCCTCCTACGCCTTCATCGCAGCCTTCCTCAAGGCTAATCTGCATTATTCTAATTCCTTTCCTCACCGCTCCTCTGCCCCTCAGCTTTGCCCCCTCTCCTTCCTGAGGTGCAAGGCTGAATCCCGTTACTTCCAGCTGAAAGCCCCACAATGGCTTTCCACTCCCAAAAGACAAAACCCAGGCTCTAAGGCTTCCCCCACCTTCCTCTGCAGCTACTTGAAATCCGAGTTTCAGCCGCAATGAACTACCTGCAGCTATCCGGGCGCCCTTTGCTGTTAATCAGCTTCAATTATTCACTTTTCCTTCTCCTCCGCCCAACCTCTTACAGCTGGGTGTTAGGTCTTTGCTTTTAACGTCCTTGTCATTATGGATAGTTTCAGCAAGTGTTACATATACTTTTTAAACATTTAAAATTATTTCTTGTTTCCACATTTTCCCCACTCAATTTTTCACAAGGAACAAGCAAATCTTATTAAATTAAAATATCTACCCTTTATTAAAACACCTTATGTATAAGTAATTGCTTTCTCTTTATTTTTCTGATATGGTTCAGATGAATATAGGAATTGTAAGACTTCAAAAAAGTGATTATTCTTTAAAGTCTATTCACATTTACAAGGCTTCCAATTTTTTGTGTAACTCACACCATCCTGAAGCAAGCTCCGGGGCTGAGGATTTACTCCCCGCTCTCCAAGAAGAGATTAGGGCATTCCTTGCCTATCACACTGAGCTTCTTCATTTCCTTCTTCTTCCTCTTTTTAAAAAAATAATCAATAGACTTTATTTCTTAGAACAGTTTTAGATCTACAGAATAATTGAGCAGATAGTACACAAATTCCATATACGCACCACACTCCCACCCCCACACTGCATACATAGTTTCCCTATGATTAACATCTTTCACAGTGTGGTACATTTGTTACATTTAATGTTCCGATATCGATACATTATTATTAACTATAGCCCATAGTGTACATTAAGGCTCACACTTTGTGATGCGTCATTTTATGGGTTTTGACAAATGCATAAGGACGTGTATCCACCATCACGATTCACAAAGAATAGTTTCATCTGCGCTTCATTTATTCATCCTTCCTCTCCCTCCCTCCTCCTCAACCCATGGCAACCACTGATCTTTCCAATGTCACCACAGTTTTGCCCCAACATTATATTTTGAGCCAAAGATTTCACCACCTTTTTAGGCAGACCTCTTTCTGTTTTCATAAAAAGGAGAAAGAATATCTTCATGAAATTTAAGTTATTTTGCATAGTTAGGAAATGTTCACAGATTGAACTTTTTTAGTTAGCAGTAGTTTTTTTCAAAGACCAGGTTGCATTTTGTCCTCCCATTAACCTACGATGAATACATCATTGGTCAACTAAAGCTGTAGGAGGAAGAAAGACCCTGGGCGATAAATGGGGTCCAGATAGACCCAGAAATACCCACGAGGGAAATTGACTTTTCTTGTCAATCACCAAATTGCAACCAGCAGTCATGTGGACAGCTTGGTAAGAGGTTATCAATTTCTTACATATGACAATGATAAGATAATCTGATATACAAATTAGGCTATTGCAATGGTCAGTATTATCATTTTCTGCATTTTCCATCCAGAAAAACCCCAGTTGTGAGAGTTCAGACGGCAGACCTCAGTACTGCTCATTTTCAAATAGACACCCTAACAACCCGTTTCTAGATGCCACTCCCATTTACACATGATAGTGCTGATACCAAGAATGGAGTGCATACTTAACACTCTTGGTTTTGGAGTAAACAAATACCAGTTTGACCCAGTAGCTAGAAGCTGGGCGCATGACTCTGAGTGCTACTGTGCACAATTCCCAGGCAAGAAGCCGTGACCTTCGTTTGACCACATTATACAGCCATTTGTTGGAAAATGACTTTCCATTGTAGAAAGATCAGAAGTCCACATGGAACAAAATCAAAGTTAAAAGAGAAATTCTTGTATAACTGATGAAAGCTAGATATTTTGTCCAAGCCTCACTTTTACGGGAAATAAAAAGGGGAACCCCTGTTAGAAGCAGAGTGAATGGCATGACCAATGGAAGAACTTCACAAAATTAATACTTTGATAGTGCTTTATAGTTTCTAAGTGGCTTTTCTCATATCTAGTCTGATACAACTTATCATTATCAGATGTGTCATTAATATAGCAGTGTTTTAAGACATTGAAAATCTGCTACTGAGAGCAACAGATTAGTGATCAGAGATGATCCTTAGTGACAGTATAACGGTTTTCCTCTTCCTCTTTGTTTTAGCACGGTGCTTGAAGCCCTATTCTTCGAGCTGAAAGTATGGTTTGCTGTTCCAAAACTATTTTAGTCCCAGCAGAGATGGAGTTTGCACATGCATTTTATATAAGTAGGGCCCACTCACATTAGGGGGAAATAAAGCCTATGATTCATAATAAGAAATTGCTGCCTTTGAAATCACTTCCTACCGTAATACTGGCCACTTCATTACAGTGGTAATTAGAAAGAAAAAAACCCAGAAACAGCCATTTGAGGGGGAAATTAGTACTTAATTTCCAAGACTGTTTTAGTTTAATGGACGCAACACTGGCAAGATTTCATACTTAAATTGCAAACCAAAGAATGATAAGGCTAATGTTTTAGATCTGTCTTCTAAATGGAAAACACTTAATGCAGCCTGTGATGAAAAAGTGTCTCCTGACTGAATACATCCCTTAAAGTCAAATATACTGTCTGTGAAGAAGAGTTTAAAAAATAAATACATATATGTAGGTGAACATGGGTGTGTTTGTTCCAACCATTTAATCAGTTGCTACTGTCATTAAGCAAAGAACAACTGTTTCAGCATGTACCCTTAGCTTGCTAAAGATACTGCAATAAAGAGAAGGCACTGTTAAAAGAAACTCTCATATTTTATCAAAAATATCTGACGCAGTCCAAAAAGAAGCAATGAATATTCCGCGGGAAGACAAAAACAAGACTTAAGACAAAGAAATAAGTTTAGGTTGGTCCAAGATGCCCCACTTTTTAGAGAGGTTCTGAGTCATCCTCTGAAGACCATGTTTTCTGTTTTCCCATTTCCTCTTGTAGAACACTTTCATTCTGGAATGTAATACTCATATAGAAAACTGCATCAAATAAAATTATATAGCCCAGTGATTTATCTCAAAGGGCACACCAGCGTAATCACCACACTGGGCAACAGAATATTGCCAAGCACCATACAAACCCCCTTCTGCCATTCCTCCTCCCTCCCTTGCCCCAAATGCAATTTTCTTTTATGTTATCACTTCTTTGCTTTTCTTGACAATTTTACCATCAAAACATGCATTCCCTAAACATTATAGTTTTGCTTTGCCCCCTTTTTTTTAACTTTGCCTAAGTGGACTCATACAGTTTCTATTCTTTTGTGTCTGTGTTCTTTCATGCAATATTACGAATGGGAAATTTACTCTTGCTGCTATGAGTAGCAATTGAGTCTTTCATATTCACTGTATTATATGCATACACTATATTTTTTTTAACCCATTCTACTGGAGGTGGCTACTGTATCTAGGTGGCTTTCAGTTTTGCTTTTATGAGTGGTGCTACTCTGAATATTCTTCTTTCTTTTTATATATATGTGCACATTTTTCTGTTGTATATGCCTATGAGTGGAATTTCTGGGTCATCACACATGCATATATTCAAATTTGGTAAATAATGCCAAATAGCTTAGAGTGTCTGTTTTCAACCGTCATTTCTACCAGTGGTACATGATAATTCCTCCTTCTCTGCAGGGTTGTCAACATCTAGTAGTTACAATCTCTTTAATTTTAGCCTTTCTGCTAAGTTTGTAGTAGATTTTCAGTTAGGGTTAGATATGTATTTCCCTGATGATTAATGGAGTTGAGCACCTTTTCATGTTTATGGCCATTTGGTTATCCCCTTTTGTAAAATGCCTCAAGTCTCTTCCCAATTTTTGTATTGGGCTGTCCTTTTTCTTACTGATTGTAGGAGTTCTTTTCATATTCTAGATACAAGCTCTTTTCTGGTTATATGTGTGGTAATTTCTCTTCTCATTCTGCAGCTTGCATTTTTACTTTCTTAGTGATATCTTTGTAATGAATAGGACTTTTTAGTTTTTAAATTTTATTTTGAATTAACTTCACATTTACTGAAGAGTGGAAAAGAGTGCAGAGAACATCCATATACACTTTATCAGCTTCCCCTAGTATTAACATATTTATCAAACATTTATCCAACTCAGAAATTAACATTGGTATGATACTATTAACTAAACTACACAGTTTATTCAGGTTTCACCAGTTTTTCCACTATCGTCCTTTTTCTCTTTTAGGATCCAATCTAGGATACTATGATGCATTTAGTTGTCCTCTCTCCTTAGTCTCCTTCAATCTGTGGCAATTTCTCAGTCTTTTATTGTTTTTCACAAGCTTGATACTTTTGTAAAGGACTGGTCAGGTATCTTGTAGAATGAACCCCAAAAGTTATCATAGAATTCTTCCTTTCTCTTGTGCCCCCATATTAATCACCTTCTAAATATTGCTAATATTGGTTCCAGCCTCTCCAGCCCCGACTGCGTGCTTATTTAGGGCCTCATTTCTTTCTTGGACTTGCTTAAATACTACCTCTTGCAAAAGTCTTTCTGAATAGTTGTATTACACTTTATATGTAACCACAGTATTAGAAATTATTACACCATCACTCTATGCCTGCCTCTCTCCTCACTGTGAGATCATTGAGCGAAGGGGCTTTGGCATTTATACATACCCTAATATATGTTCTAAGAGCCTTGCAAATTGCTCAACACATGTTTGTTGAATGGATAAAGCAATGTGACATTTGGGTCAATGGATGTCATCAGGAAAAATCAAACAAAAAAGAAAGCTTACTATTTTCCCATTACTTATTACAATTGCTGGTAATTTATACTTTTCTGCAGAGGGGTCACATGGGTCCATGGCTTGTTATTTACTAACCTTTCTGAAAAGCCAGTTAGTTCAGATGGGACTATTAATTTGAGTGGACCTGTGTCAATGTCACTTTAAGATAGAGCTGAACCATTTATGATCATCTCTGCTCTCCAGAAAAGTCTGTGTTCATGCAGTTATAATGAAGCCTTCTGACATTATAGCCACCTCATTTGAATAGTCATGTCTATTTGGAAGATAACAGTCAAATCATAATACTGTTGAATTTGTATGCTTAGAAAAGCTTAGCATCAGGCAATTTGAGTTTTGAATATTAAAATTTCAATTTATACACCACTTAACAAAACTATCATAAGAAAGAAAATTCTGTGAAGTGGGGGTGTTTTTAATCATCCCTTTTTCAATATGGTGGATTAAGTATAGTAAAGTCAAGCAATTTATGCTAAATCTCATCATATTACAATAATTCAGGAGTATTGATTGCTAATTCTAGATTCTCCCTTCTTATGGTGGCAACAATGTTTCCAGCTAACAAAGAAGAATCACAAAATCATTAAGTATAACTTCTGATGCGGCTCTTACATGTCATATTTTTAAAATTCCCGTTGTTAATTATCTTTAATCCCTTCACCAGCTTTTGGTTTAGTTCCACCTGGATCTCTTGCTGTGGGAGACAAATGGACCTTGCAGTTCACACCTTTGCAAGTCAGATTCCATTTGGTTCTCTGCCAACATTGAAGCCTACATTCTCTATTTTTTCCCCTTGTGAATAAGCTTCTGCTATATGTTCTATCTCCAGTGATGTCTTCTTGGCCTTGACCACACTTGCCTCGGCTCCTTGCTCAGCACTTCTATTGAAACTCAGATCTTGACCAGTGCTTTGATTCTGTCTCCCACCCCAGTTGCCCATAAGACCTCTCCCTAAGGTTGAGTCCCATTACCTGCTGGTAAACTACTCTAAGGGCCTACCTGCAAAATGGGCTGTCTCACTCATGCAGAGCAGGATTTAGCTGATCAGGGACAACAGGCAGAAAATCACTGCTTCTTTCATCACTGTATGTGAATCCTTCCTAAAGCCTGGTTGAGGAGGCCAGTCTCCCGAGATGGGTTAATAGGCACACCAGCAGGATTGTCAAAGCGAGCACACAAACAGTGGCGAGGATGCCAGTGCTCACCTGGTGGTGTGCTGGCTGGAAAGGTGGAGGTTAAGGAATGGCGGGTTATCAGACAGGCATTAGGATCCAGAGTCAGAGCACCTGGCTTCAGGGCTGCTCTGCTGCTCACTGCACATGAACCTTATTTTCCTGAGGCCTCTTCCCATGTGTGCACAACAGAAATGATTTCTGCCTTGCCTATTTCACAGGGTTTTGTATAAGTGATGCTTTCTGCACTGTGCACTAGACAACAGCAGAAGTGGGAAATCTTACAAGGTATCATCTCAAATAATCAAAACTTTAAAGTGAAGTAAAGTTTTCCAATCTCAAAGAATTATACATATGTATTAAAAACAGTCTCATCTAACTAAGCATCATAGGAAATTTAAGTTTATTGTAATGACTGAAATCTATTTTATATTTCCATTACTTACTTTTCCTTACAAAAGACTTGAAACCTATTCTTGAATTGTTAAACATTCTGAATCTTACTGCTTAAACTTGAATTTTTACCAATTTAAATTGATAAATGCACTAGTATTTTAAAAATAAATTGAATCGAAATAGCAGCCAGCAAGCTCTTATATGGATTGGAATGTTAAATCAGAGACTCACTAGTGTAAATCACTAAGATGAAAATTGAGAGAAGTTCCCTTTTCATTAGTCTTGGCTCCCATCAAGATGGTGAACTAGCACAGGCTGCCGGCTTCTTTCCAAAACAAACTTGGAGAAACTATGGGAGAGAGAGACAGAGAGAAAGAGGGAGCAGACAGACTGACATGTGGATTCTAGGGGGAAAAAAAATACCAAAAAATGAGCTGTCCTGGGGAGACTGAGGCTGTGTTAACTTTGGAGTATGGACAGAAGCAGAGGAGGGAGCATGGTTTGGAGGGAGCACGGTTTGGAGGGAGCATGGTCTAGGAAGGAGCACAGTGTAGACGGCAGTGAGAGGGCTGCTGGGAAAGAGGCCATGCCAAGGCGTATAACGACTGTAAAAGAAAGACGACTACAAATGTCTACCATCAGAATCATTAGAATAGCATGCCCAGGAATTTAAAATAACCATGATAAATATATGGAAATAAGGGAAAATACTGGTAACATAAAACAAAATCAAGAAATCATTAGAAAAATCAAGTGGAAATATTATGAAAATATAATAGTTGGAATATAAAAAAACAAAACACTAAGAATAGGGCAAATGGCAGGTTACTAGATGAAGAACAAATAAATGTTGAAGGATCACACTGAGAAACTCTCCCAGAAGCAGTAAGAAAGATAAAGAGACAGAAACCATGAAAGAACAACTCAGGGATACGTGAGATGAAAGTAGAATTGCCAACATCTGCAGGAGTCCCAGAAGGGGAGGAAAAAAAGAATAATCAAACTATTAGAGCTTCTCAGAAACTTTGTAAACAGATAAGCCCTCAGAATTGAGAGAGACAACAGTGCCCATTGGTACTGGTCCCGTACCTGCAGACCAGGTACATGACCTTCCCCACGTCAGTCAACGTGCTGTGATGCTCCCCTGGTTCCTGGCCGTCTAAGGACAGACATCTGTATGACTCGAACTGGCTGCGGTCATGCTCTGTAGGCATTTCACAGTAACTTCCTCCCAGCCCTACCCTACCCTATCCATTAGATCAAAGCTTCTCAAGAGCAGACATTTCATTTGACTCCTTTGATGTAATGACAGGTATCCCAACATCAAAACAGTCCTGAGATTTCATGATTTGTGTTGCTTAGCACAGATTTTTCAGACTAACACTAGGTCAATTAAAATGTAGTTTAAAACTGGAGAAAAGATGATTACTGCCTTTACACATCTTCTCTGGGTATATATACAAAAGACATCCTACACAATTAATATTCAGACAAACATTAATGAACTTTTCAGAACGTATAAAAAAATCAATTCCCAAATGCTAATATTCTGTTGAGTGAAAAATGAAACAAGATATATACTTGAATTGATCTGTTTCTTATTCCTTTTGTTATGACTGGCATTAGGAGAAACAACTGGGAGGGGAGTCCTGCAAGGAAATCTCTGATAATCAGACTCCAAGGTCTCATGTCTATCACTACCTATCGTGAATAATTATCCACATTTTACTTATTTCATCTACATAATCTTATTAATTGTGTTAAACTGATTAAGATGGCCTAATTATGTTTTAGAAATTCGGGGGTATCCTAGGATTAAGATATTTAATAACACACGTTTTGTGATTAAAGTCTCGGAATTCCGTCAGGGTGAAGTCCTACTTCCTGAAGCCTCAGGAAGACAGCTCATTCTGCAGGAGCAGCAAATTACTGAAGCGAACTTTTTCTTCACAATGTCACCATGAAATAGCATAAAAAGTATTCTAACCACAGGCCATGAAATTAAATCAACAGACCATGACTGGTAGGAAATTATGGGTTTATCTTACTTTTGTGAAGATTTAAAAAAAAGTAACATTTATGGAGAAAGTAATGAATATTAAATTTTTCACACAGCTATAATGATGAAAAAACTCTTTTCACTATGCCAGCAACTCTGCCACATGGTAAGATTTCTGTTCAGTTTGAACAAAGGGACTCTGAGAGATGTTAAACCGGGTCAGGCCACACAGAATGGGAAGTCTGAAAAGCAAATGGAAGGAAATTAGGTGAAAATTATTCAAATAATTTAAGATGTCCTGATATTGAAAACATCTGGAGTTTGTACTCTAAGACCTCAACAACTCAAGTGTGGCCTGTGGACCAGCAGTATCAGCATCTTGTTGGAGCAAAAACCTCAGGCCCCAAGCCAATCCTACTGAATTAACGATTTTTTAAGATCCTTCGGTGATTCATATGCACATTAAAGTTTTAGAAGCACTCCCACCGTGGGGAATTATTTTGAAAACTTAGGGCTAAAAAGATACCCTATGACTGGAAGGAAACCAACATAGTTTATGCATTTTTATGTAGAGATCATAGCACATCATCTATAGAATGGGTGTCCTTAAGGGCAAGGGTTGTATTTGATTCTTTCTTGCATCCTCAGCATCTAGCATAACGCCTGGCACATATTTGGGCCAGTGAGGATGGATGAATAAATGATTCTGAAGTAAAAACTGTCAAGTCAGTGATGCTACACTACCTATTAAAAAGGTTAAGATGGCTGACTCCAGGGGCAAGTACAAGGACATTCAATAAGGATACATGAAAAGCAAAATAAGGGAAAATATGAAACACATAATAGGAAAAAAACTGTCATGGAAGGAAGCACACAACAAAGCTTTTGAGCATCAATATGCAGAAATTGATAATTTGAAACTGTGTGAAGAGCAAATGTGATATTGCAATGCATAAATATTTTCATTATGCTAAGCCATATTATTGGTGTATCATCCTGATAAAATTTTACTAGAATTCTGTGCTCTTTGACAAAGAATCTAGAATGTAAAGTAGGTTTAAGATAAAAATCACTTGAGAAAACTAAGGGAGTTAGATAACAGTCCAGAGAATGCTAAAAGTTATTTAAAAACATTTGTTGAGCATAAAGCCTGCAGTGTGATTCTAAGTACCTGGAGTCAGGTCTAGTTTCACAGGTTATGGGAACAATCTCCAGGAAGACTGCCCTCACTTCAGACGCCAGCTGCAAGCTCTGAGCTTCCCAGGTGGCTCGCACTTGTTACCAACTGGCTACAAATTCAGGGGTTCCCACTATCCCCTCAGGTTCAACAGTGTGCTAGAACAACTCACAGAACTCAGGGCAGCCCCACAGGTTCCACTACAGTTTTATTATACAGGATACAGACCGGGAGCAGACAAAAGACCTGTGGGGCAAGGTCCGGGAGGATTACAACATGAAGCTGCCACGTCTGCAGAACACATCACCCTCCAGCCACACCAATGTCTACCTCCAACCAGGGAAGCTCTCCCAAGCCTTGCTGTCCAGGATTTTTACTGGGGTTTCGCTATGCAGCCATGATTGACTGAATCATTGGCTACACAGTTGAACTTCTTCTCCATACCTTTTCCCTGGAGGCTGAACTGATATGTCACTCAAAACCCCAACCTGATAGTCACATGGCTGGTCTTTCCAGCATGGTCAGCCCTGACCCTGGAACTATCTAGGGGCCACCATGAAAAACAAGGACGCTCCTATCACTTGGGAAATCGCAAGAATTAGAAGCTACCCATCAAGAAACCAGAACAAAAGCTGTACAAATTCTTTATTATATAACATGGACTTACTGAGGATTCTGGCTAGGCTGGCTTACCTCTAGGTCAAGTCTTAATATAGTGATCCACACGAGTTGGCCAGTTCTTCTGCTGTTATGTTATTTTGCTGTACTGAATATCATGCCAGAAAAGGGGACATAATAAGACAGAATTCAGAGTATCAATTATCCAATATCTTTTTCATCTAATGATATTCTTTGATTAGTCTTGTATGGCACAGATATATACTGGGTGCCTACTGTGTGACAGACACCTAATGTGAACACAGCTGAACAACTGATATTTACATTGCTTAAAAGAAATACATCTATCTGCATTTAACTAATGTTCCAATCAAATTATCCTTGCCTATTCATTTAAGCATGTCCCACAAATTCTTTACTTAGGAACACTTTATCACTCATTATGTTACTCTGTTCATAGTGGGGTCCAATGGATAGAAAATATGCCTCGGAGGATGACAGAACTGGGTTTGAAATCCAGTCCTGTTCCATACTAGTTATGTGATTATGAGCTAGTAAGTACTTACCCTGGTTCTCAACTTCCGTATTTGCAAAACTGTGAACAAGAATAATCACGTCTACTTAGAGAGGCAGCTCAGTGGTTAAGAGCATGACTCTGGAACCAGACTGCTTGGCAGATGGCTCTGGCTCTTTCTCGAAGGTGCAATGTCCCTTAATCCCTCTGGCCACAGCTTCCTCATCTGTAAAATGAGGATAATAATACCCTCATAGAGATGTTGTGAGGATTAAATAAGTTATTGCGTATAAAGCACTTATAATAGTGCCTGGCACCTAACAAGCAGTTATATATTACTGATTGCAATTATTATTTTTAATTCCATTTTTATTTATGACTTATTTTGGTTGTTGGGATGACGAGATAATATTCATGAAAGAAGACCATATTATAAAATCTGGCACAAAGTACACATTCAAATGTTGACTTCCTTTACTAGGAATTATCCTATATTTTAGACTCTTCATTAAGAATACTCCATGGATACAAATGAGATGAAGTTTACCTCCATCTGATGGCAAGTAAAAAAAGGTAATGGAGTACAAAGGGTTATTTAGGCTGGCAAAAGGATTTTTAAACAGTGCTAAAATGTTTAAAATTGGGGGGTAGGATAAGGAGTTTGTAACAGACAGAGGTAAAAAATTAGAACAGTGTGGGGGTAAAGGTAAAAGGATGCCTCGATAAGTTAAATTATTATATTTTATCAAGGATTTGGGAAAACTGACTTTTTTTTAAAAGCACAAGTCCTTGTTGTCTTAGAGTTTAAGGCAGCATAATAAAGTACAAATTGAGATTCCTTTCATTTTAAAATATGAAGACTTAAAAATGATTATTACCATTTGGGGGAAAAAACCCCATGGTATTTTAACATATGACAAATGAAAACCAGTCAGAACTCCTTATGCCAGATCCTTAAATTACCACGGGCTCTGCTGTCCCCACATAGGCACATAACAGGTGAAAGTCATCAGAGTACAACTGAATTTTAAGAAAGAGATTAAGTATCCCAAGTAAACTATACTCACAAAATGTAAGTGTTCTCACCGACAACATAGATACTAAGCTGTTTTAACCAACGTTACTTACACTGAAAATAAAGATTAACAGGATTTTTTAATACAGTGGATGCAATGTCAAAACTTACTGCTAAAAAATATAGGCCAAAACAAAACTGTGCAAGCAACATATGGTACAAATTTGCTAAATTTACTTGTGTTTCTTAAATTTATCCTATTTCATCTTCAAGCTGCCAAATTAAATTTCACTTTTATGAGAAAAATTGACAATTTTATGATTATTTTACAGTAATTTAAAACATCAATGATCTTCCCTTCAATTAAAAAATCCAAATCATTCAAACTTTGAGCACTTCTTTGATGAACAGCAGCAAATTCTTCCTGTGCCGTATGCTTGCAGGACGCAGGGGGACAGCTCCTCCCGCTCTACTGCCTGTAGCCCACAGATGACTGAGGACAGGTTTTCTCTAAAGAATACTTTTAAACGATCAGAGAAAAGCTTCAGTTTTAAAATTTATGTAAAGCCTTACTCCAACCTTCACCGCCCTCTTCACAACAAAAGTCTGTCAACATATTCTTAAAAAAAGAAAATCACAGAATAATTTTATTTATAATGAAGTTATTCTCTCCTGACTTTAAATCATCAGTTCATTCTTACAACAGAGAATCAATTTAAATATCGCCACCAAAATGGAAGGAAGACAAAACAAGCTGCTGTTACATATCAATGTCTTTGATATGTCATAACCATACCCAATTAGTCTTGCAACATGGTCCATTTCCAGTGAAATTCTCAATAAACTGCTAAGAACTACAGTCCTTCATATTGACATTTTATTCTAAGGTGTGCCAGATGCGGCTCTCCTGATCACTTCAGTAGTCAGTCAGTGTTCTGAAGAAAAGGGCCGACGTCCTCTGTAATCCAGCCCAAATGGATGGCGTGCTTTCAGAGCCTTTAGTTTTTATAATAATCCCTCTGGAAAGTTAATTAGTTGATGATTTTTTTCCTTAGAAGTCTACCTTAAATAGGACAAATCACGTACTATACGGTTTGTGCCAATGTCCTTGACGTTCTCGTTTCCACCATTTTGTTTATCAGATCATATAGTGACGGTAGTCTTATTTTATCCATATTTTTGCTGTAAACATTGAGAAATATACCAAGGACAACTAAAAAACCAGACCATACATACCTAAGAGAAAGAAATAAGAAAAAAAGGTTAATATCAAGGTAACAACTTACTGTTAACCACAGAAGTTGGTGATGAGTTCATAATTATTCTGCAATAAAATAAAATTTTGCTATTGGAGGCCTACAATAATAGCATTAAAATAAAAATAGTATTTTTAGATCAGATTAGAAAGAATTCCACATCTGTTATGTTAGTTACACATAGAAAGAGGATATTTTACAAAATAATGTAGTTCATTTGAATTTTGGGGATAAGAGCAAATTGGAAGTTCGACTCCTACCAAAGTTTTAAGAATATTTTTAAAGTTCTGGATGCATCAACCTGCCAACGGCCACCTTGGGAAAACAATGTAGCAGCTGAACTAGTTATCCCAGTTGGGTAGAATATAAAGAGAAAGAGGGGGACCTGGAGAAAGACAGGGAATTAGCATCGATTACTAGAACGTATACCTAGCACATGCAGAAAGAGAAACTAATTTATAGAAAACAAACAATACATTGAAGGAAATTTATTTTGTGGGTACCTTTAAGCTTACATGTCAATAATTTCTAGGTTTGAATCTTCTCAATTACTAACCAACATAAGTTTAAATGATGCTAATTTCAAACATAGACACTAGACAGTAAACACTAGACAGTAAAGAAAACAGTAAATACTTTCACAAGAAGCCACAAACTAAATAAATCATTAGGGCACAACTTACAGAATACTTCTCTACCTCAAATCCTTTGCGGGAAAAGGCAGACAATAAAGCAACAATTTTAAAAACCATATATATATATGTATACAATATATATACTTGCATTAGGGCAAGGGGGAACCCCTTCGTCTCACGCACACTCACACTCTATATTGGAAACAGGGTCACACCTGCACTGGGACTCTGGTTAGCAATTTAAGTGTGCAAAATGATTTCTTCAAAATAATTACATACATTTCTACAACAGCAGAAGAAACATCAATAAATTAGGGGTCAAGATGAAAAAGATTCTTTATAAAGAAACTAAGGCTGTTTAAGAGCAAATGTGAAACAAAGTATCTAAAAGTGGAAAAACTTGTGAATTAAAAAGTACTTACTGAAATGTGAATGGTTTAGCAAAGAATATGAATGAAAGTACGATGGTCATTGCTTTTCTTCCTGTTGTCACTGTAGGGAGAAAAAGGTTGGTTTAGAATGAGCCTACCATCCTGGTGATATTTTGGAAATCATACAAATATTTACAGAGCCTACTATGTGCAGGATCTGTGTTGGGGACAAGGAAACAACGGGAAACAAAATTAAAGAGCCACTGCTTCTGCTTCTGTGGAGTCTACAGTCCAGCAGGGGTACAGACATTAAAGGATGCTGCTAACGGTTAAAGTACAACTGTCATAGGGACTTGGTGGAGGCCGTGACACCGCGGAAGTGTGCCATCCTTTGGAGAGACTGACTTAGTTTGGCAGGAAAGAAAGGCTTTCCCAAGGAATACATGATTAGGTAGAGCAGAGGTCATTCTCTACAAGTAGTCATCTTAAGGACATACTAGTATCTTAATAGCGTTCATCTCTTGATAAGACTATAAGTAATCTTAACAATCCTCTTTACATGTCTGCATTAACTTGTGCTTGTCCTTCAAGTATTACCTCGAAGTCTGCGTTAAGGCTTGAAACCTTCCTTCTCTGTCGCACCCAGTCAGAGACAGGAACTCTGCACTGATCTCCATTATAGCCTCTCCCCCAACTTTGCATTATCAGTTGCTATCTTCCCACCAAACTGTGTGCTTTACTTGGCTCCTTATCTTATTCATCCTTATATGTCTTATACATCCACATATACATGTGACATAGTTCCTGGTAATTAATATTCAATGCATGAATTAATGAATACCAAATGAAAAAACTCTTTTGGAAACGTGTTACAGCCCCATTCCAAAAATCTATTTTTCCTTCTACTTAGTAAAAGGATGCCTATTTTTAACTGAGCATACCTTCCAGCCTCTCCTACAGCGAGGTGTGGTCTGTGACTAGCTTTTGGCTAATGAAATGTGAGCAGAAGTGCTGTTTCTAGGAGGTTGATTTCCAGGAAGTTTCCATAAAGAAAAAGGTTGTGTCTTTCATCTTCTCTCCATCCCGATGCCTGGAATGAGGATGAAGATGGCAGGGCAGACAGAGGAGCCTGGGTTCCTAACAAGCATGGGGCCACCACACCAGATCAGGTGGCAGTATGCATATGGGTCAAGAGCACAGGTATGGAGACAGACTGCCTCAGTTGGAATACTGACTCTGCAACTTACTAGTTGGTTGACTATTGGGCAAGTCACTTAATCTCCCTGTGTCTTAGTTTACCCTTTTGTAAAATGGAACAATAACAGAGCCTACTTTATAGGATTATTGCAAGATTAAAATGAATAATATGTGCAAAATACCTAAAGTGGCACCTGGTACATAATAAGGGCTATGTACATGTCAGCTATTACTATTACCACCTCTGGATTTCTTTTACGTGAGAGAGAAATAAACCTGCCCACACCTCAAGCCAAGGACTGCATCTCACGCTTCTTTATACCAACCAAAGGGCTCAACTGATACACACCAAGTGATATCAGACCCCCTTTTTGAACACTTATCTTACAAGCAAAGTTAGAACCCAAGCTAAGTATATGAATTTGCAATCTTTCTTGATAGCATGAGAGGACTTGACAGCTTAGTGATATGGCCTGATGTACATTTGAATTCCCTCTACTTACCATTAGGGACACAAACTTTTAAACGGAGAGTCACATGTTAGCAAACAAGGAGAAAAATTAGGAAGCAAATATACTTTTACAAAGAGAGAGGTATTTACTAATTTGTTTAATTTACTCTGTGGAATTAAAATAAGTATTCCCCTAAAACCATGAAAAATTAAAATCATGTAAAATACTAATGTATATATGCACTATGGATATAAATTCTACATATCTCTGATAGAGGTGATCAAGTGAAACTCAGCCCCTTCGCAAGATGGAGAGATGAAGCCCAGAGGAGACCTACTCCCCGGGTCACACATCACTAAACATCAGAGCTGGGACTGGGCTCTGCCTTCTCTGGCGAGCCAACCCGGCGCTCTTCATGACAGGCTATAAGGCTTCCAACCCCGGCTTTAGTACTCTCTCCACCTGGGAGACGCTGAGAGCGTCTGTCATGTGTACCGTTCCTTTGGCAAATGATATGAGGTAGCACACTGAGTCACCTGTTCCCCTCGCCAGGTCTCCCCTGCAGCCCCTCATCTGTCCCTCTCCCTCCTCCAAAGCAGGACAAATACACCACCCATTCCTCTAAAGTGGCAGGCAAAGTTTCCGCCCAGAGCAGGCGCATAATAACTACTAGTGAAAAGAGAGGCTAATGTGGTTGACGTCCTAGAAAGGATACAAATGAAAGGTCCCAAAGACTTTGTTTAAGATACACCTGCCATACTTTAAGTGCAACAAAACTGGAAGTTTTAGTTATAAATTACAAGTGTACAAAGGCAGTAGTTTTCTCTGAAGGCATTCAGCCCATCAGACTTTTTAATAAAAAGTTCTTTTAATATATTTAAAAGTTACTAGTTAGATACATGTATACATCTGACTTTAAAATTACACCTTTAAATAAGAAATTAAGATCAAACATTATTTTCTTTAGAATTTTAAAGAAATACCAAGGAAAGATATGGGCTTTTAAAGAAAGTTAAGGAATAAATTGGTGAAATATGACAATTTTCTTTTTAATGAAGAGTAGATAATGCCCTTATCTGTTGGAAAAGAGCATCAGAGAAAATTTAAGCGCTTATTTCATAATCCAAGCAAGTACATCATTCCTACCTGTTACAGCAACAAGTGCACCAAAAATTTTAATCAAAGCCAGAACAAAGGAGATTCCAAAATAGCCAGTGAGGGAAAAAAGGAAAGCATAACCGTAGGTCTGAATTGGATTCTGCAACACATAAAGAAAGCCTGTTAGGAAAATGCAAAACAAACCCTGAGGTGTTACAAATGAAATAAAGCTACAGATTTTAATCAACTTTCTGAGCAATAATAAGCCATTCAACAATGCAGTCAAGCAAAGATTCTTATTTAGCTCTGATTTAATGGAAAAACAATGATGAAATTAAAAATTCCCAACTTCTACATTATGAACAGCTTAAAAATGAACTTACAGGGTAGAGCAAGGATAAATTTAAATATAAATCATTTCATTTCTGATCTGCATATATTATGTTAAAGGAGTTATCACATTACATATAATATAGTCTTTTTGAACAAGAGGAATTAGAAATATACATGAAATTATTTAATGGCAGATGTTTACTTTAAAAAACGTGATCAGTGTTTACCTTTGAACAGAATGTGACCGCAGGGCCTAGTCCACTAGTGCACGTCAATCCCAGTAAAATGTACACAAAACCGATCGAGTACGAATACAAAACCTAGAATAGAGAAAAATGCAGGGGAAAAAAGTGCTATCAAACTAAAGGCAGAAAATGAAGGCTTTTTGATATATGGCTCAATTAATCAATTAAATTTGTAAAATGAACTGTTTTTAAAGTAATAACATTGTTTCAATACAGCTTAACTTTCTGGAAATGATGGTTGACCCTAACTGCTTATAAGTCAACGCCTGGTTTTAAGTACAACATAACACAGTGGCACTCATCTTTTTGTATATGGATACATCATCATTCATTTTGCCTAGCTTAATTAGTGACTTCAAACCAGATTTTAATGTTGGGGTTCTAAAAACATACATAAGCAGAACAAAAAAACCTTAAAGCTACTTATTAAACATCAAAAAACCCAAACATTGTTTGCAAGACATTAAAACATGGTGAAAATAAGCAGTAAATGGCATATCTATTGCTTGGTTTCCCAATTTTCCAGCAATCTTTCTAACCCAGTTTATTATACTCATCAGTAGAATCAGCATCAAAATTAAATATGTGCTATGTGTCAGGTACTGTGCTAATAATGCTCTATATGGATTATCCCATTTATTTCTCACAACCAAGCTATGAGACAGGTACTCTCATCATCATCCTCCAATTTTCACGTGAAGAAACTAAAACTTAGAGATATTAAGTAATTTTCCCCAGATAAGAGAACTAGTAAAACTGGGATGTGAACTGAAACTATCGAAGGCCAGAGCCTACGGTCTTAACCACCGTAGTACATTAACTTTCTAACTACCTACACTTCCTTAATTCTCTGATCTTTACCTTACTAGGAAAAGTAGTGATGATGATCAAGAAAATCCTGACCAAGATTCAAGTTCCTATGTTCCTAGGGGACTCCTTAAAGATTCCCCACTCTGCTGACAAAGCAACAGGAAAGACCAGTCCCACAGATCCTTAATGCAGCATGCCCTGTCTGTCCAGCAAGGTGGTTGGCTACACAATTAATGTAAACAAACACACAATAACTTTCTTGTACAAAAACATCAACCGGTTAGAAGACACAGTGGAAGAAAAGGCATTGTTTGCAGTAACAATGGCAAAAAGATGAAACACCGAATAATAACTTCAATAAGAGATATGCTGGATTTATAAGAAGAAAACTTTAAAATCCAAGGGACATTAAAAAGAAAAACACTCGAATAAAAGGAAAGTCATACCTTATTCTTGGACTGAAAGAATCAACTGTATAGATGCCATTCTCCCTAAATTAATTTATAATTCAATGCCATACCAATCACAATACCAATGGGATTTCTAGTTTATTTGGAATATGAACACCCAAGAATAACTATTGGTAGTAATATTCTGAAAAACAAAAGGAACAATGGCGGCTAGTCCTAACAGACGGTAAATGTCTGAGAAAGCTGCAGTCATCACATGGTTCTGGTGCAGAAATAAATTCAAAAGAATACAATTCTGAACCCTACGTTAGAATATGGTATGATAAAGAAGGCACCTAAAATAAGCTGGGAAAGTGGATTATTCAATAAATGATAGTGAATAGGCATAAGGAAGAAAATTTTTAAAAAGTTTTGGTTGAATCAAAGATTTGATAAAAAAGGAAGTCATAAGAGTAGTAGTCAACATGGGTAAAATTCTTAAATCTTACAGAGCTGGGAAAGCCCTTTTCAGTCATAGTACATAGCCAGAAGCCAGGAAGGAAAACATAAACTGGACCACATAAAAGTTACAAACTTCTAAACGGAAATAATTATACAATAAGCAGGGGCAGTGGTATTTTCCCTCTTACCTTCCTTTAATGTTTGAATGTATTACTTTATGAAAGTGATGATGATAAACTAGCTTAATAATACAATGGATGTCTTTAACCCCATAACTACTTCATAAAACTAAGTATATCACCGTTTTTGAGTCTGTCTGGCGTGAAGAAAAAGCACTCGAGTATTTACCATTTCTGAATTCGAAGCATTATGCAGCTTCATAGCTTTCTCTTGAACATTTCCAATGACAGCGTCCGCACACAGGGCCAGGGAAATAAGGATCACACCTTCAAGAAGGCATAAGAAAAAAACAACCTCCTTATTTAAACATGAGCGATAACCAAAATTTATGAGATTTCATTGCGTTAAAAAATAAAAGTACATCTTAAATAACATTTGCTCAGTAAAGCTGAGTATTTTTATCCACAACCAGTTGTAATAGGCACATAGATGATGATATTAATAAATCAAAGTAACACTAATAAACTGTGCTAATGCTGCCACCGTTAGTGTGTTTCACTATCATGTCAAATAATAGTTCTGCTTTTAAACTATATTATATATTTGAAAGGAATACTGTAATAAACAAATATAGAAGAAATTCTTAGATCTATTGGGATTGGTATTTAATCACTTAATTGAAAATAATCAGATGAAGACGGAAACCAAAAGAAAATTGCCTTATTATTAAAAAGTTTAATTTAAAACACATAAACATGCGTGCAGTGGCCAATGTCTTTGAGTATGAGTCCTAACTAAAATTCTGCACTTTTGCTTTTGTATAAACTACACTCAGAGCATATTCTCTATGATTTCCAAGTTTTTGTTAAAGTGTGCACCAGAAACTCCTGAAACAATTGGAGTACAGAATCTTTTCAGATTTTTCTGAGCTCCCTCAGTGCTTATAGTTGTTTCACCCACACCTAGTTCAATGGTGATTTTACTACCTTGTCAACTGTTTCAATTAACTTAGTTTTCACAGAAACAATTTTTTCTCTCTTCAAACTCATTTCTGAATAGTTTAAGTAATATTTAACTATTGCATAATCATAACAACAGGTACAACTGGTATAAACAAAGCTGGAAGTCAACATACTCACAAACGTGGACGTCACCCTGAGAAGCATGCTATTAACTGTAAGTGTTTAGGGCACTGGTCACCAGGCACGGTGCTTTACAGAAAGAATAAAGAGCAGCCCTGGTTACATCTGTGGGACTCTGCTGGGCTTACAGAGTTTTCTCCTTCTATTTTCTTTCAAAATACAGTCATGTGTCGCTTAATGATGGGGACAGGTTCTGAGAAATGCGTTGTTAGGTGATTTCATTGTACGAACATCGTAGAATGCACTTACACAAACCTAGATGGTACAGCCACCACACACCGAGGCTGTATGGAATTAAATCTTATGGGACCACCGTCGTACATGTGGCCCATCATTGAGGAAAATGTCATTTCGTGGTGCATGATTGTATAAGCAATCACAGGTAGCAGAAAAATACATGGACACATGTATGCACTTAATTGAGAATTTTCAAGTTTTCATACTTATATTTCAATTTAACTTTTTAGCATCTAACTTTGGTACTTATTACTCAATCTAACATTTTTATTCACCAAACTTGATTCTGAATGTTCTTTTACTTGTTCCAAATAACAAATCTGTCCTCAAAAGACATGTTGTTATTGAAGACCCTGAAAACAACAATGTTCTAACTCCTAAAATGCTATTCAAAGACATTCCAAAAATGTTCTGAACAATGGCAACAGCATGAAAACACCTGAATTGCATCCTAAGGGGAATATTTTAAAGGTAGACATCTATTTGAATAAGTAAATTCTGACATACTCACTTTACACATTCAAAGTATTGTTTATGTCTATCTTAAATAACCATCTTAATAAGTACTCTAATCTCCTTTACAAAATATACTCTTATAGATGAGGGACTGTGATGAGTGCTCATCAATTACTGCTAATCATGAAGTATGGTTAGGTGCTAATTCTCTTAAAAAATATTTCCAGGGAACCCAGAAAGGGCTGTAAGTTATAATGAGAAGTTATAGAACCACCTCTTTCCATCATTCTCATCACCACCATTACTCCCACCTCACCAGACATATGGCCCATTGTTCCATCATCTCACTCTATCCTCCTGCTATCTTTGTGTGAGGCGAGCTGTCACCATCATTCTGTTTTATAGGTGAAGCACAAAGGAGTCTGGCAATTTACCCATGGTTATATGTTTAAGTGATTCAAACAGAATCTGAAGCCAAATCTCTGACTGCAAGTTCTGTGCCTTCTCTAAAGCTGTTTTTTCATAAGTAGAAGAGTTAATTCCCTCAGTTTTCAAATATAATCTTCCTTTTAGAGTTGCTGACACGAAAACGAAGTGCTCCTGAAGAATCTAACCCATGTTAGAAACAGCTGCAACGATAAGCTTTCTCAGAGTAAAACTCATTGAAGTAATGACCACTTGCATTCCGAATGACCAAAGGTGAAAGAATAGACCTAACAGGTTCTCCCAGAATCTTCTAGCTGTCCAAGGGCTGCTCTAAGAGGCTGAACTGGTTACATTTAAATCCATTAGCACAGCTTTGCTAACCAGGTGAGGAAGGCAACATAGTAAGAACAGCAAAGCTGATGTAAATGGTTGTCTTCATTACGTCATAACTGTTTTTTCTCACAATTATACTTTGTACTTGCTCATACATATATACACATTTTTCTCCCTTGTTCTCTCAGAGTTCCTTTGATGACCTAGATATTTTAAATATTATTTGTCAGGCTAGGAGATGGGATAATACTAAAATAATCTCATGAGTAAAACTAAATAGTTTAAGACGACACACTGTATACATAAACAATTTTTCTGTAAGGTCTTTAGAATAAAAACGACCCCAACGCACAGTTTTTATTCTTATTTAATTCTAAACATACTATAATACCTATTCTGCTTGTGAACAATCTAAATTTAATTTACAAAATTCCACATGGCACACTATGAGGAAACTATTTATGGTGAAAATGCTAAACACTTTGTTACGACCACATTTTTACTACATAGTTTAATATTAAAGAACAGCATAACTTTCCTTCTTTAGCTAAAACAATGACAAGTAAATGTGCAAATTTCAACTTTTTAAAAAAATGAGAATAAAAAAATTACCACTGTGATTCTCCTATAACTCGTGTATATTTCAAATTTAGCCTATACGAAATTGATCTATTATGTACTTGATAACAGAAGATTTTGAGAGGGCAAACAGCCCCTTGTCATGTCAAAATACAAGAGTACTAAAACAACCGTTATATTTCCAGAGTTGTAATATTTTTACTGCATCTCATATGGAAAGTCTGAAAGCTTTATGTTAGGTATGAGACTCACAGGTGTCACATCATCATTTAAAATCCTTATGAAATTGTAAAAATTCTTACTCTAAACCAAAATGCCTACAAAATCTGGGATACAATAAAATTCCTTACCTGTCAGGTTGAAATTTGGCGCAGTCGTGCTGTCAGCGAGGGTAAACCATATTAGACCAAGGCTCATACACACTGCAGCAGACACGTCTACCACGTTATAGCGCTTTCCTGTGTAAAATAAGTGGACGTCAACCTCATGCAAATACTCTCTCAGCATAGTTTTAGATCTACATGTTTAACCAAGTAGAGCAGGGACCTGCTTTTACACCCGATGACAAAAATACAGGAAGAACTCTTCAGTCAAGGCACGGCATAGTCACCAAAGGGGTGCTTCTGAAAATTAAATTACCAAGGAGCACCAATACATCTTTGTAAGTTAGATATGAAATTCTACTTTATCTGTTATGGTAGTGAGTAAATGAACACTGAAAAAGTTTGTAGAAATTAGTGCCTCTTTTACTTTATGTATAACACAAGGCTATGAATTTTCTTATAGTTTCTAAGTTTACAAAGTAACCAGAGTAATTATCAGGCTATATAACTATTTGTTTGTACATACCATAATCAGATAACTTCTAGGTTGGTGACAATTAACTTATCTTAAAATATCCACATTTAAATAATGAAATCATGTAGTGTAATTTTTTGTAAGGAAATATTATATGTGCCCAGCCCATCACAATGTTAACTGTGATTTTTAATAGGGATTGGGTCAATATTTTTTCCTGTGTGAAGAGTTATTCTGAAGTTATATTTAAGTAGTTGACATACACACTTTCATTTTAAAAGGCTTTTTTGGGGAAGGCATCTAATGCATAAAATGAAGTCAGGCTGTGTCAGAACTTTCGTGATACAGAAACACTTGATTATCAAAACATGACTATTCCTCATGACAGTTATATGAACAGCAGCAACGAAAACTTGTTCCACTGCTTGTTACCATCACTGCCTCCGCTTTCACTTTTTTCCACATAGCTTTTAACTTAGTTGGGGCTCTAGGAAGTCAGTAAGCCAGCAGAGCTGGTAAAAAAGCAGTTCTGCCCAGGTTAAGCTTTGCTTCAACATGAGAACTGTCCATTTGTAAAATGGAGGTAGAGAGTGGAAGCCTGAAGAGCAGAAGAATGAAAGAATTGGAAAAAGCAGCTTTGTAGGCACTTGTAAGCTAGGTCTTCAGTATGTGAATACAGCACTTCTAGAAACGCAGCACATTCTAGACTAAATGAATAAAACAAAATACTGTTATTTTTCCCCGATCCCAAATTATTGATTTCAGAGACTGAGGTATATCACAGAAGTATCAGAGTTTTTATAATAGCTTATTTTTATATATCTCAGAATTGTTAGAATATCTAGAATGTTTACTAGAAATGTTAATCAAAGTTTAATGTTTTTCCTAATGCTAGATGCCATAACATATCCTATTAGTTTCAAACAGTAGGAAAATACATCATTACTATACCTTGAATCAAAACTCCTCCTAGCATAACAGGAATCAATTTGCAGCACTTGAAGATGACTTGGGTAGGGTAATTCAGGTAGCCCAAGGAAGTGTTTGATAACCCCATAGTACCCACAGTTAGAAAAGCTATTATCATGTAGGTTTTTCCTGGTATTCTGTAAAAGACAATTTTTAAAATCTTCATTTTGGGACTCAATTCATACTATTGTAAGATAACGTGTTTACAGTGTGTAAATGTCTAGTTACTCTTCTAATTTAATATTTCTAGAAATATCAGTAAAATATCACTATTTTAGAAGTTATAACACTGTTCACTTGTATGAAAGAATGTTGGTAAAAATAAAAATTTACCCTGATTTAATCAATCATAAGCGAGAACTCTCAACTGTGTGAAAGAGTGGCATTTGAGAGTTACTAAGATTCTTACTGAAGGTATAAATGCCGGTGAAAGGTTTTCAACAGCAGGCCTAGCTACATAAAAATCCTTGACTAAATTTAGAAAAAAAGAGTTGATTTTTAAAAAATATTGGCCTCTATTATCGTAAAAGTCACCTAATTTTTAACTTCTAAATTTTTTGTTCTGTTTCCTAACATTTCCATCTAGCATTAGGAAAAATACATGTGTCCATTCTGCTAGAATAACCTGAGCAGAATTTCTCTAGAAAAAGTCCACAGTGGTTTAAACTCTAGATGGGATTTCTATTACCAGAACATCTTATGATTCACCCCAACTCCATATTTTATAAAGTGTTAAACAATCAACTTCACTTGAGGAGTCTCTCTCCTCATGATCCCAAGTCTTTTACTTTGGGTTCTATCTGGATTTCCTAAAGGAGATTCTTAATTTGGCATCTTTAGAATTTTGAGCTATAACTGCAAGCATATGCTCACTTTGACTAGATATTTAATTGTCTAAAAGAATCATCTTGTACACTGGTGTGACTAAGCCAGGAAGCGCTATTCACATAATCAGATTATGTTGCAAACTTAGATCTAGTTTCCACTTTGAGATTTGTGTTCATGTTTAAATCAAGGCAACAAAATTCTTCTGTATTTTTTATATGGCTAGATATAAGGCAAAATAATTTACTGGAAAAAATTCAATAAAAATGCATCATTTCCACTTCCATTTGGATTTGGAGGCCTTTCCTACTTAACTACTAATACCGTGGTCAACATTCAAAATCCACATGGAAATAATCTGGCACGACCGTACGCAGCAGTGTACACAAACACTGATTTTCATGCTGTTTGTAGGGTTTAACCCTCAGTGGGAGATCATCAGTAAAGGAGGACAGCACCACTTCTCCAGGTAACGATATAAGTCACAGTAGTCAAGTTTCCTCATAAATGAATGGCAAACAGTGACCAGAAAATAAAAATTCGTCAGAAAACTCGCAAGGAATGATGATTAAAAAAGCAGCATTAATACAGGTAGAAAGAAAACCAGCCTGAAACTCAGGAACCTTGAACTCAAGAGGGCCCAACTCTGAGGGTAACCTGCCTCATGAAAATCCCGGCACTCCTCCAGGTCCCCATCTTCCCACTGCTAAAACGAGGAAGTCAGATTTCATCCTCTTGCCTCTCGGATTCTCACTGCTTCTATTTTAATACCCTGATTGCTTACTTCTTTAGATACGGTGGGAAAATGATAACTTTAAAATGTCCCTTTAAAGCCAATTTGACAGATCTCCCTTATTAAAAATTCATATCAATTAATGATAAAGCTACAAAGTGATCTTCGGTGAAAAGGAAGTAGTAGTATATGTAGGTCCTACAGTTTCCAACGTGCTTCATCACACATTACCACAGTTGATCCCCAAAATAAAACCGAGAATTTAAGAAACTTCTCTGAAGTCTTGACAGAGCTAATAAGAGGTGGTGACAAGACTCGAATCCATGTTTTCTGACTCCAAATCCTGCACTCTCTCAAGTATACTGGCATTCATATAAAGATAGGGAGCAAAAAATTAAGCAGAGTTTGGCTAACTAAAGGTCTAAACAGCAGTGCCACTTAAATTCAGGGAGAGGTATATACTCAGAAATACATCCAGAAATATGTGATTGGGCATATTTTTATTGTAACAGACCTTTAAAGACTTTTTCTACAAAAGTTTTTAATGTGCCTTGGAATGGAAAAGTTTGAGTTCATGTTATATTTATTATAGATCTAGAAATTCTGCTACCAAAATCTTTCACTTATGTTTAAATCAAGCACAAATGATTTTATCTTTAAACGTGATGGTCACGTGGTTTAAAGAGGGGATAAACACAGCTTGCGGTCCACTCCCCATCTCGTCTCATCTGCAAGGCTGAGGGGGAGGTGTACCTTCTGAAAGTTAACAGGTTGGAGATGTAGTGTCTTGTGTCACTTTTCATTTAATAAAGACAGCATTCTATTCTTCTACTTTACAAGCAAAGGCCCAGCAGTTTGCACTGGGTAACGAATCATTGGACTTCCTTATATATTAGTCTTAACAGATATATTTAATTACTTTCTATTCTACCACCTATGGCTGTCTTGTAGAGTCTCAGAGCATGAAAATAATGAAGAAGATATCCTCAGATTCAAATTTTTTTAATATCATCCTTTAATAATTTACTGGCAATAAAGAGAGGTTGAGAGGTAAAATTAGACCTGTGAAGAAACACTGGTGTACAGATTTAAATATTTAAGATTTTAGAGTTACCTTCAGAAAAACATCAAAAACATTCATGTAAGAAAAAAAAAGTAGGTGTGAAAATTTTTTATTTTTATTAAAGGATTAAACATTAATATCAATGAAGACAGAATTTTGGTATTATAGCTCCTTATTACATTTGATCTGCCTAATATATACTAGAAAAATTCACATATTAGGGCCTTATAACAGGATAACCACATATTTACCAAGAAAATGTTACATTCAAATTCCTAACCACCTTCTGTCATAAGAGACTAGGTTTTTTTTTTTTAAATTTTTTATTGAGATTATGATAGTTTACAACCTTGTGAAATTTCAGTTGTACGTTATTGTTTGTCAGTCATGTTGTAGGTGCACCACTTCACCCTTTGTGCCCACCCCCCACCGCCCCTTTCCCCTGGAAACCCCTAATCTGTTCTCTTTGTCTACATGTTTAACTTCCACATATGAGTGGAAGAGACTAGTTTTTTATTGCATATTGTTCTATATGCCATTAAAAATATTCCAAGATATTTCTCAAACCTCAAACAAGTTCTTTTAGTTTTGATGAAAAGGAACATTATGAAATTTCTCTAAGAATGCAAACACAGCTACTGGCCATCATAAACATGACAGTGTTAAGTGGAATATATCCCACAAAACGAAACATTAACTATACATTTTAAAGACCACTATAAAAACAGGTATTGATATTTCATTTTACCACTTTGATATTAGTAGAATTGTAAATCTTTCAGTAATCACACATATTTCAGCGAAATTTATAACACCTATGTACTCATATGTACATCTGACTACCTTCTCCTGCTTTAAGAAGATATTATTATTACTATTGAGTCTAAACTACAGCTTTTTATTTGATAACATTACATTTAAAGGGAGATCTGTTTTTTCAGTGTATAACGGGAGTATCATTTTTTTTTTTATTTTTATTTTTTTTATTTTTTTCCTTTTTCTCCCCAAAGCCCCCAGGTACATAGTTGCATATTCTTAGCTGTGGGTCCTTCTAGTTGTGGCATGTGGGACGCTGCCTCAGCGTGGTTTGATGAGCAGTGCCATGTCCGCGCCTGGGATTCGAACTGACGAAACACTGGGCCGCCTGCAGCGGAGCGCGCGAACCTAACCACTCGGCCACGGGGCCAGCCCCGGGAGTATCATTTTTAATGTATTTTGTGTGTGAGTGTGAAGACGACTGGCTCTGAGCTAGCATCTGTTGTCAATCTTTCTCTTTTTGCTCGAGGAAGATTCACCCTGAGCTAACATCTGTGTCAATCTTCCTCTGTTTTGTATGAAGGATGCCACCACAGCATGGCTTGACGAGCAATGTGTAGGCCTGTGCCTGGGATCCAAACCTGTGAACCCTGGGCCACCGAAGGAGAGTGTGCAAACTTAACCACTATGCCACCGGGCCAGCCCCTTTAATATTTTTTAATAGTTGATTACACTGATAAAAATTTTGGGGTATTAGATATGTTTTATTAATGGGAAACCTATATTTCACATATAATATACTCCATATGCCCAAAATATAAAAAAAATTTAACTACTACTAGTAAACTTAACTGTCAAAAAAATAAAAACAAACAAACCACATACCTTCTCCTTTTGTCCTGAATAAGCTGAAGTTCTATTAGGCCAAATATGGAGTAAAATGCAAACTGCACTAAAGTAAGGTACCAGCCATAGGACTTAAACCCCTCCATTGAAAATATTAATTCCTGTCAAAAGACACATAAATACCGTTAAGTTCTAGGGGCAGACCAATTTCCTCAAAAAATTCCTATAGCACAACATTTTAAAAGAAGCTAGGCCTCACCCCCAACAATAACCACCACCATGACAACAACAAATAAAAAGCAAAAAACACCGAAATCACAAGGCTTCCCATAGGTATAATTAGAGAAGTGAGGAGGCCTTTCCAAAGAACTGACACTAGATTTCCAGGTAGAACCATCAGCAGAAAAACAGAGGGGGAGAGGGATGGCTAGGAAGCCACGTTATCCATGCTTTTCTCTTTTTTTAAAAGACCAAAATTAAGAGTTGCCCAAAACAATGAGAAAGATGGCTGATCGAAGAACTCATTTACTATATAAACAGCACATTTCATTAGAAGTCTCATATTTCAGGCTTGTTTATCTATAGAAATACAATCAGTTCAAATCAGTAATACTATTTTTTGGAATACTTGTGTCATAGACTATATAAAACTTCTCCTTGTGGGGGGGGGCGGGGGATGGTTACTTTGCCTCAATACAACATTGTATCATGAAGTAACATTAATTGTCAACAAGCCATTCTTTTTTTTTCTTTTTTTTTTAAAGATTGGCACCTGAGCTAACAACTGTGGCCAATCTTCTTTTTTTTCTTCTGCTTTATCTCACCAAGTGCCCCCTGGTACATAGCTGTATATCTTAGCTGCAGGTCCTTCTAGTTGTGGCAACAACAAGCCACTCTTAACAAGTCATTAAGAGGGAATTCTAACAAAGTTATCTGGTTTAATTGAATAAATTAAACTTCCCCTCAAATATATATTTCAACTGTATTTTAAATAAATTTTGAACCTTATATATATAGCCAACTTCATTACAAAACTTCAACCCTTTGCTTTAAACTATTTTAATACGCAGTTATAGGTAACAGCAATGTCACAAAGTGAAAGTGATGCTACAAACATAATCATCAGCAGTTTATCTAATTTTAAAATAAACTTTGAATATATTAGCTATAAATGAAGAGCTCTGATTAATCAAATAGAAAAAATTAATGAAATTTGTAAATTTCAAATTCATTTTCCTTTGTAATGGCTAGCTTTGCTCCCAAGCTATTTGGTAATAATGTTTTTTTTCTTCCCCTGAGGAAGATTCACCCTGAGCTAACATCTGCTGCCAACCTTTCTCTTTTTGTTTGAGGAAGATTCCTCCTGACTAAATCTGTGCTGATCCTCCTCTTATTTTGTATGTGGGTTGCTGCCATAGCCTGGCCACTGATGAGTGGTGGAGGTCCATGGCCAGGAACTGAACCTGGGCCACTGAAGCAGAGTGCGCCTACCTTAACCACTAGACCAATAGGCCGGCCCCAGTAAGAATAGCATTTTGAAGGAGAAAAAAAAAAATGACTTTCAACAAGAAATTTCAACCTTTATTTGATTAAGTTTACTATTTTTTATTGTTCTTCATTGTGATATCTGAATTTTTATATCACTTTCTAGTGGAGAAATCAGTTATAATTATAAATATTTTTAACTCATGTTTTTGTTTTACACTAATACTCTTCATAGCATGTTTACAAGCTAAGGAATAGTCACAATTCTACCGTCTTTTTTTATACTTACTTTTATATTTCATCTCTATAATGGAAAAGAGTACAATAATTTTTAAAATTATTCTAACTGGTTAACACTAAAGAATACCAGAAATATTATCTGTGTTTTAAGAAAACATATCACGTTCCTTTTCTTGAATTATAAAATGCTCTTTCATGTTAGGGAGATGCATAAATAAAGCAAAGTTGGTAACGGCTGAAAATAATCACTAATAAACTGCCCATTAATGGTATTAGTCCCCATTCAAACATCCTGTTTACACTAGCCTGGATACTCACCTATCCAGCTCATATCTTTGGAGGTCAAGAATTTGTTGCTGGTCAAATGTATACAACTATCCCATAATACAATGCAAATATAAGATAAATTGCAGCAATGTTAGAAAATTTTTGCACAGGCAAAAATCACAGAAAAATAAGGTTTGGGCAAAGTTAGATTAGAAGAGGAAACAAACAAGAATGAGAACACAATAGGTGCTCCAAAAAAAGAATGATTCAAATATTACAGGATTAAAGAGATACCCTTGGAAAAAGATACCTTTGCAAAAATCACCTTGTATTATTGAGCTCCAAGAAGCAAGAATGAACCAGAATACGGCTTTTATGCTATCATTCAGTTTTACTGGAGAATTATATTCCAAAATACCAACCAATACTTGAATCATTCTCTTTTAGAAACTAATATATGGTTGAAATTATTACCTACATTTTGTTAAATATTTTAAGTTTTTTCATAATTTTAACTTTTTAAGATTATCTCTGCTCCTTACCCCCACTTAAACTATTTAACTCTGAAATTTTGAGCTGTTTTCAGCACTTACTTTTAAGAAGCCCTTTTCTACTACTATATTAAAACACTCAAATCTGCAAATAAGTTGGTATCCTATAAAGGAAAATATCTTGGACAAAACTATTAGCAAGTGCTCATATTGACTTCAACTGTTATAAATAATTAAATATTATAAACAAATAACCATTTTTTACCTGTAAATATCCATAAATTAGGTAAAATACAAAAACTCCAGCAACACATATGAAAAATTGAGTAAGTTTGTTAAATCTGCTGAGATTTATGCCAAGGACTACAATGTCATCTACTGACTTGATGTGTGGTGACATTGTTTGGGTTTTGGACGGGACAGTGATGGAAACATATTTCCTGGAGTTGTTGAACTTGAGATCCATTGTTCCTGTTCTGCTGCATTCAGAGCTTCCAAAGTTATCTTTGCTGGTCTCCTCTCCTTTGTTCAGTCCTTCTTTTGTTTGCTGGGCCAAGTCCTAGAGAAGGAAATAAGCAATTAAAGCAAAATATTTAGATCATAAAGTACTACACCCCAAATATTTCAAATTACACAGGTAATTACACAGGTAAGTCTCATTCTCCCTGGATATTAATATATTAATTCCCCTACTTAAGCTTCTGATCAACTAAAAACAGTACATCTACTCTCCTGTAGATAACATCTCTTCACCTGATAAAGACCAACATACACCACTGACTTAAATATACACCATTCTTATTTCTAGAGCAGCAAATCAGAAGCTAGCCTTGTATTTATTCCATTAAAGAAGCAATATACCTTTACTATGTTTTTATATGTAGGGAGGATATAATTTTTAAAGCCCACGATAGTTCATGCATAACATCTTCAACATTAAAGTCAATCTTTAACTGCAGAAGAGTAAAGAACTAATGCTCCTTTAAATACTAAGACAATTGTAAAATACATTTGTTAATGACATTTTAAAATAAAGTCAAACAACTCCAAGTTACTTAAAGAGCTAGATTTATCAGAGACTATAGAAAGGATGATATGCTTTACTAATAGCATCCCTTTGGGTAACGAAAATATTTTCTTCTTTTGCAGAAGAATTTTGCACTTTAATTTCAAGTCTTTGGGGAGTTCTTGTTCAATGGGTATAAAGTTTCAGTTACGCAAGATGAATAAGTTCTAGAGATCTGCTATATAACATGGTGCCTATAGTTAACAACATGGCGTTCTCCATTTAAAAATTTAAGAGGGCAGATCTCATGTTAAGTGTTCTTAACCATACATGCACACACAAAAGGGGACACAAAGAAACTTTTGGAGGTGATAAATATGTTTATTACCTTGATCATGGTGATAGTATCATAGGTGTATGCACATGTCCAAACTCATCAAATTGCGTATATTACACATGTGCGGTGTTTTTTCTGTATGTCAATGATACCTTAATAAAGCTTTTTAAAAAAAATAAATAAATAAGTCTTTGGGATTGTAAAAAGCTGGAAAACGCATCATTTTTGTTAGTCTGTGAAAAAAATCATGAAAGCTCCATAGATGACTGTCAATTTATTTCTCTTTGGATTTATTTAAACTGAAAAAGGAATTCCACGTAAAGGCGGAAGAACTTTTAACAAGGAACAGAACAAACTTATAAAGGAAAAATTCTCCTCCTAGAAAAGACTCGCTGTCTGTTACAATGCCAGCAGGAACTAAAATTTAGACTCTAGTTGAAGGAAGAGGATAGAGAAGGACGATTCTGATAGTGAACTCTGCTCTGGAAGTCTTTAAAAGAAACTGTCATATGACGGTTTAAAACGGCAAGAGTTAGAGTCACTCTTCCTGTTCCCTCTACTCTGCTGATTCACAGAGATCCGCTTCAGCAATTTAAGCTGGGGGTCAAGGCCCTGAATACGACTTGTAACGAACAACACTCAGGTATCAAAGAACATTTGTTTTACAGGGTACCTGCCATATTTCCACACAGAAAATGTGTAATTTTAAGAAGTTTTACTGTATTTCTTTTCCTTTACCTGTTTCTTCTTTATACATTGTTCTTGCTTCCGCTACTACCTTTCAATCAGTGTCATCTCTGAGCAAGACTTCCTAAGTCATCTTGTAGGATACCCTTGAGATTTGACTTTTTTTATAAACCATGCTTGAAATGATATTCCCTAAACGTTGTCTGCGAATGTAGAACAAAAAACTTAGCAACTATTTTCCATATGTGTAGGCATGGATACAGATTGCCACGCAAATAAATCTGAAGCCTCCTCTCCCTCCACTTCTTTCAGTCCAGCACTAAACCGCCCACAGCGGACTACTACTCCACTCCTGACACACACCATGGACTCTCAAACACCTGTGCTTTATGCTCATGTTCTTTCAGCCTGACATCTTTTTGCTTTGGCTCAGGATCTGAAGACGAGCTTTAACATTCCCTCCTTTGTGACACCCTTCCTAATTCCCCCAGTTGGGAGGGAAGAGAAGTGGAAAAGCAAGACTCAAATCTTATTTGTGTCTACGTCTTTGCTATCTGGCCTACCCTGCACCTAGCATTCCAGGGAACCAAATAAACTGGTCCTTCTTCTGGATGCCCTCAAACCTCAGCATGCAATCACTCACCCTCTGCCTGAATAAGATCTTTCAAACATACTGTGGTGTTGGCAAACCTTGTGGGTAAAACTAAAAATCTTATATTAAACAGAGGTTGGGAGAAAAGTACTAATAATTACTATACATTTATACACACAGAGAGAATAAATTAAACTTCTACAAGACCTTTCTTTCCTGCTTTTATTGGTATTAAAATTTCTCCTGGAATCACCTTCTGCTGAGATGTCTGCAATTTAGTGAAATGCCTGGCATATTGTAATGACTCAATAAAATTACAGCTAATATTATGAGAAAGGAGCACAGCATGATGTTTTCTCCATGCTTTGGAATTTTGACAGATCTGAGTTCAAGACCTGGCTTTATGACTTATTAGCTGAGGAGCCTCGGGCAAATTATTTCTGAACTTTAAGTTCTGTATCTTTCATACGGAGGTAGAAAATGTACCGATCATAGAACTTTTGTTGGGACTATATGAAATAAATGTAAAAGTGCCTGGTACTCCATAAACGTAAGCTATCATTATTCTACTTTTTGGAAACATTGCTAAGGTGACATGGTGTGCTGAAGCAGATTCACCCCTCGGATGTGCAGGTGGAAATATGAATCTGGATTTCCGACCCAGACTTCTCATCTGAGATCCACATCTATATTTCAAATGCTTCTTTGACGTTTCTACTCATGAGATCCACCAGCACCTCATTTTAAAAGTGTCCAAAGCTGAACTCATTATTTTCCCCTTAAAACAAACCCGCTCTTCTTCCTATATCCTCAATCTCACTTAAGAGTATCTACTAGGAAACACAAGCTGAAAGCCCGGAAATTATTTTCGACTCTTTCTTTTTCCTCACATTCTACATTTAGCCAAGATTCCTCTTGACTCTACATCCACAAATATACCTGAAGTCTGTTTCTCACACTACCATCGAGCAGCCACTTTCTCTTGCCTAGATTACTAGCCTGTTAATAATCTCTCCTTCCCTTTCTGATCCATCTTTCACACTGCTCAACGTGGATTCTGACCATGGTGTACCTCTCATTAAGGTCCTATAAATTACATGTTGGTCGATCCTCTGGACTCTCATAGCACTTTATACCTATTTTTATAAATACCTAAATCACAATGGTATATCTTTTTTGTTTTTATGTCTGCTACTCCTACAAGCTTATGAAATCCTTAACGGAAGAGACATCATCTTCATGTGATGTTCTAGAACATAACAAAAAGTGTAAGATATTAAATGACTCTATTGTACTTTAGTAAACACCATTTAATCAAAAGTATTCTGCTCCTTTCCAACACTTTCCCATTTCTAACACACTTATGAGGCAATCTTATGAGCCACATATCTGTGCTAGACATGCGGAGTTAAGCCAAAATATTGACATCTCTCCTGAGATTTACCACAAAGCATCTGAAATGAACATGGAAATAAATTCATTTCCTTTGCTTACTTGAGGCACCTGCACAAGAAAACCTGACCTTTAAAGCCTTGCATTTAGAATGCAGTTTTAGGAATCAGAACATCACTGGTCAGATGAAGCGAGTGATGAAGGAAGACACTGTGAGCTCTGATACCTAATAACTGGGATCCCGCATGTTTGCCATATCCCTTCCTTTGGATACGTTAATAACTGATATTACCACCTGAAAAAACTGGGCCAATGTCCTTGTACTGCAGGAAAAAAAATAAGGCACAGAATTAAAATTAACTTTCAAACTAAATGATCAACATTTTGCTTTGTTTTAGAAGTTCATAGAAACACCTGAAACCAATACACAAAAAACCTACAGGTGTGAATCACTGCCTGAGGCCTCTTCCTAAAGTCAGTAGAGATATTCAACTTTAATTACTTGAAGGTACAAATAACTGCTAAGATGGAATAAAAAGGTAGCATTTCTAGCACACAGTGAAATTTAAAAATTATAAATAACTTGTGATAACAATTTACAATCATCTAATGAAGTCAAAATGATTTCAGTTAATTTCTTAATCTAGTCTTTTCCAACCTTCAGAAAAAAAGTCTCCCACTACAAAAAGGTAAGATATGAGAAAAACATGTCATTACAGTGTGAGTAACCTGAAAAAACTTGATTCCCTATTTTGTCACATTCAATACTACAAATAATATTTCTATTATACCTAGATTAACTGGACTCTGGATATTAACCATAACCTATGGAGTATGATTATAAAACAGAAAAGATTCTGGCCTATTTCTTTGTACATACTTCATTACACAAAATTCAAGAAACTGTGTGCTAATTTTTAAAGGTTACTCCTTTTTTTCTAAGGGAGAAAACTAAAATTAGGATTTAATATCTATAATAAGAAATTAAGTACAAATAACACATCTAAATTATTTCCAAATGTTGCTGTCTCTCCCTTCCAAGTCCCAAACTATCCCAATTCACTTCGAAAAACGTTTATCCAAAAAACAATTCTAAAGTTCTGATATTCTACTATAGAAAAAATGCCTATGACCAACAGTAAAAAACAAACAAAAACCACAAAACTTCTGTTAGCACACCAAATCATTCCGCCTTCAATTTTTCTTTAAAAGAAAAATAAAAAGGTGCGGGAGAGAATTAAACAGTAAAGACTGGAGGAATTTGCAGAACTTCTAGTGGAAGTCTACGACATAAATTTAACAACCTGGCAAGAACAATCACCTTGCAGTGCAAATCAAACGGACAGCAGAGAACCAGAGTACGCTAGCTAATGCAAAACCCGGAAGTACTCAACTAAAATGCAGTCTCGGTGAACCTGACAATTCTCCACAGGTTAGGTGGCCTAAAAGACCCCCTGAAAGTGGCCTCATGCCTGCGGGTCCACAGACGGGAGCCTGAGGGAATTTGAGCCAGCCGGGGGGCGGAAAGGGGGAGAGGAAAAGCAGATGCTCCTCCCTAGAAACCGTGCCAGCAGGTTCCCGTCCTTTAAAAAAGAAAGTCACCGGTGCCCTCCATCCCGACCTCATCCTCTCCCCGCATGCTCGCTATGGAGAAGGAAGATGGGCACTGTCACCGTTCTCTGGGGAGAGGGAGTCTGGGTCCCAAACACGGCGAAGGGCCCAAGGGACAGACACATCCATTCCAGAGCCGGTGTGTCACCTGGAAGGGTGACCTCAGCCTGGATGGCGCCTCAGCCAGACGCAGCGTCTCCCCCTCCCCAGCCGCGTCGCCATCACCTCCTGGTGCTTCTCCTCTTCGCCCACTCTTCCACTTTCCACAGCAGCGGCCGCCTCCTCGCAGGATACTCGCATCCCCGGCGCCCGCGCGCCACTTCCGCCTATGTGTCCCCATGCGCGTGCGCAGTTGCACAGCGCCGCCCACTCGCCGGCCTCCGGCCGCGGGCGGTGTTTGCACGGTTACCTCTCGCGCACGCTCTGTGCCCTTGAGGATGCTGCAACAGCGCGGCCGAGGTGGGCGCCGCGGTGCGAGGACTGCGCATCTCTGCCTGCTAACGCTGGCGAAGGCACGGCGGGCGCCGTCGGGTCTAATGTTCTCACCCTCCTGTTGGGGCCCCCTTGTTCCTGAGCCTGTGAGCTTCTGCAGCCCCCCGGGTTCCGGCGGCCGGGTACTCCCCCGTCCCTTGTGCCGGGTGAACGCCCACGCCCCTCGGGGAGACCTTCACGTGAAAGGCCCTGCTCTGAAGTTTGAGAACGAGGCCAGGTGGAGAATGTTGAACCTGATGTAGAAACCCTTGCGGTTCTGTCTTCCCTCTACTAGATCCAAATGAGAGGGATCAGTCGCCTTACCTTCCTCTGCTTCTGCGTCTCGCCCGCCTCATACCTGCTTTCCGGTGTAGGTGGGCTGAAGGAACACTTGGGTTTCCTCTGACGTTATAATTCAGCTTGTAGCTACAGCAACCCCGGTCTTTGCAACATGACGAAAGTGTCTCCAGCCTTGTTTTGACAGTGCCACTTAACTGCTCAGAATGTAAATCCCATCAAAACTCCCAAACATTTACCCTGCATCTAGGACAACATCTACAGTTGTAATGATGTAAAGACCAAGATAGGATAGGTGATGAGTCGCTTTTAGGTAACACAAATTGATATGGAAGGCAGAGATGACTATAAGGAAGCTGGAACATTTTTGAGTGCATGCTTTGGCTACCCAGCAAGGAAGAGTTGGATTCATATACGTTAGAATCCAGTCGGTTAAGTACAGCTCTTAAAATTTCACAGACGTTTTACAGCAAGGGCGGCATCTGTGTTTTGTTTTGGATGTGAGGGTTTATACTGAAGCACAGCAGTTAGCTCCTACTGGAAGTGGTGGGTCTGGCTGAGCGTTTGCATTTGATCCTTACCAACCTGGTTAGGTTGATGTTATCAGCATTTCACAAATGTGGAAACTAAGGCTCAGCGAATTTAAATTTCATAAAGAAATAGTAAATGACAAAGTCTTTCGATAATGCCATACTGTTAGCTGAATAACGTGCATTTAATATTACTGTTAGACATTTAAACGACAGTTATTTATCAGGCACCTATTAAATAGCCATATGCATAGGTCATATGCGTAATCCACAAATTAGAAGTACGAACTCCCTGCCCTCCAGGAGTTTTGGATTCACATGAAAAGGTAGATGTCAGTATAAAACAACTCATTATACAAGAGGCGTTTTAAGGTACCATTCACTCATGCCTGGATAATTGCAGCAACCTTCTAACAGGTCGTCTTCCTCCTTATTTCTTTACATCTGAAATTCATTCAGCAGCTGGAATGATCCTTTTAGAACTTTTAGATCGTTTTAGAACTGTAAGAGAATATAGCATTCCTCTGCTCAGAACTTTTAATGGTTTACCCTGTTACTCAGATTGAAGTTCAAAACCCTTACCATGGCTTCTAAGAAAGATCTTGACAGCTACTATTCAAAGCCCATCTAACCCTCTCCAAGCATACCAAGCATCAGCACTCTGGACTCACTGTTCTTTCTGCACGGAACACTGCTCTCCCAGATGTCCACGGGATGTGCTACCTCACTCTGTTTGGGTCACTGCTCAAATGTAACGTGATCAGACAGCTCTTCCCTGACTACCCTATCTAGGAGAGCTGACTCTCCCACATACGCACACCGTCCTCACTTGGCTTTGCTTGTCTTCGTGGCAGTTATGATGACTTCCCACATATTTGTTGTTTATGTCTCCCCCACCTTTCTTGCCCCTTTGGAACATTTGTTCCATGAGAGCGGGTTTTGTCTCTCTTATTCACAGCTGTATTGCCATCATCTAGAACAGAGTTCCTGGCACGTAGTCTGCACTCAATAAATACTTGGTGAATGAATGACTAAGATTTAAGTGATAAAGGAGTGTTAAGATAATAGTGTGGAAATTCAGAAGAAGTAAAATATTGGCTGGAGTGGTTTATGAAAGCTTCCTTTGGAAGGCAGAACCTAAATGATGAGGAAGATTCAAATTGCGGGGGAGGTGGTTTGGAATGGGGAAATGGGGAGGGAAGGGTGGTCCAAGCAGAGTCAACCAAAATAAACAGAGCCATTAGACAAGTCGGTTATCAGATCTACAGTAATGCTAATATACCGACCTCTAAAAGTATAACTAAAATGGGAAAACTGCTAATAGCTGATCTATGAAAATTCACCTCACCTCACCAAGCGCTAGTTTATCATTTTCCTCTTTACCAGCAAATCCCATCCTTCCATAGATTGTATCTATCAACTACTGTCAATTCCACACTGACTGGCAAATATATTTAGAAAGTAGTTGAAATTGGTTTTGAACTATGAAAAAGAAAACAATACTAAAAATAACATAGAATTAAATGTTTAAATAAAGTGTAAGTTCTATGCACATTTTAAGATTTCTCATGTACATAAAGGACAAATAAAATAATAGGGCATAAAAAAAACAGCTGGATTAAATGTCCCTGTAATTCTCTCTGGAAGTCCAGAGATATTTCTTATGTACAAAGAAAAAATCAAAGTTTTACTTTCTAAAATTATCCCAATTTCAACTATGACAGTGCTTCATTATAAAGTTATGTTTATTTACATCTTTGTCACAAGGGTTTAAACCACTTTTTAAAATACAAACTTATTTTTGTTACTATAATTAGATAAGTGGGGTCTAGTCATTAATAATTTTCATAAATCTAGTCATAAAGATCAACATGACTTTTGACCCTTTTTGATAATCAAAGATTATCAAAAGATAAGACATATTATATTATATTATAAGATAAGATTATAATATAAGATTATATATTATATTATAAAGATATGAAATATTATATTATTATTATAGGAAATGATCTTTAGAAATCCAGGGTAATTTTTGTATTAGTTCAAATAAGACGTAGTTTAATATAATATAATTTTTTTTTAGTGTAAGGTCAATGTTATGGGCTGAATTGTGTCCCCCTCAACATTTGTATGCTGAAATCCTAGCCCCTAGGACCTCAGGATGTGACTGTGCTTAGAAATAGGGTCTTTAAAGAAGTGATTAAGTTAAAATGAGGTGATGAGGGTGAGCCTAATCCAGTATGACTGGTGTCCTCGTAAAGAGAGGAAATGTGGGTACAGACATGGACAGAAGGAAGACCAGGTGAGGAGACAGCCAAAGAGGGAGACCTCAGAAGAAACCATCCCTACCACCACCTTGATCTCGAACTTCTGGCCTCCAGGACTGTAAGGAAATAAATTTCTGTTGTTTAAACCACTCATGTGGTTTGTTATGGCAGTCCTAGGAAAGTAATACAATCAGTGAAATATTTTTACATGTCAAATGTGAGATGTACAAGAGAGTATTGGGGGTAGTACTTATTGGAGAGTAGGTGTTTAATAGCCACTGATTCCGTTACCTTACAGCGCATTTACTCTGTGATAATCGCTGTGGTAAACAAAATTAAAAATGTGCAGCTATGAGTTGATTATCAACTTCTACGAAATGAATAGTCCTATTGTGTCAAAAGCCTTTGGTGTCCTGACTCATATTCTGAGCATCGCTCTGATTTCTGACTTGGTTGGAAGAACAGTTTCAAGCAAGCTTCCACTCACTTCCCTGAGAGATTCTCTTCTCTAGCATTTACCAGACTGCTTTGCTTTCTGCCCTGAGGCTCCTCTGACTTGGCTGATGCCACCAACAGTAGCTCTTTCAATTCACACCATGCACAGCTTTGAGGGGTTGGTGAGTTCACATTCCTGCATCAACCTTCAACCAACAGGTGACAGGAATGGATGGATAAAGTCTCCTGCCTCTTACCCTTTAGCAAGACAGTTTTGTAAGGCCTTTCTGGGTGCCTTCAAGAGGTCTTGGTGAAAGTGAGTTCTGGTCGCCCACAGCAGCAACTTCAGTACACACTCTGGGGTCATTCTCCCCACTTCCTCACTGCTTTTCATTAGGATCACTTCCCAAATGACCTGGTGACATACAAGTAGTTGTCTTAGGTTATGCTTTTGGGGGAAACCAAGCTAAGAAAGTTGGTGTAACAAGAAAGTCTCAAATGCAGGCCCTGAGTTCTGTGGACGTGGGTCATTCAGTAGTCAGATGGAAACAGGAATACCTCCTGTTGTATTGTGTTATCACAGTTACTGATGCTCTTCTTACCTGTGGTGGGGAGAAGATGAAGATGAAACATTAGTCTGCATGGTAGCTCAGGAGCTTAAATGGGAAAGGAGGAGTGGTAGGAATGGTGCTTATAGGGATAACAGAATTTGATAGCTTTTTTTTCCCCTTAACTTTCATGGTCAGCCAGCTATTAGCTCAGGGCTCACTGTGAGAGCTGGAAAGACTCCATATCAACATTTACAGGGACCCTCATCTCTTGCAGCTGCAGGACAGACAGCTAAACATCTGGTTCAGGATTTCTTATTAGGGTGGCAGAGCTGCAAAGGTGATTGAATGTATATCCTTGACATGTCTCTATGCTAAAGTCAGGGCCCTCATCAGAGAGGAAAAGGACCCTGAGATCTAGGAAAGGGACAGTTGTGTGGATGATCCTAGGAACCTTGAACCGCTAAATTCCCTTGAGCCCTTTGGGTTGGTGGAGGCAACCCCTTCCCCTTGTTCAAGGAGGACAACCTCCCCTCCCTTGAAGACCCTGAAAAAATTCATCAGAGACAGGTGCGTGACTAGATCATGCTTGTCTTCAAGATCTACCCAGACCTCCCCTCATTGCCTCCAGACTACAAATGAAGAATGAGGGTCAGCCCTCAGTATAACCTGAGTGGGGAGGTACAGTCCTTTCTCTGGGAGGAAACAGTTTTGTCACCCAAAGAATCACTAGATATAGCTGATAAGAACTGGCAGCAACTGAGAGAACACATGCCAGAATTCAGGAGTGGATATTGCAGATATTGGACTAGGTGGGGAGGGGGAGGGGGGACAAGATATAAGCTGGATAAGGGAGGATTCAATCACTTAGGAGCAATCTCCATGACTCAGAATTTAGTAGCCAGGTGAGGACACCTACAGCCCTGCTGAGACAGTTCCTTGAAGCTTAAATGCAATGAAAGCCTACAGTAAATGAAGTAGAGGTGGCAAATGGCCTGGACAGAATATCAAGAAAGGGATCAGAAGCTTCAGGGAGATATTTTTGGAGTAAATTTATTGTTTGAGAACAAAGACCCCAACACCTGACCATGTTCCCTGGGAAGGCAGGGTGGATACTGCCTTCAAAAAGGCAATGAGGAATACACGGGTGACAAGGACATTGGTATCTTTGAGAAGCTTGGTGTTCTCTGTAAGCCAAGGCTGTAGTAGGAGATGCTTCCATGGAACTAGGATTCCTAATAATCATTAGGGATGACCAGGGTGATAGGATTCCGGAATAGTAGAAACCCAGTGGCAGTATTTAGCCAACAGAAGCAAGGTGGATGTAATTACCATAACTAGCAGCAAAGCCAGAGTGGCGACCAGGTTGTCTTGGCCTGCAGGCTCATAAAGTATTCCTAAGGGTGACGCAGATGTGTGTCCTAAGCATATTGTTTGCCTTGAATAACCATAAATGCAAACAAACAGAAGAACTGATGATCGAAAGGCTGACATTAACTGCCTTAATAAGAGTAACCTCACACCCAGGGCCACCAATTGAGGGATAGACAGTCCCTTGAGGAAGAACCTGCAATGCTACCACAAATTATCTACAATAAGTGTTCCCCAAAACATCCCCCAAGGGACTGAAAGCCATTTACCCAAGGATGAGCACACTGTGGAAAGTGAATCACCAGATTTTCAAGGGCTGATTCACATGGGGACCAAATTGACACTGATACCAAGCACTCAAGATGGGGGCAAGGTGATAAAAGGCCAAGTGTGTCTCATAGTGTGTCCAGTGGGTCTATGGAATCCCCAAAGTATAGATGTTGACATGCTTAGCAATTTATAGAGCTCTCTCCCATCTGTGGTAGAAGTTCTTACAGTAGGATGGGCTGAGTGGAAGCTCCTGAAATCGTCTTTCCTCCCTCCTGAATAGTGACTACTTTTGGTCAGGGTTTAAGAAAGAGCAAAAGTAGAAGATTGGAGACAAGGAGCTCTGGGTAAGAGACATGTGAATAGATCTAAGGGTGTGGGCACAAAATCCATGAATGTTTCTGTCTCATTTTTGTGTCTTTCTATAGAGCCCTTATCACAGAAGAGGCACACAATAAGGGAGTAGGCAGGAGGACTTGTCCAATGTGTTACTCAGCCTTTGCTCTCTGCTGCTTCAGTGCTTGCCTGATTTGCTTATGTACAGAATAGCCATGATGTCAAGGAGGGGACTCATGCCTGGCCCAGCAGCTAAAGCTCCTGCTTACTAAAGCTGGTGTAACTACTACCTTTTGGAATGTCCAGCCTGTTAGCAGCAAAGATTGATGGTGAATCCCGAAAAGAGAGCAGCCAGCTACTGATTGATTACATAAGAGCCCTTCCTTCTTGGAGAGAGCAGTGATTTGTCCTTATGGTATCGACACTTCTCTTGATATGAATTTTTCCTGTTCACAGTGCCTCTACAAGCCTCTACAAGCACTATAATCTGATGGACTTATAAAACACCTGATTTCCTGATATATTGCCCTGACCAAGGAACCCACTTATAATAAAAGAGATGTAACAATGGGCATGTGATCATGGAATCCACTGGTCCTGTCATATATTTGTAACACCTGGAGGCAGTTGGCCTAATAGAACATTGACATGGTCTAGTGAATATCAAGTCTTCTTCCAAAGACGATAACCAAATAGGGTTGGGAAGCCATTGTCCAGGATATTTATATGCACAGAACCAACAGCTGATAGATATGATCTTGTGTCTCCAATAGCTGGAATACATGAGTCCAAGTCTGGGAATCAAGAAGTGGAAATAATGGCCCCTCTACAACACCTCCTAGTAACTTGATTGCAGAATTTGTGCTTCCAGTTCCCCTACTAATTAGAGGTTCTGGTCTGCATGGAAGAACTCTTCTACCAGGGAATATAATAGGGGCCACTGAAACTGAAGTTATGATGACAGCTGATCATTTGGGTGCCTCACACTAGTGGACAAGCAGGTGGAGAAGAGACTTGGATTCTTCGCAGGGCCTGCTACATAATAGATCTTGAGTATTACGAATGCTGCTCTCCATTGTGTGGACAACGAGGATATATGTCTTCAAAGCTAGGAAATTCACTGAGGTGTCTCTTGGTGTTTTCATGCCCAGCAAAACTGATGAATGAGAAATTGCAGCAACAATAGGCTGAAAAGGGCAAAGCAACTAAAGACTCAATGTCTCAGTTACCCCTCTATGCAAGCAATCAGCTGTAGTGCTGAACAAGGGTGAGATAAATCCAGAATGGATGGTGGAAGAGGAAGATGTCTATCAACAACAGCCTTGGGACAAGTTGCAGCAGTAAGATCTCTAGCTGATTCTACTAAACCTTGGGTGTTAAATTTTCTGTAAAGCTTGCATCTTCTGGATCTCACCCAATCACTTCTTGCTGACGTTGTCTTGCCTCAAGCTTGCATTATGTGTTTTTTGCTTTCTGCTTTTCTAATGCTTCAGAGGCCTGAAGGAGCTCATTACCCCTCACCCCCAACATACGTGTGCGCACACACACACACACACAGCTGCTCCTTGGAAAGTTTGGGGGAGTTAACGCTCCTAGGCGATGCTCTACCAATGGGAGATGGGCACCTGAGGATAAATGCTCCTGCCTTCTATCCCTCAGGCGGGCAACTCTGGGAGGCATTCTCCATGCTCCTCAGGTTCTCAGGATGTCCTGGAGAATCATCTTGCATAGTGTTAAGACTTAGCTTCTAGAGTGAGACTAAATTTAAATCCTTGTACCACCACTTTTTTGTTGAGTGTCTTTGGGAAAATTACTTAAATCTTCTAAGTCTATCTCCTCATGTGTAAAATGGGAATGATAATAGTACTCATATGGCTAGTGGTTGTGATGACTAAGTGACAAAAGGTTAAATATGGTTAAATGGCTGGCAGAAATGTTAGCTATTAATATTTTTATTGATATCACTTGCCACCATTACACATTATCCATCATTTACACATTATTATAATCAGTTGCTTCTTTCCTATCTCTGCCATAAAGAATTGCTTATATAGCATTTCCAAGCTAGGCAGTTCATTGGTGAATGTGTGGTTCCAGATACCCTGAGCAGAAAGACTAGTTAATTCAATTTTCTTTAAACATTTATTTAATAAATATTTATTTAGCACTTACTATACATGCTACTGTGCATTGTGGACATGTTGATGAATAAGCCAGATATGGATCCTTGCCCTCACAAAGCTCACAGTCCTGTGGTGGAGACAATTAATTTTACAAGTAATTACAATGTGATTAGTGTCAATGATAAGAGAATTAGCTGCAGGATGTGATAGGAGCTCTAACTATACTAATGAGGCTATAGTTATACATTCAGTTCCCCTGTAGGTCGGTTGACTTCTAGGGCTATAGGCTTTTCTTGGCTTTCTTTCAAGTGCACAGAGGTTAGTGGAGCTGGGTCACTTGGTGGACACCAGCCCCCACTCCCCTTCTTTCCCAGCACTAATAATTTGTGAGGTGCAATATTCTACATAAAGAGTTAGCACATGTAAGGAGATGGAGAAATATTTTACTCTTTTATCACTGATTTGAGAATCCCTTTTGGGACAAAACACTTTTTTGGTAAGAAGTAATTTGATAAACCTCTTAGAAGATTATTTCTAAACTGCTTTTTGTGGAGGGTTGGTCTTGTTAACATGAAGTTCCTTTCACTTAGAACAGTGCTGTCTAATAGAAATATAATGTACACCACATAGGCAATTTAAAATTTCCTGCTAGCTATGTTAACAAGGGGAAATGGAGCAAGTGAAATTAATTTTAATACTATCTTTTGTTTAACTCATTATAGATAAAATATTATCATTTCAACATGTAATCAATATAAAAGCTTATTACTGAGATATTTTACATTCTTTTTTTACATGAAGTCTTGAAAATCCAGTGTGAGTTCCACACTTCCAACACTCTCAATTCCAACAATCTCGCTTTGGACTAGCCACATTTCAAGTGCTCAATAACACATGTGACACTGGCTACCACATTAGACAGCACAGTTTTAGAGCATTTTTATTAATTCTGGGGGTACATTTGGAGAGAAACTGAGTTTATAGTGCTAGGGAAAATCCAGGAACGTGGATCAAAGGTGGATAGAGGGAGGAGAGAGAAAACAGGACCATCAGGTGATATGGCTGTGGGGAAAACCTAAGTATCTCATTGGAGTTAATTAACTGTAAATTAAATAGCTAATTTGTAATTCCACCACTCTATCTTCTTAAAAAGATTTAGAAAGTCTGCATTGCTCATTCATGCCTCTGTGCAGGTGGATTATTTCAGGTGAGCTTAAAGGAGGCTAAATTCTGTGGCCAGGTTGGTGGGAGGTAAAAATAGAGACTGCTCCTCGGGATTCAGGGGCAAGTGGGTGCGGAACTGGTCTCTCCTGTTTTGCTCAAGATAAGCACATCCCTCCCCCCACACCTCTAGCACTGTAGTTCTTGAAGGGTTGATGACACTATTGTTCAACCCACACACCTTTTCTCGGGCCTGTTCTTTTTCTGATGGCTGCAACAAGAACTGTTGAGAACCAGCTTCATTTTGAAACCTTCTTCTTCCTTGACTTCTATAGGATGGTACTTCCACTTCTCCTACCTCACTTGTTCCTTGTCCGCCTTCTGGCCTCCAAACATACTGTATTTCAGTCTTTGTCTCTCTGTTCTTTGCATAAATTCCTGTTCACGAAATAAGTTCAATTTAAGGCCACAAACTTGTCTCCTATCTTTATCCCTGTACAGTTAACTGCTCACCTATGCTTTAGACTCATTTCTCAAATTGCTTGTTAGACATTGGGTGGAGTGAGATCGCCTGTGATCACCCTAAGCCTCGCAGTAACTCACAGCAAACAGCCTTTTCCCCTCGCTTCTCTATTGCTATCCATGAAACTCTCTTTGTCATCTCTATTTCTTTCTCTTTGTACTTACTGTCAGCACACTTTGGTCCATTTTGTGCAGAGGAAACTGTATTGGCTTCCCATTGCTGCTGTAACATATGTATTATCACAAACTTAGTGGCTTAAACAACACAAAGTTTTTATCTTTCTCTAGAGGTCAGAAGTTCGAAATGGGTCTTACGGGGCCACAATCAAATTGTCAACAGGGCTGCATTCCTTTCTGGAGGTTCCAGGGGAGAATTCATATTCTCGACTCTTCTAGCTTCTAGAGGTGGTCCAAATTCTTTGGCTCATGGTCCCCTTCCATCTTCAAAGCCAGCAAGGATCAGTTGAGTCTTTCTCACATCACATCTCTCTAACACTGACTCTTCTGCATCCTGTTCCACATTTAAAGACCCTTGTGATTTCATTGGACTCATCCAGATAATCCAGAATAATCATTTTACTATTTTATTTATTTATTTATTTGAGGAAGATTAGCCCTGAGCTGACATTTCTGCCCATCTTCCTCTACTTTATATGTGGGACACCTGCCACAGCATGGCTTGATAAACGATGCGTAGGTCCACGCCTGGGATCTGAACAAGCAAACCCTGGGCCTCTGAAGTGGAGTGTGCGAACTTAACTGCTATGTTAACCCTAATAATCATTTATTTTAGGGTCAATTGATTAGCACCTTAATTCCATCTGTGACCTCGATTCCCCTTTGCCACGTGACATAATGTATTCACAGGTCCCAGGGATTGGGACGCAGGCATCTTTGAGGGGCTATTGTTCCGCTTACTACAGTAACTGTACATTTGCCCTGACTGGACTTCTGGACATCAATCTTACCCACTGCGTTAGATTGTGTTTCCCCAGAAGGAGTCCCCAAGACAAGAGTTTGCATGAAAGTTGTTATTTGCAAGGTAGTTCCGGAAACACTGGTAGAGAAATGGGGAAGTAAGACAGGGAAGGGAAGTAAACCAATCAAGGGTGTGTTATCAAGCAGGTTACCTCTGTGGGCAACTGGAGGCTCCATTCCCCTGGGGACCTCTGAGAAACAGTATAGAACACACTTCTGAGTTATTTTCCTCAAAGGGTGAGGAAGCTTGGATATTTATCCTCCAACCCTCTCCCGTTGGACGAGGACGTTCCTAAGGCTGTTATGTCCTAGCACTTCACGTCCAGCTTCCCCATGCCAACAAGCAAAGCCAAGAGAAAGTGCTCAGCAGAGGGTCAGTAGGATACTGACAGTGCCCTCCAGCCAAAGGCCACCAGGAACGTGTGTGTAGTTGAACAACACTCTGTTATTGACTCATTGCAATGCGGGAGAATGAATGTTAGGGGGACCTGTGGGGCATCTCAGTAAGGGAATGTTAGAAAGAACTTTTAGGATTCGGGTTATCAGTCAGGTGACTGGGGGAGGGTTCCACAGAGCAGGCGCTTGCTCTGGGAACTCCAGGAGAAATTTGTTGCCAGGAAACAGAGATCACTCTGTGATAGGGTATCTTCATAATTCTTACCTAGATGGATGGAGGAACAAAGGAAAGTTAAAGCTGTAATTGGTAAAGAAGTAGCTGTCACTTAGATTAGCCCAGATAGGGGCATATTTGATCATTTTTGGAGTTTAGAAAATGTTCTTGTTTTTGTCTGAATTCAGACATGATTGCTGAGTAGTCTTGTTTTTGTCCTGGTCCATTGTGATCACTGAGTGGCCTTGTATGATGTTAGTGTTCTGTGAAATTGGTTATGTTCAACAGGAGGACACCATTTCCTAGTAGGTGGTCCCAGGCCAGCTCCCAGCTGTCAGGGGCTGCTTTTCTATTTCTCAGTACTATGGTCACATACTGGAATGGTGAAGCCAAGACCAGTGAGACACCAACAACGTCTGCTACTCCTGACTTACCCCATCCTACAAATTGCTATGAGATGAATATTGATATTTCTATAAGACTTCTTTCATCAGAGCTTTACCATGTGTGTTCATTTTTTATTGCTGTAAAGCAAATTATTGCAAATTTAGCAGCTTGAACAACACCCATATATTAGCTCACAGTTCTGTAGATCAGAAGTCTGGGTATGGGTTTACTGGGTTCTCTGGGTCTTACAAAGACTGAAAGCAAAGTACTGGCTAGAGATGTTATTTTATCTGAGCTTGGGGTCTTTCTTCAAGCTCATTTAGGTTGTTAGGAGAATCCAGTTGCTTGCAGTTTTGGGACATAGGTCCCATTTCCTTGCAGGCCATCAGCTGAGGCCATCTGTCATTCTTGCTGTGCAGTTCCTTCCATGTACAAAGCCAGCAATGGCATGTCAAATCTTTCTCATGTTTCAAAATCTGATTTGCTCTGTCTTCGACATTTAGACCTAGATTTTCAAGACTCATGTGATTAATTCATGCCCACAAGGAGGTCTTTTTGACTAATTTAATGTCAACTGATTAGTAAGCATAGCGACATTTGCAAGATCCCTCTTGCCATATAATGTAACATAGTCCCTGGGGTGATATCCCATCGTATGCATAGGTTCTGCCCACACTTAAGGGTGAGGGTCATTGGGAGTCATCTCACATTTCTACCTACCACATTATGATTTCAAACCATAAATGGCTTTCCCTTAACTGTGAAGAAAAGTTTGATTTTCTCATCCTGGTTTTTAAGACTCTCAAGAATCTGGAGATTTATCTCCCATCTTCTGATTTTTGGAGACCCATTCCTTCAGCCAGTCTAATCAGTTTATAATCTCCCATGTGTTGTCTTTAGCTCACGTTGTTTCTTCTCTTCTTAGCAGAGCATAGAAGGCTTTCTAGGATCTGACCGTGATTTCCTCAGAAGCCTCACATCCTTCAACCCCAGCCACAGAGAATTTATAGGATCCTTAACATTCCAGGCTGTTTTGTCTTGTTGTTCCCTAGGTCTAGGAGAAAGGCTCGAACACAAACGACCACATCCTACTTTGAATGGACAGAAGAGCCCTGGGCTCACATACCGATCTTATTTAATTGTTGAAGAAATTGGTGATAAAGCTGTAGGATCACTGCACGACACATTTCTGGGGGTTCTGATTAAGCCACGGATATGCCTGATTCATATTAGAATTGCTATGCATGCACATGCAGGCATACCTTGGAGATATCGCAGATTTGGTTCCAGATCACCACAATAAAGGGAATATCGCAATAAAACAAGTCACATGAGTTTTTTGGTTTCGGAGTGCATATAAAAGTTATGTTTACGCTGTTGTAGTCTATTAAGCGTGCAATAGTGTTTTGTCTTAAAGAACAATGTACATACCTTAACTAAAAAATACTTTATTGCTAAAAAGTGCTAACCATCATCTGAGCCTGCAGCAAGTCATAATCTTTTTGCCGGTGGAGGGTCTTGTAAAAAATGTCGTGTCTGAGCACAATAAACAAGGTATGCTTGTACTTGTGTTATTATTTGAAAACATGTATAGCCCAAACAAACTGTTGAAAAAATATTCATTATTATATGCAGTAGGGTTAAATAGATCCATAGCAATGAAGTCAATAACAAAGATAAATTCAAAAGAATTTACAACTATAAAGCAAGAATAAGAGCTATTAAGAGCTATAACCAATTTAATACTGATGATACAGTTTTTAAAAACTTTATTGAGGAATAATTGCATAAACTGCACATACTTAAAATGTACAATTTCTAAGTTTTGAGATATATAGATATATCCTTACAAAAATCTCCAAAATCAAGATAATGAACACATCTAGTACATCCTAAGATTCCTCCTGTCCTTTTATATTCCATGGCTCCCACCCATCCCTGCCTCTACCTCTTCTGCAAGCAACCGTTAATTTGCTTCATGTCACTATAGATTAGTTTGAATTTTTTAGACTTGTCAATAAGTGGAAATGTGTCTTATGTACTCTTTTTTTGATCTACCTTTTTCCACTCAACTAAATTATTTTGTGGTTCATCCATGATCTTATGCTTATTAACAGTTCATTCCTTTTTATTGCTGAGTAATATTCAATCATATGGGTTGCACAATTTATCATCCCACTTGTTAATGGCATTTGGGTTGTTTCCAGGTTTTGGCTGTTATTCATCAAGCTGCCATTGAGCATTCATGTGCAAGTCTTTGTGTAGACATAGGTTTTCATTTATCTTGGATAAATACCCAGAAGTGGAATGGCTGGGTCCACTAAACTGTCTTCCAAAGTAGTTGTACCATTTTACATTCCCATCGGAATCGGATGCGAATTCCAGTTGTTCCTCAGCTTTGCTAGCACTTGGTATGGCTTTTAAATTTTAGCCATTTCAATAGATGTGTAGTAGTAGCTCACTGTGGCTTTAATCTGCAATTCCCTAGTGACTAGTGATATTGAGCATCTTTTCATATGGTTATTTGTCTTCTCTATATCTTGGTGAAGTGTCTGCTCAAATATTTTGCCCATTTAAAAAAAATTGGTTTCTTGTTTTCTTACTATTGCATTTTGAGAGTTCCTTATACATTCCAGATGTAAGTCCTCTTATCAGAAATGCAATTTTAAAATATTTTCCTCCAGGTTGAGGCTTGCTTTATCATTCTCTTTACAGTGTCTTTTGAAGAAGAGATGTTCTTAATTTTGGTGTGGCTCAATTTGTAATTTACTTTTTTTTGGTGAATTGTGCTTTTTGTGTCATAGCTAATTAATCTTTGCCTGACCCAGTGTCACAAAGATTTTTCTTCTATTTTCTTTTAGAAATTGTAGAGTTTAGGTTCTACATGTAGGTCTATGATCTATTTTGAGTTAACTTTTGGTTATGTCATGAGGTCTTTAGTTTGACTTTGTTTTTAAGTTATTTTTGTTGGATTTTGAATTCTAGGATGACAGATATTTTTTATTCAATACTTTAAAGATGTTGCTGCACTGTCTTCCTGCTTGCATTGTTTCTGATGAGAAATCTGCTAAGTCTTTTGTTCCTTGTGGGAATTGACAATTGGTGTGCTCGAGCACTTTGCTTGCTTTAAACATGACATCAGAGGTTTTAATTACTTTACACACATTTGAAGAGGATAGGGTATTTGGACAATGTAAGTAGCCAGCTCAGTTTTGTATTGAGTTAGCTACGTTAAATAAGGTAATCCCTCTGAAACATGTTCTGTTAAATAAGAGAGACGGCAATAATGAAAAGACTCATCCTTGCTTCCAATCTAAGTATCCTGCTGGGATAAGAGTTTTTTAGCAACACAGTGTGACAGCTGGCTAGTTAATAAGCTTTTGGTACCAAAGAGATTGTAAATAAACTGAATTGGACTTGTGGATTTGAAATGACACTTATCACTAGCTATGCATATCTCAATTTCTATGTGAAACTACAGATACACACACATATATATATCATACTATGCACGTGCATGAGTGCTGAAATCTTTTGGTACAAGGTTAGAATTGTTTAAAAGGTCTTTTTTTCATTCTGTGAAGTAGGTGATAGCAAGACATGGCTTTAAAACATTGCTTAAATTCACTCTCACTAATATGCTTGTGTGCTATAGCTACAGTATTGATGATCTTTGATCAAGTTGTAAGGGAACAGTGTTAGCAAATGAATACCACCTGCAAATCCAGAGATCTGAATTTGAACGAAGGCTCTCCCACCATCAAGCTCTTTCATTGTGAGAAGTAGCATCACAGCATTTCAGTAGCATCCTCACCATTCTCCTCTTTGCCAGGTAGATTAAGAATTCCCTCTCTTGGGCCACCGCAATTCTTATACTCACTTATGTTAGCTTCTATTAGAGCAATAATCACAGTGTTTGGCAGTTTTTGTGCCTCTCTCTCTCCCTCTCTCTTTCTCTCTCTTTTACTGGGCTGTGAGCTCTTAGAAGGCAGTGACCATATTTATCCTCACTGTCCAATACAGTGCTTGCCACATAGGGGACACTCAGTGAATATGTCCCGAATGAACAGATTAGTATATGAAGGGGCTGGAAGAGAGTATCTTTAATGACTCAAAGATTTCTACTTATAACTTGATATTTAGTTGGTACAGTTATTTAATACAGTTGGTTTGTAATTAATTTAGTTGAGCAAATGGATTCCCAAATGTAGTAGTGGATTATTCCAGATTACAAATTCCAGGATTGACTGGGTTTGCCATGGACATCGAGATGTGTTATTCATTGGTTTGTGACTTATTAAGAATAATTGGAATATTTTATGGTCATTCAGTCACATTCTGAACTTCATCAATGGAAGAATGTTTTTTTACAGCTGTTCATGAAACAAACAGTACAATCTGAAGGTTATTTTACCATACCTTAAAAAATGTATTTCTGGTTAATAACCTCATCAGATCATTGAACACATTAGTCACCAGCATTGCTAAAATGGGCAGCGATGGCATAGTTTTAAATTTTCTTGATACGTCCAATCGGGACTTACATGCGCAGTGTAATTCTGGATGGCTGAACTATCCAAAGGCATGAAAATTTAAAGGTAATGATTAATATGGAAATATTTAATACTTAGTATGGAAATATTTAATACTTAATATGGAAATGTGATTTTGAGACTTGAATAAGAGGATTACTTTACTCTTCCATTTCCACATGTATGTAGGGATGGGTCTTCATCTGGATCCGAACCTTGGAAGAGAGTCAACAATTCAGAGATGAACTCAACTCTGGGATTATTTCATTTTCCCTTTTGTTTAATTGATAGGCTATGCTTCAGACTACTGGTCAGAGAAAATGCCCCAGACGAGTTTTATTCTGGCATTCATGGAATTCTTTATTTAAATGTCTATATGTTTTCAAATTTTATTGTCTTCAAGTTTTGATGTTATTTATGATTATGAAATGTATCCACAGAGTTAAAAATTCAAAAGTTGCAAAAGCATGTTGATAAAAAGTTGATCACGTTCTCCTGGCCTCATTCGCTTAGTTCACCTCTTGTAAGACAACCAATGTTACCAGTATCTTAGTATACTTCTAGCAATATTATGTGCATGAGAAGTATATACACTCACACCTATTTTTTCATTTTTAAAAGCTTAAGATGGTTGTATAATATATAATTTTCTGCATCTGGTGTTTTTCATCCAATGGTATATATTAGGGATTTCTTAGGTTGAAATGGTTGAAAAAACTAGATTTAGCCAAAACAGGACCTCATGTTATATAAAACATACAATTTCTTTTTGGTCTATTTACGTATATTTATATTTTATTTATATCTATTATTCTTATATTTATGTGTTATTCATGTACATTTACATTATATATATTTTTGGTCTATTCAGTCATTGTGCATTTAATCATGACATGTCCAGTATGATCAACTGTTCCTTTCAAATTGATTGTGGGGGAGGGAGGCATAGGACAAGTGTTTGCAGGCATGGTATAAGTTTAAATTTTGGGCTTCAAACAAAGATTTTAATGAAGAACATAGGGACTATGTTATTAAAGGGTGTAGAAATTACAACATAATGAAGAATCATTGAAATAAATGAGCATGCAATTACTGTCCTAGAATAAGTAATTGTCTATTTTACAAAAAGAAATTAGACTTATATGATTCTTGAAGGCAGAACTAGAACCAAACTGAGATGTATAATGCATCCTTTCTTGTGCCCTTGACTTCAAGCTTAGTAACTTCCAACATGAAGTGGGCTGTCTTAGTGCACAGCAGAGATTAGAATGGTCTTTTTCTGGGGTGTTTTTATACAAGGGGCTCCTGTTCTGCAGACAAGAACTAAATAACCTCTTAGAGTTCCCAACTCTGACATGCCCTCTTCCAGACAATGCTCCTGATCAGACTTGCCGAGGCTTGGGTGTGCTTGATGGCTCACACTGCTCCTTCTCAGTCACGTAGTTCCCTACAGAAGGAGCAATACCAAGAGATCAGCAGCGCCAACAGCAGCTCATGCTTGCAGGCAGTGGTGAATGGTTACAGATCTCTTACATACCGACAGATAAATATAATAGAAATAAAAGGGATATTCTTTGAGTTAAAAATAATCCGAAAATGTAAAAAATATTTCAGACCTAAGCAGCACCATTTCCGTACTGAAACAGTCTGAACGAGCACAATTTTCCCTATTAAGAGCGCTTGGCTGTCTATGTCAACCTTAGTGCATATATAGGGAGTAGTGGAACAGGGCTGACTAGTTTCTTGATCTATTTTTAATTTTACGAAATCATGTACAGTCGTCCCTCGATATCCCTGGGGAACTGGTTCCAGGACACCCCCTCCATCTCAAATCCACAGAAGCTCAAGTCTCATACAAAATGGCATAGTATTTGCGTATAATCTGTGCACATTCTCCTGTATACTTTAAATCATCTCTAGATTAGTTATAATACCTAATACAATGTAAATAGTTGTTATACTGTATTGTTTAGGGAATAATGACAGGAAAAAAAGTCTGTACACGTTCAGTACAGACACATCCATGGTAGGCCTTTTGATCTGCGGTTGGTTGAATCTGGGAATGGGGAACCCGCCAGCAGGGAGGGCCAACTGTAATTCTCAGTTTTCAGCAAGGTACTTAAGAGTAGGCTTGATGTCTAATGACATCTAATACGCCTGGAAATCTCTATCATCCAATTACAGTGTGTTGCTCAAGTAAATATTTGTTGACTGCATCAATAAATCATAAGCTCCGTCAAGGCCAATTTCTTCAATATCTCATATAAATATTTATAATGTTCATTATTAGTAGGAGTATACCTCCTAACAGTGTTTCTCCTTCTGAGCCTTCATTTATTTTGCTTCACTAGCCTAGGTTGTGTCCTTTTCTCAAATTTTTTTCAAAATTCTGAAATCCTTCAAACTTGGGATCTACATTTTTAGACCTCATGATTGTCTCTTTCTCTTCCCCCTTCTCTGTCTTTAGATACCTTAATTCTTGTTCCATAAAGTCTACACCAAATTATCACAATCTCCTATTATTCACTACATATACATAAATACTTTTGGCATATGTACAAGGAGTTCCCATATACCGTACCCCCTCCATTTCCCCCTAACATCTTGTATTAGAGTAGGACATTTATTACAATTGGTGAGCCAGTATTGACGCATTATCGTTAACTAAAGTCCTTAGTTTTCATCAGAGTTCACTCTTGGTGTCTATGGGCTAGCACAAATATATAATGACATGACAAGTATCCACCATCACAATATCACACAGAATAGTTCCACTGCCCTAAAAATCCCCTATGTTCCACCTATACGTTCCTCCCTCCCTCTCCCACGAACCTCTGGCAACCACTGATCATTTACTGTCTCTATAGTTTTGTCTTTTCCAGAAGGTCATATAGTCAGAATTATACAATATACAGCCTTTACCAATTGGCTTCTTTTGTTTAGCAATGTGTATTTAAGTTTCCTCCATATCTTTTCATGGCTGATAGCTCATTTTGTTTTATTGCTGAATAATATTCTAGTGTATGTTTGTTTGTCTACTCACGTATTGAAGGCTATTTCTGTTATTTTCTAAAGAATAACTTTTTTCTTTTGTGCAATGCTTAACAGATTAATTTAATGCAGGAGTAGAAAGTATAGATAATGTAGTTTATTATTTCCCCATACAAAAGAGATTAGAAAATAAACCTCCTAGTGAAACATTCAATTAAAATCTAGCTCTGAGATCAATATCTGTATTTTGTCAAAATATGACAATATTTAGATTTTTAAAATAAATATGCTGTCTTTATAATCACAAAAACAAACATTTAAAAAATTTTATTTTTTGCATAATCAAGCTTCCAAAAGTATGCAAATGTAGAGAGAAATCTTCTTTACTTATGGATGTTTATCTCATTATCACTTCTCAGAAAAAATGTTAGTAAGAAGGTTTTCAATGTGTATTTTGGTTAGGCTTGTATTATAGATTCCTGCAATGCACAAAGGGAACTTAGAGTCATCTGGGCCCATAGGTCACTGGTGTCTGAATTTCTTCTCTGACTCTGAAAGCAGATGGTCTGACAGCATATGTTTGAACATTTGGAGTGATAGGAAGTTATCACTTATAAATCAAGAAGTTTCACTTTAGATAACTCTAATCATTAGAAAGGTCTTCCTTTTATTAAACTAAACTCTGTTTTCCCATAATTTCTACCCATTCATTCTAATTCTACTCCATGAATCATTAAGAATAAATTTAATTTTTTCCCCAATGATAGCCCTTTGAATATTCAAAATATAGCTATAATGTCTCTTTTCATACTAAACTTCCTAAGCACCTTATCACATTGGACATCATTCTCAGAATGGTTGTGCTAATGTCGCTCTTCAAAATCATTTTGTGGATGCACACCCACATTCTTCTCATTCATTCCTTATTATTTGAGTACCAAGTATCTGCCAGACACTGTGTTAGACACTGGGGATTAATGGCAAACCAGACAAAAGCTATCCCTTTCATCATGAAACATACTTTCCAGTGGGTGAATACAGACCAATGAAAGAAAAAAAGTAATGAAATAAAATCAGATAATTATAAACTGTGAAAAATGTTAGGAAGGGAAGAGACAAGGGGCTAAGACAGAGACTAATGGGGGTGAGGAAGCCACTTTAGAAAGGTGTTGGGGGAAAGCCAGCCTGAAGAATATCACTGGGACTAGAATGCAGTGAGAAAGGTTTATGCGATAGTTTAAAATATGTCTGCATGTCTTTTCCTAAGATGGAGCCTATTCCCTCCCCTTAAATCTGGGCTGGACTTAGAAATTCCCTTCTAATGAATAGAATGTGGCGGAAGTGATGGTATGTGATTTCCGAGGAATGGTCATTAAAAAATTAAAAGAATAGCTTCCACTTGGCTCACTCCCTCTTGGAGCCATCGTTCTGAGAGAAGTTGGCTGCCATGTTGTGACTCAGCAGCCCATGGAGAACCCTATGTGAGAAGGGACTGAAGCCCCCACCAATAGCAAGCGCCAAGCTGTGAATGCGAATGAACCATTTTGGAAGCCAATCTACCTGCCCCTATCAAGCCTTCAGTTGACTGCAGCCCCAGTCACCACCATATCTGCAACCTCACGAGTGACCCCAAACCAGGACCACCCAGCTAAGCTACTTCTGAATTCATGACCCACAGGAACCGTGAGACATACCACATTTATTGTTGTTGTGAACCACTAAGTTTCGAGGTAATTTGTTACACAGACAACTGACAGAGAAGGGATGTGTCGGTCAGATTGTTTTTGGTTTCCACTAATAGAAGACCCAACTAAAAGCATCTTAAACAATGAGGAGTTTATAGTTTCACAAAATAAGAAGTGCAGAGATGAGGCAGCTCCAGGGTTGGTCAATTGTGTGGCGCACTCACTCCCCCAGGTGCTTGCCACTTTCTGCTCTGCCGTCCTTACCCTGGCAGTGATGTCTCCTCACAGAACCACAAAATCGTAGCAGCAGTTTCAGTTATCATCTGGATGAGAGAGGCATTTCCTCCTGTGAGTCTTTTTATAGATAAGGAAAATCTTCCTCTCCCTGTTGGTGGCCAGAAATGGATAAAATATTGCCCTTAACCCAACATCTGGCAAATGGGATGGAGTGGGCAGGGGCTCAGGATGGCACCTAGATCTCTAGCTTAAGCAACTAGATGGAAGGTAGTTCCCTTTGTTTGCTTTTTTGTTTTTGGAGGGGTGGAGAAACCAAGAGTTTCATTTTGAATATGTTAACTGTGAGATGTCTATGAGACATACAAATTGAGATATCAGGAAACAGTTGGGTATTTACATTTGGAGTTAAAAGAGGGGATAAAAATGTAAGCATAATCAGCAAAAAGATGATTTTTGAATCCGTGTTGTGGATAACTTGACCACACAGGAGCTGATGAAAGGTGACAGAGGAGGCCCAGAGCCAAGCTCCGAAGAACCTCCGCATCTCAGAGCTGGGTACAAGACAAGGCAGCGAAGGAAACTCCAGGTAAGTAGGAGGTAGGAGGGGAGGTGGAGGGTGGTGTCCTGGAAGCAGTGAGGGCAGCGTTTGTCAAGGAGGGAGTGGTTAATTGTGTCGTGTTTGCCAAAAGGTTGAACAAAATGAAGACATAAAAGTGACCTTTGGATTTAGCACAGCAGTTTCCGTGGAGTGGCGAGGAAGGAGGCGGATTCCTGAGAGGGGGAGGAACGCTTGGGACGTAAGCAAGTAGAGACAGCGCGTGAGTATGACTCCTTAGAGGAGCTTTGCCCTGAAGAGGCGAGGGGAGCTATAAGGGGGTGTAGGATCAAGCGGATGGAGGCTAAAGTCAGAAGACACTAGAGCACATCTATATGCTAATGGAACTTTCTCTTATAGGAAAAGAGACTGACTGATAATGAGGGAGACGCCAGGGCCAGCTGAAGGTGTAAATTCCCCAGGAACATCACATACACACATTTATGCACATTCATATATAATTTTAAGAATTATTAACTATTAGAGTAAAAATAGAATGTCCATTGTTTGGGGAGAGTAATTTAAGCGGTATTTTTTGGTGGGGCAATTTTGCAAAGTGGCTAAGAATTCAGACCCCTAGAAACACATTGTTGGGGTTTCAGATCAGCTGTGTGACTTTGAGGAATTTGCTTAACTTTACTAATTTATAAAATGGAGATAGTAATAAAAGTACCCATCTCACAGGGCTGTCATCAAGGTGACCCAAGTTAGTACACGTAAAGCCTTTAGAGCAGTGCCTGGTGCATAGTTGCTAATTTACATGCCCGGCACCTGCTTCCTAGTATTTGCTGGGTTTGGTTCTACTAAGTAACCTGGCTAAAGGTGCTTTCTTCAGGAAACAATTATTGATTTAAACTTTATTATTATTTCTGCATGCTTTTTGGGTTATATGTGGAACTTTATAAAAAGTGTCATATATTGAGATGCAACCTCAAGTGAGAAAGTGGAATTTACACTTTGAGAGAGATTTATCTGAGCATTAGTAAAAACCAATTGGTTAGTATTTGACATTTATTATTTTTCGCTTGTTGGGCCTCTTGCCTTGAAATATAAAAGTATGACAAATATGATAGCTAGACATCCATCAGAAAGCATCCAAAGAATGTTTGGGTGGAGGCAGTCAAGGTGCTAAATTAAACAATATAGTATGAAATAGAAGATGGATACGAATCTTGTCCTACATACACAGCATTTTCTTCCTCTCTCCCTGAGTGTTAATTCCTTCCCAAGACCAACTAGATGTTTGCAGGAGTCTGCAAAGGTAGAACATTTGTGGGAATTAATGCTCTGTGGATATACAACACATAGAACCCTGAAGAACTGAAAAAGATGAATAAATGTATTCCAATTACAGGCTAATGCACGGAATGGGTTTATAGTACTTAGAGGTCTGGATCCATTCTCTGACAGCCTGCAGACATTAGAAGCCCCTCATGACTCGCTTGCAATGTAGGCATTATGGAGTGATTTTTACTTTACTGCCTTTTCCATCAGATCATCCCCTTTCTTTCACACACAAGGTTAATTCACTTCTTGATCACATTATTTCCTCGCTGCTCTTTGACAATATAAAAATTCTGAGTGGACAGCTCAATCCCTCTTCCATCTCAGATTTGATTGTTATGGTATTGCCTGGCGTTCCTCAGAGGCCTCCAGCAGCCTTTGCTGCGCTTTATGACACTTAAATGGCTCGGCTACAATTTCTCCATCTATTCACGAAATGCTGTTAATAACTCATTTCCAAAGAGGCCCTTCTTTATGTCTTGGCATTAAAGGAATTTTTATTAGGTGCCAGGATAGGTGACACACAGCCCCAGTAACCAAAGAGTTAATTAATCTGTTGAAATTTATTGCCTTTTATACTGCACTCAGTGTGACAGTCCCTAAGAGAAACAGATACTATATTTACAACCCGAGTTGAAATATTCAGTAATATAGTCTGCATACTGACCTACTCCATCAGTGTATGCCTTCTGCTGGAACGTCCATTAATCACAGAAGATGAATTTGTGTAATCTATCTTCTTTCTTATTCTGAGATTCCAATAAATATTGAAATAATAATTTATTGATTACCTTGCAATATAAATGTGTAGTAAAGTCACCCAAGATATTTGCATGGTAATGCATTTTGGAAGTTCTTGGCATTCTGTGGAAATGAAAGGAAAAACTGACACAGGAGTGACATGGAATACTCTTGTGGGTGAAACACCAAACAATTTCTTATTGTGTTTGGAAAATTATAAAGTAATTTTTGAACTACCAAAAATCATAACCACGGCCACAGCAATTACATTCTCCAACGTAAACAACACAAGTACTTAATGCTTTACTTTCTTTGTGTATTGTCCCCAGAATAGTTTAGATCACAAACAATCTCTTTGTGCCACCTTTCACGTGTAAAGTCACTTCTTTCCTGCACTTACTACAGGCAAATATGAAGGGGTATAGGAATTATGGGAGTTACCTTCCTTTTAATCCCAGTTAAATCTTCTGGGACCATTTTATAAATTCTTCAAGCTGAAACGTGTATTTCCTAGGACCATAGTTTGAATAGTGCTTCAGGCTCTCATCCTAAATCTAAATTCAATTGTATAATTTTCATAAGTTTTTGCTTTCACTTATGGGACATCAGTTTTTTCATAATTTTAGAAGCATGATAATTTTTGCATCAGATCTGATTTAGTCCAGAAACATCAGAAGAGTGTACGAAAAGTGTTATAGAACATTTGGATGCCCTTGTCTATCAAGCATAATTACTGTTAAAAACTCAAAAACTCTGAATGTCTTTGTCTCTAGACATGTTGTAAATGTACTTATGCTGTGTTGGGTAAACGTGAGCCGAACGACCAGCCTTTTCTATGCTGCACCTGTATCACCACCAGCAGCAGCATTACACCTTAGGGTAAGTAATAGGTGCAATTCGTCCAGTTGAATCCAATCATGCAAAGTTATTGTAGCCCATTCCTGGTCTCCATAATAATTTATCTCAGTTTTGGGCAACTCTTTATGACCAGGATAACTCTGCAGAGTGGATGAAATTCTAATGTGTGAGGTTGTTTTCTAGTGCTTTACTGATAAGGTTAACCAGGTGGTGAAATGAAATAGCTTGGAAGATCCAGTTTTGATATATGGTCAATTATTTCTGGAATGATAATGAAAAAGTGAACAGGAATAGAGCTTTTGTAGATTCTCCTCTTGGTCATGAAATTGAAAATACACATTTTGAAAGGATAAAGAAGTATCTAATCATAATTCTCCTGACATTTAAACCCTCTTGGCTACATATTTCTAAAAGAAGACAAAGTATTTAGAAAATTTTGCTATAAATTTCTATATAGCATATTTATATCACATTTTTAAAAATGAAAAATTATACTTTTTAATGTCACCCGAAATAGTGTTTCTGATGTGGATTTCAAAATAAAATATATTTTCTTCAGTATTTTTAGTAATGATGACACCAATTAAGTCATATGTTTCTTTTATGTCTATTTCATTCTGATGAAACCTCAAATCGGTGGCTATCAACATATCATAGGGTTAAGCAGCCCTCAACTTTGTTCTGCTATAACACTTGCTAAATTAGCACAAATATTATTCTTTGAAGGTGGACAATATACAGTTTTTCATCAGGTTTGATTTTTGCTGATTTGAATTATTTTAATTATAGATAGATATATTTACATGTCTTACAAAGGAATTATGTCGATGTGTTAGACTATAGATATTTCTTTGATGATTGGGTTGCTATGTGCTGGCATATTACCACATAATTGCTGTACGTTTTTTTTCTGGTCCTTTTTGCTTGTCAGTATTAATAGTTGCTCCTTGTTCTGCTCATATAAAGTTATATTCTGATTTAAGTTCTCCCTGGTGTTTGGCTAATTGGACTATTCATTTAAAGTATACTATGTTTTATCACCTTATCTTCCATGGTACTTTACATTTTGGATTGACTGATTCTAATTCCTGTTTCACGGTAGTATAATTTCACAGTAGCAGAAGCTTGGGAATCTATTAAATGTGGCCTTTAAAACACTGCCTTGTTTTTCTCCACACAGTCGTGAAAAGCTGTGGCATTTTCCGGCATGCACATTGGCTCTTTCCCTTTTTATAGGAATGCTACATTCCCTTCCCTTCTTAATTCAAATCGGTGCAACCCAATGTATGCTTATTAAGCATCCATCACATGGCAAGTTCTGTGTTAGGTACTGAATATACGACCTTGAGCAGGCATATTGCTACTCTCAAGCAGTTCAAAGTCAAAGTCTTAATTGAGACCAAAAAGTCACAAATAATGGCTTTTAAAAATCTTTTTCCCCCTCATCACATTAAGTTCTTATCTTCAGAATTTCAAGTTAAGTAATTTTGGAAGCTTTCCATTTATTTAGCTTTCATCCAAGAGCAGGCACTTCGTTATGCACTTGAAATGGATTGTTTTACTCAACCTTAACAAGGCTATGAGGCAGGTACATTGTATCGTCCCATTTTACTGATGGGTGAAGTGAGGTACACAGAGGCTAGGTAGCATACCCAGGCTCTTATTTCTAGTGCACCTGAGGAGCGATGGGAAGGCGGCCACCTGACTCCAGCGATGGATCATGTAACCATTCGGTCTCCCTGCTCTGTAAGAATTAACCATTCTTTTGTGTATTTATTGTCCCAGCTCCAATTATTGAATCCTTTCCCCAGCAACTTGCACTGCTTCTCTATCATAGAACAAGTTCCAATACATGCACAAGATTGTCTCCAGGCTCTGTTTGTTCTTGGGTGATCTGTACTATTCCTTTGGTTTATTTGCCTATTCCTACCCTATTCTTACAGTTGTAGTTGCTGTAATTTTATAAACGTTTTAATGTCTGATTGGGTGAGTCTCTCCTTTTTCTTATTCAAAAAGCGTTTTCTATTCTTGGCTCCTCCCTTTTTACTTAAACTTTTTTTATTGTGAAACTTATTATGCACACAAAAGAATACACAAAAATGTATGTCTCATCTAAAGAATAGCAATAAAGAGAGCCATCATAGATCTATTAGCCAGGTCAAGAAATAAAATATTGCCTTGACAGTCTTCTTGTTGTGATCCTTTTGATTTCATTCTCCTCCCAACCTTTCCCTTCCTCCCACTGGTAACAGGATCAAAAAGTTTTTGTGTTCATCTTTCCCTTACTTTCTTTTTATACTTTTCCTATCCATGTGAATAATATATTATTTTATTTTCCCTGCTTATGACATTTATATAATGAAAACAAATTATATACGATTTTCTCTAACTTGTTTACTTTGTTCAGTGTTATGTATTTGACATCCACCTATGTTGATCTAAGTAGCTGTAGTTAATTCACTTTCACTGCTATATAATATTCCACTGTGTGAATATAACAAGCTATTTTTCTATTCTACTGTTGGTTGATATTACACTCATTTCAGGTTTGAAATTATGAACAATGCTGCTATGACCATGCTTGTACACATATTCTGGTATGCATGTGCAAGAGTTTCTCTCAAGTGTATATTTACTGGTGGAGTTGCTGAATCACAGGGTGGGCACATGTTCAATTTATAGTTAATTTCAAACTGTTTTCCAAAGTGTTTGTACCAACACGTGCTACAGTTGTACGAACACTTGGTTGACAGTATATATGCCTGTCAGCAGTATGTGGGACTTTTTGTTGCTCTACATTTTACCAACACTGCAGTGTCTGAACTTAAAAATTATTTTTCAATCCATGGGTATAAAACAATATTACATTATGGTTGATTTTTATTTCTCTGGTTACTAATGAGGTTGAACACTTTCTGGCTTATTTATATATATGTATATAACTATAACTATATAACTATGTGTATATATTGTTTTTCTCTTCTATGAAGTGCTTGTCCAAATCTCTTTATATTGGGTTGTTTGTTTTTTTCTCCTTGATTCATGGGAGCTCTTTACATATTCTCAATATAAGCTCTTTTTCAGTAATATTTGTTACAAACATCTGCTCCTAGCTTGGAGCTTATATTTTCACTATGGTAACTTTTAATCATCAGATATCTTCAATTTCAATGTAGCTGAATTTATCAATATTTTCCTTTGTAGATTGTACTTTTTGTATCTTGCTTAAGAAATACTTCCTACCTCAGGTCATAGATACATCCTTATCTTTTAAAAGTTTTATACTCTGTCTTTCACATTGATTTTCAATCAGCCAGAAACTAATTTTTTTCGTGTGTATGTGTGTGTATATATTATCATTGTCAAGGTTGTGGTAGCCTCATAAACTGAATTAGGGGTAATTCTCTCTTTTTATTTTCTGTGAGAGTTTGCATAATATTAGATTTCCCTTTGGTTGACTGTTTGGTAGAAGCCCATGTAAAGCCATCTGGGCTTGGTGTTTTATTTGTGGAAAGAGCTTTAATTATGCATTAATTTCTTTAATGGTAATAGGACTATTAATGTATTTTTTTCTTATGTTAGTTTTGGTAAGCTGTGATTTTAAGGAATCTACCCATTTCATCTAGTTTTTCACATTTACTGGCATAATATTGTTTATAATGTTATTTTATTATCTGTTCAATCTATGCAGTTTCTGAAGTTATATCCCGTTTTTATTCCTGATAGAGTTAGAAAAAATCTATCTTTTATCATGATTACTCTTGCCAATGGCTTGTTTACGAGTTTTTTTCAAGGAACTAACTTTTGGCAATTCATCTTCTCTGTAGTGTATTTGTTTTCTATATCATTAATCACATACTTTCTGCATTCCTTGGGCTTATTCCATGATCCTTTTCTCTTTGTAGTATTTAGCATCATGAATTTCCCACTAATTAGTGCTTTAGTAACCACAGTCCATAAGTTTCCAATTGTAGTATTTTTAAATCTTAAGTATTTTCCAATTTCACTATAAATTCTCCTTTTATCTGTAAGTTATTTAGCAGAGTATCTTTAATTTCCAAGCATATGTTGTTTTCTTGGTTACCTTTCTGTACCACATATTAAGGTAATTTTGTTGTCATCAGGAATTTGCTGTGTATAATAAAAATTCTTTAAAATTTGTGGAGGTTAGCTTTGTGGTCAAACACCTGCCTCCCAGGGTTCCATGACATGGACATTCAAGTATGGCCTACAATGGACGTGTCTACTGCAAATTTAGAGTGTAGTTCCACAGAGCCACTAGCCTGAAGTCGCTCATTGTGCAGTCAAATCTGCTAGACCTTTATAGATAGCTATCTTAAAATCTCTCACTGTGACTGGGGAGTTCACAATTTTAACTTTATATATTTGGAGGCAATATTATTAGGATTCATACTTGTTGTATCTTTCTGGTGAACTGAAACTCTTACCAATATTTAGCAACCTTTTTATCTCCGGTAACGTGTTTGACTTTATAGTCTATTTTCCTTGGTGAAAATACAGTTATGTCAGCTTTCTTTTAACTAGTATTCATTTGATGTATCTTTTTTACATTAATAGACTTTCTGGCTTTCTGTGTCCTTGCGTTTTAGGTGTGCCTATTTTAAGCAGCACATAATATTTTGAATTTTAATCTTGTCTGGCCATTTTTTCCTTTGGTCTGGAGAGTGTCATCCATCTATATTTGTTGTACTATTAATATATTTGGATTTGGTTAAGCTATCTTTTACTTTCCATTGTCTTGCCATTCCTATGGTTGTATCTTTACTTCCTTGCCTTCTTTTGGATTAATTTCTTCTGTTTATTTTCATTCAATTTTTTTTCCTCCTCAACCTGTTTGGAAATTACCTGTGCTATGCCTATTTTTAAATCTATAACCTAAGTATTTTAATATGTATTCTTGACAAAGCCTAAATTAATAATTATTCTCTACTCCTGAGTCAAATAAGCATCTTAGAATACACTAATTTTGATCAGCCTTCTTTGAAATTATCTTCAACTGTTGACGAGTATTTTAGTTCTTGCTAAATTATGTTCTTGTTATTTCTTCATTTTGTCAATTTTTAAAAGATTTTTCTTACATATTTTCTACTATATTTGCTTACCAATAATTCTTTGAGAGTAGGTTATTTTACTGGGATCTTTTCCCTTCTGCTTCATAAATTCATGAAATTTTCCTTTATGAAAGCCTTCTGCTTATAAACTCTCTACCTTTTTATTTGATAAGGTTTTTTTCCCCAGATGTCTCTGACTTTTATTTTACTGTTTCTTTAAATTGAAGTATAAAACATAACATTATATTAGTTTCAGGTGTACAACATAATGATTTCATATTTTTATACTGATATGGTCTTTATTTCTCCCTCATTTTTGAAAGATAGGTTAACTGGGTATAGAATTTTATGTTGACAGTAAAAGACAATATGCTCACAATGAATGAAAATGTAGTAAATCTTAAAATAGAAATGCAAATTATGAAAAAGAATTAAATGGGACATCTAGAACAGAAAAACACAATATTTGCATTAAAAATAATCCTTTAAGGATCTTAACAATATATATGAGTTAAAACATGAGTCAGTTTACTTGAAAATTGATCAGTATAAATTATTTAATCTGCAACCAAGACAGAAAAAAACATAGAAAAAAATGAACAAGTCCTTGTGGAGGTGGTGTAGCCATCTTTAAACAATAGATGGACCACCTCACCCAAAATTTGATTCAGGTATCAAGACTGAGAACACCACACACACACACACACACACACACACACACACAGACCCCAAGAGGGTAGGAATATGTTTATTACTCATATAACAAGGCTGTTTGGGAGAGCTGGGCAGACCTCTCAAGCTAATCTAAAAAGGGCTAAAGAGAGGAAAGAAAGGGTAGTGGTTTGAATCTCCTGCTGGTGCCTAAAGAGGCTTTCTTATCAGCTTCTCCATATGCAGGGCAGCAAGGGAAGAGGGAGGGGCTTGGCTTAAAAGCTTTCAGCAGTTAAACATTACAAAGCTGAGCCAGACCTATATTACAGAGGCAATATCAAAATGTCTAAAACATATGTAGTTGGAGTTTAGCAAGCAGAGAAGAGGATGTGGCAGAAAAAATGTTGGAAGATACCATGGCTGGAAATGTCCAAATTTGCTGAAAGACTTATACAGATTCAAGAAGTTTATAAACTCCAGCAAGATAAGAACAATGAAAACCACATCCAGTCACATTGCTGAAAACTAAAAGGAAAATCTTGACAGATGCCAAATAAAAATTACACATCTTTCATGGGGCAAATACCTAGGAGTGGGTTAAATAGTCATATGGTACATCAGTCAGGGCCCAATTAGGAGAAGAAACCACATAGTAATTTAAGCTGGGGAGAAAATATAAGGATTATTAAGCTGTGATAAGAGAGTAACTATATAGATGTAAAGGGAACTCTAAAAGGTACTCTAGGACTGAGGAAGAATACCCATGGAATGATAAAGTTGGAGGAGAGGAGCCTTTCCCTGAGCTGAAGTCAGACGTCGTTGGAGAAAGTGCCCACTGGATGGTGGAGAAGTTCACCGGGTTGCTGTGACTAGAGCTGGTCCACCTTTGCCAAGCAGGCAGGAAACAATGCTGTGGGGTACAGGTGAGCTAAAGAGGTGGGGCCGGTGCACAGAAGTAGTAGGGTTGCTGTTGTGAGAATGAGGTCTTCAGAACATGGTATCAACATCAGGAGGGGTAGGGCAAGGTAGTAATTTGTTCTAGCCTGTTGCTGTGAGGTTGAACATCTGGGCATGCTGCTGGGGCGTACACCACTGCATACTCCCCCACACAAGTGCTGATGGCCTGTGCAGCAAGGACAAGAAAAAACAAAACACGGCAGACCAGAGCCAAGAGGAGAAGCCTCTTTTGCCTGCATTGTCTCTCTTGTGTCCTCTCTGGCAAAGCTTAACATTGGCTCACTGTAAAGGAGAGATTCTTAAAGAGTGCAGTCCGTTGCTGCAGAGCAGGTTCTGAAGGATGAATATGAAATTGAGAGGTAATAAATTGATAACTAGTATGTATGATAAGTATATGTTTAAATTTTATAGGGAATTGTTAGACTGTTTCCCAAAGTATTTGTACCATTTTGCATTCCCACAATGGTATGAATGAGAGTTCCATATCCTCAATGTCCTCACCAATGCTTGGTATTGTCAGACTTTAAATTTTATCCATTCTACTGTATGTGTAGTGGTATTAAATTCTATTTTTATTTACACTTCCCTAATGATGAATAGCATTTTTATGTGCTTATTTACCTTCCATATATTTGTTTTGGTGAAGTGTCAGTTCAAATTTTTCCTATATTTTAAATATGAGTTGTTCATCTTATTAGTGAATTATAATAGGTTTTTTAAATATACATATTCTGGATACAAGCCCTCTGTTAGATTTATGGTTTATAAGTATTCTTCTCCCAGTCTGTGGCTTGTGTTTTCATTTCTTGATGTTGTCTTTAGAAGAGCAGATGATTTTAATTTTGATAAAGTTCAATGTATCAACTTTATATAGTCTATGCTTTCTGTCTCTCAGTCTAAGAAATCTTTGCTTACTCTAAGTTCACAAAGATTTTATCCCATATTTTCTTTTAGATTTTTTATAGTTTTAGCTTTTGTGTTAGATTACATGGTACAATTTGTGTTCACTTCTGAGAGGTAATGATTGATGTTTGTTTATTTATTTGTGCATATGGCTTTTAATCATCTCATTACCTTATGTTGAAAAAAACTTTTCTTTCCCCTTTGAATTGTCTTGGTGCCTTTACTGAAAATCAGTTGACCATATGTGTTTAAGACTATTTGCTAAAACTTTGTTAAAGATTTTTGCATAATATTCATCCGTGATGTTGGTCTATACTTTGCTTCTATGTTGTTTCCCGGAATTGCCAAGCTGCAAGCTTTGAGGGCAGAATCCTCCCTACTGCCCAGTCTTCCCAAGACTTCCAACACCAACTGCAAGTTTGAGGGAGTTCCCAAAATCACCTTTAGGTTTGATAACTGCTAGAACTGACAGGACTCATTGAAAGCTGTTATACTCACAGTCAGAGTTTATTAGAAGGAAAGGGTACATTTAATCAGCCAAGGGAAGAGATGCATCAGGTAAAGTCTGGGAGGATTCCAAAACAAGATCCTTTCATTGCCCTCTGGATATGGTACCCTCCTAACATCAATGTCTGACTATTCACACAGAGTACCAACCACCAGGGTGGCCTAACTAAACTTATGTATTTGTATCTTTATATATAAAGTGGCTTTTTTGTAGACATCATATAAATAGAGCTTGTTTTTCAAAAATCTAATCTGACAATCTGTGCCTTTTATTTGGAATATTTAGGCCATTTGTAATTATTGTGATCATCATTTTGGTTAGGTTTAAATATACCTTCTTTCTACTTGTTTTCTATTTGATAGATTTATTTTGGGGGACTTTTTCCTCTTACTTGCCTTCCTTTAAATTAGTATATTATTTTTTATGATTCTATTTCTCACTAATATAGACTTATTAGCTATACTTCTTTCTTCTTTTGTGGTTGTGCTTGAATTTACAGAGTATATTTTTAACATATACATTCTACCTTTAAATATATTGTATCACTTAACATATATTCTAGTAATCTTACAACATCATGCTTCCATTTATACTCGTAGTCCTTTGTGCATTATTGTCATACATATTATTTCCTCATATTATAAATCTCATAATTCATTTTTATTTTTCTTTAAAGCATCAATCGTCTTTTTAAAAGATTTAAAAAGAAAAAAGGAAATATCTTTTGTATTTACCACATATTTACTATTTCCCTTCTTCTTCATCCTTTGTTTAGATTCAAATTTCCATGTGGTTCCATTTTATTTTTGCCTGAAGAAGTTCCTTTGATTTTTCTTGTAGTGTAGTGCTGTTGGTGATGATTTCACTTAGCTACTGTAGGTCTGAAAAATTCTTTATTTTACCTTTATTTTTGAAAATTATTTTTGATGTGTGTAGAATTCTGGACTGACGGTTTTTCTCTTAATACTTTAAGGATTTCTCGTTCAGTTTTTTGTAGATGTACCCAATTGGAAAAAGAGAGAGAAGTGTCTATTCCATCTTATCCCTTATCTCCTGACTTTCATGGTTGCTGATGAAAAGTCTATTTTAATTCTTTCAATACTTCCTCTGCATATAATGCATCTTTTTTCTCTAACTGCTTTTAAGATTCTTTTGGTATCACTGGCTTTCAGAAATTTGATTATTATGTACCTTTGCATAGAATTTTTCACATTTATTCTGCTTGGGCTTCATTTAACTTCTCAGATATGATGTTTTTTAGTTTTAATCATACTTGTAAATCTTTCTTTCATTATTTGTCCAAAAATATTATCTGCTTTCCTGTATTTTCTGGTATTTAATTTTCACATATGTAGCACTGCTAGATATTGTTCCACAGGTCACTGATGCTCTGTTAATTTTATTTAATTCTTTTTGTCTCCATATTTTACTTTGGATAGTTTCTATTGCTATGTATTCAAGTTCAATAAAATTTTCTTCTCCATTGTATAATCTGCTGTTAATCCCATCAAGTAGATTTTTCACTTTAGATATTACATTTCTCATCTCTAGAGGTTCCATTTGACTCTTTTTTATATCCTTCATTTCTCTCTTCATTCTGTTGTGGATCCCTCTACCTTCTTGCACATATAGAGCAAATTGATGGCAGCTGTTTTATTCTACACTATTTTATTATCTGTATCATTTCTGTGTCTTGTTCTATCGACTTTATTTTCTTCTGTTTATGGACCATATTTTCCTACTTCCTTACAAGTATGATAACTTTTTAAAAAATTAAAACAAATTGGTTTTAAGGGAAATTTTTAAAACATCATGAAACTCCTAAAGGATAAGAAATATCAGTAGAATGTTTTAACTCTGAAAAGATAAGAATCATTACTTACATCAAATTGGTATTAAAACATTAGATTCATATTGGCATGCCTCAGTAATATCTGTATATTCCTCTCATACTTTCTGATCACAACATCTTAAAGAAGAAAATGAATATAAATATTTTTGCCTAAATAATTCCACTCCTCAGATGGCCTCTACTGATACCGTGGGGAAATAGGGACTCATTACTGCTAGATAGTGATGAAATCTCTAGCTTCCTATTAGAAACTTGAACACCAACCTGGAGAGAGAAATATCTAGTCAATCTTATCCCAGAACTGGAAAGCATGCCTGGTACATGTATGTGTATATATGTATATACATTGCTGAGGAAGTTTCACCCTAAGCTAACATCTGTGCCAGTCTTCCTTTATTTTTTAGTATTTGGACCACCAGCACAGCATAGCCACTAACAAAGTGGTGTAGGTCCATGCCTGGGAACTGAACCTGGGCTGCTGAAACTGGCTCCACTTCAGCAGCCCAGCATGCTGAACTTAACCACTAGGCCACCAGGGCTGGCCCCATGCCTGATAATTTTTATTTAGTTATTTTTTTGTGTGAGGAATATTGGTCTTGAGCTAACATCTATTGCCAATTTTCCTCTTTTAGCTTGAAGAAGACTGCCGCTGAGCTAACATCTGTGCCAATCTCCCTCTCTTTTATGTGGGACGCCACCTTAGTGTTGCTTGAGGAGCAGTGCTAGGGTCACGCCCAGGATCTGAACCTGTGAACTCCAGGCAGCTGAAGTGGAGTGCATGAACTTAACCACTATGCCACTGGGCCAGCCCCCTGCTTGATAATTTTTGATTGGATATTAGACAATGTGAATTTTGTGCTCTTTGATGTTGATTTTTTAAATCTTCCATTAAATGTTCCTGGGATTTGTTCTGGGATGAAATTAAGTGACTTTGAAAGAGTTTTGTTATTTTTAGGCTTACTTGTAATCTTTGTTAGGGTTGGTCCAGAGAAGTCTTTGGCCCAGGGCTAATTTGACCTCACTCTAAATGAAATACCCTCTTTAGGATTTTACCTAATGCCCTGTGTGTTGGGACGTGTCTTCACATTGGCTCCTGAGAAGATAAACTATTCTCAGCCCTCTTTGACCTTCAAGGGACTGTTCTTATTCCTTGCTGATGACCATTTCCTGCCCTTGCATAACATTCTCACACTCATGCACAGCCAGCGCTTAACCATAACCTTTAGGGGATCCCTCTGCAGATCTGTAGAGGGAACTCTTTCTCTATCTAGTTCCTTCTTTGATATTTTGGCCCCAAATCCTAGCCTTCTTGGCCTTCCTAAACTCTGCATGGTCTCCATAACTCAGCTAGGTCATGGGGTGCTATTTGAGTGTTTCCTCCCCGTGCTGCAGCTTGGAAATCCTCTCCAGGAAGTAAGCTGGGGAAATTTTAAGGTTCACCTCCTTTGTTTCTGTGTCATCTAATGATTAGAAACTGTGTGTCATACATTAGATCTGGTTTTCTAGTTGTTTAAGGCAGAAGGTAAATTCTTTCTTTCTTAATCCTTCCTGGTTGGAAGTGGAAGTCCTTCCTTGCTTCTTGCACCATCAATTTTTCCCTTCTGGTTTCAAATTTTCCTCAATTAACTTCTTGTTTCAGTTACCTTTCAATTACTAGTAGTAGGTTGATTCTTTATCTACCTATCTACGCACCTACCTATCTATTTTGTGCATTTTTTTGTTTGTGTTTTTGCCAGAGTGACATGCTCTAAATGTTTGACTATCTGAAGATATCTTTATTAGGCTACCACTCTTGAAGGATATTTTAGGTGAGTGTACATGCTCGGGTTTCAGTTATTTTACTTCATTGCTTTCAATCCTTTTATTCTGAGAGTCTAGCATTAATTGCTGTTAATGAGATCTCTGCTGTCAGCCTAATGATTTTCTCTCTATATAAGTAATTTACATTGTTCAGTTGCTTGTAAGAAATTTTTCCTTTGTTTAGTGTTTTACAGTTTCACTATCACATATCTAGGTGTGAATTTGATTATATTTATTTTGTTCAAGACATTGTTTTCTATAATTTTAGACACGTTTTCCTTTAATGTTCTAAAATCCTCAGTTATATTCTAAATGTTTCCTCCTTTATTTTTCTCTTCCTTTCTTTTGGTGCTCCCATTGAAGAGATACTGAAATTTGTCATTCTGTCTTCCAAATATCGCAATAATTTTTTCTTTCTCTCACATTTTCCATGGTTTGTCTTGTTTTATCTGACCTGCAATTTGAGTTATTATTTTAGATTTATTTTTCAGTTCACCAGTTGTCTTTTCAGCTGCTTCTAATTTGCTTGTTAACTCAGAAGTTGTATTTTATTTTAATTTCAGTATGGTTTTGATTTAAAGAAGTTTTATTTGTTTGTTTCCTTAAATTCCCCATTCCTTTTCGTGATTCCTGCTTCTTTCATCGTGGTTCTATTACTTCTTTTATATCCTAACTCATTTAAAAAAATTGTACCTATTTTATAGTAATTCTTAAATGAAGTATAGCTTTCTTTCTTTTTTTCTCCCCCAATCCCCCCAGTACATAGTTGTATATTTTAGTTGTGGGTCCCTCTAGTTGTGGCATGTGGGATGCCACCTCAACATGGCCTAATGAGTGGTGCCGTGTCTGCGGCCAGGATCCAAACCCTGGGCCACCAAAGCGGAGTGTGGGAACTCAACCACTCAGCCTCGGGGCTGGCCCCCTGAAGTATAGCTTTCTTATGCATTATTGTTCTTCCTGTGATTTTCTTGTCTTTGATTATGAGATCATCTGCAGCAGAAACTGTTTAGGTCACATAGCATGACAGCAGGATCTAGATCCTAAAGTTGGGGTTCACGGTCTCGGTGGTCTCAGTAACTCTTCATTGACAATTGTAGAATGACTCTCCAACGTATTTGACTTCTTCCTGATTCACCCATCTTTGTAGACAGTTTCTGCTCGTTGGAAAAGTAATTATAAAAAAATCACTGATAATTTTTTTCCCCTAATTTTAAAATGGGAATGAACTTTTTTTCTTCCTCAATCAAGACAGTGCAGGAAGAAAAAAATCCAGATGACTACTATTTATCTCAGCATTTTCAGGCTAAGGTTCAGGCCATGCTATGTTTTGGAGATCTAATATTTCCCAAAATAATAAACAGAGAGTTACTAGTCAGAAAAATTTTGGAGATTTTTTCATTTAAAAATGTAAATTTTATGGATAAATTGAAAAAATAAAATAAAAATTTTATTTTATAAGTAAAATAATATGATTGAAAAGCTTACTTTCTATCATTTTAGGAGTACAAGGTTGGTTCAACATATGAAAATCAAACAATGTAATACACCATTTTCATAGAATGAAGGGAAAAAACCACATGATCATCTAAATCAATGCAGAAAATGTATTAGACAAAATCCAACATACTTTCATGATAAAAAACACTGAACAGACCAGTGACAGAAGGGAACTTATACGACCTGATAAAGGGCGTCTACAAAAACCCCACAAGTAACATAATACTTAATGGTGAAAGTCTGAAATCTTTCCTCCTTAAAATGGCAACAAGACAAGGATGTGCACTCACACTGCTTCTATTCAACATTGTACTAGAAGTTCTGGTCAGTGAAATAAGAAACAAAAAGAAAGAAATCAAAGTTATCCAGCTTGGAAAGGAAGAAGTATAATTATTTCTATTTCCAGATGACACGATCTAACATATAGAAAACCATAAAAAAAATCCAGGAGAAATTATTGGAGCTGATAAATGTTTTGTGAGTTGCAAGATACGAGATCAATATAGAAAAATCACTCGTAATTCTATACGCTGGCAATGAACAATCCACAAATAAAATTAAGAAAACAATTCCATTTGCAATAGCATTGAAGACTAGAATATTTAGGAATAAATTTAACCAAAGGAGTGTAAGACTTGTACATTGAAAACTACAGAGCATTGTTGAAAGATATTAAATAAATGGAAACACATCCTGTGTTTGTGGATTGGAAGATGTACTATTGTTAAGATGGCAATATGCCCCAATTTCGTCTACAGATTCAACACAGTCTTTAACAAAATTTCAACTGCCTTTTTTACAGAAATAGACAAGCTGATCCTAAACATCATACAGAAGTGTAAGTGACCCTGGATAACCAAAACAATCTTGAAAAAGAAGAGCAAAGCTGAAGGACTCACATTTGGTGATTCCAAAACCTATTACAAAGGGAAAGTAATATAGACAGTGTGGTACTGGCATAAGGATAGATGATATAGTTCAGTGGAATAAAAGGGTGCCAAGACTATTCAATAGTTAAATAATAGTCTTTACGAGAAATGGTGCCATGATCACTGGATATCCACATGCTAAGAAATGAATTTGGATGCCCACCTAACACCACAGACAAAAATTAACTCAGAATGGATCAGTGACGTAAACATAAGAACTAAAACTATAACATTCTTAGAAGAAAATATAGGTGGATATCTTCTTGATCTTGAACTAGGCAACAGATTCTTATATCTGACATCAAAAGCTCAATCAAAGAAAAAATAGACCAATTGGACTTTACCAAAATTAACAACTTTTGTATATCAGAGGACGCTACCAAGAAAGTGAGAAGACTACCTGCAGAGTCAGAGAAAACATTTGCAAATCATACATCTGACAAGGGTCTAGTATATAAAAAATATAAATAATTCTTATAACAACAGTAAAAAGACAATCCAATTAAACAGTGGAAAAAGCTTTGAATACACATTTCTTCAAACAAAATGTACAGATGGCTATTAAGTACATGAAAAGATGCTTAATTTCATTTGTGGAATGCACATCAAAACCACAATGAGATGCCACTTCACACTTAATAGGATGACCATAAACAAACAAACAAACTGAAATTAACAAGTGTTTGTGAGGAAGTGGAAGTATGGGGACCCTCACGTGTTGCTGGTGGTAAGGTAAAATGTTGCAGTCACTTTGGAAAACAGTCTGGCAGTTTCCTAAAATTTAAGCACAGATTTGCTATATTACCCAGAAATTACACTGTGAAGTATATAATCATGGGAATTGAAAGCATATGTTTATACAAAAACTTGTACATGGGGGCCGGCCACGTGGTGGAGTGGTTAGGTTCGCGTGCTCTGCTGCAGCAGCCCAGGGTTTTGCTGGTTCAGATCCTGGGTGCGGACATGGCACCACTCGTCAGGCCATGTTGAGGTGGCGTCTCATATGCCACAACTAGAAGGACCTGCAACTAAGATATACAACTATGTACCAGGGGGGATTTGGGGAGATAAAGCAGAAAAAGAAAAAAAAAAAAAGAGAAAAGGATTGGCCACAGTTGTTAGCTCAGGTGCCAATCTTTAAAAAAAAAAAAAAAAACTTGTACATGAATGTTTGTAGAAGCATTACTCATAATAGCCAAAAAGTGGAAACAACACAAGTGTTCATCAATGGTGGATCAGCATGAATGGATAAACAAAATAAGTTAGAGCTGTACAGTGGAATATTATTCAGCCATAAGAGGAAATGAAATACTGTTGCATGCTACAGCGTGGATAAACCTTGAAAACATCATGCTTAGTGAAAGAAGCGAGACACAAGGGCCGCATATTATATCATTCTATTTATATGAAATGTTCAGAAAAAGCATATCCATAGAGACAGAAGGCATATTACTGGTTTCCAGACGTTGAAGATGGGGGAGTAGAGAGAGAGATTCCTAAAAGGTATGGGTTTTTTTGGGGGGAGATGATGAAAAGATTTTGGAATGAGGTAGTGGTGAGGGTTGCACAACCTTGTGACTATATTAAAAAAAACTGAAATGCATGCTTTAAGTGGTACATTTTGTGATATGTAAATTATATCTTAAAAAAATGAATATCATAAAAAAGTCAGCTCAGATCAATCTGACTCAAATTTCTCTGCTATGGTATCAAAAGTCAGAAGAAAAGATTGTTGAGGCAAAAAGATAATGAACTTAGAATGGTTTACACAGATCCACCATATTTCAGGTCTCAAAGTAATTTACAACTTGCAAGATATATTCTTGCCAACTGAAGGTGATGAAAATTAAGAGATTGGTTAGGAGATTGTGATATAAAAACCTATCCTAGAGCTAGTTAAGATAGTGCAAGATTGTGGAAAAATGTACATGTAAAATTTTATTCTTAAAAGATAGATGTAAACATCAAAGATAATATTGTTACAAGGAAAACCTGAACCTAAAATCTGCAATTGTTTATACTGACTGAACCAGGTGGAGGGAAGTTTTTTTAAGTAGGACTCACATATTCCTTTATCACTTATCACTCTGACAATTAGATAAACATAAAGTAAAATGATTTGAAAAATCTTAAGGATAATCACTAACTGAATAGAAAATAAGAAAAAAATTTTCAAAAGAACAGCAGATAGAAAAACAAACAAATATTGTCCATGTAGAAAACAAAATAGCAAACAAATAGCAAAAGGAGCATAAAAACAGAAATCACAGGACAAGAAGACAAAAGTAAGGCAAAATATAATATTTATAACAACAAAAATGAATGCATTAAAAAGACAAAGAAGACAGTGTCAAGATGATAGCATAGGCAGACTCTGAACTGGCCTCCTCCCAAGGACACAACAAACTTACAACTACTATTGGAACAATTACCCCCCAAGAGAGAACTGAAAAGTGGATGAAAAGAACCCCTACAGCAAGGGACAGTCCTGACTGAGGAGGAAGATGCAGAAATTCCTTTCTGGAGAGAAAAAAGCCACCTTTGAGCCATGGCACTTCACAGCTGACCAGGAGCAATCCTAAGGTATGAAGCCTTCCTTGGAGGAGCAGGAGATCCGAGTGGGGAAGCATTACCACTATAGGCAGGTTTTGGACTCAGCACAACCAAGACAACTGTCCTACTATCTGGCTTTGCTGACTATTAACAACAACAGGGAATATCCCCAGAAAACCTATCAGACATAAGGGGAAAAAAGCCAGCTCTTAAAGGGTCCATGCACAAATTCACCCATTTCGGCAAATAACTTAAAATCACCAGAAAGAAAAGTGCACAGTCCTTTGGTGAAAAGACACTCACTTGGTGCATCTTGGTGAGAGGTGAGACCACCTCATGCAGGGACTACCTCCCCAGGGAATGAGACATTGGTGGCAGCATTATTGTGACGTAGTACAGGCGTGTTGACACAGACACTGGCAGATGCCATTGGAGTTCTTTCCCTGGCCTCTGAGCCCAGGGGTCTGCCCCACACACTAGAGCACTGATTTAATTCAGCTCAGCCAGGGCAGGCAGCCCACCCTAGGGACTAGCCCTACCCAACAGCAAGCCCTCAGGAAACTTGTGGGCCCACATAGGCAGGGTGCCTGGAACCTCTGCAGCCAGGCAGGTGGATCTGCCTCTGTGGGGCAGAGCTTGTGAGAAGAATGGGCCCTGCATTGGTGGAGTGTGTGTGGCCTCTACAGTGGGATGACTGGGTCCGCTTCAGTGGGTTGGGGTGCGCACACGGAACATGACTGTGTTGGTAGGGTGTGTGGCCCCTGCAGGCAGTGGGGCCTGTCAGCTGCAGCAGAATTGTGCTTCTCAAATAGCTACATAGAGGGTTGGCCCCACCTTCCAAAGCCTGAAATAAGCAGATGATTTCATGCCATGGGCCAGCCCTACTCACCTGCAATCCTGAGATTGCTGACAACAGACTTGCAGGCTGGAGGCCTACAGCAATTTTAAACTCCTGAACCTAGCAATCAGCCATGCTGGGGGCCTACTCACTTAACAGAAAAACTGAAACAGGGAAGTGCTATTAGATATTGCAGCCAACTGTGTTGGGGCTCCCCATGCCTGAAAAAGTGACTGAAGGGACAATAGCAGCCACATGCAGCTAGCTGAGCATTATGACCAGACAGCGAGGGGGACAGCCTAGCCTCCCAAGGCACCTGCAGCAAGAGCAACCCTGTCACAACAGAATGACACACATGGCGTCCCACACAGGGGATACTCCTGGAACATTTGGACTGGTGATGAGCAGGAAGCACACTGCTGGGCCTCATAAGGCCTCTCTTACATAAGGCCATCTCTTCAAGATTGAGAGACATAGCTGACCCACCTAATACCTAGATACAAGCACAGAGAAAGAGGCAAAATGAAAGATGAAGGAATACGTTCCAACTTAGGGAACAGGACAAAACCCCAGCAAAAGAAATAAATGAAACAGAGATAAATAATGTAACAGGCAAAGAGTTCAAACAAAAAGTCACAAGGATGCTCGCTAATCTTGGGAGAAGAATGGATGATCTCAATGAGAACTTCAGCAGAGAATTGAAAAATATAAAAGAGAACCAATCAGAAATGAAGAACACAATACTGGAAATGAAAAATTCACTAGAGGGACTCAAAAGCAGCCTAGCTGATACAGAAGAACAGATCAGTGAGCTGGATGAAAGACTAGAGGGAATCACCCAAGCTGAAAAGATAAAAGAAAAAAGAATTACAAAGAATGGGAACAGTCTAAGGGACCTCTGGGACAACATCGAGTGCACTAACATCAGTATTATATAGGTGTCCCAGATGGAGAAGAGAGAGACAAAGGGGCAGAGAAGCTATTTGAAGAAATAATATCTGAAAACTTTCCTAACCTAAGGAAGGAAGCAGACATCCAGGTACAGGAAGCACAGGGAGCACCAAATAAGAAAAAGCCAAAGAGGCCCAACCAAGACACATTATAATTAAAATGTCAAGAATTAAAGATAAAGAGACAATCCGAAAAGCCACAAGAGAAAGGCAAAAAGTGACATACAAAGGAAACCCCATAAGGCCTGCAATTGACTTCTCAGCAGAAAACTTACAGGCTAGATGGGAGTGGCATGATATATTTAAATTGCTGAAAGGAGAATACCTACAGCCAAGAATACTCTACTCTGCAAGGTTATCATTCAGAATTGAAGGAGGGAGAACAAGTTTTCCAGACAAGCAAAAAGTAAGGGAGTTTATCAGGAAGAAGCCAGCCTTACAAGAAATACTGAACAGACTTATTTAATTGGAAAAGAGAAGACCACAAATAGGGAATGAGAAAATTATTTTTTAAAAAGCAATAAAATCACTGGTAAAGGCAAATATACAATAAAGGTAACAAATTAACTCCCTATGAAGCTAATGTGAATGTCGAAAGAGAAAAGTGCCAAAATTATCTATTTCCATGATAAGAGGGTAATGGATACACATGCACAAAAGAAGAGGTTAAATATGATATCAAAAGCATAAAATGTGGGAGAAGGGGAATACAATAGTAGAGCTTTTAGCAAGAGATCAAACTAAAGAGACCATCAACTTAACATAGATTGCCATATCATAGCAATGTAGGTTATTATATATGAACCTCATGGTAATCACAAACCAGAAACCTATAATAAACATGCAAAAAATTAAGAGAAAAGAACCCAAACATAATACTAAAGAAAGCCATCAAGGGAAGAGAGCAAGAGAAGAAGAAAGAAACAGAGAAGAACTACTAAAACACCCAGAAAAAAGGTAACGAAATGGCAATAAGTACATACGGATCAATAGCTACTTTAAATGTCAATGGACTAAATACTCTAATCAAAAGGCATAGGGTGGCTGACTGGATAAAAAACCAAGACCCATATATATGCTTCATACAAGAGATACACTTCAGACCTAAAAACACTCACAAACTGAAAGTGAAGGGATAGAAAAAGATATTCCATGCAAATGGCAGTGAAAAGAAAGCAGTGGTAGCAATATTTATATTAGACAAAATAGACTTTAAAACAAAAACTAACAAGAGACAAAGAAAAGAGCTACATAATGATAAAGGGAACAATCCAACAAGAGGCGATAACTCTTGTAAATATCTATGCACCCAACACAGGACCACCTAAATATATAAAGTAATTATTAATAGACACAAAATGTGAAACAGCAACACAATAATAGCAAGGGACTTTAACACTCCACTTACACCAATGGTTAGATCATTCAAACAAAACATCAATAAATTACACATTGGATCAGATGGACTTAGTAGATATATATGGAATATTCCATCCAAAACCCACAGAATACATATTCTTTCCAAATGCACATGGAACATTCTCCAGGATAGATCAAATATTAGGCCACAAAACATGTCTCAATAAACTTAAGAAGACTGAAATAATACCAAGCATCTTTTCTGACCACAACAGTATGAAACTAGAAATCAACTACAGGAAGAAAACCAGAAAAGCCACAAATATGTGTTGATTAAATAAATGCTACTGAACAACAATTAGACCAATGAAGAAATCAAAAAATGCCTGGAGACAAATTGAAATGAAAATACAATACACCAAAATTTATGGGATACAGAAAAAGTTGTTCTAAGAAGGAAGTTTATAGCATTAAAGGCCTACCTCAGCAAACAAGAAAAATCTCAAATAAATGATCTAACAGTGCACTTAAAGGAAGTGGAAAAAGAAGAACAAACAAAACCCAAAATCAATAGAAGGAAGGAAATAATAAAAATCAAAACAGAAATAAATTAGAGACTAAAAAAAAAATGGAAAAAATCAGTGAAACGAAGAGCTGGTTCATGGAAAAGGTAAACAAAATTGACAAACCTTTGGCTAGACTCACCACCAAAAAAAGAGAGAAGGCTCAAACACATCAAATCAGAAACAAAAAAGGAGAAATTACAACAGACGCCTCAGAAATACAGAAGATTATAAGAGAGTGCTATGAAAAGCTATATGCTAACAAATTGGATAATCTAGAAGAAATGGAAAAATTCTTAGAATCATACAATCTTCCAAAACCGAATCAAGAAGAAATAGAGAATTTGAATAGACCAATCACCAGTAAGGAGATGGAAACAATAATCAAAAACCTCCCCAAAAATAAAAGTCCAGGACCAGGTGGCTTCAGTGTTGAATTCTACCAAACACTCAAAGAAGACTTAATACCTATACTTGTCAAACTTCTCCAAAAATTTACAGAGGAGGGGAAGCTTTCTAACTCATTCTATGAAGCCAAAATTACCCTGATACCAACACCAGACAAGGACAATGCAAAAAAAGAAAATTACAGGCCGATACCACTGATGAACATCAATGCAAAAATCCTCAACAAAATGCTATTAAATAGAATACAACAATACATTAAAAAGATCATACACCATGATAAATGGGATATATTCCAGGGAGGAAGGGATGGTTCAACATCCGCAAATCAATTAACGTGATACACCACATTAACAAAATAAAGAACAAAAATCACATCATCATCTCAATAGACACAGAAAAAGCATTTGACAAAATATGGCATCCATTTATGATAAAAATTCTGAATAAAATGAGTATAAAAGGAAAGTACCTCAACATAATAAAGGCCATATATGACAAAGCCACAGCTAATACCATTCTTGATGGAGAAAAACTGAAAGCTGTCTCTTTAAGAACAGGAACCTGACAAGAATGCCCATTTTCACCACTTTTATTAACATTGTATTGGAAGTCATAGCCAGAGAAATCAGACAAGAAAAAGAAATAAAAGGGATCCAAACTGGTAAGGAAGAAGTGAAACTATTACTATTTGCAGATGATATGATTTTATACGTAAAAACCATAAAGAATCCACCAAAAGACTTTAGAAATAATAAATGAATATGGTAAAGTTGCAGGCCACAAAATCAACGTACAAAAATCAGTTGCATTTCTATACACTAACAATGAAGTAGCAGAAAGAGAAATTTACAATCCCATTTACAGGTGCAACAAAAAGAATAAAATACCTAGGAATAAATTTAACCAAAGAGGTGAAAGACCTGTGCACTGAAAACAATAAAACACTGTTGAAAGAAATTGAAGAAGACACAAAGAAATGGAAAGATATTCCGTGCCCTTGGATTGGAAGAATTAACGTAGTTAATATTTCCATACCTCCTAAAGCAATCTACAGATTCAATGAAATCCCTATCAAAGTTCCAATGAAATTTTTCACAGAAATAGGACAAGGAATCCTAAAATTTATATGGAACAACAAAGGACCCCGAATAGCCAAAGGAATCCTGAGAAAAAAGAGCAAAGCTGGAGGTATCACACTCCCTGATTTCAAAATATACTACAAAGTCATAGTAACCAAAACAGCATGGTACTGGCACAAAAACAGACACATAGATCAATGGAACAGAATCAAGAGCCCAGAAATAAACCCACACATCTTTATATAGCTAATTTTGACAAGGGAGCCAAGAACATATGATGGAGAAAGGAAAGTCTCTTCAGTAAGCCGTGTTGGGAACTTGGACAGCCACGTGCAAAAGAATGAAAGTGAACCATTATCTTAGACCATACAAAAATTAACTCAAAATGGATTAAAAACTTGAATGTAAGACCTGAAACCAGGAAACTTCTATAAGAAAACATAGGCGGTACACTCTTTGACATTGGTCTTAGCAGCATATCTTCAAGTACCATATCTGACAGGGCAAGGGAAATAGTAGAAAAAATAAACAAATGGAACTACATCAAACTAAAAAGCTTCTTCAAAGCATAGGAAACCATTAACAAGGTGAAAAGACAACCTAACAATTGAGAGAAGATACTTGCAAACCATATATCTGATAAGGGATTAATGTCCAAATCATATAAAGAACTCATACTTCTTAACAACAAAAAACTAAGAACCTAATTAAAAAATGGGCAAAAGATCTGAACAGACATTTCTCCAAAGAAGATATATAGATGGCCACCAGGCACATGACAAGATGTTCAACATCACTAATTATCAGGGAAATGCAAATCAAAACTACAATGAGGTATCACCTCACTCTTGTCAGGATGGCTATAATTAACAAGACAGGAAATAACAACTGTTGGAGAGGATGTGGAGCAAAGTGTACTCTCATACTCTGCTGGTGGGAGTGCAAACTGGTGCAGCCACCATAGAAAACAGTATAGAGATTCCTCAAAAAATTAAGAATAGAGCTACCATACAATCCAGCTATTCCACTGCTGGGTATTTATCCAAGGAACATGAAAACATGAATGCATAAAGATATTGGCACTGCTATGTTCATTGCAGCATTATTCATAATTGCCAAGACTTGGAAGCAACCTAGGTGCCCATCAAGGGACAAACGGATAAAGAAGATGTGATATATATGCCATGGAATACTACTCAACCATAAAAAAGGTGAAATGTTGCCATTTGGACAACATGGATGGACCTTGAGGGTATTTATGCTAAGTGAAACAAGTCAGAGGGAGAAATTCAAATACCATATGATCTCACTCACAAATAGAAGATGAAAACAACAACAAGCAATCACATAAAGACAGAGATGGAATTGGTGGTTATCAGAGGGCAAGGGAGGAGGGAGGAGGGCAGAAGGGGGTGATTAGGCACATGTGTATGGTGGTGGACTGTAATTAGTCTTTGAGTGGTGAACACGATGTGATCTACACAGAAATTGAAATGTTATGATGTGCACCTGAAATTCATATAATGTTATAAACCAATGTTACCACAACAAAAAAATAAATGAATAAAACAAAACGAAAAATAAATAAAAACACAAAGATGAATTGAATTAGGCAAAAGAAAAGAAACGAAAAGAATAAAGGAAATCAGGGATTGAAACATTAAAATCAGACATAGGCCAAAATAATTACATGGAATAAAGAGAATCCCTTTATATTGCTAAAGTGAGCAATTTATAATGATGATAAAAATAACATTAATCTTTATGTGCTGAACAATGTATCCTCAAAATATAAAAAGTAAAACTATTAAAATACAAGGAAAGAATGATGGAAACATTTTAGTCAGATATTTTAACTACCTTTCTATGTGGTCAAGTAAATATATAGAGGATCAGAGGAATATTATTGATAAGGTTAATTTAATAGACACCGATGGAACTTTGCAGCCAATGAAAGTAAATGTGTCTTTTTCTATGCCATTTGAGCATTCATAAAAATTGGTAATTTATGAGACCAGAAAGAAATATCTTAATAAATTCTCCAAAGAATAAACATTTTATAGTAAAGTTAAAATAAAATTTAGTAACAAAGATTCAATTCTCTCAAAACTACAAATTGATCATTTAAAAATCAACTTGATTTTAATTCTCCTAATTACATAATTCTCCTAATTACTGTCTAAAGAACTAGAATTTTATTTATCAATACTGACATTAAATTTATACTTTAGAAGAAAATATATTGCTCTTACTAGATTCATTATAAAAAATATTTAAAATCATTCAGTAAATCAATTTGAAACCGTATAAAGACACACAAAAAAGGGAAGAGCAGGAATTAAAAATGTGAAAGCAAAAGTTAATTAATTAAAAATTAGGCAAAGAGTTGAATTGATAAAAATATTCCAAGAGCTATTTTCCTAAAATATCCAATTAATAGAGAACCTCTCAGAAGACTAACTGGAAAACCAGGAGACACAGATCTGTAACGTTAGTACGGATCTAATAATGATTACCAACTATGAGACCAACAGCCTCTCTCTGTTGTTGAGCACTTACGATGGATCAGACACTGTGCTGATGGCTTCATGTACAGAATTGTTATGAGTTTGGGATTTGAAGTCGCATTTCCTGTGTTCAAATTTTATCAGTGTAAACTCAGCTATCTCGATTTCTTCTTTCATTAAATTAGGATAATAATAGCAGCTACTTCACAGGACAGTGGGAAGATTTTACATGATAAACATGTAAAATACTTACAGCAATATGTGGCATATTGTATGCACTTAATAAAAGTCAGTTCTGAGCTACAAGGAGACAGTATCATTTAGAACTGTATTTGATGCAAATAATCATGCCTACTAGAGTGGCTTCAAAAAGTAAGAATTATACTTTCCTTATGCAACAGGAACTCCAAAAGTAAGCAATCCAGAGCTGGAATGGCAGCTCAACATTACCATCAAGCTCCAGGACTTCTTGGTATATATTACACACACACACACACACACACACACACACACACACACACACAATAGAATACTAGTTAGCCGTAAAAAAGAAGGAAATCCTGCAATTTGCGACAATGTGGATGGACACTATGCCAAGTGAAATATGTCATACAGAGAAAGACAAAGACTGTATGATCTCACTTATAGAAAAAGAGATCAGATTTGTGGTTGGCAGAGGTAGAGAGAGGAGTGTGGGGGAATCAGATGAAGGTGGTTGAAAGGTACAAATTTCCTATTAAAAGATAAATAAGTACTGGAGATGTACAACATGATGATTATAGTTAACTCCACTGTATGATATATTAAAAGTTTTCAAGAGAGTACATCCTAAAAGTTCTCATCAAGGAAAACAACCAATTTTTTCTTTTCCTTGTTTTTTTGTGTCTATATGAGATGATGGATCTTAATGAAACTTATTGTGGTAATCGTTTTCTCAATACGTGTAAGTCATGCTGTACACCTTAAACTTACACAGTACTTTATGTCAATTACAGCTTAATAAACTGAAAGGAAAACCATCAGCAGGACTTCTTATACCGTCCTGTTTTGCTCTTCTTCCTCTGTGGCTACCACTCTCGTAGTCACAAGGTTGCTGGCACGCCTCTAGGCGTTGCATCTGCAGTCCAGGCAGGGAGAAAGAAGAAAGTGAAAAGCCTCATCTTCATGAGGTTGTATTTTTGACTTGAGAAGAGAGCTCTCCTCACTGACTTTTCATTGACCAGAAGTATTTTGTACAGCTCGTCCTAACAGCAGAGGAGGCTGGGAGATTAAGCGTTTTTATCCGAGCACAATGCTGTGCCTAACAAAGGAAGCAATAGATGTTGAATAGGTAACCAGCAGCATCTCTCATGGAGAGGCATAGAATGTTTTAATGTGTCTTAATAAATTAAAACGGCTTAATAAATTGGATGATTTTCTGGGAACATATATATATCCTGATTCAAGAATAAAGGAAATGTTTAAATGATTAATAAGATACTAAGATTTTCTTTTTAATTTAAAGAATTACATTAAGAAGGACACCAAGCTAAGGTGGTCACAAGGCACTTTTTAAAAAAATTTTTGAGAACGCATTACTTTCCATTAGTTTAAAAAACATTCCAGAGGATACAAAGGATAGGAAATATCTCTATTTATATAACCAAGTTGGAAAAATTTTGCTACCTGACAAAAATTGTACAATTAAAAAAATACATTAGGGGCCTACCCAGTGGTGCAGCGGTTAAGTGCACGTGTTCCGCTTCGGTGGCCCAGGGGGTTCACCGGTTCAGATCCTGGATGCAGACATGGCACCGCTTGGCAAGCCATGCTGTGGTAGGCGTCCCACATGTGGAGGAGGATGGGCAACGTATGTTGGCTCAGTCCAGTCTTCCTCGGCAAAAGGAGGAGGATTGGTGGCAGATGTTAGCTCAGGGCTAATCTTCCTCAAAAGAAAAAAAAAGAAAAAAATGTTAATTTTATTTATGCTTAGTGGTAAAAATGCTAAATAAAATATAAGTAAATACATTTTAGCACTAAAATCAACAGTAACATGTTGTGACTAAGGCTTTATTTCTGGAATTCAGGGATGGTTAAATAATTGGAAATCTGTTTATATAACACATACCCTCAAGAGGTAAAATGCGAAAAGCTATTTATTCACAAAAATTCCTAGTAACTTGTATGGATTCTTTCTTAATATTATAAAGAATGTGCGAAACCAAAAATTGCCATCAGCAATAATAATTGAAGACCATTCTATTAATGTCAGGAACAAGAAAATGATGCCCACAATCACAAATATCCTTTTATCATAAAAAAAAGATGATTATCAAAAGGGAGGAGACAAAATTGTCATCATTTACCAATGACATGCATAGCTATCTCAAAATTTCCATGGACTATTAAGCCTGATATAGCATCTTAGGTGGTTATACAAAAATACATGAAAATTAACTAATTAGAAATCATTAGTTTAAAAACAGAATAAAAACAAAGTCTCAGTTCAATACATAATATAACTTAGGTATGAACCTAACAAATGTATGTGGAATCTGTATGGGAAACATTTTAAACTTCACTGAGGGACGTAAAGAAGGCTTGAATAAATGTGCAAACAACCCACGTTGCTCATAGAAAAGACCTAGCCTTGTAAAGATAATAGTTTTCCTAATTAGCCTATAAATATACTGTATTTTAATCAAATTTTAATGGAATCTTTTTCAAAACGTGGCAATATTATTCTTGAAGTCACAGGAAGAACAAACAAATAAGAGCAAAGATAATTGTGATTAAAATGAGGGTTCTAAGGTGGTCCTTGGCTTACTAGAGATTAAACATGTTAGGGTTCTAGGAATTTAAACAGTGAGATAACAGTGCGGGAATAGATATTTAAAATAGAAGAAAAGCCATAGAGAAACCTAAATATGACAAATAATTTATGGTAGAAATTGATTTTGTTTTTGTCACTGAGAAAGGATACTTCTTCAAAATGGTGTTGGGAAAAACCATAAGGAGAATACACTATTCCAGCCTTATTTCCCACCTAAAGTAAAATTCAGATGCATTGAAAACTTCACGTGAAGAGAGAGACTATAAAGTGACTGAGAGCAAATATAAATAAGCTTTTATACAATTTTGAATTTGAAATTGTTTTGCTTTTGCTCTAGAAGTGCCAAACCAATGGATTTCAGATGTGTGTTACTTCCTGTATTAGTAGACGTGGGAGGTATTGTCATGATGATGGGAGGGGTTACTACTGACATTTAGTGGGTGCCAGGGACGCTAAAATCCTGCCCTGTGTGAGACACTCCGCACAGTAAGCAACTGTCTTGCCCCTAAATGCCAAAAGCACCCCCATTGAGAAACAAATATTGTTGAGGAACATTAATAACCACTTAAAAAGGTCATTGTTGGGGCTGGCCCGGTGGCGTAGTGGTTAAGTTCCCACGCTCCACTTCCGCAGCCTGGGGTTCACTGGTCCGGATCCTGGGTGTGGATCTACGTACTGCTTAGCAAGCCGTGCTGTGGCAGGCATCCCACATGTAAAACAAAGGAAGACGGGCAGAGACGTTAACTCGGGGACAATCTTCCTCAGCAAAAAGAGGAGGATTGGCAGCAGATGTTAACTCAGGGCTAATCTTCCTCGAAAAAAAAAGTCACTATCAATCATGAAGAGGTCCAATAACTAAAAAAATTTGTACCTGTGTTCTCCCTCTTTTTACAGAAAAATGCCTGTAAATGAGTAGAAATTTGAATAATGGCTTTCCTGTTTGCTGTTTCTGTGTATCAGCTCTACCAAAATGTCAAATTTAGGCAACGTGCTTTTAAAAGTAAAATGAAAAACTCATTGTCGTTGTACATTGTGGCGTTTGTGAAGAGAGAAGATCTCTAGACAAGACAGCATTAGCCGTGTCTCATTTTGCCTCTCTCACTGTGTCGGTTAACGGAGAGTGTTGCTTACTGAGAGAAGCAGAAGAAGTCGTCATGTTGCAGTTGACACAATTACTGTAAAAGCTTCCCTCAGACAGGCTGGAGCCAGGACTTCTCACGAGTCTCAGTCTAGAGGATATCACATGCCAATGTTTCTTAATATTCTTCTGATCAAAATGACTTTTTAAAAACTTACTTGAGTACCTTAAAATGGCCATGACTATTAAAAAGGGAGGATTGAGTCCTGGAGGCTAAGATATAAAAAATTAGTGTATCATAAAAATATTTCATCAGAATACACAAACGGAAAGAGACGCTTTCACTGGAACGAAGAAGTCCTTTTTTCAGGAGCTGTTCTCCCTCTTTTTATGAGCTCTTTTCTAAATTCAGACATGGTAACACTAATTTCATACCCTAATTTAAAGAGTATTTCCTTATTTTTGTCACTTTCCGGAGAAAGTGGTCTCCTGCTCGTCCAAGTCGTCTCCTATTTCCAACAGATGGAGAGAGGCCTTGGATTTTAAACCCTTTACAGACCTGGTCACCTGGCCTACAGCCCCCCTGAAGGCACAATCCAGGTTTTTGCAGGCTCTATCCTCGATGGCCGAGTCCCTCTAGCCCACCAGGGAACTGTTGGAACAACCGCCTTTGGAAAATTGGTAGCAGGATCTGCCTCTCGTGCTTTGTATTTTTATTACTGTTAGACATGGATGCCTTTTTCTAGTAATTTCCCCAACCCCAGTTTGTTTTAGAATGTGAGCCTGGAGCCAGTGAATATGTGATGTACAGCTCTGCCTCTTAATTAGCTGGGGGACTTTGAGCAAGTTACTTAACCTCTCTTTGCCTCAGTTCTGTTATGTCTGTAGGGGTGATAATAATCCTTCTTCACAGAGCTGTTGTAAGGATTAAATAAATTTATCCTGGAAGATAGTAAGTGCTTAATGAATGTTCCTGTAATAAATGTAAGTGCATAATAAATACATGTTGCTTATTCTTCCATAATTTGCATATTCTCTGTGTTTCTTTTCTTTGAGTCAGTATGCCACTATGCCATTTTGTGAGCAGTTCCCCTAGCGCATGAAGGACATTGCTCTCACTCACAGCCTTCTCCCTCTTTCACAGTCCAGATAGCATCTGAAGTTAGTTCAGTGTCCATATGTGCAATTTGTGAAACGGTACATTAATTTCTCAATGTCATCATTATCTTATCTTTAAAATTCAAACACCTGGATCCTATTCTCTGACAATCTCCAGTCCTTCCAGCTGTCATACTCAGCAACTCATGGGCTCATACCTCAGTGGAGTCCACAGTCTGCTCAGCAATTCTCTAGCTACCCATCTCCCATCCGAATAGCAGCTATCTGAAACACCTTCTTCTTTTCTCCAATTTTCTATTTCACCACCTTCTTTCACTGATTCCTGGAAGCCAACCTTGCCTTTTACTGTAGTGAGAAAATAGAATGTAGCCATTTCTCTGAATTTCTACCACTATACCTACAAACTTAATTACATCTCCACCTATCATTTCCAGCTACTCTTTTTCCTCAATAGAAAAGGTATGCTTTTAATTTTTTTTAAAAAAAACTCTGCTAAAGCTAATACTTCCACTGCTACTCTGTATAATTTTCCTCAGCTTTTCAGAGACTTCTCTGGATTTGTTTCATTTCTTGCTCTTCCTTCACTGACTCTTTTATCAGGATCTTCAATTCTCAAGTCTCTTCCATCTTCAAAGGAATCCTCCCTCAATCCCATGCCTACTGCCGTCCCTCTCCTCCACTCCACAGAGAAGCTTCTAGAAAATGTTATCTACACTTCCAATATTTTTCAAAATTATACACTAAAACTTCTCTCAAAACTGAGAAAACCATCATAGAGAACTACCAAACTGAGTTGGTGGTCTGAAATACATGGGACAAGAATCAAAGGTAATGCAGAAGAACAGGAAAATGAGTGATGAAATGGTAGCATTCAGCCCTTATATGTCAACAATCACTCTAAATGCAAATGGATTGAATTCTCCAATCAAAAGACAGAGTGGTAGGATGGATTAAAAAATGAGACCCAATGATATGCTGCCTCCAGGAAACACATCTCAGCTCTAAAGACAAACACAGGTTCAGAGTGAAGGAATGGAAGGCAATACTCCAAGCTAATGGCAAACAAAAGAAAGCAGGTGTTGTCAAAATTATATCAGACAAAGTAGACTTCAAGATGAAACAGGTAATGAGAGACAAAGAGGGGCAGTATGTAATGATAAAAGGGACACTCAACTAAGAAGACATAAAACTTATACATATCTATGCACCCAACACAGGAGCACCAAAGTACACAAAGAAATTATTAACAAGCCTAAAAGGAGATATTAACAACAACACAATAATAGTAGGGGACCTTAACATCCCACTAACATCAATGGATAGATCATCCAGACAGAAAGTCAACAAGGAAATAGTGGATTTAAACAACAAACTAGATCAGATGGACTTAATAGATACATATAGAACACTCCATCCAGAAACAACAGAGTACACATTCTTCTCAAGTGCACATGGAACATTCTCAAGAAGAGACCATATATTGTAAAATAAGGCAAGCTTCAATAAATTTAAGAAGATTGAAATCATATCAAGCATCTTTTCTGACCATAATGCTATGAAACTAGAAATCAACTACAGGAGAAAAGTTGGGAAAGTGACAAATATGTGGAGACTAAGCAACATGCTATTGAACAACAAAATGATCATTGAAGAAATTAAAGGAGAAATCAAAAAAATCTGGAGAAAAATGAAAATGAAAATACACTATACCAACTCATATGGGATGCAGCAAAAGTGGTCCTGAGTGGGAAATTCATATCAATCCAGGCTCACCTTAACAAACAAGAAAAATCTCACATAAGTAATCTTAAACTACACCTAACAGAACTAGAAAAGAGAAGGACAAAGAAAGTCCAAAGTCAGTAGAAGCAGGGAAATAATAAAAATTAGAGCAGAAATAAATGAAACTGAAACAACAACAAAAAAGAGTAGACAGGATCAGTGAAACTAAGAGCTGGTTCTTTGAGAAGATAAACAAAATTGACAAACCTCTAGTCAGACTCACTAAGAAAAAAGAGAGAAGTCTCAAATAAACAAAATTAGAAATGAAAGAGGAAAAATTATGATGGATATCACAGAAATAGAAAAGATTATAAGAGAATACTATGAAAAACTATATGACAACAAATTGGACAATCTAGAAGAAATGGATAAATTCTTAGATTCATACAACCTCCCAAAACTGAATCAAGAAGAAATAGAGACTCTGACTAGACCAATCACAAATAAAGAGATTGAAACAGTAAACAAAAGCCTCCTAAAAAATGAAAGTCCAGGACTGGATGGTTTCTCTGGGAATTCTACCAAACATTCAAAGAAGAATTAACACTTATCTTTCTCAAACTATGCCAAATAGTTGAAGAAGACAGAATACTTCCTAACACATTTTACAAGGCCAACACACCCTGATCCCAAAGCCAGACAAGGACAACACAAAGAAGGAAAATTACAGGCCAATATTGCTGATGAACATAGATGCAAAAATCCTCAACAAAATATTGTCAAACAGAATACAGCAATACATTAAAAAGATCATACACCATGATCAGTGGGATTTACACCAGGGAGGCAGGGATGGTTCAACATGCGCAAATCAATCAATGTGATATGCCACATTAACAAAATAATGAATAAAAATCATGTGATCATCTCAACAGATGCAGAGAAAGCATTTGACAAGATCCAACATCAATTTGTGATAAAAACTCTCAATAAAATAGATATAGAAGGGAGATAGCACAACATAATAAAGGCCATATTTGACAAACCCACAGCCAACATCACACTCAATGGGGAAAAACTGAAAGCCATCCCTCAGAGAACAGGAACAGGACAAGGGTGACTACCCTTGCCATTCTTATTCAACGTAGTACTGGAGGTTTTCGCCAGAGCAGTTAGGCAAGAAAAAGAAATGAAAGGAATCCAAATAGGCAAGGAAAAATTGAATCTCTCACTGTTTTCAGATGATATGATTTTACAAATAGAAAACCCTAAAGAATCCATTGGAAAACTATTAGAAACAATCAACAACTACAGCAAAGTTGCAGAGTCCAAAATCAACTTACAAAAATCAGTTGCATTTCTAAACTCTAACAATGAGCTAACAGAAAGGGAACTCAAGAATACAATCCCATTTACAATTGCCACAAAAAGAATAAAGTATCTAGGAATAAATTTAACCAAGGAAGTGAAAGACCTATACGATGAAAGCTATAAGACATTATTGAAAGAAACTGATGATGACATAAAGAAATGGAAAGATATTCCATGCACAGGAATTTGGAAGAACAAATATGGTTAAAATGTCCATACTATATAAAGCCATCTACAGATTCAATGCAATCCCAATCAGAATCCCATTGACATTCTTCACGGAAATAGAACAAAGAATCCTAAAATTCATATCAGGCAACAAAATAGGTAAAGCAATCCTGAGAAAAAAGAACAAAGTTGGAGGCATCACAGTCCCTGACTTCAAAATATACTACAAAGCTATAGCAATCAAAACAGCATGGTACTGGTACAAAAACAGACATGCAGATCAATGTAACAGAATTGAAGGCCCAGAAATTAAACCAGACATCTATAGACAGGTAATCTTTGAGCTAAGAACATACAATGGAGAAAGGAAATTCTCTTCAATAAATGGTGTTGGGAAAATTGGACAGCCACAGGCGAAAGAAGGAAAGTAGAGCATTATGTTGCACCCTACACAAAATTAACTCAAAACGGATCAGAGACTTGAAGGTAAGACCCGAAACCATAAAACTCCTAGAAGAAAATATAGGAAGTACACTCTTTGACATCGGTCTTAGAAGCATCTTTTCGAATACTATGTCTACTTGGACAAGGGAAACAAAAAAAATAAACGAGTGGGATTTCATCAGACTAAAGAGCTTCTGCAAGGCAAAGGAAACTAGGAAAAAATCAAAAAGACAACCCACCAACTGGGAGAAAATATTTGCAAATCATATATCCAACAAGAGGTTAATCTCCAAAATATATAAAGAACTCACACAACTCAACAACAAAAAGACAAACAACCAGATCAAAGAATAGGCAGAGGACATGAACAGACATTTCTCTAAAGAAGATATACAGATGGCCAACAGGCACGGGAAAAGACATTCAACATCACTAATCATCAAGGAAATGCAAATCAAAACTACACTAAGATACCACCTTACACTAGTTAGAATGGCTAGTATTGCCAATACAATAAATAACAAATGTTGGAGAGGTTGTGGAGAAAAGGGAACCCCTATACACTGCTGGTGGGATTGCAAACTGCTGCAGCCACTATGAAAAATAGTATGGAGATTTCTCAAAAAATTAAAAATAAAAATACCCTATGACCCAGCTATCCCACTCCTGGGTATTTCTCCAAAGAACTTGAAATCAGCAATTCAAAGAGACTTATCTACCCCTATGTTCATTACAGCATTACTCACAATGGCCAAGACGCAGAAGCAACCCAAGTGCCCATCAACTGATGACTGGATCAAGAAGACGTGGTATATAGTCACAATGGAATACTACTCAGCCATAAAAAAGACAAAATCATCCCATTTGCAACAACATGGATGGACCTGGAGGATATTATGCTAAGCAAAATAAGCCAGACAGAGAAAGACATAGTATGATTTCACTCATATGTGGAAGAAAAACTAACACATGGACAAAGAGAACAGTTGAGTGGTTACCAGAGGGGAAGAGGGTTGGTTGGTGGCACAAGGGGTGAAGGGGCGCATTTATGTGGTGACTGACAAATACTAATGTACTACTGAAATTTCACAATGTTGTAAACTATTATGACCTCAATAAAAACAAACAAACAAACAAAAACTCTATACTAAAACTGCTCTCATTTAACCCAGTGGAACCAATTGTTTGAGCTCTTGGATCCAGTTCTTTTAGAATCTTCTCTTTATTCCTCAGTGATACAAATAACTGCAAATAACAGAATGCCTGATGAAAATGGCTTAAATGGGTAGAGGCTTATTTATTTATTTTTCCTCACATAGCTAGTGGGCCAGAGAAAAGCAGTTCATGGTTATTAATAGTGTTATTGTAACGTTATCTGTCTTTGCTTCTTTTGTTACGAGCTTGCTCTGTTATTTTCTGATAGGCTTGTGTTCTATGGTTTGGTCAGTTTTGCTTTATACTCTAAGGCAAGGGTTGGAACTAGATTTTGTGGGGCTTAACAATTAGGCAAATTAAGGAAACTTCTTGAGGAAAAACACAAAAATACGAATACAAAATTTCGAGGCCTCTGCTAGGAATTTGGAAGGGACCTTTTCAAGCAAAGAGCTCCAAAATTAAAGCTTTGTTAAAGCTTCAAGGTAAATTTGTCATTAGTTGAGGCCTTATTATTTGGAAAAATATATTGTTCATGCTTTAGTTACTTGATTTATTATGTTTTACATCCTCAGTGGAGGACACAGAAAAGGGAACTTTCATGCATCCCAGTTATTTTTTACGACTTATTTTAGCATTAATTTATTGATCGTCACTCTCTGTCAGGAAGTGTTAAGTACTGAGTATTCATTGGTGAAAAAAAGATATGGACTTTGCTTTCACATAGTTTACTATCTGCTAGGTGGGTGGGAGAGAAAGAGAAAGACCCAAACAAGTAAATAAACATATAGTATGATAAATTGCCATGAGGAATCTGATAAGGTACAGGATTGAGACTACCAGCTTGGACATGGCCTTTGAGAAGGGCATATTTAACTGAATCCTGAAGAAAAAGATGGAGCCAACAATGTGAAGTGTGGATAAGAGTAGTCCAGGCAGAGGGAAGAAGACCTGGGGGGACCCTGAGGTAGGAAGGAGCTTGGCGACTTGAGGAAACCTAATATGAGGCTAGGAGGACAGGAGAGGGGCAGGTGATAAACTTGGAGCAGTAGGAAAAGGTCAGCAAATTGGATCCAATTCAATGATCTTAGGGACCAAGACTGACGAAGGAGGGAAAGTGAAATGGAGAAAGAGGTATTTGAATTTCAGTTACTGTTTGCATTCATATTATCTCAAATCAGTGAGTTCCATTCCTTTAGTTGCTTTATATTTCTTATCAATGTTTCAAAGCACACGTGTCCACAAATCTTAATTTTAGTGGAATTTATTATTCTAGGCTGCATTCCTTTAGTGGAATATGGAGTGGTATTTATCTATAACATGGCTGGTATACACCCAGATTTACAGTTATATAAATTAGGCAAAGAACATTTTATCAAACCCTTTTTGTAAGACTTTATTTTCTTTTGAAATCTTCAGTAATATAATTTTTTTTGTCCAAAATAGAAGGACCTACAGGGAAATTTAAATTATATAAGTCATCCCAATTAAGGCAAATATTTTGAGATTATAAATCTGATGACTTAATCTCGTACTTGCCCTTCATAATACTTGTAAGGTTTAGCAAGAAGGATCATGAAGAGAAATTGCACTTCATTCTAGAAACTGTGGGAGAAATCTCTGGAGTTTATCTTTGTAATTTCTTATTCTTTCCTGTAAGAACCACCAATGCTCATTCCGTGATCTATGAATAATTTTAGTTGACAATAAAAATATATTAGCCCCTTGTGACCTCAGAGCAACAAAATCCATCGATTCTTATTCACAAAGATGTTTGGCAAACTGATATATCACAAAAATTCTTACAAATGAAAAGCTTGATGGACTCTCCTAAAGAATAGTTCCAGATATTTTAACCTGGGATTTCTGAATTATATTGCCTTTATCTTGCTGACAGAAAGTATAGTAAATGTTTTTTGTGTAAGACCTGATTTTAGAGTTGATTGTGAAGACAATCCCATTCAGATTCGAGAGCAAAAACCAAACTTCCCTCCACCTTTGGCCAGAAGAGGGAAGCAGCCGACTGCATTGAAGCATATTTGCAGTGATTCCAACCAACTCTTTTATTTCAAATTAATTACCACTCAACAATGTGATAGTTAAAATAATGGGTATCTCTTAAATGCCACCTTGAAAAATTACAGATGTATCAGTAATGTATTTTCTTTTCATTCCTTTACTCCTTGAAATTATGGCTTTCTCTTAGACTCTGTGTTTGTGAGATTTAGTGAATGCTTGCTAACTCGTGGTCAATCTCTGCTTGAAGTCAGAGCTTTACCAGTGCATTTGCAAATCAATAACAAAACAGCTGGAAGACAACCTTATCGTTTAGGTGTAAACTTTGGCTTCTGATAGAAGAATGTTATTTCTTAATTGCTCTTCACAGTTGAATTCAAGCCCATGGCGACACGGGATGATATATTTTTACCTCAAATATTGTTTATATTAATATAAGATTTTATCTCTTCTAAATTAGGAAGGAACGCTCCCTAAATTGCTCTCTTTGACTATGTTGTTCTTGTTCTATATCTGGGATATTTGGTAACAGTTAGAGTTCATCTAAAATGTTTGCCTGAACTAGTTTGTACTCCAAAGGTCAGATGGAGTAGAGAATTGAGGAAAATTTTTCTGGATAATAAAAAACACAAGAACAAAAACAGATTAAGCACCTATTATTGAATAAGCACAGGAATTTAGATATTTCTGTGTTGGTAATTGCTCACATTTCCTTTTTTATTTTGAGTTGATTCTAGCTGTATTTATACATCCACACGCTTTCACTGTGACAGCAGAATGCTAAGAATTTGATCTGCTTGCCTCCTGATGCATTGTATTGTTAGAACGTACAGGAATAGGTTTACCAGATCCACTGTGAATTTGTTGCTCACTGTTTGTCCAGATACAGACCTTGTTTTAGAAGGGTGATGCTGGCATTCCATTTCTTCACTGTACTTTTTATTCTTGAGTATATTTGGTTTTTCTATGTTTTCTTCTTTTCACTCTGATTTAACTTCCAAATTAAGAATACTTTTACAAAGAGCCTTAAAGAAAAACATATATCTAAAGAAGTCTAGAAATATCATTAGCTCAAAATCTATGATCTTTTCAAGTGAATAGGCAACTTGTGGCACATTAAAGATGGCCACAAAAATCTTTGAGGGTCCTCCCATCTAGAAATGGGGTCTGTGTTCCCTCCCCTTGAATCTGGGTAGGCTCTATGACGACTTTCACCAGTAGCATCAGTGGGAGTGAAGTGGTGTTGCTTTGCGGACCAAGATTTTAGGAGACTGGCGGCTTGCACTTCCTGTCTCTTGGAATCCTTGCTCTTGGACTCCAACAGCCATGCTGTGTGGGAGCCCAAGCAGCCCTGTGGAGGGACCTATGTGAAAGGGAATCAAGGCCTCTGGCTGAAGTAGTTGACAGCTGACACCAATTTGTCACTGTGTGACTTAGCTAGCTTGGAAGTGTATTCTCCAGCTCCAGTCCAGCTGCCCCAGCTTTCATTGTATGGAGTAGGGAGGAGTCGTCCTTGCTCAATTGTTCAGACTGCTGATTTGTGAGTGAAGCAAATTCTTGTTTTTTCTTTGAGACCAAAAGTTTTAGGATGGTTTGTTATATGGCAGTACATAATTCTTCATACAAAATCTTGTTTCAGAGAAATTTGTTCATAATAAATGATATAAGGTTGACAATTCGGTCTCCTAAAGGTTTTCGTACTATTAGGAGGAAAATGAAACAATGTAGGCTTGTAATCAGCATTAGGGAGAATGGGAAACTACTGCTGAATTTTCAATCTTATACTTTACAACATGGCTTCAGGATGGGCGTGTTGATTGCTTCATTGCTTGTGAGTAGTGTCGGTAAATTCAGAGTTTGCACAATGTACCAAGTATGTAATTGTGTCATGACACTGTCTACTTATGTGGGTCATAAAGTTGGAAAGGATTTTAGAAACTCTAATTAAAAAATTATTCTTACTGTATAATGATGTTTCAAGATTGTCCTCAACAACTTTAATCAGCATCCTGCACCTAAAGCAAAGAGCAGTGAAAGCTAAATAATGCCCGCTTTTTCTTTCCTGGTTGAAAAGAGTCTTCAGACTGAAACTCGACGACTTATAGGGACCTTTTTGATTCTTTTAGAAGGAACATTCTTATTTTTACACTGATTTATTTTTATAAAACAATTCTTTTTAGGGAGCAAATGTATGTTTCTACTTAGAGCAGTATTTCTAAAACTTTAACGGCATCAGAATCATCTGGAAGGCTTGTTAGAACAGACTGTAGAGATCGAACTCCCGAGTTGATTCCTAGGTCCGAGGTAGGGCCCAAGAGTTTACATTTCTATTAAGTTCTCAGGCAATGTTCACATTGTCAACTATTTGGTTTCAACTATCGTCACCATGGTATATATTAGATCCCCAAACCTTATTCGTCTTATAACTAAATGTTTGTACCCTTTTACTAACCTCTCCCTGTTACCCCCGACCCCATCCCCTGGGAACCACTTTTCTACTCTTGTGTTTTTGGGAGTCTTTTTATCTCAACTAATTTTAAACTGAAGGTGTAGCCTAAAACAGAAATGGTGCTTCACAACAAAATTTCAATATCAAGAAGTATCAAATCATATTAATCAACTTGAGTATATTAAATATCAATTAGTTTTTCTCTAATTCAAAACTACTTGGTGGGCAATTGAGGGACAGCACATCACACCACTCTCCCCAAAATATAATGCTCATTTCAGAAAAACAACTTCCTAGTCCCCTGTGATAGAGAAAATGGTGGATAAATTAAAAGGAACCAAAAACAGAGGCACAGCTGCTATATAAACAGATAATATGAAAATGCACAAACAATAAACACGGGCGCCTGCAGTTAACATTTGTCTCTAGTATGTATCCGGCTGACATATTAGAAAATCCAAAAATCAAGCATCTTGAATAATAAACGCATCTCAGTTTTGAAGTAAACAATTTTTGGCGCAAATTCAGGAAGGTAGAAAATGGTTTAGAAATAATAAAATAGATCTGTATTTCAAACATAATAGACAGACATATTGAGCAGGAAGAAAATTGAACAAAAAAGGACTTCAACATGATGAGAGACAGTCTATTGCTTTAATAGCCCCATAAAGCCAGAACCATCATGAAGGACACAGTCCTCGATGCGTTACTCTGGCTTTAGTCAGAGCTTTTTAAATCTTTTACCAAAAACAGCTAAACCTGGGCACTATAGCAACATCTTTTATAACCTTTTCGGTTCAAGCAATATTCACACATTCCCTATTACCTTTCTGTGGGTGGTGGGGGGAATATGCTTAACCCTTTAAAATGTAGTAATGCTGTTTAACATGGCAAGAAGGCCAAACAGTAGCACTTCAAAATCATAAGAACTTTTTAAACGTAATTAATTTAATTAAAGCATTAAAACAAAGAGATCCCAGAAAAGGAGAGCAGAAACATTTTACTGTAATGTCTTTCACAAATTTAGATTCTAATCCAGTGTTTAAATAATGCTTGTGTCAAAATAGTGAACTGGCTTTCTGCAAAGGGCGTCTTTGAACTGGTTTTTACTTGCGGAGCTGTTTTGTGTACTGAAGATTATCCGCTTGTCAAGATGCCACGCTGAAACCCACATGAGTAGCTGAGAAGCTCACTCTACTTGCCCTCGGGACAGCTAAGCTTTACATTTTTGATCACAATGGAATGCAGTAGTTTGTGTCAGGTGTGTGTGTGTGTGTGTTTTGTTCTAAGCTTCTGTTTGAGGTTCACCTTACTTAATTACAAAGTAAGCATGAAGCAGAGGAACACCCTTTACAACTACCCTTCACTTTTCATTTTAAGGTCGTGCATCTCACAAAAATCTCTCCATTTTAGTTCTAGAAATAGTTTATATAAAAACTGCTTCTAAAAAGCACCAAAATAGAAATTTAAATATTACACTAAATCACTTTGCTTGCTTTAAAGATAGAAACCCTGTATTTCTTATTTTCCATTGCATTTCAGAATTTAGGAAAGCAAAGGGAATCCTGAAGGTCTATACAGTTGTCCTATGAAACAACTCTGAGTCTTGAGAAACTGACTTCTGTGTTTGTAAGCTCACTCAGAATTCCAGGTTTACTTCTACGGAAAAGATACTCCTGTTGATTAAGCTTGAGGTGTTTCTTATTATTTTGAGATTAACATCATCAGAAGTTCAACTGGTATCATTGAATAAAACAATATAGTTAGTTAAGCAACTTTATTTAATGATATATTTTATAAGACTTAAGTAGTTAAGCAAAACATCTGTATCACAAACCTTGGGTGTCTATGACTCAGATAGTTTGTTTCCGAGAATACAGCCATATTACAATGGTGTAATAAGGAAAAGATCAGTCTCAAATCTGCCATTAATTGTATGATTTTGATGGAATTTCTACATATATATAGTAAAGAATTGGACTAGATCTTTAAAATTCAATTTCTAAAAATTCTATAATTAAAAATGCAAACTGATCCATAGGAAGAAACACGATCTAAGACAATGCAGATTTGAATTTCCTTTCTTTCTTTATTTCTGTCTCGCTCTAACTTCTTTTCTTGCTTTTTCTCCTTTCCGTCCTTCTTTCCTCCCTCCCTCTCTCCTTGCTTCGTTTCTTTTCTCTCCCTTCCTTTGACTTCCTCCCCCCTCCTTCCCTTCCTTGTTTTATTTCTTTTCCTTCATTGTTTAACTTATGGATCCTGCCTTTAATAAAAGTGAATAAATTATATTAACACAGAGCATGAGAAAGTTATACTAGAAACTTAAAAGCAGAAATGGAGAATGGTAAAACACATTCAAAGAAATGATAAACATCTTGTACTAGGAAATGACATTCTTGGTAGAGCCATTTAATACATCACCAACAACACTACAATAGCGAGCTTTGAGCTGAAGGACGCTGACAGAGTGTTAGAGAGGCCTTGTTGACCAACGGACATTGAAAATTAGGTTTAGATTTTTAGAAATGCCCAGACCACAGCCACTCTAATGGGTACCGCATTTCAGAGATTCCTTCTTTACTGACAATTCAGCTTTTCCAGAACACCAATCTCACCAGATAGACTTCTCAGAAGATAATTACTATTCTACTCACACAGTAAAATTTATGGGAGCAAAAAACAAATAAATCCCTGGTCACAGAGAACAAGTAGGGCAGATGGGAAAAGCAGTGCAGTCTGATAAAAAATTTACAGACCTGACATTGACTCTTATGAGCTATTTGACATAGGGCAAATTTTCTTTACTTTAATCCTGTTGACTCTCAATTTCCTTATGCATAATGTGGAGATTATACCAAATCCCACGTAAGGGTGATGTGAGGATGAAATGAAGCAACACTTGTAAAGCATCTCACACAGCGCCTGAAAGTAATGGATGCTCTTCCTTCAGTTTTTCTCTTCCCCCTCTTTTATCCTTTTCCCTTTTCCTTGCTCCTGATCTTTTCCCCCACCCTCTCACCATGGAAGAAACAGAAGTTTCCAATTAAAAGACCTTGAAATTCAAATGGTCTGTTGGGTTGCTCCTCAATCTCTGAAGGTCTTAGAGGTGGGTGGTTCTTCCTAAGAACTCCCTCCCCAACTCAGTTTCCGACAGCCTAGACCCACAAGTGGCTCTGCAGGGTGCTGCCGGGCGTTTTTAAGATTCTCTCCTGGTGCTGTCTCAGTGGCGCAGTTGTTAAGTTTGAATGTTCCGCTTCGGCAGCCTGGGGTTCGCTGGTTCAGATCCTGGGTGTGGACTTATGCACTGCATGGCAAGCATGCTGTGGTAGGCATCCCACATATAAAGCAGAGGAAGATGGGCATGGATGTTAGCTCAGGGCCAGTCTTCCTCAGCAAAAAAATGAGGAGGATTGGGAGCAGATGTTAGCTCAGGGCTAATCTTCCTCAAAAGAGAAAACAAAATTCTCTCCTCAGCCACTTGCTCTATCTTCCTGGGGACTCTAAAGCAATTCCTGGCATTAGAGCTTCTGTAGAGATATTTATTAGCAAGAACAGAGCTCTCCATCTTTTTCAAAGAGTAGCTCTACCAGCAAGGAACTGTAGGGCCTCATCTAGGAGTAAAGGAGCAAACCCAGATGTGATTTTTTTCTTTTTGCTGCTGCTTATACTACAGAGCCACTGGTTTAACACTGAAATTAATTTTTTCTGAGTTAAGTTGTAGGATTTCATTATATATAAAATTTACTATGAAATCTTTCAAACCCACCTCATGGCCGGACATTTTTAATGATCTCAGTAAGGATTCCATCTGGGGCATTGCATTAAAGTGTGTCTCAGAAACACCTGAGGAGCGCGGCTCCATTTGGATCCAGCCATTGAGCCTGAGCGAGTGTTCCACACCATTTCCAAGTCAGTTCAGTTTGTGAGGGGCAATCCCCACCATCTGTTTGTAGATTAAAGGATGCAAAATACAGATTCTGCCGAGGAAAGTGCTACCTTGAGATCAGGTGACGTTCTAAATCCATCAGCGTGAAATTCAGGAACTAGGATCAGATGATTTTTATTATTGACAAGACAACAATTTTTGATGTTTGACCTTGGGAAAAGGGAATAATTCATGCTGAAAAACAGTTCAAAAGTAGAAGTTGTCCCTGGATATCAAAAAGCAGTAAGTATACCTTCCACAGCATCCTTAAAACTTTATTGAAATGGTTGCTGAGACTCTGAGTAGTTTTCAAGACCCTGGTGGGCAGCACAGTTGCTCTCCCCAGCAGACGTGGGAGGAGTGTGCCATTTCCCCTCTCTCTGTGGAACATTGAGGAATCAACACACGGGGGCAGCTCAAAAATCAGACCTGGCTAGCAATTCATCAAAAGGATCATACATCATGATCAGGTGGGATTCATACCAGGGACACAGGGATGGTTCAATATCTGCAAATCAATCAACATGATACACCACATCAACAAACTGAGGAATAAAAACCACATGATCATCTCAATAGATGTAGAGAAGGCATTTGACAAGATCCAACAGCCATTTATGATAAAAACTCTGAACAAAATGGGCATAGAAGGAAACTACCTCAACATAATAAAGGCCATATATGACAAACCCATAGCCAACATCATACTCAATGGGCAAAAACTGAACACCATCCCCCTGAAAACAGGAACTAGACAAGGATGCCTTCTATCACCACTCTTATTTAACATAGTACTGGAGGTCCTGGCCAGAGCAATCAGGCAAGAAAAAGGAATAAAAGGAATCCAAATAGGGAGGGAAGAAGTGAAACTCTCGCTGTTTGCAGATGACATGATCTTATATATAGAAAACCCCAAAGAATCCACTGGAAAACTGTTAGAAGTAATCAACAACTACAGCAAAGTTGCAGGGTATAAAATCAATTTGCATAAATCAGTAGCATTTCTATACTCCAGTAATGAACCAACAGAAAAAGAACTCAAGAACACAATACCATTCACAATCACAACAAAAAGAATAAAATACCTTGGGGTAAATTTACGTAAGGAAGTGAAGGACCTATATAATGAAAATTACAAGGCCTTTCTGAGAGAATTGGATGACAACATAAGGAGATGGGAAGACATCCCATGTACATGGATTGGAAGAATAAACATAGTTAAAATGTCCATTCTACCTAAAGCAATCTACAGATTCAACGCCATCCCAATCAGAATCCCAATGACATTCTTTACAGAATTAGAACAAAGAATCCTAAAATTCATATGGGGCAGCGAAAGTCCCAGAATTTCTAAAGCAATCCTGAGAAAAAAAGAACAAAACGGGAGGCACCACAATCCCTGACTTCAAAACATACTACAAAGCTACAGTAATCAAAACAGCATGGTACTGGTACAAAAACAGGTGCACAGATCAATGGAACAGAATTGAAAGCCCAGAAATAAAACCACACATCTATGGACAGCATATCTTTGACAAAGGAGCTGAGGGCATACAATGGAGAAACGAAAGTCTTTTCAACAAATGGTGCTGGGAAAACTGGAAAGCCACATGTAAAAGAATGAAAATTGACCACTCTTTTTCACCATTCACCAAAATAAACTCAAAATGGATCAAAGACCTAAAGGTGAGACCTGAAACCATAAGGCTTCTGGAAGAAAACGTAGGCAGTACACTCTTTGACATCAGTATTAAAAGGACTTTTTCGGATACCATGCCTTCTCAGAGAAGGGAAACAATAGAAAGAATAAACAAATGGGACTTCATCAGACTAAAGAGCTTCTTCAAGCCAAATGAAAACAGGATTGAAACAAAAAAACAACCCACTAATTGGGAAAAAATATTTGCAAGTCATATATCTGACAAAGGCTTAATATCCATAATATATAAAGAACTCTCGCAACTCAACAACAAAACATCAAACAACCCAATCAAAAAATGGGCTGGAGACATGAACAGACATTTCTCCAAAGAAGATATACTGATGGCCAACAGGCACATGAAAAGATGCTCATCATCGCTGATCATCAGGGAAATGCAAATCAAAACTACACTAAGATATCACCTCACACCCGTTAGAATGACAAAAATATCTAAAACTAATAGTAACAAATGTTGGAGAGGTTGCGGAGAAAAAGGAACCCTCATACACTGCTGGTAGGAATGCAAACTGGTGCAGCCACTATGGAAAACAGTATGGAGATTCCTCAAAAAATTAAAAATAGAACTACCATACGATTCAGCCATCCCACTACTGGGTATTTATCCAAAGAGCTTGAAGTCAGCAATCCCAAAAGTCCTATGCACCCCAATGTTTATTGCAGCATTATTTACAATAGCCAAGACATGGAAGCAACCTAAGTGCCCATCAACAGACGAATGGATAAAGAAGGTGTGTTACATATATACAACGGAATACTACTCAGCTGCAAAACAGAACAAAATCATTCCATTTGCAATAACATGGATGGACCTTGAGGGAATTATGTTAAGTGAAATAAGCCAGCGAGAGAAGGATAATCTGTGTATGACTCCACTCATATGAGGAATTTAAGATTATGGACTAAGAACAGTTTAGTGGATACCAGGGGAAAGGTGGGGTGGGAGGTGGGCACAAAGGGTGAAGTGGTGCACCTACAACACGAATGACAAACATTAATGTACACCTGAAATATCACAAGATTGTAACCTATCATTAACTCAATTAAAAAAAAAAAAATTCAGACCTGGCTCATGCCATCCAGACTCCATGGACTGGGTTTCCATCAAGTTAGGATGGGTTCCCCACAGTCTGCAGACTTCTAAAAAAGCTCGGGAGGCAGCCCATGCTCTCTGGTGCAATGGCTGTACCAATTCACTTTAAAGCTTGAAACCGTCCTTTTATTCTAGGAGATAAGTCAAGAAGAGTGGAATGAACTCCTAATGGAACACTGTGCCCTTGGACATCTAGCAGGTCATTTAACTGTATGTGAAAAGTGCCATCTACTGAATGGAACAGTACACATGTTGCTAGGAAACGTTAGATGTTATTGCCAGAGTTGATATGTCAGAATTATACTGGTGATCTAACATTACTGCATTTTAGCTGTCAGTGAAAATCCTAAATTGAATTATTTTAAACTTATAGAAGGCAGCATAATGTATGGTTAAAAGCGTGTGGCCTCTGGCACCAAACTGCCTAGATTCCAAGCTGGACAAGTTATGTGACCTCTCTGTGTCTCAGCTTCCTCATCTGTAGCATCTCCTCCCTCATGTGGTGGTTGTGAAGCTTCCATGAGTTACTACATGCCGTGGTCCCAGAGCCACGCCTGGCAGGTAGTGAGCACCGTCAAAGGGCTGGCTCTCTGTGGACCCCCTTCAGCTGTCAGCCTCTTCAGGGATTTCTTTAGCTGCAGAGATCACGCCCCTTCCCAGGGTGGTCCACACACCATGAGTGACAGATACGAAAGTGTAAAGGAGAGGACATCTTGGCACAACTAGGGACATTCTGAATGGCTATTCTAGCTCCAGAATCCAGCCCTTCCTCTGCCCCCCTCCCCACTCCCATGTTAGCTCTCAGACCTACATCAAATCTCCATTTCTCCTTCTGTCTAATCCCATTTTCCATTGATATTGATTTCAAATAAACATCTTAAACCCTAAACTTTGTCTCCATGTTGCTTTCTGGAGAATCCAAATACTGACACCCGTTTTTCTATTGGGGTCTGTATTTTTCTTGTTTACTTGCTATAGTTTCCTCTATATTAGGCTTATAAACATATGTCCTATTTATTATAAAAACTTTTCTTACCAATTTTTTGCTATTTAATTTTGCTTCCATATGCTTTTGTTTTTTACATATAGAAGTTTTAAATGCTTAAATTATTGTCTATGCCTTTATTCTTTCATGCTTTAAAAACATCCCTGTTATGATTTCATTTTTAACTCTTTAAACCATTTGGAATACATTTGGGTCAAAGATATAAGTTGAGGATGAAAAAAATTGTCCCCAAATTAAATTCACAAGCAATGTTTTATGAAAAAGAATTCTCTTTACTGTTACATTTTTTAGTAATATTTTTAAAGTTTACATTTATCAATTAAAAATTGTTATATATTTTTGGATCCTTTTCTGGCCTGTGCTGATCAGCTTTGGGCTAGGACCACCCTACCTTGGCTATCGCAGCTTCCTGCATGTTTGTTAATTTTTTTGGGTACCCCTTTCAGGGTGTTCTTTTTAGGGTACTCTGCCTTCTCGAGACATTTTTGTCCACTTTTACACATTGTTCTACCAAATGAACCTTATAATTGTTTTGTCAAACTCCTATCCTATCCCTCCAAAAGACATTCCTCTTGTGAGTTTGAATACAATTGTATCAAGCTGAAAAATGAACTTGGGTTATGGTGCTTAAACTCTATAAATTCACTAACAATCATTGAATTGTACACTTACAATGGGTGAATTTTATGGTACTTAAATTATACCTCAATGAAGCTGTTTTTTAAAAAATGAACTCTATCTAGAAACGTTATATTTTATTCAAGCTTTCTTTATATTTTGGATATGTTTGTAGGTTGTCTTCACCTCCAATAGGTTCTATCTAGTAACTTTCTTCTCCTGAGCTGGTCTCAAGTGAGCTACTGTGATTGAATTCACGGGGCTGTGAAATCCGAAGAGCAGAGGGGCCAGTGTGGCATCTACGCACTAACCAGCTAAGAGGCTCAAATGGCAATACAGCCACTAGAGCAGCGCCTTTTCTGCAGGGATCCCAAACACCAGCGTCTTTGGGGCTGGGTGGGGCACATGGATGTGTACAGCAGGTTGAGGGGAGGCAACAGACCATGGATGAGGCTATGGAGAACAGGAACTGGGTCCCTCACCCGAAGGCATGCAGTTTCAATGTTTTGAACAATACGGTGCTAGCCAATCAAAACACCTCTGTTACGTAAATTTAGCCCGAAGACCCTCAGTGTGCACCCTTGTTTTACCGTCACCTGAAATTCCTCTTGAGCCACCTGCCTTGAGAACTCATCAGCAACATAAACTGAAGGAGCAAAACTTCATCACGGCACACGGTAACTGCTGAATTGAGTGAGCGGGCATTTCTGTCCAGGCTCTTCTAACCCAGGGGCAACCTCTTAAGGGCAAGATACAGTAGTTATTGAGGAGAGCTATGGTGTGTGTGAGAAGGCTTGGGGAGTCTATGCTGGCATGTTGAGTCTTTTTCTGTTGCTGGTTCCAGGCACATACGATTCTTGTGTTGTTGCCTGTTCTTTACCAATTTTACTGCAATATCCACTAAGGGCCTATTTGAAAGACTTAATTCATACTATAAATTGAAGTTAGAAGATGATCAAGTTTTAAGACTCATTACCTGACTGCTTATAATTATCAAAATATATTTCTTCCTGCTAATATAGAGATAGCAAAATTTATGTAATGCTTAATAATGAGATCTCATCTTTTTATTTTTTCTGATGAGGAAGATTGGCCCTGAGCTAACATCTGTTGACAATCTTATGCTTTTTGCTTGAGTAAGATTGTTGCTGAGCTAGCGCCTGTGCCAATCTTCCTCTATTTTTGTATGTGGGACCTTACCACAGCATGGCTTGATGAGCAGTGTGTAGGTCCGTGCCCAGGATCCAAACCCATGAACCCCGGGCTGCCAAAGTGGAGTGTTTGAACTTAACTGCTATGCCACTGGGCTGGCCCCAATATCTCATCTTATCGGCTTTTTTTTTGGTTAAAAATTTTATATATATATAATTTTATAATTTATTAACATATATTCTTTTTTCTTTTTGCTTGAGGAAGATCAGCTCTGAGCTAATATCTGTGCCAATCTTCCTCTATTTTTTTGTATGTGGGATGCCTCCACAGCACAGCTGATGAGTGAAATAGGTTGGCATCTGGGATCTGAACCCATGAACTCAGGCCACTGAAGCAGAGCACACAGAATTCTAACCACTCAGCCACAGGGCTGGCCCATATATCCATTTGATAAATTATAAAATGCCACTCTAACTACTTGTATTTTTACAATACACTATCTGTATTTTTCTATTTGAATTGACATGTTTCTATCTATTTTTTTGCCCAAAGACTTGCCCAACAGCTCAGTGAAGCAATGAATATTAATTCATTTCTAGGGATTTATGTTAGCTTGGCTCTGATTAGAAGGAGCTTGTATCTTAAAATGATACATAAACTCACCAAATGAAAACACTACCATGCAGTATATTAATTTAATCTTTGGCAATTAAAAAACTTCAGGGGCCAGACCGGTGGCACAGGGATTAAGTTTGCTCATTCTGCTTCAGTGGCCTGGGGTTCACCAGTTCAGATCCCAGGTGCAGACCTACATACCACTTGTCAAGCCGTGCTGTGGCAGGTCTCCCAGGTATAAAGTAGAGGAAGATGGGCACAGATGTTAGCTCAGGGCTAGTCTTCCTCAAAAAAAAAAAAAAAAAATTCAGTCTTGGCTTACAATTTTTAAGATAAGACATCTCATTTGCATAATTTTTAAGATTGGCCAGTGAATTATATTTTTAAAATGTAAGATGTACTTAAATATCTTTTCTAACTTTTGAATCTTTATCTTTAAGTTTATTTTAAAATGGAAAAATAGTGATAAGTATTAGTAAATTTCATAGGAAATATTTATCATCTTACAAAAAATTTCATACAGCTTCTTAATACATTATTATCGTTATCTTTATTATAGTTATTTCAATTAATTTAATTACTTGAATTTCATGCTTGTCTTAGAAAAATATAGAAATAGACAATACACTATGAAATCTTTTCCAGGGTCATAGTAGTCTTAAGCTTCTATTTTATTTAATATATAAGATGTTTCATAAAATTTCTTTTAATTAATTGACACCATTAACCAAATCTTCTCTGAATTATTTAAATCTTTAAGTCACTTAAATTATGGTGAAATTAAATTTAAGGCTTTAAATTTTATGTTAGGATTCACTTGCTACCAAAAATTCTACTTCCGAATACCAGTATAATTATACCTCAGTCTCTATTATATCACAATTCTTCTAAGAGATTAATGCTCATCAATTAATGCTCTTGAGTTAAATTTCGTAACCATGACAAGTTTCCAGAAGCTGAGACTAAATTGCTGAGAAATTTAAGAGGGTTTGAACAAAGTTACGGACAAATTGCTTACAAAAGGAAACATTGATAAAGAGCTTTGTGCTGTTGAATTTAATGAGAAAAGTATAATCCATTGTTCTAATAAAACACTAAATGTTTCAACCTAGAGAAAAAGCGGACATCGTCATCATCATCAACCACCACTACCACCCAACAACTCTACATTGAGTACCATTTTAGAAACTCAGAACATGAACTCTCCAATTGAATGAATCTTGAGGACGTTTCCCCATTTAAGAGTTCCATTGTCTACTAAAATACAAAGGTATTCCAGCCCTAATAATTAGTATTCTTTGCTGTTGACATCCTGAAGGCATTTTTTTCCATAAAGAGACTTTCTTCCAAAGTACTTCCAGGCTCTAAATCAGCTGTTAGCTGTCAGTGGCGCAGCTGTTTCTTCTCCTTCCTCTGAGTTAAACATTACTCTCTAAGTCAAAAATAAGGAATTCTTAATCACGAAGGACTTGACATAATCTAGACTGTAACAAGACAACAGCATAATTAATTTTTAAAAGATGTAACAAATATTCTTACAGGTCAGTTTGAATAAATGAAAACTTCTAAGATAGCAAAATTTGTTATTGTTGAAACTATTAAATATGAATTCTGAGCGTTTTCCATTTGCTGTAACTATTTGTCAAAATTTGATAAAGTGAACTTTGCCCCCAAGAAGTTGGTACCTAGAGCATAAGCAAAGTCTGCTGTCACAGCTGGTGGGAATTTTAAGTAGGATGGAGAATAGATATCTAGGGTTGGGAATACACTTTCTCTCCATATGTAGCATTGTAAAGAAATAATACTGGTTTTCTAAGATATGAATGCCATCACCATTTTCAAGGCGGAATGGGTGAGAAAACTTAGGAAAGTAAGTATGAAAATATGTCTTAAACACTGTATGATTTCACTCAAATGTAGAAGATAAACACATGGACAAAGAGAACTGTTTAGTGTTTACCAGGGGTTAGGGAGTTAGGCAGTGGGCACAAAGGGTGAAGGGGCACACTGATAAGGTGACTGACTGAAATTTCACAATGTTGTAATCTATCATAACCTCAATTAAAAAAAGTAAAAAAAAACCCCTCAGTCTTCTTCATAGCTGATGAAATCCAACAAGTTCTGGACCAAGTACATGCAAAATAGTAAGTCACTCTTTCTGAAGCACAAAGAGATTTTAGGTCACAACAAGGAATAACAGATAAATCTAAAAAATATGCACCAAAAAATTGGCATGAATGTGTTCATAAACATCCTTAATAATTTTCATTAATTGATTGTTTGATATTAAACTATGTTTCTGATGCCTTGAAAGAATCTTCCAGTTTTAGAAATATTTTCTAGCATTTGTTATTATGCAGTATGATAAGCACTTTATACATATCATCTTATTTAACACTTATATATTCTTTTTGGAGATGGGGAAATGAAACTTAGATTAAATTAGACCCAGTAAGCGGTAGAGGTCAGATTCAAATCTAACTCTATTTTCTCTTTATAGCATAGAAATATTAAAGTCAGAGATTTGCTTCTGGCCAAGATGGAGCAACAGAAACCTCTCACCTGAAAAGACTTGCTAACCCACTGAAAAAATAAAATAAAACAAACAACCCAGACAAAATACATGAAAGAATGAACTCAAACATTGGACATGAGGCAGGACCAAGACAGTGATTCTTAAGAGAAGGGGAAAAAAATAAGGTGAGTCCTACAACTACCCTGGTTTACCACTTAGAGTTTTCAGGTCACAACACAGGGAGGGCGAACCCAAGAAAAGCTGGTTGAACTTGGAGCTCTCTGAGTTGAAGGGTCAAAATTGGGAGTAGGAGGAAGCAATATCAGGTAGAGTTGGCAGAGAAGACTATCAAAGTGGAGAGAACTGCACAGAGAAAGAGCTGCAGAGATCTGCTCATTTCCTCTCCAGTCTGTAACTGCATGCATCCACAGAGGGAAACTCCCTGAGGCCAGGGAAAGAACTCCTGAAAGGATTAGAGGCAATAATCTCTGTCACTTACACAGGGCCATTAATAGTACCTGTTGCCACCACCCAGAGTGGGGAAAAAAGACCTGTAGTTGATGAGACATCAAACAGAGTGCTTAGAGAGGTATTGCCTCTGTAGTGGGAAAAATTAGTCGTAGACTAAATGCTGCTCAAATTTTGTCTTACAAAGCTTAAAAGCATGACTCAAAGGATCAAACCGATTCCAAGTAGCCCAATTGCATTCCAAAATAAAGCTCAAGTTTATTTACATAGATACCAAATATCCAACACCTAACTAAGTAAAATTCATGGTATCTGGCATCCAATGAAAAATTATCAGACATGAAAACAAGCAGTAAAATATGACCCATGAAGAGAAAAATCAATCAATAGACCAAGGAATTACACAGATGATAAAATTAGTAGACATGGACATTAAAAGTTATTATAAGTATACTTCATATGTTCAAGAAGTTAGAGGAAAGGCACATCATGTTAAGTAGAGCCATAAATACACTAAGAAGACTAAAATCAAACTTCTAGAGATGAAAACTATAATGTCTAGCATTTTAAAAATACTTTAGATGAAATAAACAGTAGAATACACACTGCAGAAGAAGTGATTAATCAACTTGAAGACATAGTAATAGAAACACAGAGCAAAGACCCCAAAAAACAATTTTTTATCCAAGCAACAGTACACTGTAGGGCAACGTCACACAGCCTAATATATATCCAATTGAAATTCCAAAAGGAAAGGAAAGAGAAGGAGATTTGAAGAAATAATACCTGAAAAATATCCAAATGTGGTGAAGGTCATAGATCCAGACAGTTGAGAAGATCATCAAACTGAAAGCAAGAACCATGAAGAAAATTACTTAAATTAGTGATAAAAGAAAATCTTAAAAGCAGGTAGAAAAAAAAGAAACGTGTACAGAGGAAAAAAGGTAAGAAGGGCAGCATATTTCTTATAAGAAACAATACAAGCTGGAAGACCATACAGCAGCATATCTAAACTACTGAAAGAAAGAAACAACTATTTAACAATTCTCTCACCAGTGAAAATACTTTTTCAAAAAAGAAGATGAAATACTTTCTTTTTCAGACATGAAAAAGCTAAAAGAATTTATCACCATCAGATACACACTATAAGAAATGTTAAAGAAACTCCTTCAAGAGAAGAAAAATGACACTAGGTGAAAATCTGGACCTATACAGAAGAATAAAGAACACTGAAAATAGTAAATATGTGGTTAAACATAAAATAATTTTTCTTATTTTTCTTTATTTTAAAGATGATTGTTTAAAGCAAAAATGATGAATCATGGGATTTGTAACATGTAGAAGTAGAATATTTGACAAAAATAGCACAAGGACTGGGAAGGGGGAAAGAGCAACAAACTGCTGTAAGATTCTTACATTACACCTGATTATATTATTACTTGAAAGTAAACTGTAATAAGTCAAAGGAGTATAGTGTAAACCCTAACATAACCACTAAAAAATCAATACAAAGATCTACAATTAATAAGCTAACAAAGAAGATAAAACAGAATCATGAAAAGCCAATTAATCCAAAAGAAGGTAGAAGAAAGAGAAAAAAGATCAAATAAATCAAATAGGAAGCAAATAGCAACATGGAAGATTTAAACTCAAGAACATAAACTCAGGAACATAAATTATCACAATAAATGTAAACGTTCCAAACAATATATTAAAAGGTAAGGTTGGCAATTGGAATTAAAAAAAGAAAACATCTATAAGAAATCTACTTAAAACATAAAGGAACAAATAAATTAAAAGTAAAAGGATGGAAAAGGTGCATCATGGTAGCCCTAATGAGAAGAAAGCTGAGATAGCTATATTAATCTCACACAAAGTAGACTTCCAAAGACAAAACAATCCAAAATACTTTTGCACTGAATAACAAAGATTCATAGTCAATAGAGAAAAAGCTGATGGAACTGCAAGAAGAAATAGAAAAATCCACAAGTAAAGTAAGAGATTTCAACCCTCATTCTCAATAATTATAGAACAATTAGATGGAAAATCCACAGAATGTACGTATTTGAACAAGGCTATCATCAACTTGCTCTTACACTTACAGAAAACTACACTTAACAAGAACAGAGTACACACTCTTTTCAAGTGCACACAGTATATTAATCAAAATGAACCATATTTTGGAGCATAAAACAAGTTTTAAAAGAATTCAGATCTTATAAAGGATGTTCTCTGAAAATAGAACTAAACTGGAAATCAATGACAAAAAGAATTATAGAAAATACCCAAATATTTGTATACTAAAACATATGATTCCACAGATCCCATATATGTAGGGCCAAAGAAGAGATCAAAAGTGAAATTAGGATGAAAATGAAAACACAACATATTAAATTTTGTGGGATTTGACTAAAGTAGTGCTTAGAGAAAAATTTACAGCCATAAATGCCTACATTAGAAAAAAAGAAAAGTCTAAATCATTGAAGTCTGCTTCCATCTTAGGAGGGTAGAAAAAGTACAAACTAAAACCAGCGCATGCAGATGTAAGGTAATAATAAGTATGTATGTGGGCATAAATCAATAAAAAATAAATAAAATAAAACAAAAGAGCAAATCAGTAAACGAAAGCTGGTTCTTTGAGTAGGTTAGAAAAATGGAAAAACGAAAAGAAAGAGAACACAAATTATCAATATCAGGAGTTAAACAGCTGGCGTAGATATAGATGCTACCTATGTTAAGACGATAATAAAAGAATATTGTGAACAACTTTATGCCAAATATTTGACAATTTAGAGTAAATGGACAAATTTCTGGAAAAACGTAAATTACTGAAGTTCATTCCAGAATAAATAGATAACAAGAATAGCCTTATGTCTATAAGAGAAATTGAATTTATAGTTTAAAATCCTCCTACAAAGAAAGCTCCTGGCCAAGGGAGCTTCACTAGGGAATTTTACAAATTTTTAAGGAAGAAATAATACCAACTTGAAAATTGAACAGGGTAGAACATTGACCGACTCATTCTATGAGAGCAGTATTACTCAGATACCAAAACCAGAAAAATATATTAGAAGAAGAAAATTATAGACTATTAACATTCAAAACCCTAGATACAAAAATAATTAACAAAATTTTCCTAATAGAATACATTAGTATTTTAAAAAAGGATAATACAGCATGACCAAGTGGGGTGGATCCTGGGAATGCAATGTTGGTTGATATTTGAAAATCAATCAATGTAATTCTTCGTATTAACAGACCAAAATATATGATCATCTTGAAAGATACAGGAAAAGCCATTGACAAAATTAAATATTCATTTCTGATAACAATTCTCAGCAAACTATGAATAAAAGAGAAATTTCTCAACCAGACAAAGAAATCTAAGAAAAACCTACAGCTAACATCATCCTTGATAATAAAAGTCTGAATCCTTTCCCCCTAAATCCAGGCAAGAATATCCTCTTTCATATCTCTATTCAGCATAACACTGGAGATTCTAGCCAATTCTATAAGGCCATACAAAATAAAAGACATCAAAATTGGAGTGGAAGAAGTAAGTGCTGTCAGCATTCAGAAATGTCAGAATTGTCTATGTACAAAACCCTACAGATCTACAAAAATTTTTCTAGAAACAAGAAGTGAGTTTAGCAGGCTTGTAGGATACAAGATCAATAATAAAAATTCAATATTACTTTTATATACTAGCAGTGAGTAATTGGAAATTGAAATTACAATAATAATATTTAAAAGAGCCAAAAAAAAGATAGTTAGAGTTAAGTTTAGCAAAAGATGTGTAAGACATACTGAAAACTACAAACATTGTCGATATAAATTTTAAAAACCTAAATGATCTGAGAAAACTAAGAACCATGTTCTTACTTGGGAAAACAACATTCTTAAGATGCCATTTTCCTTAAATTGATCTATAGATTCAATTAAATCCCAATTAAAATCCCAGCAGACATTTTGGTAGAGCTAAAAAGCTGATTTTTAAATGTGTGGAAACAGAAATGACATAGAATAGCCAAAGATAACTGAAAAGATATAGTAGCTGTTTTCAGATATTGTATTACTTGTTACATTAATCAAACAATGTGGCATTGGCAAGAAGATAGAGAAACAGGCTGAAGGAACAGAACAGATGCCAGAAATAAGCTGAAACATACACAGTGAAATGATTTTCAGCAAAGACAGTTTGATGGAGAAAGAATAGTAACTCCAATAAATGATGCTGGAACAATTAGATGACCATATGCAAAAAAACGAAACTTGACCCATACATTGCAACATATAAAAATTAACTCAAAATAGTTCATAGACCTAAGTGTAAAACCTAAAAATATGAAACAACTGGAAGTAAACATAGAAGAAAATCTTTATAATTTTGGGCTAGGCAATGATTTCTTAAACACAACATTGACATCATAATCCAAAAAAGAAAAGAATAATATACATATTATCTTTTATCAAAATTAAGAAATTCTTTTATTTGAAATACTACTATGAAGAGAATGCAAAAACAAGCCATGGACTGGGAAGATATATTTGCAAATCACATATTTTGTAAAGCAGTTATATACAGAATGTGAAAGAACTCTCAAAATACAATAATTAAAAAAACACAATTAAAAATGGGGAACAGATTTGAACAGATAGTTCACCAAAAAAAGATATGGATAGCAAATAAGCATATGAAAAGATGCTCAACATCATCAATCATTAAGGAAATGTAAGTGAAAACCACAATAATGAGAAACCACTACAGATACACTGGAATGACTATAATCAAAAAGACCCATAACAGAGTTGGTGAAGATGTGCAGAAACTCAACTCTGGTATTGCTGGTGGCCTTTAAAATGAGAAAGCAATTTGGCAGGTTCTTAAAAATTTAAACATTCACTTAGCACAAGTTCCAGACATTCCACCAAGAGAAATGAAAATATATATCTACACAAAGACGTTTACACAAATATCCTTTATTTGTAATAAAGCAACTTTCTCTATAATAGCTAAAAACGGAACAAGCCAAATATCCATCCCAGGTGAATGGATATTTAATTTGTGGTATATCTTTATAATGGAACACTGCTCAGCGACAGAAAGGAACTACTGATTTATGAGACAATATGGATAAATAACAGAATCATTATGTTAAGTTAAAGAAGCTGGGCAAATAACAGTATATATTGTATGATTCTAGTTGCACGATATTACAGAAAATTCCACCTAGTCTAGTGACAGAAAGCAGATCAGTGGTTGCCTCTAGACAGGGATAGGGAGAGGAGAGGGGCAGGTAGGAGGGATTAAAAAGGAAGCTTTTGGAGGTGATGGTTGTGTTCACTGCCTTGATTATGGTGATGGTTTCCTGGGTGCATACATTCATCAAAGTTATCAAATTGTACACTTGACATACGGAAGTTTCTTATATGTTAACTATACTATGGCTACAAATAAGCATATAGGAAACAAATATATGTTACTCTATTTAATGTATGTGAAAATCTTGAGTTATAACCTTGGTCTGTCTCACTTGAGTTCTCTTGTGTTGTTAACCACAACTGCTTGAAACATCACTAAAAATACTAGACAGAGCAATCAGAGCTAGCAGTAATCTTCAAAATTGTCAGTATGAGGGCAAGGATACATAAGGACATGCTCAGTTCTTTGGGTGGCTGTTCTTTTTCATTTATTACATTTATTAGTCCCCATCCTTAAGCATTACTATGCTTTAGATCATGTGTTATTTATTAATAATTATAGAAGCTAAGATACAATTAAATAACAGGTCAAGAAGGACCTTACGTTTTACAATTATAGTTACTCAATATGGACATTATACCAACTTTAAGACTTCGTTCTATAAAAAAGCTTGTTGAAGAATCTTTGCAGGGTCAGAAGGGTGTGATGGATTTTATTGTTTCTTTTGTCAGAGAGAAAGAATCTTGATATGTGGGACCCACGATCGTTGAACTTCTACATCTGACTCGCTGTATGACCATAGGCAAGTTTCTTTGATCTCCCCAAGACACAATAAGCTCCTATAAAGCCTGCCCCCTGAACACCTTAGCCACAGCGTGAGGAAAAACCTGTAGACTGGGGTTAAGACACAGGCCTGGGGATCAAATATATTTGTTTCTGCAAAGGACTGTTATGCAGCAACAAATACAAAAAAACCAGACAAACATTTTCTCGTATTAAAATTTAGCATTGACCTTTTGTGTTCCTAGGATTTCCTGAGAGGGAGAAAAATCATGTGCACAATTGCCTTTTGATGATTATTAAATTTAAAATATGGAGCTTCCCCTGATAGCTGTCCACAATTCTGTAACACCTGAAACAGAGTTTGGACATCTTGCCAGAGACCATATTGTTTCTTGGCCTTAGCAGAAAGATCCTGCAATAAAATTGCCTACACCCATATCCGTATCAACCGTCGTGGGCAGGAGTGGCAGAACTCTGTTATCTTAGAGCAGTACTTCTCAAACTGAAATGTGCATAGACATCACTTAGGAATCTTCTTAACATGTAGGTTCCGATTCCGTAGGGAGAGGCCTGAGATTTGGGGTTTCTGTTGAATTTCTAGTTGATGCCATTGCTTCTGGTTGATGAATCACACTTTAAGAAGCAAGGTCTTACACGTTTGTTGGACCTATCGCTGGGATGTGAGTATTTGTTATTCTATCTCAGAAGGGCTGTTACAAAATTCATGAACCTGAAATTATCTGAACCAGTTAGGATTCGGATTGGCTGCATGTGCCTATTAGGGGCTTTAAAAAGATAATTTCTTTCTCACATAAAATAAGTCCTGAGGGAAGCAGTCCAAGGCTGGTATCGCGGCTCCATTGTGTCTAAGACCCATGCTCCTTCTATCTTGTTGTTCAGCCATAGTTGGTACATCCCTTCAGGGTCCAAGATGGCCGTAGGAGTGGCAGCTGTTTAGTTTGAATTGAGCCTGCAAGAAACAGCAAATTGCCAGAAAAAGCTATGCCTTACACCTCTTTTTCTTGTTTTTGCTTTTTCTCTCCAAATTCCCCCATTACATAGTTGTATATTTTAGTTGTGGATCCTTCTAGTTGTGGCATGTGGGACGCCGCCTCAACATGGCCTGATGAGCGGTGCCATGTCCGTGCCCAGGATCCGAACCAGTGAAACCCTGGGCCGCCGAAGTGAGCGTGCGAACTTAACCACTCAGCTACGGGGCCGGCCCCTACACTTCTAATGTTATTTCTGAGAAGTCCATACAAAACTTCTGTTTACATCATATAGGCCAAGTGGTCTCATAGCCACGTCTAGCTGCAAGGATGCCAGACAGGGAGGCTGGGCTCTGGGGGCACTAGCAGCTCTTGCCACAGTATCCTGGTACTGACTGTGATTAAAGGGCCTGCAGTTCTCACTGCATTAAAGCTCAGACCAGCAATCAACCACGTAACCCTGGACTTAACCGATACAGATCTTAGCTTGTTGCTTGTAGAACAAGAGGCTTGGAGTAGGTGAGTGTAATGGCGGGAAGGTCATAGAGGGAGGAAGGAAGTGGCACTGCCATCTGATGGTTAAAAGGCACCTGAGGAACTCATGGGCCTGTTTCCCAGGCAGGAGTAACCTCCACTTCCACCTACACTCGGGGAGCGGTGGCTCTTCTGTAATATTTGTATCTCTTATTCTCCCATCCAGCCTGTCCTCAGTGTGCAATATAGTTTAGCAGGGGAATCATGCCCCTTATTTCCCTATTTCCCTTTCCCCATTGGGATAACACTTTAAAAATATTTAAACAAGGTGTCTCAGGAGCAAAACCATAAGAATATTTAATAAGTAGCAGGCAAAGAATAGCATCAACTGAAATTTTAAAAATGCTATTTTTTTCAGCAATTACGGCTGATGTTTAAATTAGGGCCCCTGTGTCCAGTTCTGACTTTAATTTTTCCTCAGAAAGAATGCAGGCCATACGTGTACAGCTTCTGAGGACTATAAGACAGTGTATATATTTTTTGTCAGGTGACATCATCTCTTCCAGTGAAGGGAAAGAGCAATGTTGACGAGTCTTGATGATCACATTTAGCTTTTGAAAGTTAAGGGAGTGGATTCATAAGGAAATACATATTGTACAATTTAAAAAGTTCTTTTAAGAGGAGAAAAAAATCATAGTTGTGTGAAGATTTATTGCATGTTTTGCATTAAACCATATAATATTCCATAAGATTCCTGCGGTCTGTGAAAGACCATGTTCTAACTAGAGAGCTCCCATGCCTAATCCTGCTTAAGCTGCTATCACCGCATGGGCATGGCTGTGACGGTTTACACAGACGTGCACCCCCGTGTAAGGAGTATGTAGTAATCTACATGAAAAGCATCTGTGAAACAATTTGTACCCTCTGTTATAAAGTAAATTGGACTCTAGGGACTTGTGTGTTTATTAAATTCAGTTTCCTTAACTTGCTCATAAAAAATAAATCCATCCTTCTTTTTTTAAACAATCCCCATATATAAAACCAGAAACTAAGAAAGCATACTTTTAGACTTGAGACTTTTCTGGGTTTTTTTTTTTTTTTGACATTTTAAGAGAGAAAAAAGTCTCAGAATTACAAGAACTTCCAAACTTTACAAAATTCAAATATAGATGTTAGCATAATTTGAGATAATATCATGCATGTTATTTAATTTTTGTTAAATAAATCCTCGTTTTAAAAAATCACTATATCACTCGGGGTCCAGCCAGGAGACAAAAAACACACAGAAATCCAAACAAGTAAAATTCATCATAAAGAACTAGTAACTAGTAACTAGGCATTAACTACTGAGAGGTAAAGAGAACTCCGAGGAATACAGGAACAGCAGACAGAGTAGCTGCTGACTCTGTGGCTAAGGCAGAGGACCAGAAGGAACCCATTTGGAGGGGGTGTGCTGCAGCCCCCTGGGTGGTGGAGCATCTCCCTGAGGTGCTGCAGGCTGGCAAGCAGGAAACCCCAGCAGGGATGCCCGTGAAACTCACTAATGAATCGCCTAGAGCGCAGGTGGAAACCTCTGGGAACTGCCCACTGGGGGCCTGCCAGACTCTCTGGGTTACTGACTGGGGCACCAGCTGAACTTGCTAGGAAGCTGCTGCAGGGGTGCTGCTGAAACTTGTGGGCACCTGAGCACCACAGGATGTCCCACATGCTAGCTGATGCCGCAGTAGTGGGAAGGGAGGAAAGAACACTGAATAGAGGAGCAGATTCCCTTTTCTTCTCCAATATCTGTCTATTGTCCTCTACTGACAAAGTTTAGCCTTGTGCCAGTAGACAAGGAAGTGTTTAGAGGGTGCAGCTTCAGTACAACAAGGCAGGGCAATGAAGGGCAGATTTGGACCTGAAGAGCAATAAATTGATACCTGGCACAATCACTCTGTTTTTTCGTTTTTTAATTTAAGTAACTGAACATAAATTTGAATTACTAAAATGGAAAAAAATGAAATTTGTTGCTGCTGTAATCTGAAGAGTAGCCATAACCAGTGATGTAGGGAAATTAATATTTGCCTAAATGAATTCACGGAAACATGCTATAATTAGAAAGGAAGGTCTAGGGGGTCAAATGAAAGCATTTGAATCAAATTAAAGCTATTTAAACGGAAATATCCAAGAGATTACTTAGTCCGTTGCTGTCATTGTAGAAGTTGGGGAGAGCCTGAAACCCAGAAGAATTCAATGACTTTTCAGGGCTAAATAGTTAGTTAGTAAAAGAGATCATTCATGTTCTATGAATATTTATTTAGTAAATGCTACCAGGTGCCAGCTGTGGCTCCAGGTGCAGGGGTACAGCAGTGAACGAATTATATCCCACATTGGCAGAGCTTACATTTAAGATGAGAGATTCAGACAATAAACCCTTATCCAAATGAATATATAATAATTCAGGTACTAGGAATGCTATGACAAAAAATAAAGTAGGGTAAGACAGTAGAAAATAATGTAGGTGGGGAGGGTGGGGAGAGGCTGTGCTATTTATATTGCTGCCATTTGAACAGACACCTGGAAGGCGTTGTCCCCACTCTCAATCCAAAATACTCAGATAGGCAAGGGCTTTTGTCTAATATTTGGAATATGGTAATATATTTTCTAATTTAATGTATTTTAATGTATTTTCGAATTATGTATTTAATGTATTTTCTAATTATATGAGACTTTTTGTATTTGTATTCATGTTTTTATGGATAAGAATAGCAATCAAGGTTGAATGGTGCCCCAGTTCCTTTTTCTCCCATCTATTTTTGTGAGGGGCCTAGGTTCTCTGTTTGCACAATGTTTCAGTTGCTCTCACTTTAGGAAACCAGGCAGATGGAGCTTGCTGGAAACCTGGTTACAATGGACACAGATCGTAGGCTCACAACTCAGACTGACCACATAGTTTGACAAGTTTCAACTCGTTGCATGATTTCTGGCGGTTTAGATATTATCCATCTCCTAAGGGCAAAGTTGAAAGTGCTGAAACTCTTTCAACAGCGCCCCACGTAAGATGATGTTTCAGCACTGGGATATTTCTTAATTATATGTGTTTTTACTGGATGTGTAAATAGAGAATAAAAGTTGCTGAAATGCCATTAACAATGGCTGTTGAAACTTTGCACCTTAAAAACTATATCCACGGAAAGAGAGTTGATCATTTGACGGGTAATATGTGATCGGGCTATTTCCTGACAAATATAGCTGACTTTACAACTGGTATCATTGTCACACTTTAAAAACTTCGTCTTAAATAGGCAATGTGGCCACAGACAGGTGATTTAGTTTTGGAAGCTAAAAGAAAAAATTTGTCCATGATTATTTTGAAAATGTCATCAAATTTTAATTTGATTTCAACTGAACCTTTTGCGACACAACTCGAAAATTTAGGACTAATCTTTATCTCCCTGTTACTGGTCGTTTATCCTGTCACAGTTTTTTGGCTTGTAACTCTATTAATCAATGTAAAATGAATTTCATTAACATTTTGATTTGTCAAAATTTGTGTCCTTTTAAAGGAGATTGTACTAAAATTCTGTATTAGTTGAAACAAAATTCTTCTCTTTTACAATAACTTTGGTTATTAAAATCACTGCATTGAATTGCTATTTAACAGCATATAAAGAAACATCTCTTGAATTTAGTTGAAATTGTCATACAAATAGAGAATTTTAAATGCATTATTACCTTGTTTCTCTCTCTATTTTAGAGATGTTTTGTTATTAATTCAGCCCACTATGTGTAAGAAGGCTAAACTTTGAAAGAAAATTACTGCAAAATTCAAAGCATTATATGATAGGAATAATAACTTTAAAGTTTCTAACGTTCTTTTATATCTTTTAACTGATGCGAGCAGAAAAGTTGAGCTAACACGTCTCAATGTTTGCTTACAGTGATCAAAAAGACAAAAACCCAGATGACAAAATAATTTCTTCCCTGATTAAAAAAAGGAATACATGTATAGTGTAGTAAAAAGGATAAAGAGATGACCAATAAACTGCCAATTATCATTTTCTCTTATATCTCATCCTAAGAAGCTTTTAGTTAGTTTTTGAAGCAAATCAGGTGATAATTAAATGAGCCTGGAGGCCTCCTGGAAACGTCCAATTACTGTCCTCATGGACATCTGTCCTCTCAGTGATGCGCTGAGAGACAACCTCTGGGGCCTGGAGTTATGTTGGTCACATTCAAGGAAAAAAAATATTTTGTAAAGAGCAATGAATGAAAAGGGACAAAAGTTTTAAATAAGTTCCTTATCTCTTTTAGTCCTCAGACACCTTATGTTGAATAGCCAGATCATTTTATTATTGCAAATGCCAAGGTTGTAATCTTTTATTGCTTGCAGTATAGGCCTGCAGCATTAAGTTAGTATAAAATTACATATAGTTTAATATATCTGTACAACACCTTTAAACAAGCTTCTCTAGGCAAGAAGGTTATCCGTCTTATAAATCTATTATTCCATTGTACATCTTGATAGCCTAGCATTGCTCCTAGCCATGTTTAAGCATTAAATAGTGCATTATTATTTCACATAAATCAACCAGAGATGTGTGAATTCATAAATTTTGCATTTGCACAGACAGTATTTTAAACGTTTTACTGCTTCGTGGGAACTCAGAGCACAAGCCTGTACACAAATCAGGACCTGAGAAATTTCAATAAAATTTAATATCACAATTACTTCTTCTCAAAGTCAACGCATGCATATTTTAGAAGTATTTTAACTGAGTCCAAAAATGAAAGCAAAATTTGACGAGTGGCTTTTTTTTGTTGGCATTTAGTCACCTTTTGTTATAATCAGCTAATGAGCTCTTTGGCTCTTTATTCTTTAGAGCAAAATGGTATAAAGAGAATAAGATCTCATAGAAATTTGAAATGAAGGAAAAAAATATATCACAATCAGAAATCTTGGTAATTATGGGTAACGTATCAAAAGTAATCAGATAGAAAGTAGTATAGGATTGACAAGCTCAAATTACAATTAATATATAGCTTTACAGTTTGAACCTGAAATTCATTTTAAAAAGTCATAGTTTAGGCTATAAGTTACATGAGGGCAAGAATTAGAACTTTCCTAGGGATTTCTAGGCGATTCTCTCTGATTTAGAAGAATGCTATATTCTTTTTCTTATTTCTAGGCACTATGGGGAGTAATAGTGTTTCCTATTTCTTCAAAGTCTTCATTATTTTTCCCAGAAATTATTCCTTTTAGGGTTTTTTCTCTGTAGGAAATGTCTATAAAATTTAATGTGCAGAAGTTGTGGGCTCTGGAAAGGTTTCTGGTTTAATATGTATGTGTCTGGTGAAAATTACATTCCTGTTGAAATAATTCCTAATGTGTATAATTAACGGAACGAATGCGACGCTAATTTGAAAATGGCATATTTATCACCTAGAAACAGGTGATGTAGAAAGATAAATTGCTGTGAACACAGAGCTGGCTTCCAATCATCGTCAAATTCTGGACAGAAAGCTGAAAAGGAGAGAAGAGAAAAGAAAAAAAAATCTCATGAATTTTTTCAGACTGTTCTTAACTGAGATGCATTTTAGAGTTACAGGTAGGCAATTCCTAGGGGGATAAATGAGAAAGGACAGGTAAAAATAGCATCCTATCTTGGACCTTTCCTTTTGGAGTGAGTGACGTTTCATGATGAGGACTTATTACATCAGGAAACCAGTTTCTGTTGTCCTTTATACACTTTAGATATTTTCTCTGCCATTCTGAATCCTGCCCTTTCTTTCTTGATGGACTAAAAAGTTCAAACCTAAGGTTAACAGTGCCAGAAGATCATTGTTTAGAGACGAATCTCTTTACGATGAGAAGCAAAAGACAGACACAGTGATCTGCAGAACCCTAGAGCTACACAGAGTAATGACAAGTATTACCACACCCAGGCAGGCTTCGGAATATTAAAGAGAGCAGATCTAGTTACTATCCATAAAAAAACGAATGGAAGCTTTCTCTTACTCTGATGAATGTTGAGAATGGAGTGGCTTAAATAAATAAGCACTCCCCTTATTGTGATGTGTGACTATTTCGCATTCATTGGTTTGGGACCCATTTAGTTTTTGATGGTATTGCTACTCTTAGTTTCTTTTTTTGTATGAAAGTTTCATCTTATTGTCTGGGTCTAGACTATCAAGGACATAAGGAAAAAAAAAGATTCATTATAGAAATTACATTTTCTGAACTAAGCCAGAAGGCACTGTCTTTAGTTTAGCTCTTGTATAAACAAGACTTAGTGTTAATGTATATATTTATGTGTATATAATGTTTATGTAGCAATATATATATTTATACCACACAAGTGGCCCATGCTACCATTATGTAAATGCCTGTATTTTTCAACAGCTATATGGAAACAATTGACGGCTGAGGAAGGAGCATGTATAAACAAGCGTGTTTAAAAATTCTCAGTGTGTGTCAGCACCATTTAAATACATATAGATGTCTTTTTTCATAACACCAACTTTACCAGATAGAGGGAAAATCAGCAGAGAGATGAGCAATGAATATCTTGATTTCTAAAACAGAATGAATTTGCTTCACCTTTTTTTTTAACTGGTTGTAAATAAGGATATAGCTATTTGAAATAAAAATGTATTCTTGTTCATTAAACTTATAGATTCAATTTCCATTGGATAAAACACAACTAAATTTGTTTTTTTGTGAAGAAGATTGGCCCTCAGCTAGCATCGATTGCCAATCTTCCCCTTTTTGCTCGAGGAAGATTCACCCTGAGCTAACATCCATGCCAATCTTCCTCTATTTTGTATGTGGGACGCTGCCACAGCATGGCTTGATGAACAGCATGTAAGTCTGCACCTGGGATCCAAACCTGTGAACCCTGGGCCACCAAAACAGAGCATGCCAACTTAACCACTATGCCACCGGACTGGCCCCCACAAGTAAATTTTTTTAATAAACTTTAGCACATCATCGAAAGCACTGTCTGTGTTTTATTGTTCCATCTTCTGTTTGTGTGGTCATTAATTCACCTCAAATCAAATGTTCAGGTTTAAGAACCAATCAAGACAGTGGGCCAAAGCAAATCAAAAATTGATAGTCTCAATTTTTGTAAGTTTTGCCTCTATGTATTTTGTTAGACATGCTCATTAAAGACGTATTGTAAGCTTTTATACTGAAAAGTGCCATGTCTTTTGCGCTCTTCATCTCTTCAAACAAGCTATATATAAATATACCTTATGTTTTTATTAGAATCTGTGGAGCTGGGTAATAGTAATGTGATATAGCCTTTTATTAGAAACAAAGTACCATATTTTATAAATAAAAATGACCACCACAGGAAAGTATGCAATAAGACTTTTTTGTTTTCTGTTTAGTACGAGTTGTCACTGAGCTATTTCTATCTGCTAAGAGGCAATATGGTGTAGTAAAAAGAGCACAAACTTTAGTGTCCTAGTACCTCGGTTAGAGAACAGATTTTATCATTTAACTCTTCCAGGCAGAGACAGCTAACTGTTCACCAAACTTCCATATCATACATTGATGGCCAGGAAGTACATACCCTGCCAGAGCACATGTCACAGTGTCCTCTACCCCTCGCATAGATAGAAGACTATGGCATGTGAGAAGTGATCCATGTCACTTCTGGGCTAACTTAAGAAACAGGTATACCTTTATTAATTTCTTTCACTACCCAAAGGCAGAGGATTCTGATGCCTCAGAAGAGGTCAGAACCACAAGATAGAAGAGGTCATAAAGGACTGTGGCAAAGATGGCTCACTGACTACAAAGACTGACAGTTCTAAAATATTGCAGTTTGTTACAGCAGCTAGCATGACCGTGCAAACTAATACGCACAACATAAAACCTTGCGCAATTCACAATTTCAGACAGCACTGTTTTTTCCGTATCTTAAATGCAGTAAAATTTGTAACATAAGTACATTATGAGGATGCCTACGTCAAAGTGTTGCTGGGAACATCAAATGAGATAACATATGACAAAGTGTTTCATAGTTGCTAAACAAATATACAAAATGAACCATTCTTTTTTATTATCCTTTTGCTTGCCTTCCTTGCAACACATCGCTCATACTTAGGAGTTGGTCTGGGATTGTGTCAGTACCACATTCTGGAACATTATAAGAAATTACTTATAGCTCTTCTTTGGTCAAAGCTAAGTTCACATTATAAAAAAGAAATCTCATTAATATCACACCTTGAAGCCCTCTTTTCTAAACTATCGATCATAATCCCTTACTCTCTCGGGAAGAGTAATCAATGTACTGTGGCTTTTTCTGTTTCACTACTTTGGTGGGCCGCTATTTCTTGTCAGCATTGTACTATGTCATGCCATTTTTATCATCACCATGACACTGGGAGGTAGGTGCACTCTTTGCTTTCTTCACATGAATAAATTTACGCTCACAAAGATTAAGTGAATTGTCTGGTGTCACATAGCTAGAAAATGGTAGACTTGGGATGCAAACCTGGTTCAGGTTGACTCCAATGATATAGCTCATACCACCGTCTCCTCACCTCCTAGGTGGTTAGTGTTGTTTGCCCCTTCAATCCAAAGGAATAGAAACTTCAAAGACTCTGTCTTAGCCCAGGTTCTTCAGAAAACAGCCTGAGGCAAGGATTAGAGTCCTGGCAACTGATTTGAAAGATACACACTCATGGCGAAGAGATGGGGTGGGAGTAAGGAGTGGGGAGAGAAAAGAAGCAAGGAGTGATGTGAAGCAAAGTGATGTGGTGTGTCACCGCACTGGCTCTTGCCTCAGAGGAAGCCACAAAGAGACCTTGTGAGTTGCTTGGCAGGTATGTCTGCCCAGCACAAAGGATATCCCCACACAGGTTGCAAGGAGAATTCAGATCACTGAGTAGTTGTGGGAGTGAGGAAGAGGGGGTGTGTAGCTGCTGCACATCCCTTCCCACTCTCACTTCCTGTGATTCAAAGTTCATCACTAGGAAGGAGTTAACCTCTCTCTCCTTTTGGGTTGCATCATTTCGTTCATTGGATGGTCAGTCAGAATGCCAGATGATATCCCATGTGTGGTGGTGTTTCATCCAAGTCTGGAAGTAACTTATAGGCATGACTGTGCAGGGAAAACTAAATAGTAGGGCCGAGCATGCCCAGGGCGGACACCTGGAAGGCCCAGGCATCACAATTGCAGGGCCTGATTGGAGGAAGCTAATGAGGGTCGAGAAGGCAGATGGTATGGAGGAAATATGAGGAAACACTTGAGATATACATCTGATATGAGCCTTCAAATGATTCATTCAGCTAATATTTATTAAATGCCAACTGTGTACCAGGCACTGTTCTAGCTGTAGAGAAACAGAAACAACAAAAAAGTTAAAAACTGTCTGTTTTCATGAGGCATACATCCCAGTAGAAGACAAAGAAAAAGTAAGACAAATAAGTGCAATATATGGTATGTTGGAAGAAGACCAAGCTGGAAATGTGGATATGAAGTGTTTGCAAGCAAGAGTAGTCAAGAAAGTCCTTATTGAGAAGATTATGTTTGAGTAAAGACCTAAAAAAAGTGAAGAGTAACCATGGCAATACCTGAGCATGAGCAAATACAAAGGCCCCTTTTGGGAGCGTGTTGGTATATTCATGCAAGAGCAGGGAGGTGAATGGGGCAGGAGAGGAGCGAGAGAGTATAAAGCTGGACGAGTTTTGAGAATGTATACACCTGTGTGGCAATCATCCCCCTAGTCAAGATGTGGACTATTTTCATCATTTCCATAAGTTCCCTGTGCTCTTTTCCAGTAAATTTCCTCTACCACCTGTCCCAAGCAACAATTTATCTTACTTATATTACCATAAATTGGTTTTGCCTATTGTAGAACTTCATAAAAATAAAACATATATTACATATACTCTTTTATCTAGCCACTTTCATCTGAAGATAATGTTTTTGAGATTCATCCATGCTATATTTATCAAAAGATCATTCTGTTTTAATGCTATGTAATATTCCATTTTATGAATATACTAAAATTTGAATGGTGGATGCTTGATTTTATTTCTCTGCACACATTTTCTCTGTCTAAAATCCTGTAACAAAGTGGGAGTGCAAATTAAACTACATGACCCACACTTTTAGCATGATAGGATACAAAAACATCAAGCTTTAAAATTGCTAATTTTTTTTGGAGTAAGATTAGCCCTGAGCTAACATCTGCCACCGATCCTCCTCTTTTTGCTGAGGAAGACTGGCCCTGAGCTAACATGTGTGCCCATCTTCCTCTATTTTATATGTGGGACACCTGCCACAGCATGGCTTGACAGGCAGTGCCATGTCCACACCTGGGATCTCAACAGGTGAACCCTGGGCCCCTGAAGTGGAATGTGTGAACTTAACTGCTGCGTCACAGGGCTGGCTCCTCAAATTACTTTTAAGCAGAGTAATCATAGCATGTTCCTACTGTCTGACACTGAGAGTATGGACAGAGGATGAGAGAAGGCTTAAAAGACTCTATAAAAAAGGCTATATGACTGGGGACATTTGCATCAAACACATAAACCACTCCTGTAAGAAAAAAGCCCAAGAATAAGATCCAAAATACTGAACACAGAGCTAGGATTTGGTAGTTTACTGCACTGTCTACAGAAAAAGGCCTGGAAAGCGAGTAAACTCAGGAATAGCAACATTGAGAAAGCATTGATCTTTGGGGATGTGACAATAATGGCAAAGAAGGAACTATGAGAGGAGAAATTAAGGATTCTGCAGAAAACAAAGTGAAAAAAATGATATCTTCACCTACTCTCTATCATTAAAGTATTTGCATTTTATTAAACTTACAGGAGAGGGCACTCTTGAACTAGTAACCCCATCCGTGAATTGAATAAGAATAGAATAAAAGCAGATCACACTCATTCAAAAATACTGTAAGAAGAAAACAGAAAATATGAGTCAAGTAATTTCACCTGTTGAATATTCTTCCACCCAAAACAACCACAAAGCAGAGAAGTGTAAACAATACCTCAAACAGAAATAAATATTCTCTAAGCATTTGGAGATTTTTTGGGGAGATATTTATTTATATTTTTAAAAATACACCTTGAATCAAAAGCTCAAAATATAATGACATAAATGGATATTAGCAAAAGAAAAAAAATATCAGGAATGATGACTACATTACAAGGTATACAAGAAAGAATAGATTTGAATAAATATGTACAATTAAAGGTATTGCTCTAATCCTAATAATGACAAAAAACCAGATAATCTATAACACTTCCTAGGTTTAGGGACTATTCTGTGAAGACAGCTAGGAGTGGAAAGTGGTGACAAATGTATATAGTAGGTGAGTTGGCTGAAAGGTGGAAATAAAAAGCACTTATTTCATAGTTGAGGTGAGTAGGAAATAGAAAATTCTTCTTTGCCCAGGATCTTACATTATATCTATACTTATAATAATATCATTAGGGGACGGCTACTTCTAAAAGAGGGGAAGTTCCTGCTTAAGGTTAACCACAGACACAAGTCAGAGTTTTGTTGCCATGTAGAGGGAATGGAAACCCCACCTTTGAGACCCCGGCACCCAGAAAACGCTGTCCACTTTCCAACAAGAGCATGGTTTAACAAACAGCAGCAATCTACCACTGGGGGAAGTGCAAGAGTGTGGAGAAAGAGCAGCTATATGGTGGAGGGTGTGGAGGGATGGCTGAAAGCTGAGATGGAACAGAAATACTAAGGAAAGCCTCTGATACCCCAAGCCCAACTCTAAGCACAAGGCAATGATAGTCCACCACCAGCAGAATTGAAGTAAATTGTGCAAGAAAAGTGACCATAGTGACATCAAAATCCCTCTCAATCCTGACAAGTTTGCCTCAAATCCTGACACTAATTACCTAAGAGTCATTAATTACTAATGACTTATGACAAAAGAATAAATATCATAAATAATGTTTACCTCATTCTGTACTGTTCTAAAAACTATATCTCTACTGTCCTATACATAATATTGAATAAAAAGTTATAAGATACACAAAACACAAGGAAAAAACAATCCTTTGTCAATAGACAGAGCACTCAACAGAACCAGCCTCAAAGATGATCAAGATGTTGGAACTATTAGAGATTTTAAAATAACTATGATTAATACATTAAAGGATTTAATGGAAAAGGTGGACAACATGTCTGAACAGATGAGAAATTTTAGTAGACAGTCAGAAGCTATAATAATATAATGAGAAAAGAAATGCTAGAATTAGACCCATATACACATGTGCACACACACCGTCACAGATGAAGCATGCTTTTGAACAGTTCAGCAAATAACTTGATACAGATGAGAAAAATATCAGTGAAGAAAATATCGGGAAAGTATTGTTCCCTAAAATAATCTAAACTAACACAGAGAGAGAAAAAAGTGAGAAAAAACCCCAGAGCATCCAGGAGCTGTGTGACAATATCAAATGGTCTAACATATCTTTAATTAGATTCTAGAAAGAAAAGAGTGATAGAAAGATAGAAAATGAGTGGAGGAAATATTTGAAAATATAATGGATAAGAATTTTCCAAAAACAATGAAAAATATCAAACCTCAGATCCAAGAAACTTTAAGAACCCTAAATAGGACACATGCACACATATACACTAGTCAGATCATAGTGAATTGCTTTTAACCAACAACAAAAAGAAAATCTTGAAGTAAGCTAGAGAAAAAAATATCAATTACTAGCTGTCAGAAATTATGCAGTAATACAGAAACTGGCAAATTGATTCTAAAATATATATAAATTCCAAAGATATGGAAGAGTCAAACATTTTTTTTTAAAGGAGCCGTGTTGGAGGACTCTCACTATCTAATTTTAAGACTAAGTATAAAGTTATGGTAATCAAAACAGCATGGTGTTTGCAAATGGATGCAAACATAAATTAATAGAATGAAATAAAAAGAAATAGACTCACACATATATAGCCAACTGATTTTTGATTAGGTAATTTGATTGCAAAAGGATATTATTTTTAAAATATATATTAAAACAATTTGACATCCATATTAAAAAAACCAACAACAAACAAGCCAGCAAAACAAAATAGAAACCCTCAACCTATACTTTGTACCAAACACAAAAATGAACTTGAAATAGAAAATAGACCTAACATAAAACTCAGAACTGTAAAACTGCACAAGACATTAAACTAGAAAACATAGGAGACATCTTTGTGACCTTGAGTTAGGGAAAGATTTCTTAGGCAGAACACAGAAAACCTAAATCATAAAAGGAAAAAAAAAATTTACAAAATACGTAACTGAAAAACACTCTTCACCAGAATATATAAAGAACTTTTACAATCCAATAATTAGAAAATAAAGAATCTAATTTAAAAAATTGGCCTAAGATTCAAATGGATGGTTCACCACTATGGAGATCTGGATTGCAAGTAAGTACATGGAAAGATGCTCAACATTGTTTGTCATTAGAGTAATGCAAATTAAAACCACAACAAGATACCACGAGAGAGAAGGAAACACTTGCACACACACACAAACCTATACTTGAATGTTTACAGTAACCTTATTCAGGATTGTCCCAAATTGGAAAAACCCAAGTATCTGTTACCTGATGAACATGTGAACAGAATCTTCTGTTCTTTCCTACGCCTCATTAGTGCGTCAATAGCAGTAACTGTTTTTGACATATTCTCCCCTTCTCCATTTTAACAATATAATAGAAAAAAAAATTTGCAACTAATTTTCCATTTCACCGTTTGTGTAGACGTAGCCATATGCATATTTGTGGAATTTGTTAGGAACCTGGAATTCTCTCATAATGAAATACGTGGAAGCTTAGTTGGATTAATTACAACATGATAACTACTGGAATTTTGCTATCTGCTGAAAAAATAGATTACAGAAAGTTAAGCCTTTTATGTCATTTCCTGCGAATTGAATTTTTGTCTATTAAAATTATTGAAAACATGTTATAAATCATGTCAAAAAATACTAATGCTGCAGCCCTTTGGGCTGACAAATGACAGAATACAGAAGAGACTTACTTCAGGGAGTGTTCCCTTGAATACTCCCCAATAAGCACATATTGGCCAGTGAACTATTGTGGACAATAAGGTAGGTTCAGACGTGGAGGCAGCAAAGGGCTGTCAGCCTCTTGTGTAGCTTAAGGAAACTGACCCGTAGGGTAGATTTCTTGGCAGGACTTTTGTGGTAGAGTCTTTATGTCAAATATCTTTCCCCATCCGCCTATTTTCTAACGTTTTCTTTAAAATTTGCCCATTAGAAATTTCAATAAATTAGAAAGACAATTATGTTTTCAAGCAATCCCTATTTAAAAATTAGAATGCTCTTCAGTATTTTAAACTTTCTGAAAACTCCCTTCATCTGTTAGTATGACTTCATTTCAAATACCTAGCTGAGATCAGCCAGGCTGGGGTTGATCCAGGTGAGAGGTTGGTAAACCGGAGATCAGGGCCAGCCTGGATAGGTTGCTGCGGTGAGAAGATTGGAGCAGCAGGAAGGAGAGCACCGAGTGTCTTTAGAAAGAGCGCTGGGATATTGAGGAACTTAAGTTTTCCCTCCTTTCTCCTTTATTAACATGCCCCACTTCCTACAAATGCTCCCAGAACAATGAATTCAAATCAGCCTATTAAATAACAAGGAATAGGGAAGTGAAACAAACATATGTTGAGCCCTCGATTCCAAAGGAAGGAAGGACGGCTAGATCATGTACTCAAAACTTTACTAAGTGCTTTCTATTATCTTATACAACCCTCTCGAAAATTCTAACACACGAGAAATACTAAGTTTATTCGTGTTGTGTGCTAAATAAACTCGGCATGGTAACCTAACAATGGCAAATACTCCACTGTTTCTTTTCTGGAAGTATGCTTTTTGAATTCTAAACAACAAACAAACCTTTGGAAGAAGAACTTAAATGGTTGCATTTTATCAGTTATATGCAAAATTTAAGCCACCGTCTCGTGTAATCATTTACGTAGAAGAACCACCACATTCCAGGGAGCAACAGGGATACTGCCTTTGGGGCCACACACCCCACGCTTGCTTTTCCATAGTCTCTCTACCCTTAAAAATTGTCAAATTAAAGCAAATAAACAAAAACATCCCCTCTTCTTCACAATCCCCAAATACCATCTATAGATAGCTTACAACGTTATGAATGCTAATCAGCAGCTATACCTAAGCATAGAGTCTGCTGGGAATTCATATCTATTTAATTTACCAACCAGTTAATAAAACACTCTGGATATGATTTCCTTTAGAATTGTGACATACGGAACCATATTGAAGGTGACATAAAAAAATATGCTGCTTGTTTTCTTGACAGACTGTTCAAGAAACCTCAGAAAATTGAAAACATCTATAAAGAATAGCCCTTGTTTCAAGATAAAAGTCTTTTATTGGAATGAATGTTTAATTATGAGCTTTCCGTAATTTAAAAAGTGCAGTATACTTACTTGTTAATAAGAGATAAATAGATAACTAATTTTCTAGTATTTTTGCATGGAGAAAATAAAAACCATATTCTAGATCAGAAACTGGTATATAATTTCCCATACTTTCATGTTGAAAATGGTAAAGCTAGCCTAAATCTTGAAAACATAAGTGGTTTGGGAGTGATCTCTGCCCATATTTCATAAGAGGGGGGGAAAGTTGCTTAGTGCTTTAGAAGGTAGTGAGAGCCTATGATTTTCTTGACCAAAACAGCTTTCATTCTCTCCCTAATCTTAACACTATCCAGGAATTTGAGGGTCTTTCCATAAGGAGTTTTGAAATGGAGCTAATTTGGTGTTAATTAAATATCTTGAAGTAGGAGAGTTGGAGACAGAGAGGAGACTCATCCGTTTGCAGTATGTGAGGACTGGAAGGAGAGATGCATTTTCCACCCTCCCACATGTGTTCACACGGACAGAATGAGGTGGATTATTTCTGTGGGCTTGGTTGGTTAACCTCCAGGAGCAGGCAAGCATGAACAGAATGATGAGACCTGGGAAGATGTGAATTCAGACCACAAAGACTGAGAAGTCAACGATAGCCACTATCAAGGCCAGAATCTTGGAAAACTCACAGAAAATGCTATTTTTCTAAAGGGCTGCAGGCAGCTCATACCCCTCACCCCTGCTCCCTTCAATCTCAATTTCATTTGCATGACTTCGAACCCATTTAATTGGCCTTCTGCCCAGGTAGAATTCATTTTTGGTGCTGTCATCTATTAATCAGCTCTTTAAAAATGATCTTTCACTATCAGGTTCCTGTCTACTCCAGCAGCCTTTTTTGAAACAAAGCTTCCTGGCTCTTTACTCTCCAACCAACTCTCCTGTAAAGGACCCAGCAACTCTGCCTTGAGTCCCTTTCCCCTTCCTCTTCTGGTGAATTCCTATCAGCCTTTGGACCCATATCAAATCTAACTTCCTTAAGCAGACTTGCACAATCTCCTGGACTAGGTCGCATCTTACACAGATGTCCATTCCCATGCTCCCACTCCACTCTACCCTGCGCTTCCTTGTAACACCTATCATAATTGTAGTGGATTAATTACCTCGCAATTATTTATTGTCTGCCTCCCTCGTTAGGACTTAGGCTCCCCATGGGCAGTAATTGTGTCTCTATTCTCATTTCTATTCCTAGTGTCTACCACAGTGACTTCCCATTCTAGGTGCTCAATAACTATTCTTTGAATGAATTGATAAAAGGACATCTTTCTTCGGAAGAGGAGATCATCCTCATTTACATCAGATGGTGGGGCTATTTCTAGACTAAATGGGAAATTTTTCTTGGGTCCTGTGGTGTGTATACTTATTTATTTTTCTTAGAACCTCTGTCTCTGAGCTTTCTTTTTACTCTTGAAATACAAATCTGAACAAAGACTAAGGCACTAACATGTACTTACAATCCTGTTTCTGTAACTTATAATTTACATTTACCATATCTCTGAGATCATTCTTAGTCAAGCAGAATTATTCAAACTACTGTTGCTATCATGCAAGGCATATACGCTATATCAGATAAGTTCTAGGCATTTAGAGACTTTTAAAACAATTTTAGGAAGATAAACTGTTGAGAATTCACTCATAAATTCAAACTTATGTATGTAATATTAAATTTATGATTAAGATATTCATTATTGCATTTTAAAAATGAAATATGTTCTAAAAGCTTTTTTATAAGGCATTTTTTGTCCAATGTTGTGGTTCAAAGTCTTTACAATCCTTAGTTTTCAATTGGTGTTCGTTTTATTTTGGTATTAACTGGTTTACAGATACATTTGACAATTGACATGTAACAATATCACAAGAAGCAACTGCACCTATTTTTGGTGAAAGCCTGCATGTTTTCTAGTGAGGAAAAGCCCACTTGACTGGGAGTCAGGAGTCTGGGGATTTCAGAGGGAGTTTTACGGATAAATGGTGGGGTGGCCGTGGGTGAGAGAGTTACCACCTCTTGCACCTCACTTTCCTGGTCTATAAAATGTGACATTTTCTAGTGTTTTCTAAACTGCGTTGTCCTGGGTGCCAGTTCTACGCGATGTTAGTCAGTATTCCATGATAAAAATGTGATAAAATAAGCTTAGGAAAAATGGAGATAAACGAAATTAGTGGGGTTTTTTCCTGTGGGATTTCTCGGGACCTCTTATATGCAATCTCCAGGATTAGGCAGTTTATGTATTATCTTCAAGGTGGTTTGACCATGGAACTCTTTTTTAAAGAATTATCTATCAACACAGTTATTGCTAGGCAATAGACTATCTAAAATATTTTAAAGTTTTAGTAGAAATTTAATTTGTGGCTATAGAAGTTTTTTTCAGTGAAAACAACAAAAAAGAAAGATGAGTAATTGTGAGGAAAAGATGAGATTCACATATTAAGGGAAATTTTATTGAGTACTATAGTTCCTATTTTTTATTTTTAGATTATGAGAGGGGTTTATATTTCTTATAGTTTGAACCCATCAAATACACTATTTTTTTAAACTATTTCTCTCTATAAATTTTAGAAGTTCAGAAAATGATAAAGAAAATTATAAGGAAAACAGAACCCACATGGTAGGAAAGTTCTTACGAAAGGGAACTTGTTGTCCCTCTTGTTTCTTCTTGATACGTAAGGTAGAGTCATGCTGGCAAATGCTAGCAAATGTATCTTCTCTGGATGTGCAGTGATGTCTTTTTTGCCTGCCTAGATCCCCTTAGTCTGGACCTGACTTCTTCCATCCTAATACTCCCAGTGTTTAGTGTGATGAAAGATAGTCAACCCAACATTAAGCAGATGACAATAACAACCACAAATCCCAGGTATCAGATGCATGCTACTGAAGGAAATTACAGAGGGAAATCTTATCAATTGGCAAGATGAAATGATGGTATAAAAATGGACTTTGGAGGTTGTTCAAACAGATTCATCCTTGTGCTTTATTAGGAAGAAGAATTTGAGTGCTTTAGTGGAGGCACATTTCATGACTGCGGATTCCACCATTTCCAGGATCTACTGGCATCAGCTTCATTAGTTACAAGGATCTCACCAGACCCTTGGCGTCCTCAGTCTTGGCCACCATTTGTCACTGGTGATGCATATAAGGGCTAATGTACATGTTTAGGGTAGAGACAGACCTGACTGGGACACTAGGCACGTCTACTGGGGAAAGTGAAAGGCAAGGATGAAATACGTCTCTAAAATAAACACACACTACAACTGCATTTTGTTTTTAAATTTTTCTTTAGACTTCTCTTTCATTTCCCTCCAGGTACAGCTTGGCTAGCCCTTGTACTCCTAAACTAGGTAATTAATCCACATGAACTTGCACCCAATGGGGCAGTCAGGATGATATCCAACTTGGCTCTTAAGTTTTATGACCTGTGACTGGTTAAATTTGACGCATAGCCTATGAAAACATTGTAATGTTTTGTTGAAAATTATGTATTTCATTTTTTGGATATAGAAAGTGCAAAGGAAATCCGGGGGTCATACATAGCTATCATTCAATTTAATACTATTTTTTTCATGTAATATATGAATGAGTTTGGTGTATCTCAGTACACAGTGTTTAATTTCTAGGTGATTCCAATATAATGAAGGATTTCATTCTGGACAATTATTCAATTGTTCTTGATAAAAGTTATTAATTCACTAATCAATACTAAAAGAAATCATTTGGGGGCCGGCCCCGTGGCCGAGTGGTTAAGTTTGCGCGCTCCGCTTCAGCGGCCAGGGGTTTTGCTGGTTCGGATCCTGGGCGCGGACAGGGCACCACTCATCAGGCCACATTGGAGTAGCATCCCACATGCCACAACTAGAAGGACCTGCAACTAAAGTACCCAACTATGTACTGCGGGGATTTGGGGAGAAAAAGCAGAAAAAAACAAAGAAAAAAAAAGAAGATTGGCAACAGTTAGCTCAGGCGCCAATCTTTAAGAAAAAAAAGAAAAGAAAAGTCATTTGATCCAATTAAAATATGGTGGGTAGTTATACAAGAAAAATGAAAGTCATACAAAGCTATTTCTTAATTTAAAAAGGAAGGAGAAATAAAAGCAAAAATATGAAAATCCAAGTATCAAAAATTCTTTTTATCTAAAATATTTTACTAACAATAATGTATTTTGAGTGTTTCCATTTAGGAGCAATGCTCCTTGAAACCTGACTAAAAGTCATGAGATTCCTTTTGTAAATCATATACCAAAATCACAGTAATGCTCTTGGACAGACAGCAGGTGCCATGTTCCTTTGAATCTTTTCACCTTATTTTTCTAGGATAACCCACATGAAAAATCTATGACATTGTCTTTATGAAAACACTGTTTGATGATACACCATGCCCTAAGCGCATCCAACTTCCCTTTTCTTTAATAATGGAAATCTTTCTTTTTCAGTTCATTTAATCTGCAGTTCAAGTCCATAATCCTAAATAAAATTTAAGTCTCATGATAAGTTTAAACAAAAAATCTTGTGGGGAAACTTTTGAAAAGAACTCATCACACCAGCTTAACTTGCTTTTGTTAGTGCTGGCCAGGCAGTTATTAACCTTCTCATTTCACTGATTATCACTGCTTTATGAAGGCACTAACCAGATCATCATTTCGTGAGATGAGAAAGTCAATTCCACATATTTCAGGTTATATTATCTTTGGCATAAATTATTCAGATAATCACTCTGATTCTTTAATTATATAGGCTTGGTCCAAAGTTACTTCTGTAAGTAAAGATACAAGCAACACAAGAAAGTAAAGTTAACTGCACATAGAAAATTCCTTTATGTTTATTTCTGCTGAAAAACGATCTTAGTGGCTTCTGTTATTTGAGCTTCTATCTAACTTTCAAATAAAACTTAGTCTTGTATCAGAAAAACATCTCCCTATAGTCTAATTGCATATATTGTAAGGGAACTTGATCTTTTTTCGTTCTTTAAATTACAACTCATTTATTTAAAGGAATACTTGTCAAAAGAAAGCTTTAAGTAGTGAGTTAAAAAAGCAGTGTTAAATAATTGAATTGACTGTGATAAAATTGCCTTAGTTTAAATAGACTAGTCTGTTTAATGAATTGTGCTTTTATAGGGTGAGATAAATCTAACGTGAACTCAAGTGGGTCCACCAGAAACACTGAATTTGGATAGATTAAAAGAAAGTCAAGACAAAGCACTTATAATAATGCAGTTAGATTTGATTTTATTAAAATTGTACTCGATTATGGAACAGTCTTTTCTGCCAGGTTAATAAGAATGAACTTGAAATATAACCTTACACACATCTTGAACAGTTCAGATTACTTGAAGAAGTACTGTGTTTGTTTGTTTGTTTTTCCTCATGTAGAAATAATAACTTGAGGCTTAATTAGGAACACAGCATTGAACTTCCAATTTTTAGGAAGAGATTCAACCTAACAAACCTTCAACATTGGATGAAATTATTTTGGCCCTGAGATCATGGCAGGAAGTTAATTTAGTATTTTAAAGTAAATTTGGCAGGTTTTCTTTCCAGTTGAGCGTTGAAAAGCGTTTTTATAACATACCATTAAGCTACCACGCAGTCAGCCCTGGTAACAATACCTGGTTAGCACTTCAAAAGAGAGACTTAGCTGGAACATTTTGCAGTCCTCGATTATACTTCTTGTGTTGTTAAGTGTTGAAATACATTTTAAATGCTTAAAAACAGAGAAGCAACTTGCGAAAAAAAACCCTAAGCTAAAGCAAGTACAAACATAAGGATCTGTTCTCATCAAAAAAGAATCGTGAAGAAGATTGTGGATGTGTACTGGGTTGGCAATTCATTTTCAACTTGGCTGAATGGTGGAAACGGAATTCTTTGTTACATAGGTCAAGGCCGAAAGAAAAGAATAGGGAAAGATATTATCAGTTCACACATACCATTGAACCCTTCCACAAGTTCAGAGCTCTCTCTTCTTTTTATCTGGCCTAGGAAATTCTACTTCAGTACTTATCTGAGAAGTAGCTTCTTCACTTAAGGCAAAATTCCTTTCACCGTACACACAGAGACTGCTTGCTTGGTATTTATGTTCTTACTTTGAGAAGTTTCTAAAGATTGCAGTGAAAAATATGAAGTCAAATTCAAGTTTAAAATATGTAACAGAGATATTGAATCCTCATTTTAAAGTCATGGTCTAGTTCATACTAGCAGGCAAAATAGGGTGTTGATACAACCTGAATAATTCGAGTTCATTCTCAAACTTGATGTTTGTTATTTTTAGAATATTTAGAATAGGCTTTTTCATAATTAAACCTTTTGTTTCTTATTACAGAAGTTAGACACGCTTGCTATGGAAACATAAAATGATAGAAAAGAAAGTAAATAATATCCACAGTTCCATCCATTTATCATCTATTCAGCAACAATTTATTGAGTGCCTGATACGTGAAATTCGTATTTTACACCTTTATGGACTTTGTGGTTTATTAGAGATAACAGATATTAAACAGATGGTCACCAAAACGACTACATGATTACAATAGGCTTAAATGCTATGAAAGCAGAGCCCAGGGTTCTCTGAGGATGCTTAAAGGGGCGACCTATTCTACACGGGGGGGGGGGGGGGGGGGGGGGGAGGGGGGAGGGGGGGAGGGATGGAGTGCTTTGAGGATGTGTTTTCATTTGAGGTCTGAAGGAGAGCAGTAGCAGGTAAGAGTGGTGAATGGGAGAAGAGCCTTTTAGATGGAAGGAACTGCACACAGTTGGCCAGGCCCCGAGGCTGGAAGTCCATTGGCATGTTCCAGGAACAGAGACCCAAGTGACTGAGAGTAGTGAGTGAAAAAGAAGTGGAAAAGAGGAAGCTGGAACAGTAGGGAGGAACCACATCACATAGGATCTTTTAGATCGTGTTAAGGAACTTGAACTATATTCTGAAAACAACTAGAGATAAAGACCATTAATATTTTGAGTTAACTTGTTCTCTCTTGCTCTTTCTCTTCCAGTATTTTTTAGAGGATCAGACATTATATACTGTTTGTAACTCACTTTTTCTCACGTACTTTGTAGTTTATCATTCTATATCAAATGTTCTTCCACAACACAATTTTTTCGTGGCTAATTTGTTTCATTATATGTGTTTTTCACAGTATACTTAACCAAACTCCTATTTTATACCTTTGGATTTTTATATTGCTTTAGCTATTATTAACAATGATATGATGAACATCCTTGCAGATAGATATTTGCACACATCCATGCCTGTTTCTTAAGGAAAAATTCACAAACACACAACAGGATTGCTCTGTCAAAGGATAAGGGCATTTACAAACTTTTAATATGAGTTGCCAAATCGCCTTTCAAAAGAGTGGAGCAATTATTTCCACGGTAATGTAAAAGACCATCTGTGTTAAATAAACTTTTTGAGCCTAAGTTATGGAGATGATTGGAGGAAATTTACAGGTTCTGTGATATACTCTCAAATAATTACTTGCAAAAATGGAATCTACTTGAATATTTTTGTTTCATAACTACGTTTAAGCCACGTGCATGGAAATCCATAAAGTTCCTGTCTTCCTATCTGGTTATTTTTAATTAAGAGCTACACATCCCCCTTGTGATATCATGGTGCAATGATCACTAAAATATGTTGTAAGCTTCAAAGTGTGTAGGTGATATGTAGTTTTTTACATTTGTATGGGTAGTGAAAAAAGTTAACTTATAGACTAAGATATATGTAGAAACTCTAAATATCAAAAATTTCTATTTAGGGCAAATTATCGAAATGAACAATTAGCCATCTTTGAAGCTGTGTGTAAAAATACAAGAGATAACAGAAATAAATGCAAAAACAGATTTTAAAAAGTGTTGAGATAAATTAGAAAAATATCTTTTACTCAGTATGATTAAGTCTAACCTCAGATGCTCCAAGCTATTTTTAAGCAATTGCTTAAAATTTTCAGCACTAGGACTGATATGCTATCACTGGATTTCTCATTAATTCCAGCTTTGACTCTTGGCAATATATCCCAGCTTGGATCAGCCTCTGGCTCTTTGGCTTCCGCATCCAAATTTTGTTCTCTCTAGCTTTTACTCATTGCTTTCCTTAATGGATCTTGGCTCTGCTTGACTTTTTGGATTTTCTTACTCTGTATAACTTCAAATGGGCAGACCTTCCTCACCCCATGCCCCATTTCACCCCACTATGGCTGTTTGGAAGGCACAACCCTGGGAACCATTGCCGAGACAGTCCTGGCCATATCATCCATGAGTTTGGGCAGGTATTTGAACAAATAAAGTAAATATTTTCTTAAACTATTTGACAATTGTTTAAATTTCTCAATAAATTATCATATATTTACGGTAATTTCCTTTTGTGCAATTTGGGTCAAAATTTTCTTTTAAAGATATCCTTCTTATCTCCATTGCTATCTTATCTTGTAATTGTTGGTTATGAGATCTAACTCTGAGCCAATGAATTAATATTTTACTTGAATTCATAAATGGGGATACAGTATTTTGCAATGCAAACGCCCTGAGAGTAGTTATACTCATTGCAATGATGTAATCATTTTCTAAATGTGTTTAGATTTTCTCTTTTTGGAGAAATGAGAGTAGACATAGTAAATTTTGTGAAATGTGGGTAGATCTATTCCCCACTCTTGCCCCTTTCTCTTACAAGCACATGGACTTGTATGTTCCCAACATACGTAATTAATTCCTAAGCTAAGTTTCTAATTCAGAAAGGGCTCCAGGAGTTCAAGGTGGGGGGGTGCTTAGTGAGTAGTTAGGGAAAGTTTCTAGAAGAAAATAGGCCTTGAAGAGTAAATATTATTTGGGTAGGTGGAAAAGAGAAGACAGAGTGAGATGAAGGAAACCATTTTGGCAAAATGAAGGAAATGTGTGGAGCATGGCATGACTCTGGGAAACATTTCAACAAGGCTTTCAAAGTTTTGCCATATTTTGTGCTATGATAATTGACAAAGTGTTTTTCTTCATACATAAAATTAATACACTTAACTGACCCACCTTTTTTGGGATATGTACTTTTAAACTGTATTTTCTAATAATCATGATGGCTTTACACAGCGTCAACTTGTTTGATTCTTACTCAGGAACACATGAGGGTCAAAGAATGAGACCTTGGAAAACTTTTTTCTATATTAAGCAAATCAGATGGGGAAAATAGCTATCTAATCCACCCATTTCTTTAGCCTTTCAGTTATTTTTTCACTCTTTCCTCTTCTTTGCATATTACAATCAAATATTTATCAATTCTTGTTGGATTTTCATTCACGATTACTTTTATGTTTTCCTTTTAGTTCTTTTTATTCATGGAATATGGTAATATTCTCCGAACTGATCTCTCTGATACCATTTCTTTCTACTCCAGTGCCTGGACATCACAGTAATTAACATATTTAAAAATAATGCTTCTATTTCAAGTCATTTCCCTGATCAAAATCCCTGTATTGGATTTCTATCACCTGAAAGGTGGAGTTCTCCACAGTCTGGCCCAATTGCATCTCCTGCTAATACCCTCCAAGGGCCTTCTCCTCCAAATGCTGATTCCGTTCCCCAATGTGGAGAGTTTCTACTTCTCCCCTCTGGATTCATCATGGTCAGTTTTAATAGTTACTTCCTTCTTCACTAAGCAAACAGTCTTATGTAGATCCTACCACTTGGTTGACTCCTTTTCTGATCAATCTTGTCCATAGAGCTTTCTTCCAGTACATTCAAAATTGAATTAAAGCTCATGTAACACTTACAGCCTATCTTGTATTGTTATTGGTACTCTTTCACATATCTGGTTTTTCCAATGAAAAGATAACTCCTTAATGCTATATGTCAGTTATACCTCAATTAAAACAAATTTTTAAAAAGATAACCCTTTTGAAGGAAGAGACTAACTTTCTATTCACCAACTACCACAGATTCAAGGACAGTGTTTTCCCACATAGTAGGACTTATTTATGACATTTATGGTGGCAATGATGAACATCCCCAGATGACTACACTCTTTAGAAAAATTAAACTGTCAAGATAAAGAAAGTCCCAGACTATACTCTGTCTGTTTCTTAGGTATCCTTTAAAGATCACGAACTTCAGTGGTAAAAGAAAAAAAAAAGCAAGGCATGAGGAGACAGAGCTGCTTTTCACACTCTAGATACTCAATTTGTCAGGTTTTCTTGGGTAAGTTCCTTCTATTCAACTGTTGCCATTCATCTTGATGTCTTCGGTAGCATTTCAGAGGTTAATAACAAAAAGTACTACATATCTAGTGGTTCCTGTGTCAGGCATTATACCAAGTGTTTTGCATGAATTATCTCATTTGGCATTCATGCCATTCCTACGAGATAGACATAATTTCCATTTCACTAAGGAGGAACTGGAAGCTTTCAGACCAATATGATAGAACAAGTAGATGGTAAGACCAAGATTTTAATTCAGTTGGAGCTGGATCAAACACTTTTCTCTCTCTTTCTCAAACTTCTGTTATTGAGAAGATTCTTTAATGGTCCAAAGTTAAAAGAGAATATAATGTAGATGATTAGGAAAACATTTTCCTTTTCCTGGGAAGCATGATTCTTTGATTACACAAGGTCACAGGAGATATATGAAAGAACTTGTCCTTAAAGCAAGGTAAGCATTTGTTCCGACCAGGTGGAATGTTAAAAGGTGATACAGGTTTTATAGGTAGGCATGACATTTGCCGGTACATTGATCTGTTACTTCCAAAAAGAAATAGTTTTTATTTTCCTGCTTCTAGCCACAAGATTATTGATTTCCATGGAAGGTATGGGAAGACACTGGAAGTAGAATGCAGAAGATTAGAAATAAACCCATCCTAAAGGATGAAGCATTTTAGAAAATTGATGAAACAAAAAGCTTTTATTATCCTGCTTCTTCTTATTCTGTCACCATGAACTTTTTCCCTCTGTAAGGGAATCTATCTTCCCAAGTAGGGAAAAATGATTTTTAAAAAGATAAGCTTGATAAAATTAATTTAAACTTAGCTATATTAGGGTAGCATTAAGGCACTCCCGGGTACATTTTATTGGTCCATTAATATAGGCCCCGAGTGGTTGAATACACCTAAGGCATGCACTGTATTAATGAACCAATAAAGCATGCCTTGGAGTGCCTTAATGATATATTACAGCCATCTCTATTACCTACATAAATGCACTCTTTGCTGGGTGTCTTGCATAGTTTTAAAGAAAATCTTCAATTAACCCAAAATATTGCATCAAGAACTCTTACCCACAATAAAAAAGAACAACAAAGAATCCTGTAATTAACTTCCTGGGCTAGCTACCCATGAGGTGATTCTGGGTTGATCTAATCTTTGGAGCTTTTTTGCTGAAATACTTTGGAAGAATTGCTTGTTTGGATTTAAAATGGGATATTTTCAGGAAAGGAAACAGATGAAAGCTGACAGAATTCGTACTGATCTCCTTTCCTTATTTAAAAAATCCAATCCTGTCTTGTGGTTATGAAATTAAATAGGTATTAATAGATGGATCCAAATATTAGCTCTCTGTGTTTGTATTAAAAGGATACCTTTTAGGCATTTGGGGAAAATTTTTGCAGAGCAATAAAGAATGCTGCACACTTGTAGGCACACTTGACAAGGTTGAGAACATGTGGGGTCTTGTAAAAGTGTCTTCTCCTGACCAGCATGGTGTTCCATTCTTATTTAACTCAACATTAGCCCTCCTGTTGTTTCACTGGAGTCATAAACACAGACACATTTCTATGAGTGGGAGAAGCTGAAGGAGGGAATGGAGAAGAGGAGATATAATAAGGATGATGTTAACGAATATCATTTGTTTAGAGATTATTATACTCCAGACTGTGTTCTAATTATTTTTACATCTGTTTTCTCCTTTAATCTCTGCAACAACCCTGTGAGGGAGATACTCTTGGAACTGTTGTATAGATGAGGTATCTGAAGCAAAAATAAAAACTTCTCCAAGTGGTGGAGCTTGGGTTTGACCCAGACCGTCTGAATCCAAAGCCTGTACTCAAGTGGGTAAAGCTTGGTGTGGTCACTATGAGAAGAACATAGAAAAATATTAAGTTAGTTCTCTCTTTGTATTGCAAGCACTTTAGGGTAGAAGTCTTTTCTAAATTCTATTTACCAACGTATTACATTCTACATAATGTTCCTCCTCTCCACATAGAGGAGAGAGAGCTGGTAGACCTCGAGAAGCCTCTTAGCAGAGACTTTGAGGATGCAAAGTGACTTGCTTGGAGCAATGATCTAAGACCTGGTGGAAACGGACATATTGCGATATGGTCAGATGCCAATGGTCAGAAACAAGGTAAAATGTAAATGTCACATGATCTGACCAGGGCAAGAGAAGGTAACGCTTGACAATCAGACATCCTTCCATTCCCACTGACGCTGTGGCACTAAGTAGACCCCCGGAAACTAAGACGCCACCCCTGGGATAATGAATGAGTACAGAAAATCTTCAGACCAGACTGAGAAAATACTGTACTGACTGATTAACCCTGAATCTGACCACTAGATTGAATGAAGACTTGAGAGAGAAATTATTTATTAAAGAAAAGATAAAGTAAAAGTTTTTTTGTACATGTTGGAGGCCTGAGATTTGTACCCTCAGTTGTTTTATTCATAAACATTTTAATTGCTACAGATTTGCATCCTAAGAAAACTTGAACTTGAAGTATTTAAAAAGGCCATGGAAATTACAGTTTGTTTTAGAGTCATAGGTTAGGTGTCAAATCATCATAAAACTGGCCTGTGTGAAGAATTGCATTTGAGCTTGATTTCTTCTTTAAAAAGATTTATAAAGTACTAGGAATTTCATTATTTTGTATGCTTTTTTTCTGAGCCAGTTTCCCCAGCTGGATTTTATAATCCTAGAGAACAGTGGCTGATGGATCTTTTCTGCCTCTATTTGATTTGTATTCGTAGTTTATATTTGCCTTGCACGTTTTGTAATCGAATGGTATAATTCTCTTGGCGTCATTTCCTGAAGGGCTTGATCCACGTGTTGGAAGATACACTGCAACATTTTGCACTCAAACATTAGTATGCAAGGAAGTAGGTAAAAATAAGCCTTACTGCATTAAAAAAAAGTTCTGAAAAATCTACCAAACCAATTATACAACAGTATCTTTAAAAATCCCACATACACTGCTTATAAACAACTGACCCCTCTTTTTTAAAAAGGTTACTGAAGGTTACTTTTTAAAGACCATTACGTTGTTGCTATTTATAATGAAGTGGCAATTTAATACGGGGCAGTAAATCCACCACAGAGTTTCAGTAGGTAAATAACCGCACCATGCAAGGTCGCTGTGTTTATTAAGTGACTCATCTGTTGGCTTATGTTAAATGTAGGAACCAGGACATCAGCTCTTCTACGAAGTTGACCAGATGAGTCATCCCAATGTGGTCAGTATCATATAATAAAGGAGCACCAACATGTAGGAGATAATAGTGACAGCTGGACATCTGCAGTGAGTATTTTAGTGGATAATCTCATTGTCCTTACTTTTAAAAAATTTAATGCTAGTGTTGCCAATGGAGACATCTTTGCGACTCTAATAACAGGAACCTAAATGTGTACGGTGCATTAAAAATTTCTGAAGCACATTCCCAAGCAATATTATCTTGTTGGATACTTTCTACAACTTCATGACATAGATGGGGACCATATCATCCTCTTTTCAGGTGAGGAAATTGTTACTCAGAGAGTATAAGTAATTTACTTAAGGCAATTCACTACTAAGTGATAAAACGGATTAGAACCAGGTCTTCTTACGAGTAGCTAAGTGTCCTTGTCATTCTCTTCCTCACACCAAGACTTGGATATCAACAGGTCAAGGCAGTGTATCCAGAGTCCAAGATGGTGGACTAGGCGTGAATGTTGAGAGGGAAACAGAGGGAAGAAAAAGCTGAGCCATGTCTATGTTTTGGACATAGATACCTTCTTCTAATTTTGTAGAACACCATGGGATAAACTGGCAATGCTTCTGAATGAATTTTATAGATCAGAGATTCAACTGAATCTAAAAACAAAATGGAGCTATGATTGGAAGATCAGATGGGATTTTTAGCCTCCAATTGATTCAGAAAACTTAACATATCCTGGGACTCTCATTCAACAAATTTTGACTCTACTTTAACTACCTAAAATACTTTATTGTGCAACATAGTGGTGTTCCACATTAACAAAAGTAGGAGACAGTCATGGGGCAGAGGGTAAAGCATTGGACATAGTGCCAAAAGGCTGAGTTTAACACCAAATTCCGTTGCCTGACTTGGACAAGTCATTTATCTTCTTTGTGGTTTAATGTTTTCAAATGAAAAATGGGAATAACAACACCTACCTCATAGAGGTGTTATGAGGATGAACCTATAGATTACAGCAGTTATTCACCCTTGGCTGGATTTTAGGATATCAATGAACCCTCCCAAATTGAGCGCAGTAGAATCTGTAAGGGCCCAGGTACAGAAGTCTAGGGCGAGTCTTCATTATTTACATCAGATTCTCAAAGGATAGTAAATGATTAATGATTTTGAACTGTGAAACGCTATATAAATATTAGGATTCAAGGATAAAGAAGCAATACCCAGGAGGGAGAGAGGAAGCAGTAATTTTCAGTGGGAGGAAATGTCTATTTGTCTCTAACAAACTTAGACCGGAATTCTATAAGATGATTTGGTAAGTCAAATATACATAAAAGATAAATTACCTGTAATGGCAAAATTACTTTCATTCATAATAATTTTAAATACAGGCTCATGCTTTTGAATTTATTCCATAGATGATTACCTGTAATTTACCAGTTTCTCTCTTTTTGAAATTTTAATGTATGTATTTGAGACCCTTTCATAATTTTCCTTAGTTGATGTCATCGAACACTTAAGTGTGGGATTAAACAAGTTTTCCCTGGTTCCAAGGAGGTAAATAGTCTTTTCAGCTCTCAGCTTGACCGAATGAATTGCTTCATTAACATACTAGAAGCAGGTCAGTCCTTATCCCTTAACAAGATCCGGTATTTGGAGTTACCAGCAAATTCTCATAAATATTGTTTTTATAGAGGTTCTTCTTTCAACACATTAAGCAAAAATAACCTCATCTTTGGGTAGAGTTAAGGAAGGTAATATGAAGAAAAAGAAATAATATCAAAGATCTTGCTTTAGAAAATTCCCGTAAAGTACTAAAAAATCAGTACTGCATTTTTAAAATAGGCTGGGGTTGCACAGTGGAGCACCAGATTTGTCACTTGGTTGTGTTATTGCTTTCTTAGACATAAAGGCATTATTGTCTGGGGGAAAGAGTTCTATTGTGTTAATAATGTTGAGATGATAGCGGAATTTACATCTCCCAGCCTCTTTCCTGCTTTGGCAAGGTTGAATGGAGTGGAAACCACAGTGGTTCAGGAAGAACGCTACAATAACAATGCAACATTTTAGCGATAGCAAAACTAAACAGACAGTGTAGGCTAGAATAACGTATCAGTCAGCGTCCCAACAGGAAGTAGGTGGCTCATTCCAATAGAATAATTTAAGGAGTATTGAATAAAGGGACTAATTACAAAGATGTAGGTGGGATATAGGAAAACCATCAAGGAGAGGTACACCAAGACTGGTAACACAGGGCCTGTTTCTACCTGTAGGCCTGAAGGGGTGAATGACCTGGAAGGAGAGACAGTCTTGTGAAGGGGCCATCTTGAGGGGAACCATGATCTTCATCGGGGGACTGGCAGATCAAAGTGACCCCATAGAGAGGGAGTTAGGGGTCTGTAAATACTCTGTTCCCCCTCTCGTCCCTTCCTTTACTCTCCTGCCAGGTCTCTTTAATGGTTGAACTCAAGCAGAAGCCAGAGGGCAAGAGAGCTAACTGATATACCCTTTACAGACTGGCTCCATGAACCACAGGAGGGTGGAGCGTATATCTGGAGGGGCAAATGGAAGATATCTGTTACAGTTACGCTGCAGGGACCAAAAACACCCCAACTTTGGTGGTTTACAATCCCAAAGCCTTCTCACTCAGGCTAAATGCTCAACATTTACTCTATTAACTGCTGAATTTGTCTGGGGAAGAATACTTAGAAGCAGCTAAGCTTAAAATGCCCCAAACTCTTTTCGCATCAGCATTCTGGGTGGTATTCAGGAAATATTATCCATTAACCTTCCATCTAGGATTTGTTCACAGCCATCTTTGCCTTTCAAGATTCAGATACAAACAAGAGCAATTTCTTACTACCAAAATATTGGGGAACTAGCGTCACACTTCATGTCCAGAATAGACTCAATATTCAGCTTCCAAAACAATTCAGATGGAACAACTTTTTCCTAAGGAGGTTCCCACCACCTTTGTCTTCACCAGTTCTGTATAACCCAGTTTGACTTCCAACTGCTGGCGACTGCTTCCCTTTGCTTGAGGGCTTTCTGGCCTGTGGATCCTGCTCTGCCTGGACACGCAACAGCCTGAGAATGTTGGGGAAACACTGCTGTCAAGGAGTCCTCAATCACAGACCCAGACGAGTTCCCTCACCCAGTGGATGCGACTAAATTGAGGTGCGCGTTCTAGAGGATCTCTTACAGTTTCCTAGGACCAAAAAGCAGTGGCCATAGAGTTAGTAGCCTTAAAGTTACCGAGTGGCAACTTGCTTGATAAAGCACCTTTCATTGACTTCCTTCCCTTCCATATCTTACTTTATCTTACTTTCGCATTTGCTAAGCAGTGTTTCCTGGGATCACCTTCCAAATAAACTGTGGAGACTCAAATCCTTGTCTCAGGGTCTGTTGCTGGGGGAAAATAAACTAAGACAGTGAGTTATTTCCTTAGCTACAGGTCTCCCTTTTCTTTTACTAAAATGTGGGACCTGGAAATAAAGATAATTCAGAGGTAGCAGCAGCATGAAGCCCTTGGCTAAGTACTGCTTGTAGGTAAAGAGGATATAAGCAGAGACAAGCAAGGTGACCCAAAGTAGTTTTATGAAGACTGATTATAAAGCTTTACCCCAAGGATGTTGAGAAAGTATTATAGAATCTTAAGACTTAGGAATTCCTGACGTTACACATCATTTAGACAGAGCATTACAAAGTAAAATTGTTGAATATCTGTTGGAAAATATGCTAAATATAAAACATATTTTAGAGCAATCCGTAATATACACACACACACACTTATAAATACATATGTTTATAAAAGGTTGCATGCTTTACTGTAATCGTTTAATATACAAAGATCGCCAATTATTTATTAGATAGATGAATTAGTTGCAAGTTTTCTGTGTCCCCCAATCCAACCAACATGCATGGTGGGACAGTGGCAGGATAGCTATAATGAATACCCATTCAGAAAACAGAAAATTGCAACATATAGAGTAGTCACTGGTCCAGGGTAATGATGAAATCCCGTTGGACAGCCACTTTGAAGTCCTGGCAGTGAGAGAAGTTCCTTGATTAGAATTTGATTCTGTTCTCGAGGAGGCGCTTCCTTGTCCATTGTTCACTGTGGCTTCTGGTTCTGCCATCTGTGAGTTTCTTGCTTGTCCATTATCTGCCATGGCCACATCTGTAGTGAGAGTTGAGGGCTCCTGAGCTTTTGCTGCTTACTTCTTGCCTATATGAGTTTGGTGGCCCACGAGATGTTTTAATGCTCACCCAAAGGCTTTTGAGTCTTAACTCATAGTTGTTTTGGCGATATAATTTCCTTCAAAATTAATAAGCCTTTCATGTCTTTGCTTGCAGTCAGTTCAATATGCCAATAGTCACACCTACAACTCTTTCGTAGATACAATTCTTAAATCTGATTTCTTTCTTTTCCTTCTCATCACCATTTCTTTCTTTCTTAACGCAATGACATTTACTTTGAGGCCAAAAGCCTTGGGTTGAAGGCCTGGCTCAATCTGAACTTTGTCACATAGCTGTACCTTAAGACCCTTAATTATTCAATTTAGTTGTCTTATTCTCTAATGTTTGAAATAAGCATTCCAAACTTTTCAAAGATTAAAATTTTTGGATGCTTCCTTATTCCCTCTCACTTTTGTGTGTACAGTTGATCATTCTTTCCTGTGGTCATTTCTTCTAATAGCTTGTCAAATAAAGCAAGGAACATCTAATGTGTGCTGATATAATGTGGGCTGTTTTCCAATCTCTTGCAAGAGCCACGGGCTAGGATGATCAGTGATCTGCCTCCCAAGATATCATCAGCATTGGTGTTATTGAATATTTTGCCACTGCCTAACTTGGCAATTCTTATTTCCAGCCTCTGATATTAGTTTTTTAGTTTTCTTCTGCCCATGTCACAGATTTTAGATTTTCTTGTTACTATGCACTCAGATAGAAATTTCTATTTAAGACAATATTAATTACAGTATCAGATACACCTTGGAATCAAAATGGCTTAACCCAACAAGATATTTGTTTCTTGCTCATGTAAAATCTAATAGTCAGAAGGAGCTGAAGGTTATGCTTTATAAACTCATCTAGCAGCCCAAACTAGCGAAACTCTGTTACTTCCAGTACATAATTTTCAAGGCACTGGCATCCAGTCAGCAGGTACAAAATGAGAATGGAGAATTGTCTATGGGAGGTCTTTTGTTGTTGTTGATTTTTTTCTCTTTTTCATTATCATTATTCATACCAAGAATCAAAAGCAGGCGAAGTTTTGTATCACCTGCTCTGAGAGCATCTTTTTCTTCTTTGAGCTCTCTTGATGGGAAATATTTTAGTTACTTAAGTTACAGCTTAGAAGTAGTGCAGTCATTTCTACTCCAATGCGTTGGCTTGAAATCAGTCACTGGGCCACACCTGATTATCAGGTAGCTGTGACCCCAGGAAGATGGCGGATAGATTTTGATCAACACATAGCATTACAGTATTCTTCATGACAATGACTGACATTATTTTTTAAATTGTATTTCATATTAGAGTGTTCTATTATTTATATTTAAGGGCTGAGAAGATCATTTTCCATAAAGAATGATTTTATGATTTTCTAATTTCATCTGATTTTCTAACTTCCCACACTATGATATTTAGTCAAGTAAGATGAATAACTAATCTTGTGTATGATGTAGTGGAACAAAACATGGACCTGAAAATGAAAAGGCTAAGCTACTTAGTATTGGAAGGCTTGTACAATCTGGCCGGTCATCTTGCACAAATCATTGTTCTTCTTTAAACTTCATTTTCTTGTTTATGAGTTGAAGAATTTTACAGAGTGAGTGCTTTTCAGCATTTTCTATGTCAAAACCTTATTAATGATCTTTTCCCACCTCCCCCATTATTACCACACTGTAAGTAATGATTTATTTGACTGCAATTTTAATTAAGCAAAGATGTCGGTACTGCAAATACAGATCTTCAAAGAAATATGATCTGTCATTATTATACAATGACACACGACTTGTTGTTAGGATAGATGATGAAAAGGGAATTACTTATTCAAAGAGGATATATGGCAGAATTATTTTTTAGGAATTGTAAGAAATTACAAATTAGTGTAAATCATATCATATATGGTTACCATAAATAATCTTTCTCGATTCAATAGGAAAATCTAGTGTTTTATTTTGTATTAAAATATGATTACTCTGGGTCAATTTCTACGTATATGTTGACCATTTCAATAAGTGCATTCAAGTTTCTATTTTTTATTTTATTATTTTTTTTTTGAGGAAGATTAGCCCTGAGCTAACATCTGCTGCCAATCCTCCTCTTTTTGCTGAGGAAGACTGGCCCTGAGCTAATATCCGTATGCATCTTCCTCTACTTTATATGTGGGGCGCCTGCCACAGCATGGCTTGGCAAGCAGTGCATAGGTTGGCACCAGCTCCCAACCAGCAAACCCCAGGCCACCAAAGTGGAATGTGCAAACTTAACTGCTGCACCACTGGCTGGCCCCCTCAAGTTTCCTACTGTAAGAAAATTTTCTTGGATTATAGTTTTTGTATTTTTTCATTCCATTGTTTTGGTTTTCTTCTTCAGGCACTCCAGTTATACTTCTGTTAGGTCTTCTTTGTCTTCTTTGTCTATCTCCCTCTCAAATTATTTTTAATCTCTTTCTTTCTGGGGTTATTTTTAAAGTTCATTTTTCTCTTTTTTATCTTCCCTTTTTCTGACATTGCTTCTTATGGTGTCTATTCACTCTCATGTTAATTTCCATTGAGTCTTCATCTCTAAATTTATTTCTTTTATTTCTAATTCTTTTATGTACTCTTTTTGCTCTCATTTCTCATCTTCCTTTTATCTAGCTATCACATTTTTGAATTTTCTTGATTGTGATTTATTTTGGTCTTTCATTGCTTTTGACATTTTATTAATTCCTTCTACTTGCTTTGCAAAATTAGGTTACACTCTTCCTCTGCTTTATGGCTATGTTTTTCTGGTGAGAGAATATTTTAAATATGTTTTCTTGTTGTGCGATTTATCGACGTATTTATTTAATGCTATTTGTTTAATGTATTTATTTATTTAATATGGGGTGGTCACAATTCTTTTTCTATTGTTCATATTAAAGTGAGTTGGGGTTTCCTCTACTTTAGAGAAGAAATCCTGTGTAAGGTCAGGATAGATTTTCTAGTATTTGGGCTCTATGGTTCCCTCTCTTTTCTTTTATATACTGTTGTTGGTGCAGAGTATTAAAAAATATAGTCTCTCCATATAGCCACTTCTCCAGTATATTCTGATACCTGTCTCATCCCCTCCACCATTAGTATCTGAGTCTCCTCTTCTTCTTTACTCCCTTGGTTTCTGACCCAATAAATGTATGTTTGTTCCAAGAAGTTTTATCACAGTCCAGGGTTGTATTCTTTGCTGAGTATTTCTGATAGCCCTGAGGGCCCAGAATTTTTCTGTACCCTCAGACCTTCCTTCTTGCACTGACATGCAAATTCAAGCCTGCAAAGCACACTCAGATCTACCAGATGAGTCTGCCACTCCGTCAGCTCCTTTCCTTTTGCGTGTGAATCCTTAGCAACTTTTGTGTTACCCAGCTCTTAGAAGTATTGCTTTTCTCCCTGTTTTCTTCCTCACAGCTGCTGATCACATTTGGCTCTTCTGTTGTCTCTGGTTTGGCCCCACATGCTCATATTCTGGGGCTTGAGGGGGATACTTGATCACCTTGTTTTGTTGATGATGCTGTCTGTAGCATTTTTCTTTTATACCCTAGTTGCCTTTTCTATTTCATAATGGGATTTGGGAAGATTCAAACACTGTTCTGCTGCTGCTCTCTTGTCTCCTCATGCTTTTCTAAATTAGAGTTTCTTTTAGTTACAGTATGGTTGAACATTTAAAATATTTTTATTGGATATTTTTTTCTCTCATGTATAAATTCTGAGTCCTTGGCTCTCTCCTCTCCCCTCTTCTCTATCTATACTGTCTTCTTTGGGGACCTATGGCTTTCAGTATCATTTATTTGCTGATAACTCCCAAATCTTTTTCTTCAGACTCTACCTATCCCCTGGGTTTACCTATGTAATTGCCTACACAACATTTCCACTTGCATGTCATTTAGACATCACAAACTTAATCTGCCCAAAACCAAATACTGATTTTTTTTCCCCAAAAACTGCCACCCCATAACATGACCAATTTTAAAACTTGGCCCTGTGATTAACCAGTTATTTAGGCTATGAAGTAATCTTGGAGTCTCTTTTTAGTATCATACACTATACAGACCCTATCAGTTCCACCTTTGAAACACAACTAGAATCCTGTCACTTCTCATAGCTCCACGGTCATCACTTTTCTCTTGCTCTGATAAAACTGCCACCTAATAGATCTTTTTCTTTTCACCCTTGCCCCTTACAATGCATTTGCCATGCATCAGCCAGAGTAATATTTTTAAAAATAGATTACCCCCCCAAAAAATAAAGATAAAAATAGATTATCCCATTCATCCATCTAAAACTCTACAATGGCTTCCTATCACAATTAAAATAAAAACCAAAGACCTTGCCATGGCCTTCAAAGTCTACACAATCCAGTCTTTGGTTACTTCCTGGAACTCGTGCTTTCTCATGCTCACTCAACTTCAGCCACATTGATTTTCTTGCTGTTCCTCACACCCACCAGACCACCAAACCACCCTCCTTGCTCAGGGCCTTTGCACTGACAGCCCTTCCTTCTGCCTGGAGCAGAATCTTAGATTTGAAGTAGCTTGTTCACTCGTTTCATTAAGGTCCCTGTTGAAATTGACTTCTCAGAGAGATCTTCCTTGATCACTTATGTAAAGTACTTCATAGCCTTACCATTATCTGACATTTTGGTCATTATATTATATGCTTTTTGTTTGCTTAATTGTCTGTCTCCCCAAATGGGGATAAATATCTATGACTGAGGCTTTCTTTTAGTCCCTGCTATATCCCTCACATCCAGAATGGTGCTTGGCACATGAGAGATACTCAACTGCACTTTTGAATGAATAAATGAATGAACAAAGGAGTTATCCTTTATATCCTTTTTTTTTTGCTGTTTTAGTAATTTTGTATCTATTTGTATGGCTTTTATATGTTAATGATCTGTAACTATTATCTCATTAGTTGTAAAGGAATTTACACTTTAGTATATATTCACCTAATATCTTCTAATATCACTAATATTCACCTAATATCTTCTAATTCTCAGTATGCTTATAGATGAGCGTAATGCTCGATTTCTTTCAGATCTGTTTTATGATTCATAGAGAATTTCCTAGCACCTTCATACCAAAATATCACTTGCCTGAAAATTCCCTGAAAGACTTGGACTACAAGCACTTTGTACTGCAGAGTGGACAGCCCAGGTTTCTCTCTCCCAGGGATCTCTCAAGAGGTACCAGGAATGTTCCCTCCCGGCCTGACTCCTTCCTCTTTTGCTTTACTTCCTAGCTGAAGAGAAGGAGACACTTCCCAGAAATGACAGTACACTTTTTTTCCATTCAGCAACTGTCGGACACAACGGCACACATACCATGTCTAAGACACGGTTCTGGATGTTTTAAAGTAAATTTAATGTTATAATTTTAGGAAAAATCCAGAAACAAAATCCCTTTTTGGAATTCTACCAGAGATTCATTGATATTTGAAAACTAATGGTCCCAGGAGCTCTGTGCTTGTGTGTGTGTGTGTGTGTGTGTGTGTGTGCATGCTGAGGCACTGCTTGTAGTTGCGCAGATTGGACAACTTTGGGGGAGTCATTACCTCATAGTCATAACATATGCATACGGTTATTGCAAAACACTTCCAGTTTTATGTGACAGTAAAGTGTCTTACCTTTTGCCTGAGTTACACAGAGTCCCTGTATGGGCTAGCTATGGTACTTGGGTGGGTTGGATGTGGGGAATGAGGGAAGAAAGAAAGGGGGAGTGATAGGGTGGTGGAGGTGGACATATGATGAGGGCAATAGCTATTTGCATTGTGGGGGATTTGGCAGTATCCTAGACATGCAACAGAATGGAGAAATCCCCAGTAGTCTTAAGGCATCCTGTGGGATTGTGGAGGGAGTTGAGGTCAAAACTTTATTAAGGTGAAATAGTAGAAACAAAAAGCTTTTCTGCAATATTTTATTCCATTAAACTTCCACAGTATTTAAAGTTTTTTCTAAAATGTGACAAAGAGAAAATAGAGAGAACTTGTTTCACACTCTAGGTTATTGTGAAAAGTATGCTTTTCTGATTTTCACTTCCAGTGTAATACCATAAACCTCTTGCATCACAAAATTCTGGATCCAAGAGACTAATCGGTCCGACTATGGTACAGTTTACCTCAGGACAGGAAATGTAGCGGGGAGAACGTGTAAACCAGCCACAGAGCATTGACTTAGGGGGTAATTCTAGGGGCAAACAGCAGGTGCACAGACACAAAAATAGTCAACCTTACTTTTGCAAGAAATTTCTTTCTTGGGTAATAAAGGCATGATAAATATGTATTTCCAGGAATGTATCCGGTAACAGGAAGAATAATTCCTGTAAGATCTGATCATAGTTGGCTCTTAAAGTTCATGTGTTAAAGGAAGTCGTATTGTTTTCATTGTTTATGAATTACTATCATAGTTTTTCTCTTACCTTTCGCATATTTTGATTTCAAAATATTTTTATGATTTTGAAATTCCAAGTTACTTTTCTTGAAATGTCTGTTTCCTCCTTGAATAAGAAAATAACCCTAGAAGTTTAAGGTGTGATATGTCATCCTTGTCTAGAGATTATGAAGTTCGAATAGATTCAGCTTTGCCTTTGTCCTTTCTTATATATTTAAATATCCTAGCAATATTAGTTTAGAAATGTCTGAAGCTTTCTACTCAAATCTATTTACTTCCAATTTACACATTTGTTAGTAATAGAGCAAAAACTTGTGCCATATTCATCCATTAGATTATTCATTGATTACTCAAACAATTTCTGAAACTAATGAGCAATGCCAATCATTGGCCTGGTGCTGGGTCTGTAAAGATAATGAAATATGTTTTTGTCCTTGAAGACCTCACAATTTTGTGGGAGTGACAGACATCACACACAAAACTTTCAATGGCACCGGCTTTAATAGAGTTACAAAGAAAATGGAATCGAAGTTCAAAGGATAAAATAACTATATGAAGTGTTCATGAAAGGCTTCTTAGAAGAGATGACATTTGAACTAAGTCTTAAAAGATGAAGAGGTGTTTCCAGTTGATGGAGATGAGAAAGGACATTCCGGAAGAGACAACATGCTTATTATTGTGGCAGGTCTTAATGTACTTAGAAAATGGTGAGGGTTTTAGTATAATTGGGATTTAGAGGCATATTGTTGACTTGAGGGAAGTGGGCATGAGTTAAGACAGAGTCGGTAAAGGAGCACGAGGCCAGAACTAGGTGGGAAGGTTCTTCAGAGCTAAAATAAGAAATTTGTGTCTAATTCTGTAAGCAATAGGAACCAAGAGATATTTTAAAGCAAGTAAATGACATGATCAGATTTAATCATTAGGAAAATAGCTAATGTCAGTCAATACCTACTGGCTTAGCCAAGGAGTTCTGAGACCGAAAAGCTATTCTAAAGACTCAGGCAAGAGATTACGAAGTTCAGAATTAGGCACAAGGGATGGAACAGAGGACTGGACTTAAGGGTATTTCTGTTACGGATCTCCCAACAAAGAGAACATTTAGACTTTAAAATGTTTTAGGAGGAAATAGAAAGTGCAAGAATGATATGTGAACTTCATACCAAGATTAAAATCTTTCAACAGAACTGTAGCTTTTAACAAGGGAGCATATTTTGAATAACCTCAATTTTTGGTCTGCCAAGTTAATTTTAAATGTTAACAGTATTCAAGAAAGAAGAGTCTTTTTTTTCCCAAAAAGAATGCTTACGTCCGCTTTAACACCTCCCTAAATATCTGCAACATGGAACAATCCACGTAGACATATCCGGATCCTTTGGAGCCATCGGTGCTTCTGATGCTGTAAGACAAAAGCAGTCCAATAAAGCAGTGGCTGTTCCCAAAGTGCTCGCCAAAGTCAGGGCTCAGAGAGCACGAGTTACAGTTATCTCTTTTCTGGGTTTTATGTTTTCAAGAATATGACAATAAAAAAAGAAAAACAAGCTCCCTGATAAACCATATTTATAGCTTTTTGGACTGTTAAGTTTTCAAGGTTTATAGCAAATGTCTTTCTCTTTTAAAGTTAGTGTATTTCTTGAGAACCAAAAGTGTGTAAGGCATAGGCCTGTGGCAGACAGGAAGTGGAGTAAGGCGGTGTGTGAGGTCTTCGAGCCTGGGGCTCATGGCTCTCTAGGGTACAGGGATCCCTTCCCTAAAGGCAGGCCACAGAAGACCCTCCAACTCTCTGAAATTGTGGGAACAACTATGGTGGGTGTATGGATTTTTCCGGGGAAACTGTTCACAGCTTTCATCAGATTGTACAGCCTTAAAGAGCTGACAACCTTTGCCGATATGACCGGGCACGTGCACACCATGACTGTCAATATAGTTCAGTATATGATAAGAGCAAAAATAGTGATTCAAACAATAAGTTCTTGCTACCTCAGAAGATGTAATTAATTTTTCTCAATGGATTTTGGAATGATCTATTTAATCATGCATTTTATAAACTTTGTTTAAATGGCTACACAATTTCAGGCACGTTTACCTCTTCGAGCGATAGTTTTTTCCTTTATTACCTCCTGGGTTTGTTGTGAGGTAATTTATGTAGAACAGTTTACACAATCCTTGGAAAATATTTTAATTATATATTTATGACAAATATGGACATACTATTTGTTATGCGTGTGTGTGCATAGTAGCTATAAATACAAAATTTAGGCTTAGTGAATTATTGAGAATTAGTCTTATTTCATTTATGATCATCTCCTCTTGGAAGCTGAAGAAAGAAGATCAAATAATAAGAATGTTTATATTTTGCAAGTACTATTTTTAAGAAGGCAAATGTTAGGTTCTGGTTTTAACCACATACTGAGATGTCATGAATGGAGAAGAATTTAAGTGAATGACAAATAATCACCAGATATGGCAACCTTTGGAGTGAATGAGCCAAAGTGACATGATGAATTAACCAACCTTTGGGAGAACATACAACCAACAAGAATCAGGCCCCACTTCTGATGACAAGGGTTGTAAGAACATTCTATAAGAAGACTGAACCCTGGTCAAAGGCCAGGGCTGCTATTGTTCACAACCAGCTCGCTAGGTGATCCTGTGAGACCCAACTTGATTCTTCGACTTCCCCCAACACAAGTAATTAAAATGTAGGGCAGGTTGGGACCCAAGTCATAATCTCAGAGGGTTTGGTTACTATCACGGCCTCCTTCACCAACACACCAATCTGAGGAAGGAGCCCAAGCTGCAAAAGGGCCCTGCCTTAGGACACGGAGTTAAGGAAGATAGCAACTTCCTTGTCCACTGACCGCCAACGATTAGGCCTCTGGCTGAAGAGCTTGAGTTTTGAGGACTTAATTTAATTGAAGGACCAGATTGGTTGAACTTCCTTTCTCCCGGTCCCCCTCACCTCTCCATTATTCCCCTGGTTAGCTTAGAGGTCACCACACTGATGTATGTATATGCTCTCAGACTTTCCTTCTGACAGAAAAGCTTTTAAAAACATTTTGGCAAAACAAAACAAAACAACCTAGCCGCAAGACAAACTGATTATTAGTTGGAGAACTGGTTGGAAGATCTTAGCCAGCCCTGAAGCAGAAACACATTTTTCTCCATGCTTTTCCATACTGGGATTCGTACAGTCATATGTACGTTGAATGACTTGTGGTTGAAGCAGTGACTAAGAGCAGAAAGTGTGTGAAATGGAAAGAGCGCAGGCTTTGCTGCCAGACAGACTGGGGCTGACACTGGGCTACGGATTACTAGCTGTCTAATGTTGGGCAATTCACTTAACTTTTTGGAAACGTCCTCTTCTGTGAAATGGAGATGATAATGCCTCATAGGACAATTCTAAGGATTAAAGGTAAAGTGTGGGTAAGATATCTGGCACCAGTAAATATAGAATAGATTAAAAATATTTTATTGTTTTGTTAATATCCAATTCTTGTGCTACTTTAAAGAAACTACATATCAAATACTTATTTATGCAACAAGTTTTTGTTAATCATTTTCTCTGTGCGTAGTACTAGGTGCTGGGAAACAAAAAGGAGTAAAGCAGGACCCCTATATTCAAAGAGAGAATAGTCTAGCTGTTCTGGGGTACTTGTAAGCATGCTCACGGAGTGAAGCATAATTATTCCTTGACTTATTGATAATTTTATCCAAACAAAATGAAACCAATGAGTTGGTATTTTCACTGTGCTCATATGACACAGAAATACATAGATGGCTCATATTTAGGAATGGAGAATATGGCAATTCTGACAGGCCGAATCCTGAACTCCGAAATGCACACAGACACAAAAGTGATGAGCTGTATGTTTGTGTGATTAGCTTTCTTGTGGTAAACTCTTCCACTTTTTCAATAATAACTTAAAATTTGTCAGATTGGATTTTATCTGAAGTCAAACTGGCTTGAAGTTTAGATCGAGGATCTTTCTCTTTACTCATTTCTTTTCAAATTACCTGATGCCTGAACCAATCAAGTTCCTAAAATAGATTTACAAGTTTTTAAAATGATATAATCAAGTTTTGTTCTGCATCTCTGTTTTGCCTTTTCTCCAATGTCCAAGAAATTTTTTAATACCTATTTTACAAAAATGAGCAAGTAATCATCTATTTTGGGGATAGAAAGTAGAGGAGGTGAGAAATGAGATGACTGACTTAAACTCATGTGATTTGGGCATGGAAATTATTTGTTAAGTGATTTTGCCACAATCGTAAAGCAACTTCTGCCTTGTCTTAGTTTCTCCATATGTTTTGAAAGACAGTAGTGCACTTCAAGTCTTGTTTTAATTTGAGGTAATTACGTGTATATTTGGGGTGAGTGGGGAAAAGGCGTTACTGAAAGAAAAATGTTTTTAATACAACTTGGATGACATAAGTTTACACATCTAGAAGAAAGTGAATCAATTACTTTATTTTAGAATCGAAAGAGATTTTAGAGATCATCTTGTTTAACTTTCACGTTTACAGACGACGAATGAACTGAGTTTAAGTGTTTCACGCATAGCGGGTCACACAAACTAAGATGTTCTGACTTCTAGAATACGGCTTTGTTCTCCTCTAACTATTAATATGGGATTACTTTGCAGAATGGCCTAATAGATATTGTCATGTTGCTGTTGCTGCTTGGGAGGACTGGAGGACTGTACATGCAAAGTTTACATAATACCTGGTACCAAAATCCTAGTGCCCTAAAGTAACCATTTAATGATGATGCCTCTGCTCTATTCAGACCAGTGAAATGAACATACATTTCTGGCTCCATTTAATAAATTGCCTCCTTGAGGGCACTAAATCCTCTTCTTCTGGAAAAGATCATCCACTTCACATGGGGAAACAATTTGCTTCTTCACCAATTCTGCTGTTGACTCACAATCCATTAATAGAATAAAGCCTGTTTTGTGTTATTACTGTTATCACAAATTCAGGCATATTTCATTGCAGGATTAAAATGAGGTGGTAGTACACTTGCTAAAGTGGATATTTGTTCAGCACAGCTTAATATAAAGAAAGAAAAGATTAAACAAATGTTAGAATTACAGTTAAAGAAGTTTAATTATTTAATTGTAGTAACTTTGAATACTTCCCTAGTGATGGAAAGCTTTTAAGATCTAGTCAATTTTACCATCCAAAGTCACTATGGATGGTTTAGAAATAAAGTGGGCCATTTTATAGTTCATAGGTAAATATTTTTGAGTTTTAAAAAATTTTATCATCCAGAAAAATTTGCATTGGTATCACCTATATTCACCCAAAATGTATCCTTTCTACCTTTACTTAATTACCTTCCTCAACACATTGACCTTTAATTCCTCCAGAGGCTGAATTTCAAGGTAAATTACATAAAAGTAAATTTTAAAAGAAACCAGTCAAGACCTAGATTTATGAAAAATAAAAATGGAGTTTAGGCAGTTGGAATTCTGTTGGTGTTCTTCATTGTTCTTTCTGTTTTTCAAACAAAATTTTCTAATTATTGTGGTTCAAGCTGGTTAGATTAATATTTCTATTTTCAAAATATATTTATAACTCAAGTTGTTTGGATTTTTTCTTTCCTTTTGGTTCCTTCCTTCCTTATTTGTATTACTAATCTTAGCAAAGTGCCTGGTATGTAGCAGGAACTAAAAGCTGAACCAGTAAATACTTCTGCCAAGAAGCACTCTGTGCCCTGAATACCAGCTGCCAATGATTTCTTCACTTTCAGTATTGCTGGAAAGTTGATGTGTTAAGAATAGGTTCATAGAAAGTTTGTGCAGGACATAACCTTAGGAATCATTCCATCCACTTGCATCCCTTTAGAGATGAGGAAACTGAGGCCTGGATGAAAATAGCTTGTCTATTTTGTATTTCTCATTTATACATTTTGAAAGAGGATGAATAGTGACTTTAGTATATAGCAAATTATATTCGCAACAGAGTCAGGTGATATAATTTCTCATATTTTTACCAGCTTTTACCAGTGGTATAATTGAAAAATAAAAATTGTTTGTATTTAAGGTGTAAAATATGATGATTTGATATAGCTATGCAGTGTGAAATGACAACAATCAAGCTAATTGGCACAGTCATTATTTCAAATCATTGAGTACCAACCATATGGCTACTTAACAAATGAGAAAATTCTACCTTTTTAAAGCTTTGTTGTGATATCTATTGAGTTCTCTCTCAGGGCACAGCGTCAGATTGGCTCACAGATGGGAGTTCTGACACACAAGCCAGGCAGGATGGTGACGGAGATGGAAGAGGCTGAACAGAGAGCCTTGAGCAACAAGGCCAGGGGATCGGAGGTCTTTGCCTCCAGGATCATGCAAAATAGAGTGGGTCTGAGGGGAGAGCTACCTGGAAAAACTGAAAAGGCGGGTTCCTGCAGGCTTGAAACATGGGAAAGGCCTCGTCTTTTCTCTTCTGATCCGATGTTTGAGAGTAAGATGGAAAAGAGAGAATACACAAATTTTCAAGAAACCCAGCCAGAAACAGGCCTAGTAGGTTGTTTGTTCTCTCCATGGGGATCTTGGGGCAGATGCTGCCCTTTACAGTGACAGACTTGTGCTTGACTCACTAGCCTATGATCTAGAATAAGAAGAATGATTACCAAATTTTTCCCACTTTGAGGAGTAAGAGTCCAGTGTTTTGGTATCTCATTGAGAGATTAATGAGTGAAACTGCGGGCACCTGAGTACCCACAGGAAGATCTAGGATGTTGCACACACACACATGTACACAAAAATACACACGTGTTCTGGGTTGTCAATATTCTTTTTATTATTACTGATGGGATTAGAGATGGAAATATTAAAATAAAAATAAACTGAGTTAAAATTTTCAAATCCTCTGGGAAAAGTTAATTTGTAACATGTTGAAAACAGATATTTAAACAAGGTTCTAGAATATCTTCTCTAGAACTAAAAAAAAAAATCTTATTCTCAAAAAATTATTTTGAAGCAGGTGTTTTTGCTTGTTAAGTAGGAAATCTATAGTCAAGTATTTCAATGTACGAGAATTCAGAAAACATACATATATTCCAAAAATGTGTCGTTATTTGATTTGGTTCTCTCATAGCTTGGTTTTTGTTTTTGTTTTTTTGGCTACCATTTTATTCGGGAAATACATCCAAGAGTAACATAAAATATGTCCAGTCAAGTTCATGAGTTTCTTGAAACAGTTGGTGTCTAAATAACTTTACTCCTGGCAGAAGTAACTTCCTGTTTTGAAAGAAAATAACTTAAAAGGTCTTATAAGCAAGGCTCATAAGCTTCTTGGAAATCAAGCAATTTTTACAAAACATTTTGATGTGTTTAGTACAGAGGAATTAGGAACATATGGGTTACATTTTCCTTAAAATGCACATGGTTTTTAAAAACTAAGGGGTAATGTTCTTGGCAAAATAGGTTTTGCCAAACTCAAACTGTTTAAAAAATTGTTCAAGATGTTCAGCAAGGCCAAAAGCCTCCAGGCTTCCACCATCCTAAGAATAGAATCAATCAGGAAAACCAGAATGAAGTCGCTGAACTCATTCTAACAGCCTCTTGAAATAACCAACAAAAATAAATCTCAATGTAGTAACAATCACAAGGAATTAGAATATAATAACTTTTATGCTCATACTGAATAAAACCCCAAGCTAGTAGTTAAAATCGTGGTAGGAATTCTGGAAAGTTGACAAGGTACTTTGCTTGACTGAAATAATTGATTACGTCTATAAAAATGGCAAAGAGACTGGAAGAGATTGCATAGACAAAGTACTTACCAGAAACAATTTAAGAATTTTACCGCGAATGCTTAAGGAATAGAGGTTTATGTGATTGTTTAAAACCCACACATTCTTTAGTAAAAAGATGTATGTGGAGGTGATGAACACAAAAATTTCATTAACCTGGTATTGAGCACTACTTGTCCGATCTGGAAAGAGTCTATTAAATCGCTTAGTGGTGTTCCCAGGGATGATGAGATGAAACAGACGAGGACATCAGACCTGAGGCTGTGTATGCGTATGGCAAGAATCAATTTGGTGTAACGTCAGCTGTGAGAAAACAAATCCAAAAGGAATCTGGTCTCTGTATGTCAATATTTACTTCTCAGAACTACTTATTTTGAAATGCTATCTTGGTCTTGCACAAAGCAGGGATTTGCTAGAAATGTGTTGATTGGATTTGATTTCTTCTCATGAAAATATCTTTGCATTCTTTTTCAAGATCTTCATTTTCTATGCAGGACCTGTCTCTAGGCATTATGAGTAAACCACTAGGGTTCCCTCTGCTAGTGGACTCCTTGGTGTTTTAAGAAAAATTACTGCAAGGCATAAAAATAATAATTAAAAAAATCTTTTTTTCCCCCTGACTCAGACTTTATAAAATCATCTCCAGCTAAAGATAGAAACATTATGTTGACCAGTTGAGCCAGTTGAGCCAAAAGCAGAAAGGTTCTGGGCTCTTTCCAATTTCCTCCTCTCTGCTCAAGAGTCATGGCATTCTCTCCTGCTGAGAATTCTAATTAGTAGACGACTCGGGAACAGGGCAGGCCATATCAACAGACTTTTGCATGAGATGTAGAGTTTGTAGAGAGGCAAAGTCCTCATAGAATTAGCATTAACACCACTTCTTCCAGCTCTCTAAGAAACCATATGTTTTGAAAGAGGATGAGGGTGATGCCTTTTCAGTCACAGACGAGAATTTGGGAAGGTGTCTAGGTTGAGCCGTAACGGTTGTGGTTCTGAGAATTATTGCGTGCATGCAGGATGGAGGGTGTTACATTGACTTTCATCTAGATCCAAGTCCATAAGGAATTGTGTGAGTGTGTGTGTATGTGTGTGTGTGAATTTGGCTTTATCAGAATTACTGGGTGATGGTAGGGAAGAAAGAAATTATCTCGAAGGGCCCTAAAAATACATATCAAGGCTATGAATTCATTACTAAAAAGCGATTCAAGAGGAGTGATATAGTTCAGTTGATTAAAGATTTCTAATGGGAATTATCCTTTAGATGTCAAAGAAAAAATATTTTAATTAGAATGTTTCCAGAAGTCCCTCTCAGTAATATTGACACAATCTTTCCATTCACTATCCTATCCTTCTTGCCAAGCTCTACCCTACTCTACCCTTCTTTATTCTATCCACTTTAAATCTTGGTCATAACTCCCTAAAATGATTTCACAACCACCAATGTGTTTTCATCCATTGTTTGAAAAACATTTCTCTATTAAGTTTTCCTTGACAATTCTTGTACATTGATCCCTCTATTGTCTAAACTCATGAAAATTTTATCATTTCTACAAGTTATTCGGCATATGCCAATATACTACATTAATAGTTTAATTCGTCTCTCTGTCCCCAATTAGATTATGAATCACTTGTGGGAAGAGATTGCATGTTGTATATTTCTTTGTATTTTTCACAGTGTCTGGTATAGCACCTTATACATAAGAAGTACTTAATGAATATTTATTGAGTGAATTAATTAAGTACATGCATAAAAATGTGTACATATAACCCTCATGTAGAGGCATGAAAAGTAACAGAAGAATTTAAAAGTACAAAAAGGTTTTTTTTCTGTTGCCTTCACATCTATCATTGAGATTCTTCATATTAAGCATCATCACATAGGCCTTGACTTCCTAGGGAGCTATGTTTTCCTAGTGAGTGTGAATCTCAGTCAACAGGTCAGGCGTATGAGATACATAATTTTCTTTTTATTCTACCAATCAATTTCATTTCATTTTGAGGACCAATTTCAACAGGGCAGCAGACTTAAATGCAGTTAATTTGGGGCGTCCCTACTCTCAGTTTTCCCTGGAGTTGTATCTGATTCTGGAGATCTCAAACAATTCTAGGACTGGGAGTGGAATTGGCCCTCGGTCACCAGTTTAGGGAGGTCACTGCTGAGACAGTCCCCTGCCTGTCCACCTATCTCATGGACCTCAGGCTCTCACTCCTAAGTCTATGCCATCTGCAGGGTCACAGGCTTATTCTGCTGTTTCCCTTCACAGAAACCTCGAAGAAGCTCATCAGAGCTCATCACTCTCAATTTGTTAGGCTATTCCCTCTCCAGGGTTTTGTCACCCTTTCAGGGTCCTTCCCGGGGAAGAGGCTCCTGGGATTCTCTCTGGGACCTACCAAAATATTTTCTCTTCTAGTTCCCCAGTGGACTATCTTCTCTTTCTCTCTTGTCTCTAGAGAAATATACTCCAATCTTTTTATTTGTAAATGTGGGATCAGAGTGGAATCTTATTCGCCTCAAATCCTTTGCTGTAATTTATAATGTTTCTTCCTGGATTCCTCAGCATTTGTATGAGGACTTTTTTTTTTTTTTAACATACCAGAGCTAGGAAATAAAATGAAGATCACACACTTAATGGCCTAAATTCTTGAGTAAGAGCAGGAATAAGGGTGGGTTAGGCTAGTAGACTATTATGAGAAAAAAATGACTTATATCTCAAATGTGTTTTTTTCCCATTACATTTAGGAAAGGGAAATAAGAGCTTTACTCAAGATGTTTCTACCCATGCAAAATCATGGAGTCAAAATAAATGGACTCTCCTCGGGTACTTAAAGACACTGAAGAGATCATTGGCTCAGAAGAGAAGTTTATAGTAGAAAGATCACCACAACCCAGGTAGCAGAGAAAAGTGGAGTGATTTGATGACTGAAGACTGATTAAGTGTGTTTAATGAGGCCATGGCCATCAGGAAAACCAAGGTTAAGAGTAAGAAGGCTGACATAGAAGAATATTGAAACTATAACTGAGACCTTGTGTCTAACAACTCACAACCAGATTTCATCTAGTCCTGGTAAGGAACATTTGATCTGTGTTATATGTAACTTAATTGGTTTCACTGTAATTTATACATAATATATAGACCCACACATTTGCTAGGTTTTACTGATTAAGTTGGATAGACTTGTTCATTCACTGAACAACAGTCTTTGCGTGATGTCTGTATGCAAGATAGAGTTTTGGTGTTGGAGAGGAAACCATGAAAAGTAACATCCTTAGAGCCTTCATGGAGCCAACATTTCAGAACTAGTCTCTATAGCATCCTCTTGGCTTTCTATATTAATTTCTTCCTTTTCAAGCCTCGTGGTAAGATTTTAGTAGAGATGCCTGGACCCAGATTTGGCCACTTAGTCATGTTATTGGTGGTTAAGCAGGGAATACCCTGGATCGATGCCTACAGAGGAAATGCTCCTGATAGGGTGCCCTCTGGTAGCCAATCCAAAGGGATGAACCAACTCAAAACACTCAAGTCTGACATTTACCAGCTGCCTGATTTGAGCCTCTTTTTCTCTTTGACCTATTTTATAGCACTGTGTGGGGTTGAGATTATTTCTAAATTAGAAAGAGCTATAGAAATACAAGATACTGTTACATTTTAATATAATTAAATAGTATCTTTTCATAAGCAATGACTGCTAGCTAAAATTATTTAAAGCAAGGTGACAGCTTATTCTTTTTAAGATAAGTTTTGCATTTTATGGCTTTTTATAGAATTCACCTTAGGATTATCTCAAACTTATGTTCTTAGAAACATTCAAAATATTAAAACATATGGCATAATATATGAGTCATATCTGTTAAATTTACTACCTAATGTACCAATTTCCCTATTCAATCTTCTACATACTGTAATGTTAAATCACATTATGAGATCCCAGAACAGTGACTCTGTTAAATATACTTCCACAAATGGTGATGAAAAAGGTTTAAAGAAAACAATGATGGTCTGAATGCTGAAACATTTCTTGTTACTGGGCATTTAAGAAGATGTGGAGGAAACAGCACAACACATGACTAGAATTAAAATACCTGATTATTTTTTACATTAGATGTACTAAAACATTATTATGAATCAACTTATTAAATTCATGAACTTGGACATTTATGACTTGTTACCTTTCCCCAAACGTAATTCCATAAAAAAACTTAAACTATTATGACCCACATACTCATGTTTCCTGACATCAGCACCCCAACAGAGCTTCTAAATCCTCCTACCGTAGTGAAACACTTAGGACCTCTAGGCTTTTGTTGCCAGCTTCACAGACCTCATTTGAATATTCCTATCCTCTCACGCTTCTGTTGGGCTAACGGATCTGCTAAGGGGAAGAAGAGGAATCAAAACTACTTCTCCGTTTTTGCTGTTTGTATATATTTTAAGGATTTTCTGGGGTTCTCAAGAGCCAGAATGCCATCACAGAAACTGGACCCTCAGAAGGCTGTGAGAACAGGCAGGATTTAGATGAAGAAACCTTTAAGAGTTCAGAATTTGAAGTCCTAGTCGCTTAAAACTTTACTGCTTGCTGCCTCTATTTAAATGGGTAAAATTAGCTCAAGAGACAAAGTCAAAGATTCCTGCCATTTTCTAGTTTAAGCCTCTGCTGTTTGGTATTACTTAAAAGTCTTTTAGCTGCAAGGGAATAAAACCCACTCGGGCTGATTTAAGTAAAAACAAGCAGAAGCACGGGGGGGGGACTTGTTGGCACACGTCACTGAAATGCCAAAGGAAGACTGTCTTCGGGCATGACTGCATCCAAAGACAGTGGTGGTAGCAAATCAGCAGTAACTCTCTCTCCGCTTTCCCGTGTGGTTTCATTTTTTCAGGCAGGTTCTCCCCACAAAAAGGCAAAATGGCTACCCACAACCCATGCCCTCTAAGCTTAGTAATTCCTAACAGAAAAAGAAAACCTCTTTCGGGATAGTTCCAGTGAAAGTTCCGGGGTTCAGTCTTACCGAAAAGACTTCATTCTGTGCCCATCTCCAAAGCATTTGCTGTTGACAGGGGGATGGAACCCATTGGTCGGGTCTGGGTCATGCTCCCACTTAGCTGGTGGGACATACAAGTGAGTATGGTGGGCGAGGTTGGGAGGAGGGAGTTTAGATGCCCAGAACCACATGAAGTGAGAGAGGAAAACCAAGGTACTATTATCAGAAGGAAGGAAAGCTGGGTAGCCAAAAACAAGATATGCCCACTGTGTGTGCTTGTAAATTACATGAAAAAAAATAACAGTTTTCCCATAATTTGACCGTCTTCACATTTCTATTTATTAAATTGAAAAGAAAAATACCACTAAGAGACAAAGTCCAGAATCCAAGTGCTAATGCTATTACATTGAATCTCAGTTGCCACAAAACTGAAAATCTTTTGAAAACCGTAAATTGCTATACCCATTAAAGCTACACATAGAAAAGTGTTTTTTAGTTGCTTCCTGCTTTTAATTTTTATACATCACTGTAATACATTCAAGCAATCATTAAAAAATGCCTCTTTCAGGATTACCTGATACTTTACAGCAAACATAGTTCCATGTTTGAAATGGAAAGATGGTTACTGTTGTGTTATGATAGAGTTAAAACATAATTTTAAAGGAGACATATAATGAATCGTAGAGCATTGAACTACTTAACACCTTGTAATATATTGCAAAGAAATATTTTGCCTTTAAAGTATTCTGTTTTATTTTGTGACCGAGACTGACAGCCACCTGTGGAAATATGCCGTTTACTGTTAAACAAGTATGTGAAGTGCGTGTATAAATATATAAATACCGAAAGTGAATATAGAAAATAGATTGTTGAATTTCAGCTATTTAGAGCATGTTACACTTCTTTCAAATCTGGAAAACAGAATAAAGTTAGCTCTGGAAGGAAATACACTTTGCTTGATTTTCTGTGACCAGTAGTTTATAAAGAAAAATTGATTGTGGCCCCATCCCCACTCTGTCACTAGTTAGCTGTCACTTAATCTCCTTGGGCCTGGTTTCCTAATCTGGAAACTGAAGAAATTTAATTAGATGCTATGTAAGACTGACTTCAGCCCTACAATTCTACAATTTATGCAAACTCTGAAAACGTCAAATCATAAAATATTCTGTATTTTGGAAGTGAACTTGTGAAACTGCCAAGGGCAGTGGCACATTGTCTTTAAATGGGTCCTTGCATCTTCTATGGCCACTTGACTCTGTCCAAACTATTGTGAGGAAGGCCGGGCTCGTTGTGTGGATATCTCTACTGAAGGGTTTAGAGTCTCAGATGTTCCAAGAGCTCTTCTGGTTTTAGACAGGAAGTTTCATTCGACTTTTCTTTCCAGAGGAACGTGATTCCAGGAAGAACGGAATGTCAATAGGTAAGGAATCTTGATCAATTAAAAATGTTTCCAAAGCACCTGGTAGGTTATCGGGATTTCATTTTATTGACTGACCAGTCTGTCGTGAGCTGCCTCATGGTACCATGGATGCCAAATGCTGTGCCCCTCGTTTAGTGTTGCCATCCTCCTCTCTCTCCAAGGGTAGGACTGCAAATCTGGCCCCTCTCTGAGAGTTATTTTCATTTTTTCACAATCTAATTGACTCTACATGCTGCTATCCAGGCACAGCCCTTTAAGAACATTTCCCAACCGGAAAAAAACAATAATAGAAATGGCTACAAAATGTAATTAATGTTTCTGACTATTAATGCAGGAGGAAAATGTCTAATGGGTAGCAGATTTCTTCCTATTCGAGTAGCGTGACCGTGACCAATGAAAAAGGAAACCCTCGGTTGAAGTTGCCTTTTCTTAGTTCCCCTTCATCAGGACGGGGCCTGGGCGTGGTGATGCTTGCCTGGTGCTCTGCATAGGGAAGGGGAAATGATGTGTGCACGGAGTGTCAGCGATCGAGAAGAGAGCAGGGTTCTTTACGCCCTTACTAAGAATAAGGCAGCAAGACTCCACTCGCCTGCTAACCGTTACACAGTTTTGGCTGTCTGCCAGCATCCTTCAATTTTTTTTCTTTGAAGGTTTCTTTTACTTACCACAGTAATTAGAGTGTACCTCTTCATTTTTATTTAAACACACACACACACACACACGGGTACCTTCTGCTCTGACCCGTGCTTGCTCGACCCCGTTTCTGAGCCCGCGGATGGGCTGCATCTGGGAAAGGCCCTCGGGGCGGGGCAGCAGCCCTGATGCCTCGAGCTCCTAGGTTTCTGAATCTCTGCCTTCAAACGTTCCCCTAAAATATTTAAGGAAGTTTCATCGGTGATTGGGAGCTGATTAGATTTTAGAAAGAAATTTTCTCCCTAGGGGCAGGTAGAAAGGGACTAAAAACTCATCTCATCTGGTCAGATAGGCAGTTGCCATTTTTGCTTTCCAATTTGACATTTTGGTGTTTTACCTGATTATGAGATATTTCTTTTGGAAGGGTAAAAATTGAATATTTTTAAGAAGTTAAGCATAAAGTAGTTAACTCCTCTGGACAAATATGTATGTGTGTATATATATATATATACACACATACATATTATAAAAATTGCTGAGAAACCTCCCTCTCAAAATATGCTCATTACCATAATTACACTGATGATATTAATTTTATTGAAAAACCCGACAATGCCTTTTCTTTTATTTCTCCTTTCTCTCCAGGCTACTAAAAATATTTAAACCATCACCACCTTTACCACCACAGTAAGAAAATCCTGGAAAACAAAAACTTCCTTTCTCTTAGAATATTGCAGCTTTGGCATTAATATTTACGATGTTGTTTTTAATGTTTGCATTTAATTCAATCAGTAGTCCTGTGGGGAAAGTAAAGAAACAAAAAGAAAGAAGAAGAAGAAAGCTATTGAAGATAAAGCAAAAATGTGTAGAGGAGAATATGATTATCCTTTCTTACAGGATGCTGAGTAAGCCACAGAACTTTGATCATACTTGACTTTCTATTTACAATCTATAATAGATTCGTGTTGATCCCTAACCACATTATGTGATAATGGTGACACATCTGACTTATGTCATTAGGCAAGGCCATCAGGCCCACATTATTAATTACTACACTTGTTCCAGGAAGAGATGTGAGTTCAGCGCACCTCATGGCGGGTGAAAGTGTGGCTCTAGGATGCTCTCAGAAAGCTCTGCTTTCCCTCCACCGGCATGTGTATTCAGATGTCTGAGAAACGGGAGTCTTGAAACAAATAAGTAAAGCCCAAGGTCATCTTTGGTGAAAGGAAAATAGACTAAAGGAAAAGATCAGGGGGAAATTCCAGGTTGTAACTCTCAGATTATCTAGAAAACTGTACCAGCTTTCTTCAGAGTCCTGAGGTACTCTAAGGTGGCAATGATTTAACAGAGTAAAAGTTTTCTTAGAGAGGCAAGCTGCGGGACATTTGTTTTGGTAACTGTAGGGAGTGGATTTTCCTCCAGTAGATGGAGGGACACTGTCGCAGGGGTTGGCTGCAGGCACAGTGCCTATATGCCTACTTTTGGCAGTTGGCTGGAAGTGAAACTGTTTTTATTGATGTGTTCATTAATATCAATTTTCTCTGGCACGGAAGCCACTAAATTTGTGGCTTTCAAATTCCCAAGATGGTTGATTATGATCTGCAAGTTCTCTTCCAGTGTCGGGGCATGGATTCTGATGATGACATGAGGAAGATGGCGGGATTGGGGGGCTAGATTGTACTGTCAATGGCTCTACCCTACTTACCTTCATGAGTTACAGGACCAGGACTACCATGGAAATTCAGGCACGTCAGAGCAGCTACTGTACATCCCTGAATGATGTAATATTCAGGTGAATGCACTGGGTAGAGTTTGTGGGTTTCTACACTGGGCTTGGTTCTGACCATCCTCCAGGAAGACCATAAGAGTTGACAAGGAGAAATGTCAAGAATTGAACATTGTTTTCATGTTTAATTTACACAGAGAAAACCACCAAAAAGATACTGTTTTTAGCTGTAAAAACAAAGTAAAACAAAAAATAGCATTGAATTGCTAATCTTGGGATGTGTTTATACTTTAAAAATTATTATAGTCAATATCTACTTCTAGTCAACAAAAATATTGCAGCATTAATACTTTTAAGGGCAAATAAATAGCTTCAAAGGTGAAATTTTCTCAATTAAGTATTAAAGTATTTAAAAAGTATTTCAATAAAAGTTCCAATTTCCATCATTTTGAGTAAATTAAGAATCATCTGGATTGTAGCTATGTCAATGCTTTCTACTGAAATCACATGAACAAAATAAACACCATAAACTTGAAATGCCAAGGGACTCACCTTATAAGTTTACAGTCCAGGACTCAGATTCAGACCTCTCTGATTTCAAAACCAGTCTTCTCTCCACCATCTCATATGCATCTATGTAAATGTGTGTAGTGTATATTGTGCGCTGCTGAAGTTGATTGGCTACCATTTTGTTTTGAATTTCTGCATTTCCGTGTCTGTGTGAGATTGATCTATAACTTTCTTCTCTTGTGCTCTCCTTGTCTGATTTGGTATCGTTTGTCTTAGGCAGCTAATGGTTTTCTGGAGGGTTCTTGCTCATTGGTTTTCTGTTACATTCATTTTGACGCGTACATAGTATTTCTTGTTTTGTTCTTAGGTTTTACGAATATCATGATTGTTTATTAAAGTATATTATTAATCAAACTTACCAGCTTATTGTATCAAGATTTGTCCTCATCTTTGTTTCTTACATCTGTTTCTTTGTCTGTATTAAGTTTGCTCTGGGGTGTCCATGAGTAGTGAGGGTCTCTGAGTATTATTTTTGTTGTGTTCTCAGTGCCACTGAGTCAATTTCGAATCCTATATTTATTTATCTTCCTTGATGCTCTGAATGCACTTCTGATCTCAGGACTAATGTCTTTCTTTTTATTCTGGAAAATTATCTTCTAACCTTTCTTCAAAATTTATTATTTCTGTTTCTTTGTCCCGTACTCTAGGCAAATTCTTTAGAACCATTGTTCAACTCATAAACGCTTTCTTCATCTGTATCCAGTCTAGGATTTAGTTTTCCATTTGAATTCTTTAATTTTGAAGTCTTTATTGTCAGAAATGTCTTTATTTTTCATTTTCAAAACACCTATTTTCTCACAGTAGTTGGTTTCTCTCTACATTTTTTTAATTCCATCATATCTTTTTCTTTTAAATGGATGTTAATCCTTCATTCATCTCCTTAAGTGTCCTAAATGTATTAAAGTCTTTGTTAGACTGTGAAGGTTAATTTTCTTAGGGTGAATTCATGTTTTCATTATATTGATTAATTCCTTTGACTTTCTCAGCTTTAGAATTCTTCATCATGTGTTTTGATATTTTGGTTTGCAGATATTTTGACTGGACGGTTATTTATTGTTTCTCTCTTTCTCTCTCCTCATTCTTCCCTGACTAGTGGGATGCTCTGACCAGTGGGATGCTTCTTTCCAGATTTCCAGGCCCCAAATCCAGAACTTAGCCTGATAATGTCTCTCTGGAGCTCTTCCTGGTGGTGTATGGAGATATCACTGATCCAGTTACCGAAGCAGCTGGGCCTGAGGAGGTGGCTTTGTCCTCCACCATCCTCAGCTCATGGCATCACGGAAGACACAGTCTCAACCAGCAGACAGGAGCTGTTTTTTCTTCAACTTCTTTTCATGAGTGGGATGTTCTATCCCTTCGTTTTTCCTCATGTCATGAGGTGAATTCTGTGCCTCAGTCACCAGAATGACTCAGAAGTAGGTTTCCAGGAGTGGAAGAGTATGGACCTGGATTTTTGACATTGCAATTCCTCCTCTGAATTTCTAGCATCACAGAGAAAAGGTATCCTTGGCCAGGCATTGGAATTTCTTTGACAACCTCACAATCTTTCTGAACTTAACAAGTGAAAAGAAAACCCTCGAATATTTGATATCCTGACCTTAGGAAATTTTATTTCCTCTATTAAAATACCAAATGATAGGGACCAGCTTTGTGGCCAGCTGGTTAAAGTTCTTCCCTCTCCACTTCAGTGGCCTGGGTTTGTGGGTTTGGATCCTGGGCATGGACCTTCTCCACTCATCTGCCATGCTGTGGAGGCATCCCATATACAAAGTAGAGGAAGATTGGCACAGATGTTAGCTCAGGGTGAATCTTCCTCACCAAAAAAATAATAATAATAAAAAACTAGAAAAATGGAAAAAAAATGATGCAACATTTTATTTGGTCTATATTGAATATAGCAAAAGATTTTCATAAATATATGTAGGAGATAAAACTTTTCTCCGAACATTAAATTTTAATTGTTCTACTGACTTAAAAAGCTACTCATTGAGGCAAATATTGTTATGATCTCTTTTCTGGAGAAATTTTATAAGTGCAAAAGCCATTAAAATGGTTAAATTTTCCTGTTGGCTTCTGCTATTTCTGCAGTTGTCTTGGATCCTGAGAATGAGCATACTGTCGAATCTACTACTAAAAAGCATAAAATGCATGATACACCTGTCCAGAAGAAGAAAGTCCTGAAATAGTGCTTACACTTTCTATCCATTGCTACTCCTCTTTTCTTTTACCTTTCCTTCCTTTTAAGAAAAAAAAAATAGTACTTTGGAACAAATTGATTTTGTTAGATAAGGCATTGATCATACCCCTAGCCTGGGGTGAGAATATAACTTCAAAACAATAATAACTAAGGCAATCATCTAATTTCACTGAAATAAAACTGAAAATGTACACCCAACAAAATCATCCTCGAGACTACTTTAGGTACATTTGTGCTTGTATTTTATTCTCAATGACACTGTAATCTACTAAAGTTCCTCTCTCGATTTTTCTCTTTGCAATCTGGAAGAACAGATTCACCAGTGATTGTGCTCATTTATAAAAGCATCCAAAACAAAATTGAACCCCAAGGCTGATAAGCTATAAAGATGCTGATCAGATCTGAGCAGAATGGACCATGCTTTGGGGCTCACTCTGCTAAAGATGGTTCTAGAAGACTGATGGCTTTATATACACAATTACAAACACCACAGCTCTGTCAGATGAATGGAAATTCATGAAATATAGTGTTGGCCCTTTATTAAGTAAAGAATGGCATTTTGTAAAGTACTTCCTAGGATGTAGTAATTTTTTGGAGGTAATTAAATTCCCAACATTCTTAGGCAGAAGACATAATCAAACAATCTTACAAGAAAGAACAATCCAATAGTGTATATATATAATAGTTCTACAGAACAAAGACAAATTGATTTTTTAATGACTCAAACTAAAAGGGATGGAATTATCAAATTTATATAATTGTTATCCATAACCAGTAGAAGACATAATCAATAAGAAATTAGAAATGTTTGTTCTTTCCAGCATTCCTCTCCAAAGAGAGGTCAGATATAAGAAAACAATTTGGAATTATTTTCTTTGTTTTCAAAAGCAAAAATATCTTAAAATGTAGTTACACTGAGGCAAGACATTGAAAACATGATTGACCTTCAACTTGAGATTAATGCACATTTATCAGGGATGGTGTCGGTCCACGAGGCCAATCTTGGATTCATTTGCTCTTGGTCATTACATCCTAGCAAGGACCTATGATTTTTCAGATTCATATTTTATAAATAAGACCTTGAATTTACATGTCTGGGAATACTTTTTGCCAAGTTAAAGGTTTGTTTATTGACTAAATGGCTAAGTCTGAATGCCAATTTAAAGTTTCCTGTATTCTCCAGATTTCCTAATTCTGCTGGTGAAACACTGATGAAAATCTTTTATTGTTACCTGGAGTGGCCTCATTTATCTTCCCTGCTCTTAGCTCTTTATGGAAAACTTTTATGCTCAGTCCATTCTGAGTCTGCAGCATTCTCATGGTTTCTCCCGGCTTCCTCATAAAATAACTTACTCAGATTTCTTATTTACACACATACATATGAATAATAATACCTTCTTCTTGTAGTAATAAGAAAATGAAGCTAGAATAATCCAGGTCCTTGAAACACTGCAATTAACAAATTTTGATAATCTCAGAGAATAATTTGAGTTAAGGTGAGAGAAATTAGATGCATTCTAGTATATGTCCAAAAATTGTTTTTTGAAAGAGATTAACTTGTTTTATTGATGTGCAAATTTGATTTGAATTAAAACATCAGAATAAGGAAATCTAAGACAGACTGGTCACTAATATTTTCAAGGCCCGAGGCAGGAATGTATAAATGGAAGTCCACATAGCCTATGTGTAAATATTTAAAAGTCATAAATCAAACTAGCAAATTCTCAAATTTACATGTTCTACCCTCCCACCTTGACAAATATAAGTTATAAGAACCTCTCAGACCAAATTTGAATTTAAATTCTAGAACTCCTCAGAGCTCCCTGCTACAGCATGATCCCCAGGATGGCTAGACAAGACCCTCTGGCGTGTAATCACTGTCTCCTCTTCTGTCCCTTCCTCTTGTTGTGCCTCCAAAGCCAGGGTGATGCCACCCTGCATTCCAAACTCCATTGACATCTGGAGCACTTACTAACCTTTTGGCACCTCTTAGGCCTAGGGATGTGTATGTTAATGACGTGGCAACCTTGGGTGGGAAGAAGTCAACAGTCCAGAATGTGAGCTCTGGGTCACATAAGCAGGGACTTCCATGGTACCAGGTGCCCTGAGTCTGGTCTAGAAGCTGAGGGAGGACACCCGTTTCCCCTACAGGCTTCTTGCCCAGAGGGGGTCATGGCCAGAGAAGGTCCAGAAAAGGGTTTCCTAAAGCCCAGGGCCCAGGGAAGGGGCATCTTTTTCTCAGATATAGAGATGACATTGACCTAAGTTCTCTATCGTGCATTAATGTGTGGGATCGAACTCAAACAAGACCATTTGTCTATTTTATATCTATACATTTTTTTAGGTGATTTTGAAAATAATGCTCTATAAGTAAATGATGAAACAAAAGTAATCAGCATCTAAATTGGTGGGAAAATAGTTTGCAGAGTTAGTTATACAACTTTAATACACAGATTTTCAGGTGATGTTTAAACTGGCTGCGGTTTGTTAGGATTAGGAGAATTTACAATACAGCTATAGTTTAGATCTGGAGGAGTGCAGGGAAGACAGAAGGACTGCTTCCCAAAGAAATCCAGATCAAAATCCTTGGAAACTCTGTGCATGTTGCAAAGAGGAATTAAAGTTCCAGATAGAATTAACCTTGATAATTAGCTGACCGTAAAATAGGGATATTATCCCATATTTTCTAGGTAGCTGTGATATAATCACAGCGTTCTTAACAACAGAAGAGGGAGGCAGAAGAGTAGCTCAGAGTGAAGCCATCTGAGCTCCAAGAAGAACTCAACTTGCTGGTACTGGCTTTGAAGATGGAGGAAGGGGTTATAAACCAAGGAGTGTGGTGGTCTCTAAAAACTGGAAAAGACAAAGAAGCTGATTCTTTCCTGGAGCCTTCAGAAAGAGATGCCTGCCCTACCAACACTGTGACTTTTAGTCCAGTGAAACCCACGGAAGACTTCTGACCTCCAGAACTCTGAGATAATAAATATGTGTTGCTTTAAGTTATCAACTTTATAGTAATTTATTATAGCAGCGATAGAAAACTAATATGGGGATAAATACTTCAGCCCAATGAGATGCTTTGAAAATCTTAGAATGTTACTGAAACCTCCTTCTTAAAGCAAAAAATTAACATGTTCTGTCTTCTTGACTAACATTTCTTAAAAATATAGATAAATTTACAATTAGGATAAAAAAATGTTGTCAACTCTTATGTAGAAAATTATGTCACAATGTACTCATCACAGTGAATATGTCTGCAAATTTAGCCTTGTGGAGATGGTATCTGTGTAGCCCATAGACATATTGGTAGTTATTTACATTGACTGTCCCATAGTCAATTTTAACTTAAATTTCAATCTCTGATGGGCTTTTGAAATATCTTCAAAAAGATTATTCTATGATGCCACTTGCTTTAAAATAACAAATGCTATATGCAGAAACTTGTGAAAGCAATGAAATTGCCAAATCCTTTAGAACAGATTATAGAACTTTCTAGAAGTTGTGATATATTCAAATGAGTTCTGTTTTTCAGCTATGTAGTATTGTCTATCCAAAGCATCCAGCTTACTTTCAAGGAAAGCTTATTTAAATGCTGCTAAATATGTAATTCAATTAAGAAAGAAATGATGAGTTTAAACAGGGAGTGCAGAAAAAGACTCAGTAGTTTTTGGAAGGCCTCAAATACACACTGTCAATTCTAAAGGTAAAAACACGGTACAGGTCTTAAGTACGGGTGATGAAAAGTGGCGTGTCACCGTGAGGCTCTGTGTAAGTGTAGATATTGGATTCAGAAGAATGTGTTTCTCTTTTCTTTTTAATGAGAAAAGAATTTGTCTCAAATGGATCTCTTCATGATGTCTTGAATCACGATTGAGGAAGAAGAAAGCTGTGTGGGGTTTGTGATCAATATCTTCCAGAATTTATTAATTCAAAGATTATGCGTACTTCATATGTCGTTAATTTTCCCTAAAAAGCTGTTATTTTTTTTTTTTTAATTTTATTTTTTCCTTTTTCTCCCCAAGGCCCCCCGGTACATAGTTGTATATTCTTCGTTGTGGGTCCTTCTAGTTGTGGCATGTGGGACGCTGCCTCAGCGTGGTTTGATGAGCAGTGTCATGTCCGCGCCCAGGATTGGAACCAACGAAACACTGGGCCGCCTGCAGCGGAGCGCGCGAACTTAACCACTCGGCCACGGGGCCAGCCCCTAAAAAGCTGTTATTAAGTCATATATATGTATGGGTATATGCCCACATATATATTGTTAGATTGAGAATTATGGAGTTAAAGAAGGACAAAAAGTAAAATATCCAAACAACCTTCAATTTCTTCTTGACCTGGTAGGTACTCAAGTTCTAAAAACAGCACAATACATAGTGAACAAAACAATAATATAAACTCTAGATAAAAGTGGAAAGCAGTGCAATCAAACAGATATTAGAATCCAAATACCTTTAAGACTTTATCCTTAAAATTAAGCGTAAAAATTGGAGAATTCATATTAGAACCAACAGACTTAGTTCACAGTCAAAGGCGTTTCTTACGCTGAATTTTCCTCACCTCGAGCGGCTTTCCCTGCCCCTCCTCCCGCTTTTTTCTTAATCAAGCCTAAGGAAACCTGAGGTGGAGTTCTCTAATAACAAAGTATAATGGGGCCTCCTCCACCGCTGTATGCGGAGGGCTGTCTATTCTATTTTTAAAAGTCTCCTGGGAAGCAGCGTCTACAACTTCCTTGTGAATCTCTGACTTCGTACCTGGCAATCTTCCCCTCCCAGGGTCCCCAGGCTGGTCTTCCTCCCTTGCTTAAGAATTTATTATAGATCAAATTATTTTAGGGTTCTGAATATATTGTTATATTTAAACGATACTTTCCCCCGAAGGGGCTCAATTAAGAGTGCAGGATGTCTGTGCGGTGGAGTGCGATCTTCAGAGAAGGTGTTCGATTCATACCAGCGATGAGATTCAGAGGAGAAACACAAATTCCAACATTTGAGATAAACTCTTTCAAAAGTTTGGAAACAACTGGAATCTGAACTATGTCTTCTCCTTCTGGTTCTTACTGGAGTCAAGAAATTACGCTGCTGAAGACAGCTGATGCCTGCCTCGGACCTCAGGCAAGGAGCTCGGCCACACGTCTATTTCTTCCTCAGAGGGCGAGGACGGTGCTTGTCCGTCTCTATTTTTTTATGTGGATTAATTAACATTTGTATGGTATTTTCAAAGATATTAAATCTTATTTAGGCATGCTAAGGGCGTGATGCTATTATTTTTCAAGGTGTTTTATTGCTATCTTCTATCAAAAACTACACAAAACTGTGGGACAGAATGGTGTTCTATTCCTGCCATACGATTGTGTGCTGGCATTTGGAAGAAGTAAATCTATTTTGTAACTCTTAATGTTTTTCTAATGTTCTCTACTACCTTTGTATTGACATTTTATCTTAGGAAAAAAAGCACCACAATATAACTAGGAATACTGTTCTTTAATACTATCCATAAACTTCTAATTCAATCATCAGTGGGGATTAACTGATGTGCTTAAGTGAACTATTTTACTGTTTATTTGCTTTGCTTTTTGGGGAAGGGGTACACCCTTTTTGTGTTTTACGGTTACTTGTAACTCAGTTATAAAAGGCTTTATATCTAAGAAAAATTTAGATTCTAATTTTCGTATTGTAACTTCTTTATTAGAATGAACATGAGACCTATTTTTAATTTGATTCCACTTTTTCAAAGTTTCTCTCTTTTGCTTCTTGTTAAGGAAAGCAGGAAAGTTGTCTTTATTATGACCAAGTCATTTTTGTATGCCAGTATATTGATAATAAAATAACAGATTACTTTCAGTATTTAAGGTCACCTTATTTTTGTATTTGTCCCTTGTTTAGGGTAGGGATTTAGAGGCCTTGATTTAGTCGGTCTGTGTTAGTTACTGAATATATTCATGGAGCGGGGGAGACTTTGCTGTTGTGCGGTTTGCCTTTTGTCTTCTGACCCTGCCCCCACCGCCGCACTCCACGACCAGAACAAGTACACTGCACCGGGCCGTTTTTAAAATAATGATTCTGATTTTTAAAAAGTATAATCCGCATAACTGTTTCTGTTCTTTCATTTGGCCTGTATGACTGGAGCCTGAAAGTGCTGGTGAGAGCTCTAGGAAGAGTTGCAGGGTTTCCATGTGCCCTCTGTTGTCCTTTCTGATCCCCATCTGACCCAGGATGTGGAGGCTGGAGGAGAGAGCCGGCGTGTTTGCTTCCCTTTTGTTTGCTAGAAGCATATTAAAAGGAAACAGTAGCATGGGAACAGTTCATTGTACACACATAAGTTAGCTGAAAGTTCCTATTGCAGCAAATAGTGGACACAAAGTTTCTCAACTTTTATTTTTGTCCCTGTAATACTTTAACTGTTGTCCATCTTCAGCCTAGTACCTAATTTCCATGTCTCATTTCTTCATCTTTAAGAAAGGATAATAATGCTTAATCTCAGAAAATATTTAAAAAATGCTTTGTAATTCTTAATGAAATGTCACATTAAAGCCAAATCTTATCTTAGTCACTATTCACATTGCTCAATCACATTTTATCTTTTTTTTCGAGAATAATCTATGGAGCTTCTTAAGAGATTGTAATGGAGGAGCAGTGAGAGGAGAGGGTGAGGGCACATCTGTTTTGTGCTTTACTGTTTCATATGATTTGCTTATGGTTAAGTGTGTGTGTGTGCGCACAGAGGTTATGTTTCTTAAAATAAAATTGCTTCAAATTAAAGTCACAACTTTCAGTGGATTATTAATTGAACAATAGGTAAAGAAATCATTTTATTTTTTCCCATTAGAATGCAATTAAAATATATGTCAAATTTCAGTAATTTTGAAATAAAATTATTTTATTTATAGCACCTCATTTTGTTAATGTAATTAAAAAATATTTTTCTTTGTTGTCGTGGTATCGCATCCAAGAGAGAATGATACATGTAGGTTAAAAAACCTGTAATTTGTATTATTAACCAAAATAATTTTTAAAAGCCTTGTTTTCTTGTATTAGCTGTGTCTTAAGGTCTAAGAGAAATATTAAAGTAGAGCTTTGTTAGTTTGGAATGTGGACTCTGTACAAGATACTGGAAACTGCTTTAGGAAGAAAAAATCATTACGGACTTTACATGAAGCATCTAGTGCACATTCCTCTTTGAGGTGAGCCGATCTGCTCCAGCTGAGACCGCTTGAAAGTTTATTGAGTGAAATTGCGTGAACACTTTATTTCTTAACAGAAAACTGATTTTAAATGTTGAGGTTAGAAAACCCACTCCACATTTTTTCTAACTGCTCTAGCTTTAATTCATAATTACAAGCTTATTCCAATCTTTGCATAATGAAACCACATTTTAGACCAACAGCTGGTATCTCCTTTTTCTGGTAGCCTTGGGGTATGAATATTTTAATATTCATTTTCTATGTGCAGATAAACTAGATACTTCCTCCTGGAAGTCTATCAAATTAATCACGAAAACCTTAGTTGCTGTTCTTTCTTCCGTGTAACTCCATTTTTAAAAACTGCTCAATTTATACCCTATTTTCCATAAACCTGAAAGCGATTTTTAGAAAACGTACAAAGGAGAATATGGAGAAATCCACGAATATAAAGGATCAGGGAAAAGATTAGAGCTACAGTGTTGTAGTGACCTGCCCTTTCGTTCTCTTCCATCTTGTGCAGTCAGTTTTAGCCTCAATATTTTGCTTATGGCAATGTTTTAATAGCTAGTTTTGTGTTGGAAGCCTGTGATTTTCACTTAGTGAAATGGTATTAGGTCCTCATGCAAATGATGTGGCCTAAAGGTAGATTTTTCCCTACAATCTTCCAGTATAATCTCGCAAACACCATTGTGATGCAGCATAAAACATGTGGCAACTTCGGATGGCAGTGAACGAGTAGAAAAATAAAAGTTCTGTAGCCCAGTAAAATCTAAAGTGAAGCAGTAGATAAAAGGATGCTGGAAGACCTCCCGAACCAAATAGAAATAGATGAATTTGTAGCTAAGGTTGGTTGATGTCAATATTGGGGATGGTCAAGACGGATTCTGCATATTTTTATGAATTCTATAGGAAGAGGTTTTCCCTGTTCTCCATTTTGATACACTACTACTGCTTACATGATTCAATAAACAGTATTTTTGAGTGGAAAACATAAATTGCTCCATTAGCAAGTTGAGATCAAATATCTCATTAATGTTAAACCATGACTATTTGAACATATTTGAGGCCTGGGAGCGGTGATGGAAAAATAATGATGGAAAAAAACCCATATAAAACTCTCTGTGTAGTGTTTTTGTAGTTAGAAGGACCAGCTTCTTCTCTGAAAGCTTATTTGGCCTTAGAGAGCACATACGTGATGATGTCCTACAGGATCTTTCTGACTTTATGTTCTTGGCTCTTGGGATAACACAACACAAACACCCGGGCCTTGGATTTTTGAGAAACAGATACCCCGACAACCCGCCCCGCCCCCCGCCTTTTCTTTAAAGTAGAGACATTTGATAGGCCTTGATGGTGAGAGAAGATAGAAACGTCTAATTCTTTCCAGTGCCTGTGGCAGCTAAAATTTTCATGCTCAACTCCTGTTTGTGCATTCCTCCATCCGCCTTGGACCCCTCCCCTCTTTTTCCTTCTCTTTTTGATGGTGACTTAAGAAGTCCCTGACTGAAACTGGGGAAATTCTGTGTATTTTAAGCCCATTTCACATTTTCATTTCTTCCTTTGCTTTCACGTTTTAACAGATGCTCGCCTTTTCCTCTGCTGTTTTCAATGGGGTCCCAGCTTTTTCAAAGATCCTTTCATAATATTGATCTTTTCTCCCCATTTCTTATCTTTCCAAGTCCCTCAAGCGTCTCTTTACTGTCTCCCCAAATCATCCTTGGAAGGCTCCTCAGGTTTGATTTTTAGATTCCTAAGAATATTCCTGACATTTACTGAGCAATTGCTCTGTGCTGGTATGACACGAAGCACCTCACACACCTTGCTGTGTTTATTCGTCACAATACCTTAAGAGACGTCTGCTATTATTATTCCCAGGCTGCAGCGGAGGAGAATGAAGCTTCCAGGGGTTGAACAACTGGTCCAAAGACAAACAGCTGTTAGTGGGATAGCTGGGAGCCAACCCTGGATCTAGTCCAGAAGGCAGGCTCTTAGTCATTATCGGCATGTTTGATTCCTATTCATCTTCCTTACTCACCATCATTCTCAGTGACGTTGGCTTTCCTACTGCCAGTTCATCAAGTAAGTGTTATGAGCTCATAATTTCAACATTTCCAGCATCCCACTTTCACTGTCCAGATGCCATACTCTAGAATTGCTCATGACATGCCACTTTTCCACTTCTGAAATCTTGGGGGCGGTAGGCTCCGGGCGAGCACAACTGCTTTGCTGGTCGTTCTCCCTCCATTCACCTCCGTTGAACCCACTCCTCAGTGTCTCTCACTCTCCTGACCCACATTCCCTTCTCTTTTGCCTAATCCTTTCACTTCCTTTGACTACATCACCTTCCCCCACCTGAACACTCTAGGTACCTTTAGCTTTAACGGTTCTTACACATCAGTCTAGATTTCTAAAGTCTCTTGATTTTAAATGAGCCTTCAATATCAACCCCCAATCTAAAATAATTTCTGAAATTACTTTATCCATGCCTCTCTTGAGGTTACTAAGAAAAAAGAAAAGATTCCCAGGATATCTTCTAGCTTTGAATTCTAAGAAGATGCAGTCTTGACTGGCTACACTTCAGCACTTGCTACTTCTTGGAAGTTCTTCTATTTATCCCCTTTGATTCCTTATTGCTTTCCCCTGAGGCCTTGTTCCAAACCTACTTTTACTTCCTCCTTTATCACAAGCCAACTCTAATCTCAGCAGAGCGATCCACTGTAACCTCCTTCTCCGTCTGCGCTGAACCTTCATATTGAGTCCTATTCACTGTGGCAATCGCTCCCCATATAGTCCCAGGTTTTATCGTACTTTATTTTGAGACATCTCACTCTGAAGTTTATTCTTGTCCTTTCCCGTGATTTAAGTCTTTCTCCTTACAGGGCTTCCTTCCTCCTTGCCCTCAAACACACTTGGACGTCCCTTTCTTAACAAGTGCTTTGTGTGACAATCTGCCTCTTGTCGCCATCACTTTATTTCACTTTGGCTTGACTGCTTGTCGTCTTACAGTCTTAAATGAATGCTCTTAACTCCTGCATTCATGGCCTAATGATTTTTCCTTCTTTACTTCCTTGAAATTTGACTAGTGCACTCAGCATTTTGCTAAAATTGCAATCATTAATAAAGTTATTCTTGCTAGGTCTTCTTTCTGTCCATACTGCCCTTGACATCTCTGTAGAATTTGGTTCTAGCAAGCTCCACCTCTTTACTAAAACTCATTCTTTTCTTGACTTCCATAAAGTTTGCTCCTCTCAACTTTGGCCATTCTCTTTTGTTTGCTCTTTAATATTTTTTAAAGGTCACTTCTAGGAGTCCTCATTTTCTGTTTCTATGATAGGCCTCTCATAGCTCAGCTCTAAACTCTGTGATATTCACTTTAGAATCATGATTTCCTTCCCTGACTCTCTAGTCACATGTGCACACTTCCACTTGGATTTCAAACCACCATTTCTTTAAGGTTAGAACTGAAATCGTTTAGAAGTCATATTTTATTCAGTGACTTCTTTGCAGTATGTAGAAATTGCCTGCCACTTGGTAGGCACTCGTGTGTTTTGGTGTAATAGTATTAGGAATAGACTTAATGAGCAGCTACTTTAGATATTTCACTTAATATCCTCAAAAACCCTTTGAGGACAGGCTCTGGGCAAACCCTGATGATTGCCAAACTCAATCTTTATCCACAATTCCTTTCTCTCTAGTCACATTCCAGACGGAGTAGCCAGTGATACAATTCTGGATAATAAAGTATGAGTGAAAGTTTAAAAGGTAGGTCTCCAAGAGAAGCTTTGACTTTCCCTTTACAAAGGCACATACTTAGCTCATATGCCTCTTTACCCTTGGCCCTTCCCCTTGCTGCTTGCCAAGAACATGGATGCAATACCTAAAGATGTTGCAGCCATCTTGTGCCTATGAGGCCATGAGCGTGAGAACAAAAGCAACAACTAAGGATGACGAAGGAGAAAGACAGAAAAAAGCTGGGTCCCTAACAGCATCTAGTTGCTCTTCCTTCTGACATTACTTTTCTAGTCAGTGGTATCATTATTCTCCAGGCAGCTATGCCCAGTCCTTGCATTTTGCTTTCTTTGATTGCCCCAGCATCTCATATTTGGATTTCTGCCTTAGCTAATCTGACTTCAGTCTCTCTCCAACCAATTCATGATGACTGATTACTACTGTTAGGCTAAACTTACCCAAAGAGTTGTGAAGGAATGTTAAGAATACAATAGAGGTGTTGGCTAACACTATGATGATAATCATACTGCAATTATAAATGTATCAGATCAACACATTGTACACCTTAAACTTACACAATGTCGTATGTCAATTATATCTCAATAAAAAAATACATGCAATACAATGTTATGTAAATGCCACCAGCAAAAAATTTAAGAAAGAAATACTGCTTTAAACTTATATAGAGCTTTTATATAAACTTAGATAGAACTTAGTGTTTATCCACTTATTAATTATGCCTTTTAATATTCGTAAAACTCTGCAAAGTATATTTTATTACCATCATTACTAGAAAACTGAGACTTCCAAATGGACAAGCTTATAGACCACCAGTAAGTGGCTGAATTAGAAACAGAATCCAGATCCCTTGACTCAGAATTTGTTGCATTTAAAACCACATTACTCTTCTCACACTGTTTTGCAGTTTATTTTTCTGCTCAATAGCTTACTGTAGCTACTAACATTGGAATAGTGTTAGTGTATTTTAAGTAAATTTTCCCATAATCTTCTCTACCCTCGGCATATAACTTTTTCCTTGACTCCTCAACACAACTTCTCCACTTTAGTCAGATGGTTCTAAATATAGTTTCTCAAGCCTGTTTATGCTGTTTTTATGCTGGATATTAATCTTTTAATCCTGGCTCAAATTCCACCTCATCCAGATAGCATCTTTTCTCAACCGATCTAATTTGGGCTACTCTATTTTTATATTTATGCAAAACTTCTTAGCAATTGACCTTATACTCTCTTGTATTACCGTCTAATAATTTTGTTTATTGTAAACTTACCTCTTCATTTAGATCGTACACTTGAGGATGGGATTACAAGCACTTCACTGTGCTCTATCATAGTTCTAAATCCAACATGGAGCCCCGACAGAAATTTCTTGGTACTCGGTGAACACACCATTTCTTGATTCTTCCTTCCTTCCCTTCATCTCTATCTTTCTTTCATTGTTCAAACTGCTGAGTTATAAAAGAATTATAAATACCCCACCTTTTATCACGGTTGCCACATACTAAACTGATCGCTCATCAGCTTCAACAGCTGACTTCAACCTTCTGTGTATTTTATTCCTATTGCTCCATTATTCAAATCCATTGCCCCAAATTTTACAAAAGACTTTCATAATAAATGAATAAAAACATCAGAAAAGAAACCTACGGAAAAAGTTCCTCTCAGTGTTGTTATGTGTGGACGTCCATATCTTCAAGACCTGACTACTGCAGTGGGATATTTGAAACCCAAGAGTGTTGAAAACGGAGAAGCAGGATCAGTTACAGAATGCTGTCACAAAAAGGCTCATCTAGTCTGGATGTGCTCCATTTTAAACTTACAGTGAATACATTTCTAAAAGAGTCTTGAGTTTCAGAAAATTAAATCAAGATATGTGACTGCAGTTCTCAGCACGGGAGGGCCGATAGCACATTTCCATGTAGACATCACATGGAAAACTGGACTGTCCCAAGACAATCGTGTCTTGAGTTCTAACTCTGCCTCTGGTGCCTTATGTGACTTGGGATGACTATCCTTTATTTTTTATTAGATGTAAGAAACATCTATCAAGCATGAGCTCTGTGTAAAGTGATGTGTAAGATGAGGAGGAATGAGGTGAGTAGGTACAAGCGAAAAATTTCCATAAAGGCAGACAGTAAAAGTGTTATAAAAGAGCTGTTATGCCGGCCATAATCATCCTAAGACTGGGAGACAAAGTTACCATTGCACAATGGTCTGGTTTAAGTATTTGCCAATTTGACTAACCAGGCCAGATCCCATGTGGGAAGCAATATGGCCGGCTTCAATGCTGGCAGCTTTATTGTTACTTGAAGTCTATTTCTTGCCTATTTCTATATCATCATGACTATTCCCATTTTCCTCTCGTTTTAGTGAAAAGGTGTGTATTTGCCTCATGTTTCCAGTTTGGCATTTTTATTAAGGCTTTAAAATCTCTTAGTGCTGAGATAACCATCTTTGTTTTCTGTCTTTTTCTGTTTGGTGCACATGACAATTAAACTTACCAATGCTTTGCTTGGAATCTAGAATATCCGGAATTTCACGAAATGCTTGAAATTATATGGAAGATTCCCAAACCTACGTATATGGGCATTATCCCGGAAAGAGCATCCAGTATTTTTCATTTTTTACTCCAAAGGGTTTGCATTTCTATAAACATTTTAAGAATTACTTCTTCTAGTGGCAATTTTCCATGTTTCTCCAGCAGCAGCTAGGGTATTTCTCAGTTTTACTGAATATTAGCCATGGCTGCAGCATTTATAATAACACATAGTCACACATAGGCATACTTATGGGAATTCATTGCCACAGTATTTATTATGTCTATGCTATCTTGTATTTTATCACTTGAATTGTTCATATCCATGGTGGGTATGAGCAACGCACCTCCCTTTTTAATCACAAGTGAAGGAGATGTGGGAGTGTTTCTTCCCTTCTCAAATCCAGGGCAGTCTGGAGTCAGTCTATCATGTACACATAGCTGGCGTTTGAAGTTGTGGAGGCAATCACATGACTCTACTGGTGAGCAGTCTTGATGTCTAAAAGCAAATTGGAGGACCCAGTTTCCAAACTCTAGGTTGGCCTAGAGGTCTTCAAATGAGGATAAGGAACCTATGTATTCTCACCCAATAGGACTTTGATTTTGAGGCTCTGACCTGAGGATAGGGAGTCATTGCTCCTGGAATTGTGGATTTCATGATGTCTATTAAGCATCTAGTGGAGATTTTGATTAGGCAGCTGAAAATATGAAATTAGAGTGTAGGAAGAGATCTGAACTGGTGGTCTAAAATCTAGAGTCCTCATATGTAAAACCATGGACTAAGTAAAATATACTAGGTACTATGCAATAACAAAGAGGAGAAGTTTGAAGACTTTTTCTGATGGACCCTGAGGACCTTCTGAAAGATCTTATCTGAAGGACCTTGGAGATGTTCGACATCCAGGGGTAAGGATATGATGAGGGTACAGCAAAAGAACCTGTGCAAGAGCCATTACATAGCTTGCCTTATTCTCTCTCTCTTTCCTGTATTTAGCTTCAGTAACAGAATGTAGCCCCGACCCTAGTTTGTGAGGAAGTCTTAAGTGTTTCAGTATATCTCTATGGCCCAGATCTTCTATGCTGACTTCCTCTTCTGTGTGATGGCCAATGGCAGAATTATCTCCTTGATCTACACACCCTGGGGATTCTTCACTCTACCATGTGCTCTTTCGAGGAGAGTGGGGTAATCTGCCACAGAATGGAGGCCTTAGGGCTTTGAGTCTACACACAGTTCCTAATGTTGGACCTTATCGGCTCATGTACTCAGGCCTTTGCCCAGTTCCCTGGCTCTCTGTCCTTAGGATACTTCAGTGGCACAAACTCAAAGTCAATGTATTTCTAATTCCTTCCTGGAATGACCTCCTTCTAGACTCTACAGAAATTTTTGAAACCACAGCAGCCAAATCTCCAGTAGAGCCAGTGTTTGCTGGTGGGACAGTACACAGATCTTCAATTAGCCCAACCTTCTCTTCCCCTCCAGAAAGAACTTCAAGTTCTTAAGACACTAGATTTCTATAAAGTCAGGTTAAAATCAATTTCTAGTCCCAAAGTTTGCAAGTGAAGTATTTTCTCGATATTGTGCAACAAGAAGAATAACTAAACTTCCCCAAACAAAAACAAAAGTGAAACAAGTGAAAACAAACAAGCATAAAACCCAGTAAAATATCGTAGGTAAGGTTGATGCAGCTGCTGTAGTCATTTATAACTTCCCATTAAAAATTTTGTTTCCAAATCGCAGTCTCATTCTTCTCACTGATTAGTGGTATAATAAGAAAATGTTATACATTTCCATTTAAGAAAATGCATATTGAGTTATTAAACACTTTTTGTCACTCTCTACTGAGTGAAAAATTCCATTTGAAAATCTTTTCAAATCACATTTTTAAGCATTTTGTTTCTATTTCTACACGATTGTCATAAAAAGTTTTAATTGTTTTTACTATTTGAAAGTGCACAATGACAATTTATTTGGGCCAATTGGCACTCAAGTTTATAATAAATTAACACTTACAGATGAACTAGATTTGTACTGGTTTCTTTCCAAAAGTCTCTGGAATGATCTACTTTTGGATCTTAGTGACTTTGGGAAATCTTGGTACCCAAGTCCAAGCTCTTGGCTGTTCCCCTCTGGTTCTTGTGTTAGTATAGCCCATTTCGTGAGTATATTCCTTGTTCTTTTCATCCAACAAGGACCATCACCACCCTGCTTAATGACTGGTGTCCCCTAGGTTAGGGCAAGGACTTGAGGACTTGGTGTGAGGTTGTGAACTGGTTAGATATAGTAAAGAAGGAGAACAGTAGTGAGGATAGTGCAGGAGGCAATGGCTATAGCTTTATGGAAAGTTGTGGGCAATGAGAAATTGAATAGAAATTAGGGAAATAAAATTAACTGGACTGGGCAGAAGAAGTAAATGCCAACAATTTTGTCTTTGATGAGGGCATGAGTGTACCTGTGGTTCACAAATTCTTGAGAGGTGTGGTGTATATCACTTTGAGTGTGGCCTCTGACTGCTTGATCAACAGTGGAAGTGAGGCCATGCCAGTTTCTGGGCTCATCTGAGTGCTCAGATATCACGGAGCAGAGATAAGGCACCCCACTGCACACTTTCTGAAATTCTGACTCACAGAATTCAAAAGCATAATCAAATGGTGATTGTTTTACACCGCTAAGTGTGGAGTGATTTTTTTTTTAAATGTAGAAATAGTGACTGGAACAAGCATTATCAGGCACAAGTATACCTCTATTGGTCAAGACCTATCTTCTCTTAATTCATCTGAACCATATGAGAATCCTGAGTCTACAACTGTACATTAAAAATGAACGATTTCAGCCCCCAAATATAGTAATGTGAATATTTGACTCTGAACAGATGAAACTCCCTTTGAATAAGAAAAACTTTCCTAAAAATTTGAAGAGTTTTCTTCTTCCTTTGAGAAAAACAAAACAATTTTTAAATAGATCTTCAAGTATGAGGTTATTTCTTTGATAGCGGCCTTGTCTCTTTCCTTTTTTTGATCACGGGCTTCACAGTTCTAAACATTTGTGCTAAGGGGAACTTTTAAAATCAGTAGATCGCAGCTTGTGGCTGAGGTATCTAGATAGTTTAGGTGGCCAGCTTTGAACTCCTTTGTTATTGCAAAGTTGAAAGAAATGGCTTTATTTCTTCTAGTAGGGTCTTCTGCCAAATTTAACTTGTACGTTTCTAAATCACTTACATATTTTAAAGGATTAAAATTAAAGATGAGATTAAAAACTTTTCTCTTGGCTTCAAAGGGAGGACCAAAATCTCCACAGAGCCTAACTGACAACCTCCCTTGCTGTTTGGAAAGGGGGAGGAAAAAAAAAGACTTGCTTGAAGTATTTCTTTAGGTCTTAACCTCTTGTTTTCCAACCAGTGTTGTTCTGGAGTAAACATTAGAATGTTGAGATAAATTGTGATGTTTACCTTGGCTTTACTCAAACATAAAGTCACATTTAGGAAATTGATACTGACTCTTTCTCCATTGCTGAACTTGGCTCTGACTCCACTCCTTAGGAGGGTAGTTAATTTGACATGTTGTGGCAGAATTAATTTTGTTGCCATAACAGTAACTTTCCCCTAATAAATTTTTCTCTCTGGAGATTTCAACACTTCAAAAGATGATACAGCACACCTTTTGCAAACCAGAGGATGATAAGGTTTCATGTAGGCAATGGAGCCAATGATTACTTCTGAACCCCAACATGTAATTATGGAGGCAAGATGAGGGAACTTTCAACATGCTCGCTAGTGGCAGAACTGAATGTGGGGAGAAATGTCAAGCCGGGGTTGAGGTTCAAAGTTAGGAGCTAGTTTCCAGCTCTGCAGCTGCTATAATTACACAATTCTGTACATTAGAACCATTTATCTCCTGCCAACTGGGGTAATTAATTTTGTCTTCAGTCAGTGGAGGGGGATTGGTCTTCTCTTTATGAAAAAGTTTCTCACGCAAATGTTTTCCAGTGTTGAAATGTCGAATGGCTTTTCTCCTGTTTTACAGGTATTTACTGGAATCTGAGCTCACGATTCTCTGAATCCATGACTAATGCAAGTCAGAACCAAGTTTATTGATGACGTCCATTTTCCTCCCTAGGGATCAAAGTTTTTCAAAGTATACACTGATTAGAGCTCTTAAATTGTCTCTAAGCCTATTTGCATGTAACGCAAGAACAGCTACCTGTGCGGGTGAGTACCTGTTAGTTACACAAACAAGAAATATGATCTTTTGCAGGCTTGCATTTTCTTTTAAAAGATTTCTTATAAACTTATAGTCCATACGCTTAATAGAGTTCTTTAACCCGAACACGTCCCAGTGACCTTCTGGAGTTAAGTTAGTACAAAAAAAAATGCCTTGTCTTTGGGCACTTTATGTCAATTACCAGAAAACTTGAGTCACACTTTCAAACATTCCACCTCCCAAAGTTATTATCTTGGTTGAATACTAGAGCCTTTTGTTGTAATTTCCCTCCAAAGTGTGGAGATATTATTATTAAAAAAAAGAGAGAGAGGACAGTTTTAAAGGACATGAGGCAACATCTCTAACAATTACCATCTATTTTGGTTTTTTACAGAAAATCATTGTGAATTAAAGACAGCATATAATTTTCATTTGATTTATTTCCTGAGTCTTTGAAGTCTTCAAACTGCATCTATAAAATATCACAATGGTGAAGCAAAATTGGAATTCACCAGTGACTTTATCCTAAGAAATTACATGAATCAAACAAATATGGGTGGTAGGAAAAATGGGATTGGACTTGAGGATAAAAGGGAAACTTGGCAGTGGGTGGGGATGAGAGGATAGTGATGGGAAGATAAAATTGAGCAAAAATCTAATTTTACATTTTTTCCCTAAAAATTGAAATTTCAGTTAATTTCCATGTATCCTTCTATCCAGTTCAGTACTGGAATTTTAAATCTGGCAAGGGCTTTAAAGGTGACCATTCCAGGGCCAAGAGTTCTCCCACTTTAATGTGGATATGAATCGCCTGGGGATCTTGTTAAAGTGCAGATTCTGATTCAGGAGGTCTGGACTGCAGCCTCAGAGTCTGCATTTCTAAAATGCTTCCTTGAACCACACGCACTTTTAGTATCAAGGATCTAGTCCATTCTCCACGCCTCTATCTTTTTACAGCCAAGCATAGTGAGCAATAGAGATATGGAGTTTCCCAGGGCCAGAAGGCTGCCTAGTGACAAAGACGTGACGAGATCCACATCTTCTGGTCCCTCAGCTCAGAATTTTCTACATGGAACCAGAATTTTCCAGTCTTGTTCTGTTGGCAAAAGGCCATGAAAATCATGATACTGTTTGCAGAATACCCTCAAACACTCACATATTCAATTAATATTCCATAACTTTGTTCTACATCAGACAGCATCTTATAATAGATTCTAGCAAGGGTGGTCTGTTAACATGTTGGTTAGCCCAAGAGTAGACTCCTATTTTGTGCATCCTGAAGTTTACCTAATTAGAGGAATTCTTTTTTTTTTAAGATTTTATTTTTCCTTTTTCTCCCCAAATCTCCCCCCTCCCCGCTACATAGTTGTATAGTTTTAGTTGTGAGTCCTTCTAGTTGTGGCATGTGGGACGCTGCCTCAGCATGGCCTGATGAGAGTGTGCCACGTCTGCACCCAGGATCCGAACCGGTGAAACCCTGGGCCGCCTGCAGCGGAGCGCGCGAACTTAACCACTCAGCCACGGGGCTGGCCCCTGGAGGAATTCTTTTTAAAAAAATTATTCAAAATTACAAATACAAATTAATCTGAACGTTAATATTTATTTATAGTTGGAGACGGAAACTCAACAAGTGACGGAGCATTGGGGATGCACGCCTCTGTCTGCTGAGATCATTTAGGCAATTTCTCAGCAATGTTTGCAAAGGATGCTTCCCATTTGCAGCCTAGCACTCACTCCCAGGACTTTCAAAAGCCCATGCCAGTCAGTGGTCCTGCAGTTTAATCTTCATTAACTTCCTTGTAACTCTGCCTTTGGTCTGAGACAAAGTTTGAGAAGCAATGCTGTCTCCATAAAGTGGGTTTTCTTTATGCTGTTGACGCTCTGGGTACAGGTCTAAGCAGTCCCTAAGACACATTCCAAACCCATTTCATGGAGGGGTTAATCAGGGTGCTGGTCCTCCACGAGTTTAGACCTCTTGAGCTGCTTATCTTGACATATTCTGCTGTTAGTATCATAAAGGGTATTGTGTTAACGTTCACTCAGCTTCCTTACCTACTTGGAAGGCAGAAAGAGAAGCCAATAGAAAAATTAGGAAAGCAAAAGACAGTTAGCCAACTCTGAGCAAATGTGCCAGCTTTAGAAGTTTCTCTCATCTGGGCTCTACCATTTTCACTGTATTTTTTTTCTTCTTTTGTTTTTTTTTTTTTTGGTGTTGAAAAATGTTAGCCCTGAGCTGACATCTGTTGCCAATCTTCCTCTGTTTTGTATGTGGGACACTGCCACAGCATGGCTTAAGGAGCAGTGTATAGGTCTGTGCCCAGGATCTGAACCCATGAACCCTGAACCACCAAAGTAGAGCCTGTGAACTTAACCACTATACTACCAGGCTGGCCTCTCCACTGTGGATTTCTCATGTCCTGGACCATCCTAGCTATGACCAGCTTTTCCTCCTTTGCTAGTATTCAGCACTTTAGGTTAGCAGAATATTTATAAAAGTTACCAAAACTATAGAGTTGAACCTTAAAACAAATAACCAAAATGTAGCTGAAAACAATATGCGTGTGCTACAATGCTTCCGAATGTTCTCAGAGATGGCCACTCTGGATGTAAAACTATTTTAAGTTTACTTTTTTAAATACACAAAATGCTGTTTCCGAAGACATTTGCTCTCTTTTATTTTCATATGCTAGATAATCCCCTTTGTACTACATTGTACCATAGTTTCAGCACAACCAATATGATTAAAATTAGCAGAGAGCACAATGAATGTTTAAAACCTGAGAGAAAAAGTTAAGAACATCGTACATTTCTTTGGTATCGACTCTATATAATGAATCATAATAACACATTTCAAGCTGTTAATCTTGTCTGTTTGTATTTATTTAACCGGGATATGTAGGTTTGCTATGTTCAGTGTTTACGTTGGTTACAGTGGATGCTATTTCACATGTATCTAAAATTTATGGGTCAGGATCATTTATTTAAACTAGAAAAACACCAACATTAATTTATATTATGGAAATCAGCTTTGAGTTTCTTTTTCTCAACTTGGAAAAAAATCTGGTGAAATTATTTAGTCTCAGAATTTGCTTTATGAGTGATTTTCTCTGGGAAAAGAAGGGGGGACCTTCTGCTAAATTGGGGATCTGGGTAACCAAGCATCTCTAGGAGGAACAAAAGAAAAGAACAGAGGGGCTAATTGTTTAATTAGTAAATGTCTGCTTGGTTAATGACATATTAATGAGTTTTTAAGACCGTCATATCATTTACCATAAAAGACCCATGTGCCCATCCCTGGACGTACTGTATAATTAAGTAATGTGGCCCAGAGGAGTTAATCATTTAAAACCCTGTCATCTTTCTCAAGTTTGCAGATAGAAAAGCCAGCACAGAAGGCACCTGCCAGGTAGAGTCAGGGTGGCACATAATTCTGAACTAAATTGTCTCTCTGCAACGGTTACACAGTCAGATGTCTGCCCGGAAGCAGAATTTTTTTCTTTTGACAACTGAGATTGCTGCTAAGATACTGCCTTTTGCTCCTTGGCATTCAGTTATTGGCTCTGAGAGTGTGAGTTTGCAGAATGGGGGCCATTTGAGCTGCTTTTGAGTACTTAAGAGCGTAGAGGCTCAGAGGATTGTGCAAGGCTAGAATTGTGCTATCCAATATGGTAGCTGCTTGCCACATGTAGCTATTTAAATTTAAGTTAATTAAAATTAAATAAGACCAGAAATCATTTTCTAAATCACATTAACCACTTGTCAAATACTCAATAGCCGCATGTGGCTAGTGGCTACTTTTTCGGCAGCACAGATATGGAACATTTCCCCCATCAGCAAAGAGCTCTCTTGGACTGTGCTATTGTTGAAGGCAAATGGTGCGAGCCCTCAGGACAGCAGTAAACAGCATTCGCAGGCTTAGTTCCACTTCCACCGCTGAAGAACTGAAGAGAGAAGGCATCGTTTAGTCCCTGGGAGGTCAGCCCAGTCCTTCATGACTAGTTCACATCCTTTTTTTGTGGGGCAAGATCCACGCCAGAACATCCTAGCCATTTGTTTAGACAAGAAAGTGAAAATTTACCTTAGCACAGAGTATACAATTTGGGGGATATAAATCATGCTCTCTTGGTAGAAAGCTGCATGCTTAGTATCACAATCAGCACTACGGAATTTTCGAGCCCAGCTCCTTTTTCTCACCTCTTTCACCGGACCCTGCAGTTCTGCTGTTTTCAGACCAGCACATCTGAGTTAAGTTAGAAACTGCAGTTCGACTGCTCCTGCGTGTACCAGTGTGGTTTTCCCTTGAGTTAAATTCTGTGTCCAGAAACATTAGAATGACTTAATTTTCTTGGACCTTCTGCATAAACGTGAGTTGTCCAGATGGGTTACTTTAGACAATTTCCGTATCATTCTCTTTTCCTAAGACTCTTCTCTACAGTCTGATTTTCACTAATATTTCCTTGAACCGGTCCTCTTTATTCCTCTCCGTGGTCCCTATTATTCTAAATATATTGGCCATTTTTGGTTCACTATAAATTTAATACCCTGCAGCCTGTTATTCTATATGTAAGCAGGTGCCACCCTATACAATCAGGTAGCTACTCCAGTGCATCTTCAGGTGGGAATGCTGAGACCCTCTCCCTGATCTGCTGGCAAAAACAAGAAGAGCCTACTCCCCTTCAAGAGTCCTGTTATAGCCCACATCCCCTGAATTAACAGTCTCTTGCTAGAGCTGTGTGACACTGGTGCTGCCACCAATGACTGGCACATCACACCTGAAATACATGCTTCAAATAATTTATGCTTGGAGTTTCTAACTTCTAACTTCTGACTTCTAGTGCCCCAACACTTTCTTTGCGTCCTTGGCAGTGGGACAACATCAGTCAATTCACTTTCAAAAATGTAGTTTGAGAGGTAGAAATACCGAGTTTGACCATAGGTCTATACTAAGTGCACATCCATTCTTAGGGGTTGGAGAAGTCCTGCAGGAAGCATTGAATGAGCATCCAAAATGTTACCATAAAACTCATGTTTTGTTTACTTCTCTTTTTACATCCGGCAGGTAGATTAGATCATGGCTCATAAATGTTCATGCTCCCCCCACTTCATCCATGGGAAGACTATAGCTCCTCTCCCTTTGGCCTTGCGACTTGTTTTGTCTCGTGGTGGATAGAGTTTTCCTTCCCACCCCTTGATTTGGGGCTCAGCCATGTGTTTGACTGTGGTCAAATGGCCGCCATCAGATGTAAGCCGAGCAGAGACATGGACTGTGCTTGCCAGATCGGGCTTGCCCTCTTGTGCTCCGCCCTTTCATCATGAGGAGAGCATGCTGTGAGTAGCTATTCCAAGAGGATGGGGAACATATAAAACAGGCTGGGCTCAACCGGAAGCTTAGACCTAGACGCAGTTGAGGCCAGCCATATCAGCTAAATTCCAGCAGCCTGCAGATGTATGAGCAAGAAACATACGCTTATCTGTGTATACCACTGAGATTTTGCACCTGTTAATAGCTGAGACATCAGCAAGATCCCATCTTTCAACTCTCAGCAGACCATGTTGGTTGTGTGTGAGGCAGTCATATGGCAACTAGGGTTGTGCTGGCACAATTGTCTTGTCATTCTGGCTTTATGCTTTAACGGTCACGAGACACTTGGAGCCAGAGCAGGGGAAGTACTTGCTTTCTCAGTCCCGTCTTTATTCACTGACTGTGGTAGAGAAGTACAAAAAGATGGTCTTGCTCATGTCTGGAAGGCAGAAGTAGGTAAAGGCTTACTTCTTGCAGTGCCCATAGGTGCTAAGATGGTTGTGGCAGTCCTTAGGGGAGTTTCTATTTATATTTCTATCTATAAAGGTTCTATTTTTCCTCTTCCAGGACCATGGTGCATTTGAAAGTCCCCATTCTTCTTGAAGTTATCCTTGACTGGTTACTTGGTTTGCACAGTAAGCTTTGAACAAATGTAACATGTGTTATGTATCACTTCTGGATAGAATTTCTGAGTACTAGTGTTCAATTTACCTTCATATTCCTCTAGCTATTGTACATGGCTGCTTTCCACCTGGTGGAGGATGATGCCACGGAGGCCAAGTTCAGAGCTGATAGATACGTAGCATAAAACAGAATTATACATTTGCAGTTGTACTCACTGAATTTTCTGTTAATGCACCATAACCTAACCTATCCTGACTCTTACAATTCTTTATATTCAAGATGAGTGAAATCTAGTTAAAGAGATTAGACAGATTACTATCTAAAGCAATATGAGAATAGCACCATATACATGGTTCAAAACAAATTTTATCTGAATGCTGAAAAGGGGAAATTGCTTCTGACCAAGGTGATCAGGAAAGACATAATCAAAGATGAATAACTTGAGCAATCATTTGAATATGATAAGATCTGGATAGACAAATGGTGGTAACAGGCATTCAAGAGAGATGAAATGGGAATGGAGTTGGAGAGCCCAAGGGACGTTTGAAAAATGGAGAGCAGACAGATGGGCCAGCGTTCAGGCCCTTTAAAGCAGGGTCACTGCACATAGCTGAGCAGCTTTCAGTGCAGAATCTGATGCTGTGGCCTTGAGTGTGAGCACCAACTGATAGAAAGGACCAGATAAGTAGGCCAAGGCAGAGAGGGAAGAGCTGTGAATGTCAAAGGAATTTGACCTGTGTTTTGTGGGTAAGGAGAGTCATCAACGTTTTATGTGTAGGGAGGGTGGAAGATCAAAGCAGTGCTTTAAGAAGATTGTTCTAGAATGGTCTACATGATGAACAAAGAAAAAAAGAAAGGGATTTCTAGAACTTTCTCTCACCTTCATTTTGGTTAGAAAGTCCACAGCAACGCTTGAAGAGTGAGATGGTGAGGGCCTCAAGTAAGACTCAGGAGATGAGAATACAAAAATGGACACACGCTTCTAAAGGGACATGAGCATCAAGCAGTCATTAGTGTACAGACCCTGCTGCTTACAGGGTGTATAATCTTAGGCAAATTACTACTTACCCACCCTGAGTCTCCAAGTCCTTATATGCAAAATGGTGATGATACTAGTGTACGTTTCACAGACTGCTTGAAGGGAGTAAATGAGAAAATTCATTCGTCCTAGGGCCTGCTCAGCCCATATCGTAAGTCCCCAGTATCTGGAAGGTACCATTATTTAAAGTAACCATCATTTTGGTTTCTTCCAAGGAGAATCATGTATTTTTTTTCTTTTAAGCCTTCAATTTGCTGTTCCTAGATGGTACTTCTCTAGAAGAGGAAGAAAAACTTCCTCAAAATATTAAGCTATCAAAATAAAAATGAAAAAAAATGCACTTTGCTGTTATTTCAATATCACTCTTCCATTAGACCAGAAACACCAGGTAAGCAGGACCATCAAGGCAGCTGGTAATTCCTTTCAAGGCCCTGAGGGACGTAGCGATGGGAAAGCAAACTAGATGAGGTCAGCGCCCAGGTTCCCTGGGGGGAGTCGCAGACCTGTTTTTGTTTGAATAAGCAAAGCTTTTGTAAATGTTGAGTTTGTTTCTCACTGAATCCAAAGTTGTTTCCCTAACCTTTGGCTAATATTTTAAAAAGTAAAGCAAATATTAAAAAAAGTAAAATGGCACTTTAAGTAAAAAGTGGAAAAATTGTTTTTCAAAAGTTAGCGAAATTCAGAAAAAATAGTGAAGCCTCCTTTAGCTATATAAACTAAAAATTGGTGAATTATAGCAATACCTATGCTCCTCTTCTCTGCCAGGATCTTGCACACATATGTATTACCTCATCGAAATTAGTAAGGAAGGTATTTCATTTTACAAATGAGGAAGAGCAACTCAGAAAATTAAAAAGGCTGAATGAAAGTGTGATTTCTTTCATTCATTAAACAGATTTATGAGTGTTTACTTTAAGGCGAACACCGTTCAAAACACCAGGATATTATCTTGACCAAGACACAGATCCTAATTTCCAACAGCTTGAAGTTTAGTGGGGGGAGAAAAGTAAATAAAAAATAGTTTCACGAAGGCTTTGAGAGCCACACGCCCATGGGAAGCCTTCTTGGAGGAGGAGACCTCAAGGTTGAGTCATGATGGGGACTAAGGGTTAGCATCTGCTAGGGTGAAAGCGCAGGACACCAGGGGAAAGGTCTGTGGGTCAAGGTGGCTGGAGCACAGCATGAGGGTCGAGGAGTGACCCAGGATTCGGCCACGTAGTTCCCTGCGTGATCTCTCTGGTGTCAGAACTTTTCGTATTAGCTCGACCAGAATCTGGCAAACTCTTAACCCTTCTACCACTAAGATCCTGATCCAAGGCATTATTATTCCCCACTGGGATTCCTCTCAAAGCCTCTTGCTTGGTGTTCCTGTTTCTAACACCAGAGAGATCCTGTTAAAGTGTAAGTCAGATCATGTCACTCTACATAAACTTTCAATGTTTTCCACTCATTTAGAAAAATAAAGTGCTCAAATCCATATATCTTATATGGC